>NC_072865.1:5322500-5941250 GCF_028858705.1 Grus americana
CTTTGATAGGTTTACAGCCAGTGTTTACAGATTTCATAATTTTTTTCCCCTTTGTTTGGGGTTTGTTGTTTGTTTTTTTTTAATTTTGTATTTTCGTACCAGAACTCCTGCCCCCAATAGATAGTAGCTTTTTGTATTTGTACTGGATGAAATTAAGCTGTTTACAATTCCTATACTTTTTATTAAAAAAAACCCAACATAATTAGCAGGTAAGAATTCAGAATTCTTTATGCCTAATGTTGTTTATTAATAAGTTGTATTATTGCTTAGCACAATCTGTTTTCTCTATATATTTTGAAGGTATCCCTGAAGAGTTAGGTTTTGGAGTGTATTTTGCAATAAACACCACAATGAAAAAGATTGCCTTTTTCCTTTCTGGCTCCCTAGCAGCCTGACTTTAGGTGCAAAATTGTCCCTTTCTGTGTAAAGCCCAGCACTTCTCATCATTAATCCAAAAGCCACTGAAGCCAGCGAGAAGGTTGTACTCCCAGACCTCAATAAAAGTTGGCTCCAGCCTTCAGTCCCTGGAGGGTTTGCTTTAATACCTATCACCGCAATATCTAAGTTTTTTCAAGCGCTGAGTACACAGACACTGCTGGCTAAAGCCGATTTTGAAGCTCCCAACGCCTCTTTAATTTGCCTACAGCCCGACGTCCCCCAGACAATGCGGGGCTGCCCCGCTTTGATGTGGAAAGCATCGGCACTCACTGCAAAATTCTCGGAGGCACGAGAGGAGCCCTTTGAACTGGGGACAGGAGAGAAAACTTGGGGACAGTTGTGAATGTGTCTGCTGGTTCCCTGCTGCTCTGGGTGCAAACAGCCCCACGGCGGGGAGGGCAGGAGGGGACACGCACTGGTTGCTGCTGCTCCAAGCGAGTCCTGCTCTTCTCCTGGGCTCTCCAGGGCTGTGTTTCAGCCCCAATTGCTCCCAGGAGTCAAGAGTGCTGCTCTGGAAGGAGCCAGGGCCGTGCCGCAGCCCGCACCCATGATGCAGGGGCAAAGGATGCTCTACCAGATTTGCTTTCCAGCCAGGGGAGGAGGAGGAGGAGGAGGAGAAGTGGAAAAAAACCCCCACAAAACCGACCAAAAAACAAACCCACAACCCAACAGCTCTACCAGCATGTTGCGCCCACACTACAAATGCTTTGATGCTATTGTATCCGGGTATCCCTACAGCTCCTAGTGCAAACACAGCCTCGACACACGCTCGAGCCAAATCAGGAAGCTCAAGGTGTAAAACACACAAGCTGGGAAGCACAACTGACTTCTATGCGTTTATTTTCGCAAAGAGCGGTTTCATTAAAGCTGGAAGGGCTGTGCCAGCAGACCGTCATCAGTTTGAGGGGGGGGCTTTTTTTGCTGCCTTCGGAGTAGCTATTTCCAAAATTTCCATAACTAATAGGCCACACCACCAAACCAAAAAAACACAAGATTTTTGCACAGCGTTGCCACAACAGCATTTGCAACCCATCAAAATTTAGGCTGAACTGGAAGTGATAAAAACAGACAAACGAACGCCCTTTCCTGCATCTCGTGCACTGGCTGGCTCGCCTGCACAAAAACCCCCAGGCTCTACTTCTGTCATATCTGCTGTGGTTGCCCGGACTGCTGCTGCCCCGGGCCAGCGCTTGGCAGCACCAGCCCCACACCTGGGCGGGCACAGGGTGCTGCCAAAATCCCACGGAGCCACACGATGAGGTTACGCAGAGCACAGGACAGTCCCTGCTGATGTGCACTCAGAGGAAGGGAACAGTATCTCACCATGATGACTCTCAAGCAGATGTAAAAACCCCTCCTGCTGTATACCAATAGCAGGGTTAATGAACTGCACGGGTAAATCCCAGAGGATGAGAACTCCCCGTGAGCAGGCGTGCTCGGGACACTCTTTGTATCTTACATGTCTTTGCAACAACTTTTCAAACTAACATTACTGCAAAAAATAAGAAGTGACGGGTGTGCAGGTGCCCGTGGCATCAGACCAGAAACCTGTCCCGTGCAGGGCCCATCCCAGGGGAGAGGGGCTGTGGAGAGGAGCAGAGAGAGAGACCACAGCAGAGACCAATCCTTCTCCCGCTGAACCCTCCCATTCCCATCGACCCGCAGCCAGGGACTTGCTGGGCCAGCACTCATAGCCACTGCGTTGCATTTAAATGCTGGAGATGAACTGTTCTTCCTTGAATTTGTCTAATTGCTTTTTTTAATCCATTTACATTTCTGGCACCCAGACTATCTAAGGCAACAAGCGTATCTTATGCAAAAGCCAGAGACCAAATGCAAATTGAAGCAAACTCAAGAGAAAGTTATGTACCGACCCATGATACAAATTTCCATTCTCTTTTTATAGCTCACAGAGATAATACTGAGTCTGAGCAAACACAAAAGACAACTCTATTACTTAGAGCTGCACCTTGCCAGAGATATTACAGTCCTGGAGAAGCTGAAGCTCTCTCATCCTCCCCCTTGTTGCTTGGATACAAGAGTCATCAATTCTCACTACATTCACTACAAAACAATGGAAGTTCAGGATCATCTTAATCCATCACGGCACTGTCAGGGAGCCCCTACACCCCTGCGCACTGGTACCCGCTTTCAGTAATAGCGCCCGCAGAAATGCCATGTGCACAGGGTAATAAACCCCCAGACTGCCTGCAGGGCACAATCCATCAGGCTGATTTCATCACTTCAGTGGTGATTTTACCTGGGCAGGAAACTCCTACACAGTGGTTTTCAAAATGAATAAAGCCACACAAAGTAGAGCAAAGCCCTGTCATCTGCTGGTTTGCAAAGGCTCATTCTCCAACCACAGCCAAAGAGCATTTGAAGGGAGCAATGATGTCTTCAAACCTGAATGCACTTACTCATGATTACCCAAAGTCAACTCCAATTTGGGACACTGATCCCAACCACCTGTAGCTCACTGCACACTCCGAGGAAGGGATGGACTATAAACCCTTGAGGAGGAACCCAGTTACTGTCCCACAGTAACAGTCATGATCTTAATTACAATGAAAAAGTAAAAACCTCAGTCAGGGCCAGGTGCTGCACGTGTTGTATGAACTCAGACCAAAATCCCGCTGCCTGCCCCTGAGGAGCTGTCAGCATTGCTTCTCCGCTTTGGGGCCGAAGGCTCCTCGCAGCGCTGGGGTGCAGGAGGGGGTGCTGGGGATGCCCGGGAGCAGGCACACCCCACCAGGCACCCCAAAGGGGCACTTCAGGCGGGGCTGCGGAGCTGCTTGGACACTCCTGGAGCAGCACCTTCATGTTTAAACAGGCTTTGCCAGAG
The DNA here is from genome assembly GCF_028858705.1 of Grus americana. Classification (NCBI taxonomy): domain Eukaryota; kingdom Metazoa; phylum Chordata; class Aves; order Gruiformes; family Gruidae; genus Grus; species Grus americana. The sequence continues at coordinate 5,325,784 of NC_072865.1, forward strand.
CTCCTGCTCATGGGACTCAGGCATTGCCATGGCCGGAGCAACCCATGTGATAAGAAACCCATGGGACCACAGCTGGACTGGCATGAAATCACCGTTGGCTTTGTGGAGGTTTATCACCACCTTCCCAGTAGTGTATTTGTGCCTTTATTTTTGGAAAGGACTGGTTTATATTCATTTTTTAATGAAAAAGGGAAACATTTTCTAAATGAAGAATACAGTCCAGCTCTAGTGTTACCACAGAATGGGGCAGGTTTGTGTCAGAGCTGCCCGCTCAGCTATTGATAGGGTTTCAGAAAATCAGTGTTGGGAGATTTGTACCAAGATAATGGCCCAGGCTAAGCCCACAAGCTTTCCTGGACTTTCCCATCTACCCCAGGATGATCATTGTCACTGTTCTGCTGCCGTCCAGGTGCCCGTCCTGGCACCCTCACCGGGAGCAGCAGCCGCCAGCTTTTCTTCTTGTTTCTTCTTCCCAGGAGGTGGAAATGCCCCTGCAGCCTAATTCCCCTTCAGGCAGGAACACGGGCACAACTCCACGCACAGGGCTGGTAGGGTCGCCTCCATCCCTGCACAGAGGAAAGGTGAAATTCAGGTGTGCACCACGCCAACGCGCTATGGATAGGGACGGATTGCACATCCTCGGTGCAGCCCCAGCACTCGGAGGCAGGCGGGTGTTCACATTCATCTAGGCAGCGGCAGCGCAGACCTCAGTGCCGCCGGTACGGGCTGAGGATGTCACCCAGTGCAGAAATGGGATCCATGCTGTGGATGGATGTTGCTTTTGCTCCTCTCCCAGAAGAGAGTGCAGGGATGGCTCCGACAGAGAATTCACACCGTCATCATCAGCTGCGTGCCTCCTCAGCCTCTCCCAGCACGCTGGCACGGCCGTTTGTGCTGGGAGGTTGAGGTACCATGGTGAGCAATCCCTGCCCCAGTCCCCTTCCTGTCAACAGGTCACATCGCTGTACGGTGACCGTCAGCAAGATGAGAATTACGTTTATTTAACTGACAAAGCGCTTTGCTGTTGACTACAGAGGAGCAGGACAGCATCTGCTTGATATAGTGATAAGTCTGGGAGGAAGGGAGCCAGGATGGCTACCCGCTGACAGCCCACATGCATGGATGGTCTTTGCAAAACGGCTTGGAGGGGACAGATTCTGGCCCAGCGCTGCTCCTTCCCCCCGCAGCCAGGGGCTGTGCTCTCCCCTGACACCCCCCAGCAGCCCCCAGCAGCCCTCCTTCACCCCAGCCTGCTTCGCTTCGGCTGTTAAACTCCTTGCCTGGCGGATGACTTTTAATTTATGCCGCCAGTGCCCTTTCATGGATTATAATTCTGTATGAGATGTTTGTGCCGTATCCTCCCCCCATATTAAAGTGTCAGGAGTATATCCCCAGGCCATCCATCTTCAACACTTCCGCATGGGCTTGGCAATTCTCTGACATGAATATTATGGCTCTCAATGCAGAGTCTCCATCACTCAAGCTGACAAGTGTTAGAATCTCCTCTCTTGAACAGGGTAAGTGACCTTTTCATATGCAGCGTCGATTCCCGGTCACGCGGCATCTGGTGCAGTGAAACCAATGAGTGCCAGCAATTCCCTAAAGTCTTAAAAAACAAGTCACAGGTCCTTTTCGACTTCAAAACCAACCCTTAGCATGACAAAGTTAAAGGGCCTTAATCAGCCCCTGGTTAGCCCCTGCTAGTGCCAGTCTCATAGAGGAGGATGAAAAAGCATCTGTGTGATGCCTTCTGCAGGATTTATTGACAGGGATTTTCGGGGAAAGATGGTTGATTTGGGTGTCTGGCTTGCAGGAGTGTATAGGAAAGAATTTGGTGACTTTAGTGATTTTTAAACTCAACTCTAATCTAAAGCAACATTTTTTTTTTTTTAAGTGAGGTACTTAAAGTTAGATCCCTAAACCCCACCAGCCTGATTTTCAAAGCCGCTGAGCACCTGGGCTTCCCACAGTGCGTGCAGGAGCTTCCCTCTACCTGCTCCTTGAGAGAAGCAGAGGAAGAAAACAACCCTGAAAAGCCCTTCCAGCTCAGACCTTCACAGCTCTGCTGCAGTGGGGACACCCCAAGCAATGTTGCTCAACAGAAAGGGAATCCCCTGGAACTGAACCACGTGGCGATTCAAGCTAAATCCCTCCTACAAAATTCACATGTTACCCCAAGTCTTTGGCCAAACTGGTGCCTAACATTTCTTCATCTCTCGAGAGCAAAGGTACTTTCATAGCAACTTTGCCACCTTCCCCCTACGAAGCTCCTGGTGGTGGCTCATCACCAGCACAGTGCAACAGAAGCTTGTTAACACCTTTTCAGCTCCCTGTTAATAAAGTCAAGGCAATTAACAGCTTCACTATTTACAAAACAAATCCTCTTTGCAACACCTGAGAAAAAGAGTTACATGTGTTTCTCAAACATTTCTCAGTTGGGGAGAACACCTACAATAACTGTCTACCAGGAGGTGTTGTATCTGCTCTCCTTGGCCAGAGAGGACAAGTCCATATTCACCATGAGTTAGTTCATACCGTGCTTCCGTCCATGCCTGATCAGCAAGCACAGGTCTACTGGGAAAGTTTCTTATCTAAGGGTTACTCCATGGAGAAAGAGGTGTACAGGGAGCCAGGCTGTGAATTTATTGCCCACCCGTTGGTTCTTACTTGCTTCTGATCAGCCCCACGTGCTGGTGTACAAGAGCCACTTGTGGGTAAGGAGGTTGTTCCCCTCCGAAGATGTCCCCACGGGTGGCTGGGGGCAGTGGGTAATGTACGGCAGATTTATACCTCTGCGGAGTAATTCACAAGCTTCTCTTTTTTTCTGCCTCTTTTTCTGGTCCCCTGCTCTCTCCTAGGATACATGCCATGCCCCCCACTTTGCAAATCACTGCCCTGGCTTACAGTGCAGTAAATTCCCCCTTTTCAAACGAGCCCCAAGGAGATGAGCAATACAACAGAAGACTGATGGATTAGAGACAATCAAATAAATGTAACTCGCAGCATACCTTCAAAATTAATTCCTTCCTCCTCTTTTCCTCTCCCATCCCACTCTCCTGTCCTCCAAACACACACAGCGGCCCATTTTTTATGGACAGGAAAGGTGATGTGTTCCTTAACTAAGCTTTATGTGGGTGCAGAGGTGACTGCTGGGACAACTTCACAGAAGAGCACGCCCAGCCAAAGTGGATTCACTCCAAACGCTTCTGCAGTTTAGTAAAGACCCTGTCTAAAGCCTATATCACATCTCGGACCCAAAGCCACCCCTTCCATGGGGTCTGAAATGCAGAGGGGAAAGAAGAGGGAGTTGATGGTAACTCCAAGTGCAGTAAGGAGCAGAGACTGATGAGCACAGCTGGGAAACGTTCACCAAATGCAGTTAGGATGCAAAGAGAAGAGTAGTAATCATGCAGGACAGAGTGGGCCAGGGCCAGAAAATGAAAGAGAGTAAGTCTAAATCTGTTGTAGAAGGGGAAGGGGGAGGTTTACACGAAGGACATGATGGGAAATAGAGAGAGAGGTCTCGAATAGTATTTTAGCTTTTCTTTTCTTTCTCTCTCTAGTCTTTCTTCAGCGTCCTATGCAACATTAATCGAAGCCACTTGTGGGCACGTCCAGGAGAGAATAGCTCGTCAGGGGACATATGACCACAGAGCCTGGACAGTATACGGCCCTTAATTTCCTCCTCTGATGCTTTCAATAGCTCATGGGATGCCATAAAAGATGATAATGACGAGGTCAGTGGAAAGACTGTAAAACAGTGGGGAGAGGCATAAGCGTTACCTCACTTGGGCTCAAACTCGGGCCATGCACGGACCGAGTTTGCTGGTTGCAAGCTCTTCTGCTTGGGCCCGCGACTGCACTCCACGTCCCACCATACAGCCTGGCTGCCAGTGCTCAAACCTGTGCTGTGCTGAGTTACGTGGTCTGAAATGTTGGGTTGTGAAGTCAGTGGGACTCTTGTCATTGATTTAGATCAAGCCTGACAGTTTGGTCGGGCACAGACAAAGACGAGGACGACGGTTCTCCCGTTTCTTCCCAATTCCACAGGCTTTTCTAACTCACGACACTATAGCTCCTGGCCTGACTCTTTCAGAGGATCATCCATCAAGAACGTGGCTGACAGCTTTAAACACGGTAGTTCCTATTTCTCCCCCTTTTGCTCAGTGCCTTGAAGCTAAACCTACTCTGACCCAGCTCTCCATTCCCTCTCCTGCCAGGCAGACACTTCTGGCCAGCTGCCACCAACTACGATAGGGACAAGGCACCTCCTCCCTATCACTAAGTGGATTTTGAAGGCAATAAGCAAGAGAATAATTAAATTAACTCAGTCCTGAATACCTCCCGAGGTGCCAAGCATTCCCAGCACTGCAGCAGCACTGCAGGTGTCTGGAGAGCAGGTAATACCGGTCGGTGGCAGGCTGCAAACGTGGCTCCGGAGGACATCTCTGCTGGCACGGGAGCAGCGGCAGCAGCCGATCCGGGACAGGAGTGCTGGGAAGCATGACATGGAAACCCTCAGCATGGCTTCGCTCGAGTCAGCTTCAGGAGCAAAAGAGATACATTTAACTTTGATGTGCTTAAGTTAGTAAGTCTTATCCCAGGGCAAACAGTTGTACTTCCCAGCTTGGACTACTTCACCCTGTTTCTTGTCCCATGGGCTTTCCCCCGGCAGGGTGCCGGGGCTATCGCCTCAGGTAGCAGTCTCAGCTTCTGTTTTACCAAATAGCCTACTATTTAAATTCCCTGTGAAACATCTATATGCTTTTGCCAGCAGCACATTCTTTTTTTTTTTCCTGATCTACTACAGGCTGCAAGACTTGAATCTGGATTTGAGAGAGCCCACAATTTTGGAGTGATCAGGTCATAGCCTTCACTCAGCTCCATCTCCATCGTGTGCTTGGGGAGCCTGGGCTGGCTCTGGCCAGGATTGGTGGCAGGGCAGAGGACATCCCCACGGCAGAGCTTTATCTCACCGATCGCCAGAGAGGTCACAAATCACCATCTGGACCCTTTCAAGCAGTTGGGAGCACTAAATTGTACCTCTTGTACCCAGACAGCATCCAATCTCCCTGGGCCAGGCCAGGTACATTGATAAGGAGATAGTGTAAATGGAGCCCAAAATTCACAATTTCCTGTGCTTTAACCTAGCAAGTGCTGTATTGGTGGGGGAGTCTTATTTAGATTATTTTAGATTATCTCCCTTTGCAAAGGGGCCTGTGGTGACCGAGGATTTGTCACCATTCTGCTTCAGTGAAGAAGTTCTCAGATTTCATGTGAAACCAAGTACAGGGTGATTTGTATGTTTTCAGCACAAATTTAGTTACAATTATGACCAAATAAATATCTGGGAAAAGTAACAAATACTGCTACAAAGAGAACTGAGAGTGGCAATCAGTTCCTTCCAACTCCTTTGAGTTTTAAACCCCAGATGGTCTTAGGGGCACTTCTGTTCTCTCTGTTCTGCGAAGATGATGTAATTAATTTCCACATCACTGTGATTTGTTCGGTATCGTATTAACCACCCCACCTCGTATCCAAGCTAACCACTGACGAAAACCCTTCAACTCATTCCCATGAAATTCGGCTGTAAGTGGACACTGTCCTCACCCCAGGGAACTATTTTCCTGGAGACTTTTTCTAGCACTAAAAACACAGTTACGTCTTGGTAGCCTATTAAATTCACATGTGAAAATAAACTCATCTATCATCTTGTGCATGCAGTTTAGCTTCCTTTTAAGGAGACATAAATATATTAGAGCATCCCATTAAAGCAATTCACGTGTCTTGTTTTATTTTCCCAGACAGGCCGTTTCTTCCTTGGATATTAACAGCTTTTAGGAAAACATATCAACTAAGGAGTCACGGAATAACAGGCTTGTCCTTCAGGTGCTACTCCCTGGAACAAAACACAGGCCAGGGTGACGTTTGAATGACGGCAGCTTTTCACACAGACCTCTTCACCCCCGAGACACTTCTTTTTCACAGCCACATAGTGACGGGGATAAAAAATTAAAGGCTAGAAAAATGAAACAGAAAGCAGCGAAGCACTGCTGAGACAGGCAGATCGATGCTTACAGAGTACAAGGAGATTGCCAGAGAGACGTGCCCCGCGGGAGCTATGTTCGGCAGCAGTTAGTCTCCAGGGTCGCAGATGTCTGGGGAGCGAAGGGGAAAGAGCCGCGGCGGCAGGTCCACTCCCGGGGTTTAGCCCAGCATTGTCCTCTGCTCTGTTGGGGCGAAGATCCATCAATCGTCGTTCGGCAGCTATCTAATGATCAAGGGGCTTCTCTGCAAACATTTGACTACTAGAGACAGGCAGCGAGCAACGGGATGTGAAATCTCCAGCTCGCCCATCTCACCACTGCGTAGCTGTTTCTGCGATGCACAGAAGGCATATCCTTATTTTCTGACATACCAGAGGAGGCACACGCTCCTCTTCTTGCTGAAAGACAGGGATTCTCAGGACAGCTAAATAAAACAAACCAGAACAGGTCTAGCGGTAAAAATCAACAAAAGTCCTTAAAAAAAGGTCTGGATGTGCTAGTCTTCCTTCTTAATTCCAACTGTGTCCCTACCGCCATGGACGCAGAGACTTTCAGCCTGTTCCTCAGAGGTCTGACTGCTAATCCACCCCCCAGTCCTCGAGGAAGAAACACTCTGGAGATTTCATCTGGGTTAGAAATGGTCCTCACTTCCTAACGCCAGCCCAGCCGGTGAGACAGCACTTTGCAGTTCCGACTGCTGCTGCTACGGCGTGTTTTCCATTGCAAGTCACGCTGTGACAAATTACAAAGCGTTCTTTCATTGAAATGCCTTCAGTAGCATTTAAGAAAAACTCCGGGTTGCACAGATAAGGTAGCTGATGATGTGCAGTTTTTACATTTCAAGTTTTTTAATGTATTTTTGACACCTGTTAATATTTTTTCAAACTTTTTTGGCAAAAGAGGTAACTGTTTCCAGTAGAAAGCAATTTCTGACTAACTTCACCACAAGCCTGCAGCGCATGACATGCAAATAATACCACTGCAAAAATGCAGACGGCTGGGGAAAAAGGTGAGTAATGCAGTTGCTTGGCAAAGAACGTCAGCAGCCTGTATTCTCACTTAGAAATTTGAGAACGTACTTGCTGTGATGCAAGAAGAGATCACAGCGGGCCAAAGGCCTGGAGTCACCCGACGTTGGCTTCTCCCTCCTCTGCCCCACCGGCAATAAGGGTTTGTGAATACTGGGAGGTCACCTGGAAGCACCTCCAGGCCGAGGATAGGTTGGACAGCCTCCTCACAACGACCATTTTGTCCTATTTTAGGATGCCAGAAGAATCTGAGGTCCTCAGATCTGGCCTCAATCTCCTATTACCTCAAAACATCCCAAGCAATGCATTCGACTCCCTGGCTGATGGTCCAGAGGAGCAGACAATCTGCTTCCCAGGCTCTGTCACGCAGGATAGTGGAAAAAAACCAGAAGGAATACATTTGGGCAGTGGTATACACTTCCATATTACTTTGCTGCTATGTTTATTTCCACAGATTTATTTTTTTTTAAAGCACTTCTTCAGGATCCTACACATAGCCAGTACACTTAAAACCACTCCTTCCATATTAATCACTAAGAGGAACAAAATGTTTTGTGCTGATGCATGCACTGGAGAGCCCTTTCTTCCCTAGGGAGTTCTGCACTCCGTGACACAGGACATGTGGACGAAGCACACTTGTGTGCCAGAGCCAGATAATCAAAGCAAGATCGTTACATCAGGCTTGGACATCTCAGGGAAGGGCATGCAAGAGAGTGTTGTAAGAAAGGGAGCAAGTTTATGCTTCCTGCAGCGGTGAAGATGAATGTATTGATTGGGTCTGAAAGGACATGAGAAAAGACAACACCAACTTTTCTGCAGGACAGATCACTAGAACTAAGAGGCCTAAGCTAGAAGCAGAGCCTACAGGTAAGTGATGGCTCACTTTGATTCATAAACCAAGGTTAACTACTTACCTGAAATAAATAATAATTTAAAAAAACCCAACCAGGGTTGGGACCAGTTTTCAAAGTGTTTCAGCCAAGGAAAGTGCCCTTTCCACTGCAGTGGGCAGTCAAGTCAACTTTCAGTGCAGCCAGCAAGTCAGATAGCTGGTGCAGAAGTCAGGAAAAGTCAAGCCTAAAATAAAACACACCATCAGCTGTTCACGTGGGCACAGCCCCATTTATGGGGGGGGGTGACCACGCATCCTCCAAAGTGAGGGTCTAGATACCTTCTCAGGATGTTGTCTCTGGACTTTCAGTCATTCGAGAAAGCAATAGCTCTTTGAAACTACAGAGTGATGCCAAAAAAGCTTGATTTCCACAAAGGAAAGTCAGGTATAACAGCACCTATGGCAAGGACAGCCCTGTCCAGTCTAAGTAGGCTTAGACTGCTCCCAGGCAGCCTCTCTCTGCTGCAACTTCGTTTCAAAGACTCTCAACTCCTTCTCTTTTCTCGCCTCCCAGAGCCTTACTAATTTAGCTGAAAGAGTTAATTGTGACTCACCTTATTATTTCTTCCAAAGAAAAGATCCAGAAAGTTACTGCATTCCCCTTAGGTGTCTGCACCCCCTGCTGTGGCCTGAACTTAAGACACCAGAGGAGCTGCAATATTAGCTGCACTGGAATGTTTTGGTTTTCCCTTGCAAAACAGGCCCATCTCTCCAGTGTGAATGTGCTTCAGTTACCAAAACATACTTGAGAGGGGGGGGAAAAAAAAGGGAAATTTCCTTCTTTTATATATACGTATTTAACTAAAGAAGTCACATTTTTGTTGAAAGCAAACAGAAAAGGGCGTGCCTCAACATGTTCCCTTTTCACTATATACCAAGGTAAGAAGAAATTTTTGGAAGACAATTTTTTTTCTCTGAAGATTAAACAAATTCCCATCAGCAATCTGTCATCTCCGGACCAGTGTGCAAATCCCACAACCTCTGTGAGCAGAAACAATTTAATGTTACGCATGTGTGCACGTAAAAGACATTTTATTTCTGGAAAACCCACTTGGCACCAGGTACCGCTATTTCCCACACATGGGTGGGTTGGCATATACAAATGGTGACTTCTGAAAATTCTTTTGTGTTTAAACTTTCTCAACCATAAGGAAGAGAACCTATAGCAGAACAGCCGATTAATACTAGGTGACAGTGAAACAATTGATTTTCATTGGAACTGGATAGATAAATAAAGATCCAATATCTTATTAGTACAAGGGAGTGAAAAGCAAAAGCTGCCAGTTCATACCATCAGGACGTTACATTTTCAGGTCATACACAAATTGACATAATCGCATTCACGTCAGTAGAATTACGCCAGATAATGGTACCTAAGGACGTGGCGCAGCATAGTCTTTGGTAGTAAATCCATATAAGCACACATAAAACTGTTCATTTCATTTAAAAAATATACTTTACCCTTACAACTTTTTCCTCCCATCAGCTGATGGTCACATCAACTGTTTGTACCCAGAAGACAGCAGAGGGGGGAAAAAAATAGCTAGAAAATTTAATTGTCCGTCAGTCTTTGCTCTCTCTGTCCAGGTCAGTCCTGCCTACACAGACCTGCGATCATCACTGAGCTGAGCAGAGTTCAGTAAGAGTATTTTTGCAAGGTGGGAAACATTTTATTTCAGTGTTGCAGGAACAGAGGAAGACACAGGCAGCCGAAGCTGAGTTTGCAGAGAACACGTCTGTCCTCATCTGGCCTTTTCTCTACCTGTTCTTTGTTTCACAGCTCCAAAAGATGGTGTAAGTATACACACTGCATGGTTTCTTCTTGCGTCTTTGCCTTTAGTGGCTGTAGACAGCAAAACAGAACAGCAAACAAAATGGAGATGCCGCTAGAGCAGGGAAACACAGATCCTCCTGGTCACAGGCTCCTCTGTATTGCTGGAGCTGAACTACTCCAGCCTCAGAGCCACACTCCAAACCTGCTAGTTCAATACAGACAGACACGACATCAGAACTATGCCGGCTCTGCTCATTTTCACTTCCACAGATGAAGCATGACTTCTCACAGCTCCCCAGCTTCCCTCTCCCACAGCTGTGTTACGTAAAAGTTTTCTTATGACTATTTTCAGTTGAAATGTTGTTTTGGCCTCAATTTATTCCCACTAAACTGAGTTTACATGTAATTGTTACTGCAATGCCTCAGCAAGAGACATGCTAAAATACCACCTTTCCCTTTACTATAAGACATTCTTGCAAGATGTTAGACCTACTGATTCTTTAAGGTTATTCTGCAATACATGTTATTTTTAAAAATAAGCCTTGGTTGGACTGAAATAAAACTGGCCACTAATTTCTGATCACTGATTTAGGAAGTCCAGGAGTCATTAACAGACTCATAACAGGCATTACTACAGCGACAGCAGTGTTCTTCATTAAAACATCATACCACACACAGAACTTCTCTACATATATTCAGGTAACAGTCACTGCTTCCTAAGAAACATTTCAAATCATGATATGCCAAATGATCCAAGCCCCAAACATCTGGCAAAGCCTGAGAACACAGGTGTTAAACTCCCCTTAAACACGTTAACTCTCCTTAAACACGCAGATCCCAGCAGTGCATACGCAGTAACCATCTGCTTGTGCAATTACCTGTGTTCCTACTCCAAAGTCTAGTGGAGGCAATAGGTGCATGAGCGCTAATGCTCTAAGAAATAGACTGTTCAACCTAGCAGTCCATGAGGTATTCGATGATCATGTGAATATTTGCCGTGTTCGTATGGGAAAATTGAGATGTTTGGCACACAGAAGACTGGTGGACAAGCCTGAATTCAGAGTTTGGTAGCCTTGACTTGCATTCTGTTCCAAAAAAGACAGCGAAAGACTCCTCTGCATTAACTCAGTGGGTATTAGATTGGGCTACAGATCCAGTACACAGTGCTGAATCTCTTCAACTACAAGCAGGTGTGTTTTATTGAAGAGATATACTGATACACTGCTCAGCTGATATGACATAAAGCTGGAAATAGAGAGAGATGGGTCTTATTCTTGATCCTGCTGCTGCACCAAAGGATGACCTGAGGAGAGTCATTTCACTTCTCTGTCTCTGACCGTCACTCTTGTACCATGTGTACTGCTCATTCTTTTGTACAGTGTTCCCTCATCTGCCGAGGAGAGATGCTATAAAGAAACTAGGTATCGTTATTAAAACTCTGTTCACAGATTAAAATTGTTCATTCCAGGAATCCCATGTAGTCTTAGAAAGGAACATTTTGCAGAGAGAATGAGCAGCCAGTAAAGATACATCACGGCTGCTTTGTAGTGTGGTGACATTCTTTCCCATAGGTAATGATGAATTAATAGCAATTATAACACTCAGCTTGGAGAATGCCTCGACACTGAGTCAGCGCCCAGGTGAGGCAATGCTTTATTGCAGTTCATTAAAAAAAAAAGCAATAAAAGGCTTAAGAACCATCACAGATCCTAACTACATGAAGCTAATAATGAGTATGATAAACTATCATTTACATGAATAGGAAATTGAACGGACATTTCATTTCCTATGCCTTTGTTGCTCCCATTCAATTGCGCTGATGGTGCTATTCAGGGAAGCCAGCATGGTGCCTGTTTACAAGAGAACTTTGCAAAACAAAGACAGTCACGGTCAAAACTTTGCTGGTCAATTCAGTATATTTACATGGAAGACCTCTGAAGAAAAAAAAAAAAAGTATTCTGAAATAGCCTCATGAGATAGTTTAGTTGGAAGCGGTAAGTAGCAGGGAATGATCTCATGGCTATCTAGATGTGTGGTGGCCACAGAAAAAAGTGTCTGGTTTTCAAACAGAGGCTTGATCAAACTTTCCTCATTCAGGCAAAAATACCACTGCACAACTCTCTTAGCAAAATGGCAAATGACAAAGTGTTCTGCATGCAGAAAACAGTATTGTCCAGGGCTGGCTCCAGAGAAATCTGGCACAAACTCTTTGCTTTCAATACGAGCGGAGAACATGCCATGCCAACATCTGACAATACATTTCAGACATATGTATAATGTACCAGCTGAGCAGCTCCCAGAAACAATCCAATTTTCCTTCTTTCTTTTAACTAAAAGAATAGAATTGCTCTGGATTTACAGTGAAGCAAACTGAAAGCACAGTTGGAACCACTGTGTTTAAGAAGACCTTGCTATACCATAACTTTTCACGGTTCGGTTGCTAAATTACACATTATAAAAATAAGTAAGTGCAATTGAGAGACTGTGTTAATCTCAGAAGTTTAAACATCACCCTGTAATGACTGCTTTATATTGGCCCATAGTAAAGCACTTTATGGGCCATGCAGGAGATTTATCTACACGCGTACGTTAAATACTCCTGGGAATTTTCTCACATAGAGAGATGAGGCCTAACACAAAACTAAATACATACAAAACATTGCCATCATTCACACTGCAACAGGAATGCCACCCAGTAAGAAAAAACTTTACAACACCTAAAAGAGATAAGAACCGAAAGCCAGTGTAGCAATAAGACATTGCTTTTGGAAGTGCAGAATTTCCTAACCTGACAATCCATGCAGATTCTGGAAACATGACAAAAAACCAACTGTCCCCTTGCAAGGAAATGAGATCTTAGGCATTGACTATAAATAGATTATAAAGAAGCATGGGTGGTTTGCAGAGTAGTTTACTAAATCCAAGAGTACTCAGAGCCAATTAGGTTCTTGCACATAAAAATTCTCTGGAATTTAGGGTGAGTTCATACGTGATTGCTCACCCAGGCAGTCTGGGATTGGCAGACTGCACCCAACTGCCTTTTGCAATTCTCTCTAGTAATACAGAAGATCCATCCAGGCTGACTCAGAGATCCCGTGTGAGAAAACTTGAAAATAAAGCAAATATGATGGTAAAAAAGTTGCATATATGGTACCAGTGGGGTTTTTTTAAATAATCATGCTTCAGAATAGTACCGCAGCTAAGCAAGGAGGAGTCAGTCAGGTGTTTGCATGGGATAAAATATAATGCCATACAAGACAAACATGAGCATACCCAACAAGGCACCACATGAAGTACTTTCTATGAAAGCATCGCCTCCCTCAGCTGTAAAACACTCACAAGCAGTAAACTGAAGAGAATTCTTAATCCTTCACTGTTATCATTATTAGAGTATCATTCACCCACTTGTCTGCAAGCTGCCTTCTTCTCCCACCAACTGCTTCGTGTTACAACAATGCCTCATTTCTGGCTCAGAAGACCAACAATAGGCTCTCCCCTGAGCTTATGGCAGCAGCTCCACCATCACTTGGCAGGAGGCAGCATAACAATAATTTGACGGGCATCCTCCCAAGGAGACTCAACATATCAGTCATGCTGCTGACACACTCCACACCCAGAAGAGCTCATCCAGACTACAGAAGATTTCTAGGTACGGGCAGCTGTTCCTGATAGTGAAACAGAAAAACTTGCTATGCTCCAACAGCTGAAAAAGAACATATCTGTTTCCTGTGATGGTCCTTGTGACACTGCCATGCTGGTTTGAGCTAAATCTGAGTAAAGCAAAGCAACAGGTAGTCAGCAGAGAGGACTGAAGTCCTATTTCTAGTCCAAGAACAAATCTACTGACTGGCATCTAAAAGGAAATAGCATGGCAAAACCAATTGTAAGTTATCTTTTTATAATGTGGAAGGAGTCTCTCTTTCAAAAAAAAAATTACTCCTCAGATGTTTTTTTTTAAAAAAGGAAATTGAAAAACCACAGTATTTTCAGAGGATGCACCATTATTGCACAGTGCCAAAATCAACCAACATTTGTCCAGAATGACACGAATTATCTTGATCTGACAGCTCCAATTTAACAAATTAAAATTAACTAAGACCCTTGTGTCTTTAAATAGAATATGTCACTGAAAAAAGTAAGAGTTTGAGTTACTCTTTCCCTTCATACAGCGCCATCAGACAAACATCCATCAGTTTATCATCAATGTACCAGTTTTGCTTAGACAACAGTTGTTCAAAGGACAGTCAAGATTAATAACTTGAATGAAGACAGACAAATCCTCTCCTTTTCCTACATGAGAAAGACGAGGGTTTGCAAATCTCCATGTAACACCTTTTTTGTTGTTGTTGGTTTTTGTTTGTTTGTTTTGTTTAAAGTTGCCAAGTGAAAGTCCTAAGATCTGAATAGGAACTTCTTTCTGAAGCTCGGCATGCTGAAATGCTCTGACTTATGTAGGCAATGGGGAACTGGCTTTGACTGAGGTTTCTGCCATCTTTAAAGCATGTTCAAGGTTCTTGGCAGTTTAACTGCTCTTAAATATAATAAATCCCTTATGAGACAGGAAGGCTGAACAATCTCATACTTCAGACTAGCTCAACCTGTATAGTTCCAAGAATAACTTCCAGTGCAGGTGATAGCAAGCAGATGATAAGCAAAGTTCCAGGAGAAAGCCTGTTGAAAAAGTAGAATTATGGGAAACAGACTGAACTGCTGGTTTTATGGACATAGCTCTATTCCAGCACTCAGGCAGTAAAACTAAAATGAACTCCCTCAAAGTTAAAAATACCCAATAAAACTCAATAGGCAAGATAATTATTTTGTCTCAACAGAGTGACAGGTCACTCGTTCCCACAGAGAGTAGCTTACCTTGCTGACACCAAATAGTAAGACATCTTTCAGTTCATCTGTTTTTTTCCAAAGCTACATTTTCTGTGATAGATTTATAACCCTGGACAAGCCTATACCAATGTGTGCCAAACAAAAACCTAAAGACCAAAAGAAATGTAACGATGTCCTGCAACAGCCTCTCCTGTGGTGTCACAGCTCCCCCAGGGGACCAGGCTCGTTGTCCCATTTTACATTCCCAGGACTGATCTTCTGCCCACATCCTATTTACTAATGCAGGTTCCTCAAGAACTCAGCTGTGAGATTTGTTGGATCAATACTTGCCCTAGGTGTACAGATACAGAGAGTCAGGATGGCACCTGAGGGATGAAGGTATCTTCTCTCTTTCTACCTTTCCCTTAGAAAAACGGAAGTGAACACCAGTCAGCAATTGGAGGTGTTAGCTCTAATATTAGAGAATAAATCCATGATACCATGATAGACATACACTTGAACAACTGAAACTTTATATTGCATGGGTTATAAAGGTAACATTTGCAACATCAGCTGCTTTTGCGCTTTCTCCTGGTAAGGACCCACATACTCTCTATGGAAGTTACAATCTTTTATGGGCACAACATACCACAGGTCAGTCACAAAAGCAAAACTGAAAACTCCAGCAGTAACATAAAGGAGATATTTAGTGTCAAGCAGTATCACATCAAAATAAGTAAGCAAGTACCATAATAACTAAGAAAACACAGGAGAATGTCTTGTGAATTCACCAGATTTTTGTTTTGATTTTTGGTTTGGCTGACAGGAAACCACAAAGCACAACTATCCTGTAATTGGAGCAATCAGACATGTATGGGGATAATAATTATAGGCAAATAAATTAGTTGTAAACGGATCTGTTTACTGTATTTCTAACCACCGCATATTTTTTTCTTCATATTTGAGGGTTTGGGCTTGCTTTGTTTTTTGTGTTTCCTAGAAGTCCCAAGATTTTTAGGTCTCTGTACTGTAGGGACCAATTCTCTAAATGTTTATTGTCTGGGCTGGCAATAGTGGTTTATTTCACTGAGAAGGTCAACAATTAGTTTAAACAAAGTTTAATGTTACAGACAAATGACTTATGTTTCTGGTAATTACTCAAGTTGGGGAGCAAGTTTTTTCATGAAACTAATTATGAAATTGCTTGTTTGTTTAGTGTTAGTCAAGCATACTAATATTTCAGAGTTGTGAAAATGACACTGTTTTCTCTGTCCTAGCCAGTCAAACCATAAGATACAAAGCCTGAAGTAAACAGTGCAAGTACAGCTCTTAAGAAAATTAAAAAGACTTATGCTCCCTAAAAAAACCCCAGTCCAGTTACTTTAGAAAAGGTAATAGTATGGGATTAACCTGTCACCTGTTGAATAGCATGGCCCCTAACCCATTCTCTTGAAGTTCTCAAATAGAACACATTGAAGTTCAAGGGTAAACAACAATACAAGGAAAACAAGAAATCAGCATACCTTTTAAGAGCAGGGGAACACAGAAAACACCCTTAAGGTGAGCTGTTCCAATTCAGCACCTTCCTTTCAAACAAATGTTGGAAGACAGCATTAGTCCTTGACTACAATACACCTTGTGACATCTAATGGGAATCAAAGAGTGATTTATAATCACTGTGTCTTTTGCCACTGAGACGGAAAAGGTCCATTTGATGTACCGTCAAATAAGTCCTTCAGATTACATTCTGACAAAATACGTCAGGCTCAAGTGAATCATCTTCAAGAGCGACCTTAGCTTGGTGATGTAATCAGCAATTAAAATTCTAAAGTTGCTAATATGTCTCCAGTAACTGTTTTCTGCTACACCCAAGTCCCTCCCTTCATAAAGGAATTTCTGTCTGCTGAAAAAATGCTGAAACATAACTCTCAGTTTCACAAAGCACAGGCCAGCTGTATGTCATTTGGGAATCTGCACTGGTGTAAGTAACTTGGTTCTCTCCAGACAGCCAAACCAAGATAAATGAAGAAAACAGCAGTTAAGTCACACCTGATGGGCATTTTGTCTTTTTCTAGTCACCTGACACCGTAAATTTATCAAATAGTTCTACATTCACTTTGTTAATAGAAAAGCGACTAGAACTATTAAATCCTGGTTAAGTGTAAGTTTATTTATCCCATGAAGACACAGGTAGTTATGACAAGAACATTAACTTCAGATAAAATTGATTACATAGCCAAAGGATACAGTGAAAATGATAATATATTATTTGTAACTTGGAATGCTTGAGATGGTTTCCACTGAGCTCTCACCCCTGATACTCTTCTTCGGTGGTCTGATGCTGTAGCTTAGGTTTATTAGGATTGTGTTCAATCAACCAGTCAGCAAGCCAAGTCTGTGGAACAAAAAACCCAAACATTTTCAGTTTTCTGTTGTTTTCTATTAAATGTATGGGAGAGCATTAAAAGCATTATTTGAAGCCTCTGATGCAGATACTCTCCTACTGTGCTGCAAAATAAAGACCTTTCAGAAAAAATGGACATACAAATAACCTGTTTTTTTCTAAACACTCTTTTAAATCTTCACAGCTTATATTGTTTTTGAACAATTCCCACTGACCTTTAGAAGACAACTTTTCCTGACAGTGTCTATCTTTGTGTATGTATAAGAACATTTGAGCCATACTTCAAATAAGCCGGTCAACTCTGTTTTGGAATGAGGCTGTACGCTATGCATTAAACTGAAATTTTTGAAATTCATCTTGCAAGTTTTCCAGCAAATTGTACTTAAACAAGAATGCAGGAGGTAGGAATGCCAGGAGTCCTAACTTCATCTGCCAATGTCTTGGCCTGGCCTTAGGCAAATTAACCCTTTTCCTTGATTTCTCCACTTTTAAAGAGAAGTTTTTAACACATCCTTATTTACTTCACACGGCTGTTGAGGATTAGTTTCTGGAATGCTAAGTACAACAAACTCCATACCACACTGTGAAGTGAAAGAATTGATAGAATAGTAGACCAGTAAGGTAAGCAACACTCTCCTTTTATTATCGGGTACAAAAAGATTGGTTTGCAAAGAAAGAGACAACGAGCAGAGCACTACAATAATCCTCACAGGTTAGGCAACCATTGCAGAAGAACAGTAAGAACTCAAGACAGAAATGGAAAACAAACAAACCAACCAATCCCAAATCCCAAACCACCAAAGTCAAAAAGCCCTTAGAAAGACTACCTGGGAAAAAGAGAAAAATTTAAATCATTTAAGCCTGATTATATTTATCCTGTGTTACTTAGGGAATTTGCTGAGACAACCTCTGTGCTGCTAGCAAGTATTTGTGAGTGGACAGGTAGTTTCTGATGCCATCTTCGAAAGGGAAAAAAAAAAAAGAGCAGCCAAATCACTCCAACTTCAATTCTTCAGTTCCTGGAAGGATACTAGAAAAGAACCCCAACATTCCATCAATCTCCCTGTAAGTTATCTAGCAGATAGCAAACAGAAAAGCAATAGCCAACACATATTTCTGAAAAAAGGTTGTATCAAATCAACATTATTTTCCTTCTGTTACAAGGTCATAGACCTTACGGACAGGGAAGAAGCAAATATCATGTTTTCATTTTAGTAAAGCTATTGACAATGCTTCATATAGCTTTATAGCTTTCCTACAAGCAAGGAAGGAAAGCATGGTCTCAATGAAGTTACTATTAGTTACCACATAATGGCTAGAAAATTGTGCTCAGAATGCAGAGATTAATTGGAAGCAAAAACAAACAATGAGTAACAGAAATATGACTTATAAGGTAAGAGGAAATAAATCAGTTTTTAAGATAGTGAAGAGATGACCGAAGGGAAAAAAAGATCATAACACTCTTCAAATATGCGATGGGTTGCTGCAAAAAAAGGAGATATTACTTTGTCTCCAATGTCCTCTGGGGATAGTAAAAAAGTAATGGGCTAAAAATTGGAGCACAGGAGATTTAGGCTAACTTTTAGTGAAAGCTTTTCAACTAAGTATAATTAAGTACTGAAACAGATTGCCTAGGGAGACTGTAGCTTTTCCATCATTTGGAGTGCTAAAGAACAGGCCAGACAAACATTTGTTAGGAATGGTTAGATACAATTGGTCTGGCCTTTGGGCAGAGGGATGGATGAAAAACTTCATCTCCATTTTCTAGATTTCGATGGTAACAGTGCCAGACATACAGATAAAGTGAAGAAGTTACAAAGCTGGAACAATCACAGTACATTTAATCCGACCTCATGTATACAACATAGTTCATAGAAACACCCCTGAATTATTTTTCAGGCTTTTTTTCTGAAATGTATCTTTTAGAAAAATGCAATGTTGATTAAAAGCCTGATAATGACACAGAATCCACCACAACTGCCAGTAAGCTGTCACACTGATGAGTTATCTTCATTCTTAAAGAAATACTAGCATGAATGACTTGAACTTTAAGAATACAAAAAACATTTACCATATTTTTCCAGATGAAAGAAAGCTAATTTCGTTTAGGGACAACACCACCAACAAAAAAAACTAACAGGAAATTAACTCTAGTCTTTCCACTAAGAACTGTAATTTGAATGACATCCACAGTTAAAAGGAATAATGTGTGAGAGGAGGGCAAGATGCACCAGCTTGATAACTAGAAAGGGGTCACAAGAAGACAGAAGAATTTTCTGTAGGTCAGTTTGATTATTCAAGATACATTTCACTTGAAAGAATCATAATTCATTTTCCTGGTGAGCTATGGAATAAGCCAAGCAAATGCTAATCAATGCCGTATAGTCAAAATAATAGCTTATGCTAAAGAAGTATTGATAATAATTTAAATAAACATAACAATGACAAAATATAGACAGCCTTGCTAAGAACTTTATAGTATTTTACTCAACTGTATAACTACTACCAGTGTGATTAGCATCTAATCTCACTTAGTATCTATTGAGAGCTTTCATCTCAAACTCACCTCAGAAACAGTAAATAAAGTTAAAGCTTATATTTGACATCATATGATAGTACCCATTTACCTTTCCAGCCATCGGTAACAACT
Organism: Grus americana; assembly: GCF_028858705.1. Lineage (NCBI taxonomy): Eukaryota > Metazoa > Chordata > Aves > Gruiformes > Gruidae > Grus > Grus americana. Next base: position 5,345,397 of record NC_072865.1, read on the forward strand.
ATGTGTTAAAAAGGAGTTTTATAGAAGTGACCTAAGAACCTGTCATTTCATCAAGGCTGATTTCATTTAGTCCTGACCCTCATTTCATCTGTTAACAAACCAATCAGCTTCTTGAAAGGCAAATGTTATTTGATTCGCTTATTAGTGGGTAGCTGAAACAGCACAGCTCTTTAGCAAAAGAGTAGTTTTCCTAGATACGGGGACTTTATTGATACAAAGTAAACGTATCACAAAGCATACAACACAATACTGATATACTGTACGTACCATTGGATCTGCTGGTTTCTCTTTACACAGTGCAGTGAGCCCAGCTAGTAATGTAGGCTTTACATAAAGGTTCAAGTAATCCCTGGCTCTTTGTCCAGCTGGAATTGGCTCCAAGATCACTGTAAAGAGTAACCACAGGTGTTGGGAAGCAGCTTGTAGAGTGATTAAAAAAGACATTCTTTCAAAGGTTGTTCATATATGAACTGTTGTTTTCCTTAATAAGTTAATAATACATAATGGTTTTTATTGCTTCTCCCACAACAAACTGCAAAGAAACTACCTAAACCCCTTTACAATGGTAATCTTACTAATTATAGCCAATTATGAAAGTGGAGGAAATCTGATCATCTGGGGAAAACCTATATCCTTCAGGATGCACTGTGGGGCAGGAGAGAAACAATATATGCCATGTTTAGTACTTCCCTCTTGCAGTGTGAAGTCAGTTTCTGAAGATCCTAAAAACCTCACCTTAAGTCCTGCTTTGGCATTTGGGTGAGGAAAAGAGACGTGGTTTGCAATGGGTAAGGTTTGTAGACAAGCGCAACATCTTTTATTAAACTGATACACTTGATAAAAACAGACAACTTTTTCCTAGCAGTTTCCCTTGCACCTTTCTGTCCAACAGCAAAGCCATCTTTCAACTGTTGCATTACAAACAAGAGATCCTCTCCCAGCTTTTCGAGGTTCTATCACCCATTTCTCTGGCACTTAACTTTGCAATTGCACTATCACGTGAGCATCCAGCTGCTGTTGAACAGGAATTACTCAGCCTGAGCCCCAGAAGAGAGTCAGTCTTCTCAAGCCAACAGGAGTCCCGGGGGCTGAGAGTGCTAGAAAGACATGCTGGAGTGTAATAGCTTCCCATTTCCTCTCATTTACCAGCTCTGTATGCTCCAATTCCCACACCACAGAGTTGGAAAAGTAGAAGTAATCCCTGTAACTATAATGGCTTTTCAGATAGATTTTCATAGCAGAAAATATCAGCTTATACATAGAGACTCTCACATTCTCATAAAGCAAACAAACCCAACCTTTTCTAAATCCAATTGTATCTAGAGTCCAGACAGAGACAAGTAATAGCAGGGAAGGACGCTATCCTCCCAAAGATTGGCAAGGTATTATTTGTACCATTTTACCTTCTGGAAACATGAATCGAATTTCTCTTTCTGCTGAGGAAATGTTGAGGCTGCCATGGAGTGCATTCCTCAGGTCATCAGTCCCATAGATTGCTCTTAAGCTGAAAACAAGAGAAATAACTGCTTGGTAGGCAACTGCACATCTTTTCAAAGTCTCTACAGACTGAGAGCATATGAGTGCAATATATATGGACTAATTAACAAGGCATTGGCTTGATATTGTTTTTAAACAGAATAAGTAGCTACCTAAAATTTACATTCATGCACTCGGCATTCTCCATAAAATGGGTGAACTTTACATACTAAAAAAACAAAGGTGAAAAGCTATGTTACACAAAATTTTATAGATATGAAGCCACTCCAAATCTGTATCTCTATTATAAAAGAAAAAAAAAAAAGGGAGAAATTCTGGTCTCAGTTAAGTGAAAGACAAAATCCTACTGACTTCACCAAGGCCCATCACTAGTTACCTGTGAGGGTGAGTTCTCCTAGCTCTTACGCTGTTTGATGGTCCAAGCAATTCCTTCCAGTATGAGACTGCACAATGTCTGGCAAGAACCATAGCAACTAAAGGCCCGGAACTCATATAGGCTGTTAAATTAGGAAAAAACACTTTTCCGTATTGGTCTGCATAAAAGTTGCTACATTGCTCTGGGCTTAACTGGAGTTTCCGTTTCTATAAAGGGTAAAAGAAAAAAAAAAAAGTGAAAAAAGCTAAAAAGCTTGCTAAATTAAGGTAGCTTTCTACCTTGGATCAAATACAGTTCTCTGGTGCAGTGGTACCTTCAAGTGCAGGAGAACAGACACAGAGTAACTTCCCAGCCTAATCTGATTCTCCCAGATTTGATCCTCTTTGAGATACAGAGTAACAAAGAACAAGAGTTTTCCAAGTCAATTAAGCAAACAGGCTATTTGAATAAGATGTGATTTTAGCCTATGCAAACTCCATCATTTAATAACTGCTGGGTGACTTAAAGTACAGTCAGGGCAGAAAAAGTGAAGAGCATTACAAGGGCAGGATTTAATTACTCAGCTGCTTCAGCGTAATGTTCTACTTTTAAACAATTTTCTCTTCAGCCCACACGGTTATTTATGCAATTGTTCTATTTTTCAATTAGTACTCATGTTTTAGGATTCTCACAATAGCTGCCTAGCCTGCAGGTGCCCAGGATTAGGTGGTTTGGGAGGTCATCAGAAAGCATAGGGCAGTCACAAAAAGAGAAGTAAAGAAAAAAAAAAATTTTAAGTGCATTCTTCGAGCAACACAGAGTACCACAAATTCAGATTCCTAATAACTTTGGTGCCGAAAGTCACTGGAGTCATCAGAAGACACTATAAACATCTTGGCATTAAAAAAAAAAAAAATATGTCTAATTTCTCTTATCTGCTGATAGATTTTATATATAAAAAGAAGAAAAAAAAAGCAACCAGAAAGGAAAGGAGAAAAAATTTAAAAAGAAAAAATATGGAAAAGGGGCATTTACAAGAATAAGAAAAATTATTACATTTCCAGGAAAAAACAAACAAACAAACAAACAACCTAAAATTATATCTAGAAGCCCAGTCGTCACTCTCTCGCCGTCACAGAGCCAACCACCACGGCCAAGGGCGCTGCCGCGGGGCCGGGAAGCGGCGGCGGGGGGGCGGGGAGGGGGAGGAGGAGGAGGCGGCGACACCGCCCCGCCAGCGCTGACCGGGGTGTGGGCACAGCGCCCCCCAGCGGCCCGCCCGGCCCCGCCGCGGGCTGTAGGGAGCTGCCGCCCCGCCGGGGCAGCCGGAGGAAGGCCCTGCCCGGGCACCGACCGGTTGTACACGGCGGTTAAAAGAAGAGGAACAACGTCCTGCCAGGCACGGAGCAGCACTGCTGGCTCCTCGCCCAAGAGTCTGACGCACCTCTCGCTTCAAGCCATCCAGCGCTCCTGTTCTATTTCCCACATTCTGACCTAGTGTTGTTATTTTTTTTTCAAATGCTCTTACAGAGGGAGTGTATAAAAAGCTGCATAAGAGAGGACTGAGAGAATACATTTCTTATTAGCTAACGGCAAATTTTCTCTTAACGCAATCTCTGCTGAACATCCCACCCGAGAGCCTTTCCCAGCAGCACGGGGTCTGACTCCAGCACTCAGGGCAGCATTCCCACGGCCACCACATCAGGTCCAACATGTAAAAGCACAAGCTTGGTAAGGCCCATTTAAATGAAACATTTGTAATACATTTAAATATCCATAAAGTCCATTAACATTAAAAACAGTGGAAACAAAAAACACGTCAGACCGCAACTGGCTAGCTATCTAATTCAATTAATTCTCAAAGTATCCACTTGGCAAAAGCATCCTGTCTGAAATCCTGTGATACCACAACAATACTCTCTCCAAAGAGTTACTTTGGACTCCACATATCTGCTACATATGTTTGCTAAATCTGAGTTTATTAACAAAGCCTGTGTTTTCCTGCGGTCATCAGAACAGTTGGTCTGTTCTGTTCCATCCCATGCACCAAGAGAACGTATCCTTACAGAATCTGGCAGCGGTGGTCGATGACATATGAATAATGCAAATTAATTTTTGGACACATTAGCTTTCAGTTACTGGCTTGACTGTTGAAAGTTAAGATAAATATTGTTCTGATTTATAAACTGCAGCTATTTTTCCCAGAGCACAACCTGTTACCTGAACAATCAGAAATCCTGACCGGAGAATGAGATCCTCTATTTCTTCTTCTTTATCAACGACATCTGGTTTGATGAGGGCCAGAGTTCTTTCCACAAAAATCTGAGGTTGGGGCATTAACACCTGCATCTCGGCTTCTAAATTAGAATTCATGCGCTCCTTTCGTACTGCAATGACACCAGTTCGTGACATTTGGAGTTTGTCGACCACACAGTCACCTGTGGTGACATTTACCATGTACTCTAGGAACGGAGCAGATCATCCCCATTTCACAACAGCAACGTGAGATTTTTCTCTGGACTAGTTAGTACTCTGTAGTTCACACTCCCATTTTCAGTGCAGCAATATTTTGTGGAAAATAAGCCAAAAATTGAATGTTGTTAGCAAATCATAAAGTGCAAACTATTCTAATATTTCACTAATTAATTCAGAGAACATATGACAGCAAGAGAACTATTATGATACACTTTGCTATGCGCAAGAGCGGGCCAGGCTCACTGCACTCCACCTCCTCCATCCACCAACCCCGTGTTCCACCAGACCCAAAATCTGTATTCTCATCGTGGCACACCACGGTGGCTGCTGTGTGGGACTTGGTAAGCCTCCGCATATTTCTCAATTGTTATTTAATTCTTATATTTATGGACTCGGGACAAAGCATTAGTTTTCCAATTGAACCGTCAGGCCATTAGCAGGCTATTATAATACAAAATTCTCTGGTGAACAGAGGAACTAGTGCAGAGGGTTTTCCTACAGATTTGTGACCTTCTTTTCCCTCTCTTCCCTCTGCCCCCACGCTCACAGCGAAGGCTCTCTCCTGGACAAGACACAGGTACGCAGCCAACTGACCAGCTCACTGCTGCAAAAATAATATATAATTGCTCGGTTATATCTGCCTGCTCAGCTGGGATGATCTTTTCTACCTTTGAGCCTCCTCGTTCACTTTCAAATTTAGTTGAACAGGCTGCAGCCCCCGTCAAGGCAGTTGCCACCACCCGCAGGGGAGGAAAGACCAAGAGCTGAGCACAGGACAGCGGGGCTGCCTGTGGCTGGGAACCAGACTGGAAGTGCACACACCGGAGCGCTCGGAGCAGCCGGCCCGGCGCTAGAACACCCCGTCACGGACACGGGCGGCCTGAGCGACCCAGGACCCGATGGAGACACGAGGATGCGGCTCCCTCCGCTCCACAGACCCCTCCCCACAGCCCGGCCCGAGAAGGGCTCAGTCCCGCCTACCCCGAGGGACCCGCCGCCACGCCACCAGCTCCGCCTGGTCCGCCCCCACAGCCCAGCCCAGCCCAGCCCAGCCCCGCTGCCGTTCCTTTCCGGCCCGGTGCTGTTGGGCCTTAGCCGCGGGCAGCGCCATGCCACGCACCTTCCCGCTCCGCCGCCGTTGCTAGGCGACATCGGGGCCGGCTCCCCAGGCGGAAGGCGGGCGGAGCGGCCACAAGATGGCCTCCGCGCCCCTCAGCTGTGTGCGGGGCCGGGCGGGGGCAGAAGAAATGGCGGCTAGGGAGCACCGGGCTGTTGGCAGCCACAGGCTGCCGCCCTCAGAAAGCGGCTCGCAGCCCGGGAGAGCCGCAGTCTCCGGGCAAATAACTGAGGCCACATCTGCCTGTTTATGGGCACCTCGTGTGACAGGAGAATAAGGCAGGGAGAGCTATCAAAAACCTCATTTCTCCGTGACAATAAAAGCTTTTACGTCGGTTTTACCTCATGCTCAGGACTGTTGAGGGAGGCATGATCTTGTAGCAAACTGAGGTAACACTCTTTATTGGAAAAAAGAATAAGTGCACAAGCCCTTCTTTACGTTACTTAAATATTAATATTTATTGTGGGAGCATGCACAAGATTTCCTGTTTACATGCCTGATGGACATCGGCAGGATCGGGCACTTAAAGTATGCAGCCTTCTGGCATACCAGATGTACTAACCTGAATTTACACCTCTAAGTGTTTTTCAGCATTTTTAATTGAATTACAGTGTCTATGCAGTGCTGCTTCACTTTTCTCACAAAAACAAATGTGTAATGAGTAAGAAACAGTCACTGTTTTCTGAGTTAGGCCATAAACAGTTGGGGAAGCTGCATTCCCTGGTGATTTCTACCACCTTTTACCACCCTGGTGCCAATGCCCTTGCTCCCTCCACGCTCCCTATTTCCCTGGCTCTCTGGTGCTGCTCCTGCTCGGAGCAATTACGGTACAGCCATCGTCCATCTGACGTGATCTTCTGTGCCATAGCCCTGTCCGCCACCTGGGAGCCGTGGCGTTGGGCACTGTGCTATGGCCTCTTTGCCCCGGAGCCGGGCTGTGCGTGCTGCATGCCTGCCAGCCAGCCGCGCACTATCGGGGTGTGGACTGGCGAATGGCGCTGATAACTACTGAGCTCACTCTGTGGCCGTGCTCGTCTTTGCTGGGCCTAGTCCCCTCTTATTACCAATTTCTCAAAAACTGTGGGATCCGAGGTGCTGTTGATGAATTCAGCTGAAACAGGCCATTGCATTTGAGTCCTTGAGGTGACGCTAAAGGATGGAGAGAAAACAGCTATATAGGCTTCAAATTTTTAATGAAATCAGACTGAAAGTAGATGCAAAGGAGAAAAGACAAAAAAAAACACCCCACCATTTTAAGAGCCATAAATGCTGACACTGTGTACCCTAGTTAGCAGAAGAAATAGCAAATTTACTGATAGCGTAAGAAAAATCCACTTTGCCCTAATCTTCTTAATGAGTAATGTAAATAATGTAAAAATAGAAGAGACACATAAAACTATGCAATTATTTCCTTGCAGCCAGTTTGAAATATGTTTAAAAAAAAAATCAAAGACTGAAATTTTTATTAGCATACCTTTAAAAAAGGTTCCACGTGTACAAGACTGAGTAATTCAAATACAGACTTTCCTTCACTGATACAGCACATGGTGTTTGTTTCTTTACTAGAGATACCTTATCCAATATTTAATTTGAAGACATTGTAAACACTGCAACTACACAAAGATAATGGATAGACATGTTTTATTTTTTAAAAAAAACTGATAGAAACAGCTCACCAGTTTTTTAGTTTAGTTCAGAGTTAGTTAATTTGGCAGAAGTCTGTTATTTTTCAGAGTCAATGGGCACAAGTCTGACAGCCCTAGCTTAGGTTTAGGAGTTCAAAGGCTTCCTCAGCCTGGATGAATACTTCAGAATTATTATTACATAAGAAATATTGAATTTAATATCGGTGTAAGACACTGGTAACATTAATCTCTCAATTTATTTATTGTGTGCATTTTTTTTTTTCAGCTAACCAAGTTTAAAAAATTGTATCTTCCTGTGCCTCCTTGTACATGGCAGTTTCACCAGGAGGAGGGTCCTGTGTGCTTCAACTCCCCGCCACAGGCCCTCAGTTTGTGTCAGAATTTCTCCTCCTCGCTGTTTCCAGAAGCATTTCTGGAGGGCGGAGATTGTCTAATTTTAGTACCTCAGAGAATCCTCCACTCTCCAATGAGCAGGCAGCTGCATCTGGAGCTGCAGCCAATTACCCTGGGTTTCCTCCTGCTATGCTTCCCACGATGGTTTAATAATGCATACTTACAAATTTAAAGTGGCCCCACATGTTAAGAGAAAATAACATTATGTGTTCCCTAACAAATATACATATTTTCACAGCAGTAGAATCTCAAAAGGTTTCTTCTAAAGCCTTGGATTCTATAAACCTGACCTTACTACCCTGTGTTAATATCATTATCTTATGTTTATTGTCTATAGTGCTTAAAAAAAATATTTCTGATAACTGAAAGGCTGGTCTGAAGCATCTTTCCTAACTTCTGTAGGCCAGAGATGTGATTTTTAAGAAAAGAAACAAACAAAACAAAAAAAAAGTAAAATTGTAATATAGTGAACCGTTACAGTTCTGAATACTTCTCTGGGCATAGCTTTGCTGCTGTATCTTATCTGTTAAGCGGTTTAACAAGCCTTAGTTGTCTCACTTATTTTTAGCTGGCATGGACTACAGCAGCACTGGAAGGTTGTGGCTGCAGGTGCATTTGCATTCTAGTAACAACAGATAAGTAACTTTTTAAGGAAAAATATTATTTCAGAGCTTTGTATTCCAATACTACAGGAAGGTGGAGAAAGTAATGTCTTGTAGACTATTAAAAAAAGAAGGAAAGAAAAACAGGATGATGAACATGACAGAGTGAAGAAAAGCTAAAGAAATAATACTAACTAGTTGCATTGATGAAAAAAGTGATGCTTGCACATCTTTTAGCTTCATTTGCATTTTGACATTAAGCACAGAAAAATGTATTTGCTTTAGTAGTAATTTACTAGCTATACATTTACCACACCTACAACTTTCACCCACCGGTGACTTTTTTTTTGCTTCTGTCTCTCATGATAAACTGTCATTCCTACCCATAGTACCCGCTTACCTTCAGCACTTGCCTCATCCATGCTTGCTTTTGCAGTGCAAAGTGTCTCTAACGGAAATCCTGTGATCAAGCTAACTTCCTCTCCTGTAAGCCTGCTCTCGCTCTCTCCTCCATTTCTGCCTTCCTACAGCTAAAGAGTTCTACTGCAGCTTATCTGCATGCCTCTAATCCTAGCTAGCTTTTCATTGCTGATGACTAACCCTTGTCAAGCCTTCCTTTCTGTTGTCCTCTACTTGCTATCTCACCATTTTAAGATAAAATTAACAAAATACTCTCTTGATACTTCCCCTTTCTACAAGGCTCTAAGTGGCAATAACAAAAATCTTATCTACACATCTTCTGTAACTCCATCACTTGTCCTATTAACCTCACCCTATTTCATTTCCTGATCTTCCTCACACCCACTCTTTCACTTGTTCACAGCTTTAGTCATTCAGTCTGTTCTGACCCCACAGCACCCACACAGATATGCTTAGCTCTTCTACATTACAAAAAAAAAAAAAAAAAAAAAACAACCAAAAACCAAAAACCACCACCTTTGGTAGAAGTACCTGTCATCATGCCATTCTTACAAGTCCTCCAATCATATCTCATCTGGTTCCACCTTAAATCCCCTTCAAACTTGGTTCTGCTTCCTCTCATCATCCAAAAGCTTCTCAACCCATCCTAAATCAATCTCTTCTAGGCCTTCAGTCACATTTAGCATAGGTAGCTAGCATCCTAGCCTAGCTTTTGCCATTATTCTCACCAAGTGCTTCTCCAGCCACTGTTTTCAGCTTGCTTTTTCAGTACCGTACCTTCAGTTTCTCTCCCTTTTCCATAAGGGCTGTGGTGAAACTGTTCTTGACTCTCCTCCCTTCCCTTCTAGCTCATAGCTCAACACCCTAATGGGCAAATATAGATGCAATTGCCTCTCATTACCATCTCCTTTCAAGCTTCAGGTGTCTCCAATGCAATTTGAAGTCTTGGTAATGAGCATGTGTTAGACAAACCATCTGCCTGAAAACCAACCCCTTTTCTACTAAGTTATTTTACAACCAACTGTGCAAAGGAGTGGGTGGAACCTTACAGCCGGGAATGTGGGGTTTGGGCTGCTGTGGAGCTTTCAACCAAGATGTGATCTTTGTTATTTATTGACACGTCTGGGAATCTTGCTCAAGCTCTCCTCATCTCAGTTATTGCTGACATCCTTTTCTCTGGCCTCAACAAATAAAGCATTCACTTCCATTCAGAAATTCTTCAGTTTAACTACATCAGTTGTCCACATCTTGCCAAAGAGTCTTCTCTCTCACACACAAAACTGTTACTTTTCGATTGCAAGTCCATTCACACACTGATCTCGTCCCACGTACCTTTCGTTTCACTCTGAAAGGATATCTCCTATTTCCTGCCAGCAGATACAACCGAATTCCACTACTGCACTTTCAAATAAAGACCTTCCTGCTTTATCCCCTCGTGTTGTCCAGGATGAGCTCCTGTTGAACACCTGTAGAGGTTAGCGTTGACAACTTATTTTCTATAAAGCTCCTCCTCATCTGTATATAGACATAGTGTATAGCTACTGCATATAGATACTAGGCTTTTACCCAACCTTTTGGAACAAAAATACCTGCGTTTGGTCTTTCATTGTTCTACAGAATGTTTAACATAATATTGGCTTGGACTATCCCTGAGGCCACTAAGCTCTGAGATAAGTATTCAGTGTGATACTACACACAATGAATGAAGGAACGTATGAATAAACCAATAAAAATCTTTTATTTGGCAAATTAAAAGAGGCAATCAGTTAAATAAGGCTTTTTTTTTTAAGTTGTATTGTCAATGCTTCCTTAAATGCATCCTCTCTTCATCTTAATTCCATGTAGCCATTCTTATTTTGAGCACTTACTTTCAGCCGTACCATTAAAATCAATGGGATTACTTGCATAGTTACTATTATTATTAATAAAATTTATTTATTTATACCATGCATAAAGACTAACTCAGACAGAAGCTTCCTATAACATGGTATTTTGTATACAGCAGGCAGTCCTGAGATGCTTACAATCAATTTAGACAAGACAGACATAGGGTGTGGGAAATGGATAAATTACATCAACAATTTTGAGGCATTGAATGTTATGTTGGTTTTCTTTTTTTTTTTTTTTTAGAAGAGGGGAACTAGAAAAATCAACACAATGGAAATAACACGGAAATAGAGAGGATAAAGAAGAAAGGGAAGGAGGCAATGAAGACAAGTATGGCACAAAACTGGTATGAACAGACAAGGGCAGGGCTTGGAGTATACAGCGAGTTTGACAGAACAGCAAAATTAGGCCCAAGATCAGAAAGTCCATACACAAGTAAAGTTCAATTGAATTTCAGTCAACACCATGAATAATCATAGTAATTACAGGATTAAAAAATGGCAAACAGAATGATGGGGTTTTTTCTCAGCAGTAAATGTGTCATGTAAGGAGAATTGCCACCCAAGAAGGTATGCATGTATTTTCCTTTGATGAACCACAGGCTTTGAGTGGGGAGTGAAATGCAAGACCAAAACCCAAGTCACAACCCAGAGGAATTCTTTAAAATTATCTGTGGCATGATGGGGCCTGGTGAGACAAATAATAATCATAACAACCTATATTCTCAAGTTTCTCAGTCTTCGATGTCCAGATATGTAAAGAGTGACTTTGTCAAGTCATGTCAGTCACAGTTTTCAAACCAGGCTGCTTAGCCAGTCTACGGCCACATTGTTACCCTGCTGTTGGATATGGGATGTGTAAACTATTAAAATGTGGCAACTGGGAATCACAAAGAGCCTTGGCAGTTGGGAACTGCTATTTGGAATTGCCAAGATGAGAGATTGAGCTGGAGAAACGGGCAATTTGGAAGAGAGTACAGCTTTAAAGAAAGGACTGTTAAGCAGGAAAAGGAAAACACGTGCCAAAGTACCAGTGTAAGGGCTATGAAAGGAAAGATGAGACAGGTTCAGTAAAGCAAGAAAGAGAACTGGGGTGGGGTGGGGAGATAAAAGAAAAGGGAAATGTATGGAGAAGTCCAAATAAAATGACAATCATGCAAGGCTTGATGAAATACAAAGGAGCTGTTTGGGGCAATGAATCTTGCAAGCAAATTAAGTAATAAATATATCATCAAAAGCACTCAGGTTACATCCATTGGCTGAGCCTAAACTTACATGATGATTTATATATGCTGCCAATTTCAGTTTACTCTGAGGTACTGGTCTATAAACTTGTAACTCTAGCACAGATGTGTTTCTGCAGTCAGCTGCCACAGCTGCATACATAAAAACCTGCAAAAAGAAGGTGGAGAGGGCACAAGGGTGGTACATCCCAGTTAGATCAACCTGCAAATAACAGTTTGGCCTTAGTTTTTTCCTGTAGTGACTTAGGCAAATGCATGATATTTTCCAACTGAAGCAGGCTAACAGCACTGTATAAATGAAAGCAGTCAGATGACAGACAGTGGCTTAGTTGTTTTTAATCATAAACTGAACCTTTTTGGTACAGACCTGATAGGTTTACAATCTAAGCCAAAGCTGCCTAAAAAAAAAATCAAAAGAAGTTCCCTTGCTGGATGTGGGCTAAGTTCCTCTAAGATGGTATAAATAAGGATAAAGAATATCTTATGAAAAATACATTTGCTTCTAACATTATTTGAAGTTCAATACAAGAAAAACTAATCAAACATATATTCTCATAAAGATGAGTATCTTTATCAGATAACATATATAACCTGCGGACATACAATTTTCAGGTGTACTGGTTAGATAGTCTTTGTACTGTCTTTACTAGACCTGACCTCATATAACACTGTTTCACAAACTTCAGCCTAAAGAGCTGGTTGCAAAGCTTTTCCACAGTATACCCTATGCTGTCAGCAGACTAGACTGAGATAAAGATCTCTAAAGTTCTGAGATATAGTAGCTTGGGCTGAAAGTGTGGCAGAATACTTACAAATTAATACCTTTCACAGATGGAGCACCTGGCTGACGAATCACACATACTGCACTTATGCTTCTTGAAATTACTCATCTTGGGCACTTGTTTTTAGGTTGCTTTAATAGTTTTCCATTTCTGAGCAGCAAAAATGTGAGGGCAGTGGGGGAGATTTACAAAAGCAAATGGCCACTATGGCTGAGGATTTAAAATCCAGAAATTTTAAGACAAGCGGTTGCAATTCCAGTAACAAATATGATGCAGTCTTGCTGCACGTGTGCATGGGTATCAAAGCAGAAAGCTCAGCTTGGACCAGTTACAGCAATGTTTGTGGCAAGTACCGCAAGCACCAAAGCGAAAGAGCGGCTGGAAATTCTTGGCTGTAGTGAGGGGCCATTTTTCATACAATCTCTCAATACAAAGCACAATTTCCTTCCCCCCCCCCACTTAAAAGGTCTGGCTTGTACCCTGAAGCAATGGAATGTTTTTATTTAAAAAAAAAAAAGGCGGATCAGGCCCTTACCCTGAACATACCGTGTTGATTTTGTTTTCTGTTCAACGCTCTGCTTGTTGTATTGCTACAAAGCTTACAAAACCAAACCTAATGTTCCCTGTTTTTCCAAGTTCCTACTTGAGAAAATGAATCCTGTAGAAGATAAAAAGTGCTCTAAAAGCAGTTCCCTGAAGGATAGCCTGGATCCCAGACCACATTACTTAACAGCAAAACATATCACCACTATTTATTTTTATTCACAAGTAGCTATGTACAACTTCTGAATTGTAATAGCAGATGAAAATATGCAAGTTGTGCCAGAGGAGATATTTGACAGAGGGTGGAGCAAGCAAGTAATAATGTATGCATTCATTAGTACAGAAAGTTAGGTAATAATTGTTACTTTTTGCCCACAAGCAAAAGGCTTGACTTTTTTTTTTTTTTTTCTGAAGATGTGGCAGTAGGTTTTGGCTATCAGAAGCCAAAGTGTGTCTTTTTGATGTGAACACATGGGATATTAGGAATGGTATACTGTACAAGAATTTGAAGTATGATTACAAGGAGCAGTTGTCTTCTGCACTTTTCACACACAACTTTGTCAACAAGGTTGATACATCCTCGGGCAAAAGGAATTAAGGCCTAGACACATGCTCCCGGAATTATGTAATGTATCCAAATCTAAGTTTCCATTAAAAACAACAAATTCTGGTCCTCTCGGTTGCAAAACCAGCAAAGCTGGAAACATTAAGTAAACCTCTTGTACTGGAGTAACTGACTCAGTGTACATACCACACCTTAAGTTAAACCAGTGCAACACTGTAAGTAAACACCGCGCTCGAGTCACAGACGTTTCCATAACTTTACGGTGCGGGACCCGAGGGCCCGGGCTACCACCGCATGGCTCTGCCCGGCGCGGCGGGAAGGGCTCTTGGCAGCGCCGCCGTTCGGGTCCCGCCGTGACTGAATAACGGAAGAGCGTTAGGAGAGCGCTGACTCTGACTACCTCGCCCGCGCCCTGCACCCTCAGGGGTTGGGTTTCCTCCCTGTCACGCTTCTGATCTTGCTGAAGCGCCTGGCGATGACGGTAACGTTCGCCGGCGCGATGGGGCGGCCGCCGGAGCGGGCCCTTCTCCGCCCGCCACACGGGGAGAAACGCGCGGGACCTACGGGCCCCGAAGGAGGGGAGATGCTCCCCGGGCACCCCGCAGCTGCCGGGCTACCCTGGCGATAACAGCAGGACGGCCGCCCTCCTCCCGCGGCAGGCGGGCTGGGGACAACCGGCCTCGGCACTGAGGCTACAGGCGCGAGGCCTCCGCGCGCCTTGCCTTGCCTTCCCACCCAGCTCAGTCCCGCGGGCCGCCATTCGCCTCAACTCGCCCGCCCCCCGCGGGAGAGCCAACAGGAACCACTGAACAGTGTGAATGACAGACGGCGGCGACCAACGAGGAAGCGTCTTATTGCTGTGTGGCTCAGGCTCCGGCGGTATAAAGGCGGCCACGCGTTAAGGCTGCGGGCCGGAGAGTACGTGTCTCAGGGGGAGGAGAAGGTGGCGGCGGGGCCGGTGCGGAGCAGCCGAGCGCCGCGGGGAGGGGTGTCAGCTCCAGCGCGTGGGGGATTTTAATCCGATTCCGGCCGGCCCGGATTTTATTGGGAGCGGGTTTTAAAGTGAGTATGAGCGGGATGGCGACGGCGGAAAAGGGGGGGAGGGGCGGGACCGGACCGGATCAGACCGGCCCGGCGGGGGGGAGCCGCCTCGCTGACCCGCGCTCGTCTCTTGCAGGCGCCTGTCGTCCCTCTCGCCTCTGCGGACGGGGCAGCATGTCCGAAGCGGAGCAGCAGTTGGCGGCCGCCGCCGGCGCCACCCAGAACGGGCACGAAGCGGCCGAGAGCGCCGGAGAGCAGCAGGCCGAAACCGGCGGGGCTCCGGCGGCGGCGGGCGCAGCGGCGGCGGTTGCAGCGACGGCGGGAACAGCGGCGGCAGGAGCCGGACCGGCGGCGGGAACAGCGGGGGCGGCCGCCAGCCAGAACGGAGCCGAAGGCGACCAGATCAACGCCAGCAAGAACGAGGAGGACGCGGGGTAAGCGCCGCGCCTCCCTCGGCGGGCTGAGGCGGGAGCAGGCCGCGCCTCCCCCCCCCCCCCCCCCGCTTCCCCCCGGGCGCCATGTGCGGCGGCGGAGCGCGGCCGCTAGGCCCCGGCGCGGCCCTTCGGCGGGAGCGGAAGCGAGACGGGCGGCTGGCGCCCTCCGCTGCCCTGGGCCCCGCTCCGCCCGGCGGGGGAGGGCGGCGGGCGGCCCCGCTTGCGGAGGGATCGGGCGGGCGGTGAGCCGGCGGCCCTGCAGCACCAGCGCTTCCTTTGTTCTGGAGCTGCCTTTTGTTGGCGCCATGTGGTGGCTGGGGGAGGGGCGGGGAGCGGGTTTGTTGCCGTCTCACGCTGTAAAATGGAAGGGGACTTAGCTCGGCTCGCCTCGCATCCCGCGTTTTTCCTCATCCTTCCCCTTTTTAACGAAAGGAGCGGGTGGAAGGAGTTGTTTTCTGTCGAGGGGTGGGCTGGTTCAAACTTTCTAGGGATTGCATGAGCGATCGCCACCGGCGTCGGTGTAAATGCGAACGCGTTTTGCGTAACGCATATAAAAAATAACCCTAGCTTCGGAAGCTCGTCGGGGTAGGGTAAGAATTTTGGAGGGACTATAGGAAAGCCAGCATGATCGAGACCTTGTGCAGTGTGTTTAAACCAGCAAGAACGATTTTTGGTGTACTACTTCGCAGCATTGTCAGAAAACAGCTTATCTCTTACGAGTGATTTCTGGAGGAGTCAGCGTAGTTTTCCTGTGTTTTGGTAGTGGCATCCTTGTGTACAAGAGAGTAATTGCTTTCTTATCATAGTTGGTCTGTTTATGAATATATGCTCTTGACTTGAAAATTACCTGCCTGTTTCTCAAGTGGGTCTTTGTTATTCAAGCTACCCCATGTATTTAATTGGAACTCCCTTTGTTATCTCTGGGCCCTGACCAGAGGGTCAGATCCCTCGGATTGAACAGAGAGCTGAAACCATGGTAGTGTGATAGATTTTGGCTGTAAGGGAAGGAGTAAGACTTGCACAAGTTTTCTACAAGCTAAAGCTGGATGAACGTTTTGCAGAACTAGGCCCTTTAGCTGCGTGCAAATTTTCATTTTTACTTTTTTACTATTCTGCCCTGAAAAGTGAGAGATAGTCTTTCCCTTTCTGGTATAGGAGGCGACAAGTTTCAACCCTGTGTGAAATGAAACTTTTAAGAAAAGCAGTTATTTAGAGATATTGACTTATGTGGAAAATCTAGTGCTCTGCTAAACCAAGAGCTGTCCAAGGCAGAGTTCAGGGTGCTGACATTATTTTGTTAAGAGCTGAAACATGCTTTGATTTAGCTGCACTAATACACTCAGGAGGAAAAAAGAAACTACATGTTATGAGTGTGATTGTCCAGTTCGTGTGGCGTTTGAAGGCAAAGCCAAATACTAGGAAACTAGCCTTAATTTCAAAGGTTCTATATTGTGTTAATTAAATATACGTAGGTATCAATCATTCCAATTACAAAATAAAGGAGTGTAAATTACAAAGTGTAATAGCTCCTGCTGTGGTAAGAGGTGAATTTAGCATGTGGCAATATCTGTGTGTGTACCACAGCCCCATCCCAATGGCATAAAGCAGCTAAAGCTGCCTCCAGACACATTCCTGACATCCTCCAAGCATTGAATTTCTCCTGATCATTCTGTAAGTGTCATCAGTGCTGACAAGGGTATGCTATGGAAAACCGCTGTCAGTCTGTACAGATTATAGCAGTTGTGCTTGGTCTGTAAGGTGGTGTGATGAGAAGGAATCCATTGAGTTATCTTTCTTTCACCTGTTATTGAAAGGCTTAGTAAACTTTGTAAGGCCTTTTCTGTAAGGCTCTATTGTAATGGCTGCAAGAAGCACACAGACTTTATTTGGACCCTGTGTATCATGCTGCACTTGTCAGTTAAGAGTACACAGCTTGATCTTTGAAAAAAATAAGAGTTTAGCCAACAAAGGATATGGTTTCATCAAGTTTCAAGATAAAAATGTAGCACCTACAGTTTCTTTTTCCTTGTGTTGCCTTTTTAACATATATGGATGCTAGTTTTAGCAAATCAAAGTTACACATAAACACCAAAAGCCAATTTTATTTAAACATAGTCTAGTTTCTGAAGTGCTGCTAGCTTCTAGTGCCAAATGTAGGTTGCCTCTAAACAGAGTAATGACAACTTAAACTGCTTTAGTCTATAGTTAGATAAAAAGGCTTGAATGCTTTTAAAAGCTTAGTTTGTTACCTTGGAAACTCTGAAAATAGAAAATACAGCCATGTTATTAATGTTTTCATTTGAAGTGAGGCATTTGAAAAGTGTCTTATTGGCTGATCTAAGTTTCATTTGTTAGTTTCACTAGTATATAGTTCTTTGAGATGTTTCAGAGGATATTTTGTGTGGGAATGTACGCAGAGAAGTACTGTATTGGCCTGTCATGAAAGTAAAGACTAATAGTAGAGATACTCCTGTAGTACTGATGAAGATAGAACTAGATTCAATAACCAAGCAGGAAGAAGTGCACAACATAGTAGTTAAGGCAGGTTCAAAGTCCCATCTATTGTATGTGGCTGTTCTTGGAGGTCATAGATACCTGGTTTAAATTGTGCAGATTGTTCTTCAGACTGACTTTTTTACAGCCATTTGTCCAAGTCCTAAAAGAGCTCAAGTATTTTGCTTTTGATGCCTTATTCTATCCTGAATGCTTTCAAAGCAGTAGGAATGATCCTCGGTTCTTTCAAAACACTGAATTGGCAGTACTTGATAATCAATATTGCTTTGTTGTAAACAACAGAATACTGTTGAAAGAATGTAAGTTACTGGTGAGGAATATGTTGGGCAATTTTTACTTGTTTTTATTGCCTGTAATAAACTTTGGGGTGTATTGTGTTGTTCCCTCAAAAAGGGGGGAGGCACCATCCTTGTGTACTCCTGTAGTATTGCTAGCTTTTGACAAGATACAAAAGTCTTTAACTTCCAGCAGTTGATCCTGTTTCTGACAATGCTGCTGAGATGCATGCCACTGTGAGCATCTTGCTGCGGGTGCTTTTCTCTAGGACTTCTGGAATCTAAATAGCTCTTATCCCTTTGAAATTTCAGGAAGATGTTTGTTGGCGGCCTCAGTTGGGATACAAGCAAAAAAGACTTGAAAGATTACTTCACCAAATTTGGTGAGGTAACCGACTGTACGATAAAGATGGACCCTAACACAGGAAGATCCAGAGGCTTTGGATTTATTCTCTTCAAAGAACCCGGGAGTGTTGAAAAGGTGAATTTAAGATTCATACTTCAAATTCTTAACTTCTAGGGGAAACTTTTCAGCTTGAGTTAATCCTATCAAACTGTCTTTCAGGTTCTGGAACAGAAAGAACACAGGCTAGATGGACGACTAATTGACCCTAAGAAGGCCATGGCAATGAAAAAGGATCCAGTGAAGAAAATATTTGTTGGTGGACTAAACCCAGAAGCCACAGAAGAGAAAATCAGGGAATACTTTGGAGAGTTTGGAGAGGTATGTAATGTTATCTTAGTAAACACTGAAACTTACTATAGCTTCCAGTTGCTGTTTAACTTACTAATAATTTGCAAGGTGCAGAGTATATTAACTTCAGATGTATCAAGTCTTCTGTAAGTGATCCAGAGGTCCTTGAGAGCAAGGAAGGCACATACTGCACTAAATGCTTCCATTGCTAGTTAGATACCCTTGTCTTTAACTCAAACTATTTTTCCTGATGTTAAAATTTCTTTTTAAGAGTTGTAAAATTGAAACCTCTGGTCTAAAAGCCAATGATACTGTAGAAAGGATATTGCAACTTTAGTGTTGCGTAATATGTGCAGATAAGAAGCGTACTTTCTGTTTTACTATGCCAAATGCCACGTGCTTAACTGTTCTGCTAAAATACAAGTCTGAAAAATATTTCATGTCTTCAGATTGAAGCAATTGAACTTCCAATGGATCCAAAGACCAACAAAAGGAGGGGGTTTGTCTTCATCACTTTCAAGGAAGAGGATCCAGTGAAGAAGGTTTTGGAGAAGAAATTCCATAACGTCAGTGGAAGCAAGGTAGAAACTTTGACTTGTAAATTTTTGTCCAAATTTTTAAGCATAATACCACTACATCTGTAGTCTGAAAAGGATTATGTAGACCTCTTGATTTTAAAGTACCCAAATTACAATAAGAACTTGCAGTTAACCATGGGGGTGTTTTTTCTTAAGTTCAGTCACAGAGGTTCTTTGCCAATACTTTTGCTTTAATACTTGCTCTGTTCTAGGGGCTTTTGTATGTAAAGTATCTAATTCCATTCATTAAATACATAAATAAGCCTTTCACATGTATCTGTCTAGCAATACAAGCCATTTCAACAGATACATACTTATTTTCAGCACAGAGCACTTGCATAAATTGAAGGCTTACAGATACTACCTTTGTAAGCACCTGGTTGAAACTGGTTCTGTCTAACATGAGGACAGGTTCTGGTGTCTTCTCTCAAAGCCCCCCCTGCTACCAAAGCCTTGTTGCGTAAACCCAGTACAAGGATCCACAGAGTAAATGTGCGCTTATGGCAACTTGTACCTGGTCAGCTGGTTATGTGAACCACTGTAAAAGCGGTGTGAGATGCTTTGAACAGCTGACAGTGCTCATCTGTGGGAATAGCCAATAGAGGCTCATGTGTTAAGCTAATGAGAAGAGGACTGGAGGCAAATGATGTGTGCTGACTGGAGGTTGTCCCTCTTTCCTTGCTTCATGGCCAGTGCTGACCATGTGCTAACTTCAAAACCCTGTTAGATGTGGTCATACTGTCTGACACGGCAACTTAGATTGCACTTTAAGACTGGTGTTGACAGCACAGAATAAACTTTGGCAAACCTAATGCACTGGAGGTTTCAAGACACTGTAGTTATAGTTTGTTTTCAGGAGAGGTGAGCATTCATGTGCAAAGGGAGCTGAGAAATTGTATCTGTGTATCTCATAACTATGGCTTGGTTTTTTGTCATAGTGATAATAAAGAGCAGCTTACCTTAAAGCTCCTGTTTGAAGAATTCCAAGCCAGGCTTGCTCAGGTGCTGCTGTCACAGGGAATTGTTCCTTTCACAAGCAGCAGTAGCTTTCATCTCAGACTGTGCACAGATTCAGGAACTAGGAAGCTGGCTGACAGCTTGAACTGCAGCTTGGGAACCTGTCTTGGAAATGTCAGTTCTGGTTGTTTTTAGTTGTCCTTGGTATTTGATAAGTGATGATTTCAAGTGTTGGTAAGTGTATTGTACAGTCCAACACAGATGCTGAGTGCATAGGGTGTATGAAGGCTGCCAGGAGAACTCACTCTGGTGATGTCTCAGAGCCCAGTTCATTCAGTGCAGCTCAGGTGAAGTGGTCCACTAGCAACAGCCTTGTCTTAGAGGTTGTGCCAGGATAGAGGGCAGCCTTGGGCTCTTACAGGAGCGGTGGCTGCACTGAGGTGGCCTCAGCACCTTTTCCATGGGGGAGCTGACAGTAAACAATAGGCAGCATTAAAATACTCCAAAAGCAGTGGCCTGCTTTGTATGCCCAATAATGACTAACCTTTCTCTTCCACGGGGAAGTTGATGGTAGGGAATAGGCAGTATAAAATACTCTGAAAGCAGGGGCCTGCTTTGGATGGCCAGCAGTGACTTACCTTTGCCCAGGTGGCACAATAAATCAGATGCTTCTCGATATGCATTAGTCCTTGTCACATGGTTGAGCACAGTGTGCATACCTCCTTTGCCTCTAGAGTAACCTCTGGCTTTCCTAGGTGGTTAGGTTGGGTGCTGCTGCTATAAGACAGTATACACACTCTTCCTTGTTTTTTATTTTCAGTGCGAGATTAAGGTAGCACAGCCAAAAGAAGTATACCAGCAGCAACAGTTCAGTAGTGGCGGAGGAAGAGGTAGCTATGGAGGAAGAGGCAGAGGTGGAAGAGGCGGTGGTAAGTACTGCACACACTACTTTAGTATGGACACATTCTAAATAAGTTGTGTGTACTAAAATGGGATTTTGTGGATGGTTTTCCCTTCTATAGCTCAAAGTCAAAATTGGAATCAAGGTTATGGCAATTACTGGAACCAGGGTTATGGGAATCAAGGATACGGCTATCAGCAAGGTTATGGTGGCTATGGAGGCTATGATTATTCAGGATATGGGTATTATGGATATGGACCAGGCTATGATTACAGTAAGTAAAGAGAACTGTATTGGGTATAAGCAAGCGTAACTAATTAGCAGTTTAATGCATTTGTTCTCTTGTTCATAGGTCAAGGCAGTGCAAATTATGGGAAGACACCAAGACGTGGTGGTCATCAGAATAACTACAAGCCATATTGATCAAACTTATTCAGGTATGCAGTGGCATGGTCTCTTTTGGAAAATGACTGCATAGGTTTTGTATACAATGCTGTAGATGGCTATTTCAGTTCTGTACCAAATTTAACTTTACAATAAATTTCTATGGCCTGTTAAATGTGCATCTTACTTGGAAGAGCTCCCTGAAAATGTTTTACATGTTTAATACTTACAGATAACTAGTTGTCTAGACAGTGTGGTGTGTAAATTTCAGCCTTGCTGAAGATATTAATTAATGATTTTATTAATAGGTTAAACTGAAACTGATTTTGAGGGTCTGCTTAAAGCTGCAGCTCTGCATCTAGGGACTGCCTCTTGGAGTTAACTATGGACTCTGCATTACTCCAGTTGTACAGAATGAGATGCATCTTAGGGAACCAGTGTCACTTTCCACCTTTTTATTTTGTATTGTTTTTGTGTCATACATTTCCTGTAATGGAAGTGTTAATTTTACTGTACTTTTTGGTACCTTTTTGGAATCTAATGTATTGTAAGGTATTTTACATGTGTTCTGATTCACCATGACATGGATATTGAAGCTATCCTAGCTTTTGAAATAAAAAAGGCGTAATCTAGTGTCTTGTGCCATTCTTCAGCTTATGTATTAGTAAAATGTCAGTATACTGTTCCCAGAACTTAGTTCATGGCAGTACCTCGATAGATGAAGAGTTGTGCTTAAATGTTTTTAATCTTAAAATTAGAAGGCTGTATTGGTAGTTGTGCTCACTTGCAGTTAAGTGGTGGCTGAAAACTGCAGTCACTTCTGCCTGGAGGTTATGGAAGAGAGCTTGGGCAGAAAGCCCCAGCTGTTGTTGAGGTTATGCTGGTGACTCTTGTTCTAGACAAGCACAGAGGCTCAGCATAACTGTGTTAGTGTCTGCATTGTAGGGCTCTGCTTAGGAGAGGCCAGAGGCACAGGTTTCAAGGTAGGGCTTGGGAGTCCAGACAGCATGGCAGGAGGAAGCTGAGGTGTGCAAGAAGCTAGCTGTACTTCCTTCATGTTCCACTGTCTTGAGACTTTTCTACAAGTTCTTATACTGTGTATACCTGCCTTGAAAGACAGGTTAGATGTTAAATTACCAATGCAAAGTCTGAATTTTTGCAGCCTTTTTGTGATTAAAAAAGGCTAAAGAACTTCCACTAAAGTTGTGGGAGGGGAAAAAACAAACCTGCCTCTAAAGAGGCAGCTCCTTCTGTAGAGATGAGTGACCAGCTAGAAATATGCTCTCCTTGTTTTGAATAGTTTACTGCTATTTTAAGGCAATAATTATCATGTAATTTGCCTGTCTTGCTGCAGAGTAGTCTCAATCTCAGATTTATAAGTAGCAAGTGCTGCTGCATAAAGTGAACTTCTAATCTTTGCAGTAATCAGTTTTGATTTTTGCTTTCCTTTTAAAGCTAACATCTGACAATTTTTTTCTTGTAACAAATTCTGTTTGAACAAATGGGAACCAGAAGTGGAATCAAACCAAATAACTAAGAGAAGACAAACAGATGTTACTAGTGACCTTTTTGGTTTTTTTTTTAATAAGGGATGTGGCTATTCCTACAGGGACTATAATATGCTGCTCCCTGCTGGCTGTCCTTGTAAAGAAAAACTTGCTGTAAAGTTAGTCTGTAAGACCTTTCTGGAGTTAAATGGAAATCTTGAGTGTAAAAAAAAAAATCAGATCTAAAATCTGATAGTTGACATAACTTCACAGCTGGAGTATGTTACCTAATGCTGGACTTACTTGCAAATAAAAAAATGCACGCCACTGAAACAAACGAGTACAGTATTTAAAAGTATTACTGTCTCAAGATTTAAAATTGAAATGCTTCATTGCATGCTCTTGTTTTCTTATGAAATAAGGGGTAGCAGAATATTTTTCTAGCAAAGAGTTTGCCTTCCAACAGGGAATTTGCGTAGTATCAGGACCATACTGCTGCAGTGCTTTTGGCTAGTGTATTAGCAATAGTTTGTCAGCTGGCTGTTACTTTGGTGTTTTTTGGAAGTAGGTTCTCAGGTAATGCTTCTCTGACAGGTGGTATGGCCTTAAGTAGAAATTGAGGATACTGGTACTTAAATGCAGAGCTGGCTTTCCTTTTCCTCTTTGCATGAAAAGTTTGTGATACAAAGAATGTGTAATTGCCTGGTGAAAGCAAGGGCTTGTACATGAGGTTGTTGCTTATGGCTATAATGTACTCTTACTAATCCTACTTGGATATTTCTTGAGGACAGAATATTTTGTAAGAACTGGTTTGGGAGCCATGGCCCTCAGCTGTCTGTTCCTCATGCATATGATGTTATGAATTTGGGACTGAAGTTTTTGACTTAATCCGGTCACTGAGACCATTTGAATATAGTGCTACCAGGGACCTTGTTAGGAAACTGGTCAGAGGAGCCTGGGAAGGACTGGGTGTGCTGGCAGCTAGAATGGTGTTTGCATAGGTAGCAGTAGATTAAAAAAAAAAAAGAATCTATTGGCTTATCTTAACTTTCAAAAAGTCATAACCTGAAAGAGCATGAATTTAGAAAATGTAGTTTATAGTAGCTACTAGAAATATATTCCTTTATAATCAGATTTAGATACGCTGTTTTAAACAAAAGCCAATTCCACACTTCTGCCAGAGTTGAAACAAGCTCTTGTAAAATTTATTTCTCCTAAAGCTTTTTACTAGTAATGGTAACCGAAAGTAACAAAATCAAAGATAACTTATCTGGTTTAATACATGCTAGGATGAAGATTAAATGTGCATTATTATAGTAGAATAATGTTTCTTAGTAGTAGATCTTGAACATTGTTTGAAACCTATGGAAAGAAAATGTTATGGTTTTTTGTAAAAGCATCATTAAAAGGAATCTACTTTGTTGCCTCATTTTCGCTTACATTATATGTAAGTGTCATACTAGTACTGTACTTAGTAAGAGGCTTTTTGCATTCTTGGTTTCCTGTAGAAAATAAAGGCATTTTTCTTGCTTAGTTTAGATTGCAGACAAGCACATTAAGTCATTAGGTCTCTAAGTTAAACTAGCACTGTTGAGTAATCTTTCTGTTCTCAAGAATAAGTAGTTCAAACAGCTGTATGTCTTTCCATTAACTTGCTAAATAAAATATTAACACATTTTTCTTGTGCCTGCTATACTAATATTGCACTGAACTAAAAAGTATGTTTCTCCTTAGCTCAGGGCCATAGCACTGTGAAGGATAGTGGTTGAGGCCACCAGTAATTACACTGATTACAAGCATTACCTTAGGTGCATTACTATCCAGGTACCTAGAGTTTTACTGGGCATTTGGTTAAAAACTGCTTGCTTGTCTTTTAGTCAGAATAGGTTGAAGAAGTACTAACTGTACCAAAGGGTGTTGTTATTGATGTGTTAACTGTAAGTGTACACTGTGGTCATAAGTATGACAAAATGAGTTGCAGCTAGATGTAAGCAAGACCTCAACAGATACTAAGATTTGCAAGTCTTGGAAGACTAACAGGACTTGGTCTTACTGATGCCCACAAACTTCTGATTATAGGGGTAAATTGATGCTTGAGCATGAGATAACAGCCATGAACCTGAAATGATCCTATGAAGTAGTCAAAAATACTCAAGAGAACAGAAGGCAATACTAGTTCAAAGTCAAATGTTAAGTAAAACAAGAGCTATACTATGAGTACTGTTTATAGTTCTTCATAAAGCTGTTAGTATAGGTTCTTAAAGTGTGGCGTGCAGAACATACAGTGCTCCTGTCCTTAAGGGCAGTTAAGGGGAGACTTGCTGAGTAGTTATGCAGCTGGAACAACTTCTGTCTGGAGACAAGACACTGAGAGCTAGCATAAAAGCTATGTTTTTGTCTTGATGTGCGTGTCATCTGGATGCCAAGGATTAAACCCAGTCACTCTTAAAGCTTCCCAGACAAGCGTAGCATTCTGTAGTGGTAGGCATTTCTCAGACATGTTGGATCTCGCTTGCAAACCAATGAATACATACAGTGTTACTGCAAGTGTCAGGCTCTGATAAAAGGTAGCTATGGATGCCAGATGTACACAAATCTGGTCCATGATTCTGGAGTGCCAGAAATCCCTGCAAACTATTTTCTAGTAAAAGCAGGAGGAAACTTGGTCCTGCTCTCCTGCCAGGTGACAATGCTTGTGAAGTTATGTTTAGGAACCTTGGCTTTTAAATAGAGAAGTATAAATACCTACCTGCTCAGGTAGAACAAGTGGATGTTTTCTGCTGGTTCAGACATTCTTTTTCCATCTCTAGAGAGAGTGTAAGTAACAATTTAGCAAACTCATGACTTGGAGACAAATTTTTGTACTAACTTGGTTACCACTGACTCTGCAGAAGTTGTATAAAAAGCTGAAGTGGCAAATGCACAGAGATTATGGCTGTCAGGAAATGAAATTTGGACAGCTTTTACCAGTTCTCCTTTGTTCAGATAGGTAAACACTTCAACCTCTGCCAAAGCAAAGCTATTTCAAAAGGCATATGCATCTATGGAGTAAATAATTTTGTTAGAGAACTTTAAAGCAGAATCATTTAGAAGTGAAGGTTAAACTTGCATTGACAGACTAATTTTCTTAAGTGCTTGGCATCTACCATCTTGGCTCTATTTTAGCGCTTCTGAAAAGCAGGCTCAGTGGCTCAGCATTGACTTTAAGGCAGTTTTGATCTGTACTTACCTGTTAGTACTTTGTCAATTGTGTCCACAACAAATTTTGCATCCTCCATATTGAAGCACATTGGGGGCTTGAACTTAAGCACATTTCTTCCTGGCCCATCTGTACTCAGTAGGATGTATTCTTCCTTAAGTCTGGAAACAGCAATAACAAAGAATTACCTTTGCATATAGTTCAGGAAAACTTAGAAGCATCAGCACGCAGGCTGTCCAGACACTGCCTTTCTGCAATGACTGGTTTCTTTTTCTGCTAGTTAGCTGTATTTTAACAACTGTTGAGGAGCAAGGTTACTTTGTGTGCTTGCCTTGCACACTAAAAAAACTACATGATTGTCCCTTGTACCTTGTTATTAGATACTCTGCTTCCTCTGTGGCTGGGGTCCTTTCTGCTTGATCCTTGATTAAGTCCACTCCAATGAATAAGCCAGAACCCCTTTAAAAGAAATAAAAAGTCTGTGTCAGAAGAAGGAGCTGCAAGTGAACTAAAAAGTTGAGAAAGTTTTTTGAGAGACCAAACCTTTACTGCATGAGAATTACTGATGTTTGTTGTGTAGTGTTAGAAGAGGTATTGCTGTTCTGAAGAAACATAGTAATACAGTATAGACTTATCTGCCCAGAATGGCAGCACAGGACATCATGTTACACATTTTCTCCATCCAGCTCATTAATTCTAGATTTTGTGCACTTAAAGTAAGAGTTCAGATAGGAAAGTGAATTCCTTTAGCAACTAATAAATCAATAAAGCAGTACTGGCCTGGAGTGGCAAAGTATGAGACTTTTGATAAGCTCAAGTTTGTTTTAATCTAATGTATAGCAGGCTGTTTATTTTTGCTGAAAACACAATTTGATTAATTTCTTAAAACCACTTCAATTGAGTTGTTTATGACTGACTGAACAAATCAAACAAAAAGCAGCTGAAAATATAAATAAGGCACTGATACCTGACATCACCAATGATGGGATGTTTGGTTTTCTGCTCTTTGAGTAGCTTCATCAAGAAGTTGCCTATTTCCATGGCATGAGCCTGAAGGTGTTCCTTCTCAATCACATCTAACACAGCTAATCCAATTGCACATGAAACAGGGTTTCCTCCAAACTGAGTTCAGGAAAAGAACACATGTAGCCAGGGAAAGGGATGAAAGATGCAGTCTTGTCACTGAAAGTGTAGCCTCAGTGATATAATGAGCATATTGCCATTTATATCAGATGGAGCCAGTAAATAGAAAGTTATATACCAGAAAGATACAAATAATATAAAAAGTGTGTGGGTGATAAAGATTAATAAAAATGCTGCATGATTACAGGAGTCTAATTATTATTAGAGAAGGAGAGTTTGGTCAACCTTCTACTTACTGTATTAAAATACTCTACTCCTGTGGCTGCAAATGCTTCTGCAATTTCTTTTGTTGTTGCTACACAGGCAATAGGGTGCCCATTTCCTATTGGTTTCCCCATAGTGACAATATCAGGTATAAAATCTTCTCCTTGAAGCTGGAATGCCCAAAAGTGCCTGCCAACCCTGCCAAAGCCAACTTGAATTTCATCAGCAATAAATACACCTCCTGCCTTGTGCACGTGCCTGTAACATAACAGATTTTGTTGTCTCTTAGGAGGAAACAGTGTAATATTTACTGTTGAAGAACATGCAGAAAGCATTACTTTGCAAACTTCCAGGAAACAAACTTGTACAGGCCTATATTCTCTATCATGTGTTTAAAAGCAGGTCTTTGCCATACAAAGTTTACATTCTAACATGAAGGCATAGGCCACTTCCTGCCTATCAAGCTATATGCTACAGCAGGCAGAGAAATTCTCTATCATCTATATTTAGCAAGTATGTTAAATTTAATAGTTAAGATAATAAATGACCACTTACTCTGCAACCTTCTGAAAATAGCCTGGTGGTGGTATGATTTGACCACCCACGCTCGGCAGAGATTCAACAAAAAAAGCAGCAATCTGAAACATATGTAACATGTAATGTTTTGAACCCAGTACAGAAAGTTGTGGAGATTGCATTAACAATGAGCCAGTTCTTTGTCATTAGATGGTTCTTGCACAGGTACGTGATTTTTGCTTTTTGACAAGTCCATGCCACTTAGCTCAGTAATCCTGAACAGCATTAACAGTCAGCCAGCCATGCTTATTTAAGGCAAGGCAAATGGGTAAGGAAATAGCTTTTTACCTTTCTGCCTTTCTCCTGTGCTTGCTCAATAATGATTTTCACTTCGTTAGCATAGGCTGTTACTGAATCTTCATGGTCTTCTCTGTAAACTCCTCTGTATGTGTCTGGAACTGGAGCCTATGCAAAGGAACAGTATCCTATATTCAGTATATAGAAAACAAGACTTCATTAAATTGACAAGAAGTTGATAGTTAGAGGCTGAAGTACATACCACGTGGACCCATTCCTTTTGTCCTTCTAGATTTCTGAATTTATATGGGCTTATGTCAATCAAGGATGTCAGATGTCCGTGGTAAGCACTTAAAAAACAATTAGCAGAACTAAACAGTAATTTCTTCAGTATCAAGAGTTCTCTAGGATTAGCATTATCGATAGCTAAAGACTAGGTAGGCTCTGTCACCTGGTGGGAATACAGTCACACTTCAGCTCAGAAAAGCTCTGAGATGTCTATCAGCTTAGTAGTATCTGGATTTTTTTTGCACGCCTTGACTAAGGGCTGCAGAGGAACAGTACTCCTTGTCACTTGTTTGCCAGGGCCCATGACTAGAATCACAGCAGTGTTAAGTCATGAGCAGTATTACAAGACCGCAGAACAAGGGAAGGGACGTGTCTGGCCCTACTTCTGAATATCCTCTAACAATGGAGTTTCCAGTCTCCCTGGGCATCCCTTTCTAGTATTGACCACCTTTGTGGTTAAAGAGTTTTTCCCCAGGTTTCATCAGAATTCCTCAGGTTTCATCTTATGTCCATTGTTGTCTTTTCCTGTCACCATACATTTTCAGGCCTGGCTCTATCTTTTCTGCTCCTTCCCATTAGACAGTTGTAGTTACAGTAAGATCTCTGTCTAGTTGTCTCTTTACAGCTGAACAATTCTCCTAACCTAGGCTCCCTACCCATTGGAGAGGGCCTCCTTCCAGTATGTTAATGTATGGCAGGTACTGGAGAGCCCATACTGGACACAGTTCTCTGGGCTGGTCTCACAAATACTGAAGAGAGGGAAAAAATTACTTCCCTCAACTTCCTGGTTACAATCTTTCTACTGCAACAGGTTTGCAGAAATGCCCTGACTACTGACCAAAAGATACTTGCACCCCACAGTAGATAAAACTGCCAACATACTTACTGGTCTAAAACTATAACATCTTCACGTTTTGTATACTGGCGTGCCAATCGTAGGGCAAGATCGTTAGCTTCAGATCTACAATTGAAAAATTTGATCAGTGTTTCGTTGTGGATGCCTGAGTTTTGAAATTCTGACCTCCCTTGCAATGCTTGTTCTGTCTGCAGAGGACAGACAGAACTCAATGTGTGTTACTCACAGATCCTTAGTAATCAGCACTCATTAAGGTAGGACTGTTGACCAGAACAGAATCCATCTTAAAAAGCTAAGAGTACAGAAAATAATTTAGAAACAGTTCTTTTTTTTTTTAACCTGTAGTTTGCCTGGGAACACAACCCCTGCCCCAAGCAGAAATATGCACTGTTGCATTTAATTTTGATGCATAGAAGTCATTTGCAGTTGAGAAGACAAGTCAGACCAGAAACTAATACAGTATTTACATTTATAAGGCCTTGAACTACAAAACATGAACAGAATAAAACCTTTCTTAAGTAAAATGCTAGTTTGTTTTCCCAATAGAGAGCTTGCTAAATGTGAACTTCAGAGTCACTGAAGTTCTCAGAAGGATCACAGTTTCTTCAAAAACCCCAAACCATGTTTTTTATCAGTATCTCTAGTCATCCACACCAGGTCATGCAGTTGGCTGTTGATAATGAAGTATTTGACTTGTCTGTATTTGACTAGTGAAAACACAGTATCAATTCTAATTTACCTGACTTACCCAGAGTTCAAAAAATAAAAGATGCATAACTTCTCAGGTAGCGTTTTTGAAAGTCTCTCTGCATAATCAACCAAGTTGTCATGAAGATAACGAGAATTTGTATTTAACAATTGATTTTGTTCATGGGCCGCTTTTACTATATCGGGGTGACAATGTCCAACTGCAAGAGAGTATAGAGAGGTTTGACAGTTCTTCCGTATTAGCCGCGGCGTTCGTTAACAAACGCATACTGACTTAATGCTGCTGTTTCTCCATTAGTACAGAGAGATCATCACTGATGATCATATTTCATCAGTGGGGCATTAACGATACTGTCAGCAGAAGACAATGTTGGTACAGCTCAAAACCTTTCACTTAATTTTTTTTTTTCTCAGAGTTTGAAATTGTCTGTTACTGTGTTTTATGGTTTGTAGTTGCATACTGGAAATTGATATGCTAAAACAATTACTTTCTAAGCTGATATTTGGATTTAGACATTTGAATAATTTAGGTAGGGGTTTGGGTTAGTGCAAGTAAGCTTTACCACCAAAGAATTATTAACCCTGCTAGGGTGTTAGTGACAGCACTGACCAGTTAGGGAGATTTCAGATACTGTAAGAAACCAGCAGCTCCTTCATAATACAGCAGTAAGGCCCCACAGTGAGCAGTGGTCCTGTGACTGTACCCTTAGCAGTAATTTTTACAAACAGAACTCTCAAGCCATTTGTTAGTCTTACAGTTAAGTGCTTTACTTGACCTTTCATGGGGGGGGGGGGGGGGGGAATCTGTAAGTTTTAGATAAGTATATTTCTAGGAGGAACAGGAGGCAAGTCTGGAAAACACATTCATGCACACAGAAGTTCAAATATGAATTACAACTTCCCAAACTATAGGCTCAAGAGAGTTTTCTTACATTTTTCCAATCAAACAACCCTTGCGCCAACATAGTGCAACAGTGGTAAAAATACTGATTGTTCCTTACCCTGGTTAGAAAAATACAGTATCAAATGACATGACTTTTAACTTACCATGAGCAACATTGTTTATGCAGTCAAGGTACCGTCTTCCATTCTCATCATACATATACTGGCCTTTCGCCTTTACGATCTTCACCGGATCATTAGAAAAAAACAGCTTGCAAGAAGAGCTATGGCAAACAGCACAAAGCAAACTAAATCTTAGTGAATTCTAAAAATCACAGAGTTTATTCTACTGGTAATATTTTTGGTTCAGTCAGTTAATTAAGAGAAAGACATTTCCCCAGTTAGCACATGCTGACATCTTAATTCTGGCCTTTAAAACAAAGATTGGGATGGGAAAGAAAACAGGCCTTGTGCTCTAACTCAATAGTCGAATTTTGATAGATTTTCAGGGGGAAAAGATGCTCTAGAATTGAAAATCCTTCACTAGGAATCTAGCCACAGCACACAGGTCAGACTTACCTCCATAGTTTGATCCAGTCTTAACTACAGCTCCTTACTGGCTATGCCGTCAGCCCTTTGCGATCTTAAAACCCTCTTTGGTGTCTCTTACCTTGTGATCATTTTTACTACATTCTTGCGTTTCTCACTAAGATCCTGATTTTCCAGATAGCATGGCACGGGTGATGGTTATGTCCCTGTAGAGCTTCCCTAATCTTAGCTAAAACCTTGAGTGATTTTTTTTTTATAAGGCTAGATCTGCTTAAGTGTGTTTGGTTTGTTTCACTTTTTAAATAAATTGCTAAACAAAATTGAAACACATGTCTGCCTAAGTAGGAGTTGCAGAAACTTGACTCTGAAGGGCAATGCCAAACTTTCCTGCTTCATTTAGTAAAAGATTGTCTAGACAAAAATAAAATAATTTGACCGTAAATACAAACTCATTGTCAAATGAACAACAAAAAAAAAAAGTTAAAATAAGAAACTGCTTCACTGTCCCTCCCCTATAGGAGTCCTCTACATTGCGAACTAGCAGTAGGATAGTAAAACTTTTTTTTTTTTTGTAAAGTTATCCTGATTGTTCAACAGATGCTAAGAAAGCACTTACAGAGGCTGGGTCTTTGTTCCCAGTGACAGAGCAAACCCATTACCAAAAGCTGAAATACACCAAATGGTATTATTCTTCAGGTTTGTGTTACAGCACGATTCTATTCCAGCATTTACTTTCAGCCCAGCTTCTGGGTTCATAAAATATTTACAGATTAAAGTAACCCTGATTTTGAATATATAAGATGCAACATGAAAACATTCCCACAATGAAGCATATGGAGGGAGTTCCGCTGGTATTCCTGTAGCAGTCTACAGAACTAAGAAGTTTTTAGGTCAATTGAAGCAACACAAGCAATCGGAAGTTTGGAACAGAGTCTCGTATTCCATTCTATCAAACTGGGCAGACATGCGTTGTTAATTCTATCAAGGTTTTGGTGTAATAAAAAGTTTTCTGAAAGCCAGAAGTAACACCAAGTGAGGCAGAACCTCCATCTGGCCCAGCAGCGCTGGCAGTACGGGGGCCCAGCCGTTCTGCAGCAGTGAGCTCAGCCCCATGCCCGATAGCACGGAGGGTTTATACTTCAGTTTCATAACCCCCTCCTTAAGAAACGCTAATTACTGTTAATTACACCAGTAAAATCTGGCTTTGCACGCTAACAGCACCGACTTTCCCTACGATGTTACTAGTTTAAACCTAAAATTCTGGCGAGGCAGGAGCTCCCCGGGAGCAGTCGCGGTGTCCGAGGGCCGGGCTCGGAGCAGGCGGAACTCGCCGCTGCCGACGTGCAGGGGGAGGCGTGCGGGAGGCCGCGCTGGCTGCTCCAGCGAGGCGAGAGCAGCCGGCCGTTAAGGCCGCCCTCTCCCAGCCTAGGCTGCGGTCGGTGGCGCCTGCACGGCCGCGGCCCTTGCAGCCACGTCAGGCGCCCGGCGGCGGGACGGGCAGCCCGAGGGTAGCGCTCTCCCGGTCTCAGAGGCGGCATCGGCGGCGCCTCCCTGCCGCAGCACTTACCCGATGAGCTGCTGCCGCAAGGCCAGGGTCTCCTGCCGGGAGCGCTGCCCCTGCCACATGGCCGCTCTCGCCGCCTCAGAAGGGCCCGGGCCAGGCCGCGGAGGTGCCTCCTCCCTCGGAGGGCGGCCCGGGCCGGGGAGGGGCCCGCGGCACCTCGCCACCGCGGCGCCCCCTGCGGGCCGCGCCGGGCTGCTGGCCGAGCCGGTGCTGCCGTCTGCCGGGGAGGAAGCGCTGCAACAGCCGTGCTGAGCGTAGCTGCGGGACAAAGCGCCTTACCGTGACGGTTAGCTGCACAAGGACACGGGCATTGCTCCTGTGTGCGCCCTAGCAGCACTGTAACTGTGCACCTCCCTTAGAGCCCAGCCCCTGACTTCCCGGCCCCTCCCCAGTAACACCCCAAATGTAGCTTTAGGCAAGCTGTTTTCCCAAGGAGTAGAACAGTAACTCACCAGTGGTTTTGGGCTCCTCCGGCTGTGAGGCTGGACTCTTCTCTTGCAGCATCAGGAGTGGTGACTTCAGCCCCGAGGTCCCATAGCACAAACAGGGGAGAGGCTGCGTTTACTGGGGTCCTGCAAGGCTGCTGGCAGCTCATGTGGAAACTATACCTCCTGGTGTTACACCACAGGTGGGGGCATACGGCCCCAGATCCCACTCGGTTACCAGGCACCTCAGAGGTAATAACATGTTTCTGAGGGCTCTTCAGGATCATTATTACAGCTATATCAAAACACTCTCTCTTTTGAAATACTTACACATCAAGAAAGTTTCTTTTACAGTTGAAAATAATTTGAGATGGTAGCCTAGGTGTTACAACTGTATTAATTGTTCACACATAGTTCACTATTTAAGCAAAAGCAAACCCAAATCATTTATGTTGTGACAGGTAGGTAGACCTGATGGACTAACTCAAAAGCCAGTCCTAGGATAGTCAATAGGATTAAAAAAGAAAGTGCTATCATCAGATTAGAATGGTCAGTCATTCCTTCATTCCTATGTGATTGGAATGACTTAAAGGAAAATAGGAAGATAAAGAACCAGAAAGGATGTTGAGTCCTCTGCAGGTGTTGTATCCCATAACTGCGTTCACAAACTTAAGGAGCTTCTTTCCAAAAGATGCCTTTTTTTTTTCCTTCCAAGTACATGTTCACATTCTTTTGTTTTAAACTGACATCATCTGTTAAGACGACTCTAGGAAAATGGAGCAGACCCTTTTAAAACTACATGCTTGGCACTTTGTTGCTGACCAGATATACTAGATATACACCAATAATTAGTTGCAGTTATTTGATAAACACAGGAGCAATTTAAATTTTCTGTAATATGGAGAATTCAAAACCAAATTGCTATGCACTTGAAGTTAGATTGAATTTAGGAAGTCAAACTCAGTTGTTGCATAAAAATCAGGTTTTACGTAACAAAAGACAGTGGAGGAAAAGTTAATAATGGCTGTTAATCTTTATTTGAACTCTTGTCTGGTTAAGATATTTACTAGCTATTTATAATAACAACCTGAACATTTACAATTTGGAAAGTTTATTCTTGGTTATAAAGGCAGAGTTCATTATACATATTCACACAATTATAAAAGCAATCTGTACAGAGAGACCACTTAAAAATCTAGTCTTTGCTTTTATTACAGAAAGCACAAGAAAAAATATTTTTGGAGGTCTCAAGCTAATGTACTGTCCATTACAGCTTTAAACTAGAAATACATGATGCAGTACTAATTAATACCATTTTAACATGTTAAAACAATGGATAAGAAATACTGTCATTAATGCCTTCATTTTTAAAGTAGTTGTTCCCCAAAGAAATGAGTAAATAGAATATTTTCATGGCACATACATGGTTAAAAATCACAAACAGTTTGCAAATAGAGATGTTAAGTACATGTTCTGTATTTTTAATATCTCTATATATTTCTTTTTAAAGGTGATACATTTTACAGAAATTTAGTCAGCTTTGTATAAAATACCATGTGAATACATTCAAAACAAAAACTTAATTTTCACAAGGTGTCCAAACTGCACACACACGCGAATAGCCCTTTCTCCCCTCAACAGCCTTACTGGAGCAATGCAACCACTCACATAAATAACGGACACTTGCATAACATGGTAGAGGATTAAGCCCTATCAGCATAATTTCAAAACAATTATGGACAGATATAGCACACATTGCATGTATTTTTCTAAACTGTATACAAAAAGTATGATTTTCATTTAGGTTTTATAAATACCAGCAGGTATAGTTTCTCAAATTATGTTGTTTCAGAAATGCTAGTGTACATGCCAGTTTTAAAATATTTCTATGTCCTAAGTATTTTAATGCAACAGAGCAGGTGGCTTTCAGTTTTGACTGTGTATTTTGTGCTGAACATTCATCATATTGAATGTTTTTGATTGCTTTGTAAGATACCAGGAAAAAGAACCCCAAATAGTAGCACAAAGTTGCTATGTTATGAAATTGTCTATAAAACTGCACTCCATCTATGAAAATAACCAGCAAATGCAACAGGACTCCAACTTGCATTCTAGCTGATGGCAATTTACTACCTCTTCTGCTTAATTTGGAAATTCCGTGGGTGCTTTTGATATGCACCCACCTATACTTAATAACATTACGCAAAATGCACTTCTCAAAGTTAAGCGTATAACGCAGTGTTTAACAGCGTATAAAAAAGCAGCAAGTGGTATTGGTGTCATTTACAGATAGTTGGGACATCTCCATTTTAAGTTTCTATTCGTTAATATCTACATTATATAAGAAACCACACACAGACACACAAACAAGCTGACTGTTCCATGAAACTGCGCAACTATGAGGCAACTTCTAGCAGAACTTAGCAAACAGGGATTGATTGTTGTCCTAAGACACAGGAAAACCACAGATGTTAATAATGTATTTCTTATTCCACTCTGTTGTCAATAATGCCACTTTTTATGCATTGAAAACTCATGTTTCCCAGCTTTCCTGTGGTTTTCCCCCAGGCTCTCTACAGTAGTATAGAGTCACACAATCTATTAAGTCCTTCTTCCATTCATTTCTAAGTGACAGGTTTTCGGCACTTACTTTAGCTGCAGATGACACAACAGCTAGACGTCCCTTTTGTTGTGCCATCTAGTACACAAGCATATGGAAAAGTTGCAGTAGTTCACCTGGGGACATGAAAATACTAAAAGTAATTTTAAGCTTACAAATGTAAATGATAAGAAAAACAAAGTTTAAGAAACGGATTTTTTTACTCACTGGTTTCCTTCAGCCTGCAGCAGATGTATAGTATTTCAAACTGTACTAATTACCGTCAGGTTCACTGCAGTGCCAAGGACACAATTAAAACACAGGTGACTCCAGTAAATAACAGTGAGACTGGACTAACTAGAGTGACCAGATGTTTTTCTCCCCCCTCCTTTTTCTCCCCCCAAAAATTACTATTGCAAAAGAGTCCGACAAATATTCTTACATAAATGCTCTCCTGAAAAGTTGCCAAGGCCAGCATATGCCACGACAAGTGCCTTGGCAAGATACAGTGTCTTAGGCCTCTTGAAATCTATCCAAATACTTCACCTCTCACTTGAAAAGCTTCCTGGTTACACAACTGGAAGGCTGGCTGTGTGGCTAAGCACATCAGCTGATACTTAACAGGTAAAACTTAGGAGCTTCAAATAAAGCAAGCAGTACTGAGGCTTTACTCCACCCTTGGACACCTACTAAGGACACAGCTGTGCTAGTGCAAGTTGGAACCAAACTCACTGATCTGACTTCCACCAGATACCTACAGTATTTGTCCAGGATAAGTGGTTTTGGGACATGTAAATTTTTACATGATACTACTAATATCTTTACATATCTTAAAGATAAATCTGTTGTCTGTAAAGAAAATAATTCAGAGCTTCCATGCTCTAAAATTTAAAAATGGAAACTTGACAGGTAACCTACTACAGATAGATTTTATTTGTGTAACGCTTTAAATTGGGCAACAATGGGACTAAAAAGAACTGGAAGTAGTGAGGATATAATGGTATTTCCCAAGACATACATACCAGTTTTGGAAAAACGATTAAAGTTTCTATCTATGCACTGCTATTTTACAAATACCTATTTGCATAATATAGTTATGCAAAAGGTGTGCCCATCCTTGTGTGTGCTGGCAATTAAGGAACAGCATCACAGCATAAAATTTGCATAAAATTTGTCCTAGCATAAAATTTGTTCCTTTAGTAAAAAAATATCTCCTCTAGAGGGCAGCATTAAATCAGTATTCAACAACCAGGAAACCTACGCTCTAATACTCCTTTATAACACAGACTAAATTTACAGGCTAATAAAGCACAGTTATATTGGCCAAAGATGGTTATTTACCATTACAATAAAGCTGGAAGTTTCTGGCATCTTAATATTTTAATTAAGCTACGCATCACAAATGGCTGAGTTTTTTCATTCTGGCCCAAGAGTCTGCTATATTTGGCTGATTGCAAACCCATGTGCTACGTATAAAAAAATTCACAGATTCATTCTCAGCTGTGGGCTGGCACGATAGTAAACACTGCAGACTGAAATCCTTGCTGGTGTAAT
This sequence comes from Grus americana, assembly GCF_028858705.1. NCBI lineage: Eukaryota > Metazoa > Chordata > Aves > Gruiformes > Gruidae > Grus > Grus americana. Next base: position 5,382,971 of record NC_072865.1, read on the forward strand.
CTACTTCAGCTTTACTACAGCCAACAGTTGTGCTCAGTTACAGCCACTGAAGTGGGACACCGAGCTTGGGGGGGGGGCGGGAAGAGAAGAAAGCAACTAAACTAGAACGCAGGCTTTCTGGCACGAAAGCCTTGGTCATCACAAATGTGCTTCCTGGGTAGTGGGTTACTAAAACAATCCTAAAACCATGGGGTTTTAACCTGTGTCGTTCTCCATGGAAGACTTTTCATCATTGCATAGGATGTTTTGAACTGCTGAAGCTTCACACGTGTTTTGCTGGTTTGCTTAAGGATTTCAAATGCTTAATTTATGAAATTACGGAAGACAAAAGCTCACCTAAATATTTCATCTTTTGGTTTCCTAAAAAGAAAACACATCAGAAAGTCTCTTGACATTAGAAGAAACATTCTTATTTTTAAATACACAGGAGAAAGATCCATATGGAAGTAAATTCATCACCATTATATATAAAACAAGTGTTAGAAGCAGTGTGTACAAGAAAGGTGACTCCCCTCATGAGAATAAAACAAAGCACATAGCAATGCTTTGGGTTTTTTGTTTGTTTTTTAAAAACTGAAGTTCCAGTGCATTAAGGCTTGGAAACAGTTTCAGTTTGGATTCAGACCAGGTTTTCTCTGCCACCTGTTTCATAACCCAGAGAAATAATCCTGAACTCAGCAGCCAAGCCCATGGTTCAGCTGCAAAACTAATCTCACCTGCCCCCGTCAGCACAGGCCAAATGATGGGGTAACGCTCTGGCAAGGGGCCCCTGGAGCTGCCAGCAATGGAGTTCCAGCCATGGGGGTTATTTGGCCATGTTCCCGTCCCCCCAGAACTCATTTCCCCCAGAAGCTTTGGGGAGCCCATCTCATGTGTACGGTGGGGTGCAGCATCACCACTCCCGGAGCACCAGGGGCCCGGACCGACAGACACAACCACAGCGAGCAGCAGCTCTGGCGTTACCACCTAACGCGTCTGCCATGTCTTGTGGCAAGGTAGCCCTGCCTGCAGAGCTTTGTGGCTGAAAAATGTTTTTCAAGTGAGCTCTTGTGCCCTTAGGACTCGGTTTGGGAAGAGTATGTTTGAGAGAGGATGTTGGTAGTAACTGGAAAGATGGTCATTAGCTACAAATTTAAATAGAACAAGCCGTAAAAAAAGCTGCTTGTCCTCTGCTCCCAGGCAGCAGGCAGACATGGTTTTCTTAACATAACGGCAATCACCATGCTTTCTGGTTGCTTAAATCAGACTAAGGAATTTTGTGTTGTAAACTAGAAAACAAAGATACAACATAAATTTGACTGGGCTTCAGTTTCCCCCAAGTTCAGTAACTTAAACGTGTTATCCAAAATGTCTGTTGATGAATCCACGAAGCTAACATGCTAAATATTTTAGTGATCAAGACAAATCAATTGCTGACTCTCAAGCTGACCGACATTTCATAAGCATGAGCAGCATCCCTGTCAATCATCCTTATTGCTACTGACATCCAGTGGTAACATTTAGCTGCATTTCTGAATTCCTGTAAAACTACCTTAATTTTCTCAAACCTGAGGGAAAAAAAAGAGAGGTTTCCTGGGGAAAAAATGCACTATGCTTTATGAGAGGCTGAGATGATTACTGAGTTTTGAGCGAGACTGCCAGTACTACCAAAAATTTATCTTTGTGAGCTATTTGCAAACTCAAAGTATTAAAAAAAAGACCTACATGAACATTTTCATATGGAAGGAGAAAATAATCAACTGATCTGGCATGAATTTGCTGGCAAAGCACATCTTTTTTTTTAACTCTTTCCAATAAAATCATGACTTCTTTGAAACAATTTACCATTTAACAACCCACTCTTCTAAATATGTGTGTGGAAAGCACATGGAAGTCTAAACAGATTTCCTCTTAGACTCTGTGCAATCGATACAAAAATCAACAGTTCCTCTACTACAGTCTGTCGATCTGCACGATACGATCGATAAGGAACACCGAGTTCAGACTGTAAAGGCCAAATGCACCGATCCGAGATGAGGACCGGGAAGGACTTCAAGCGCAGATCAGAACCACGGCCCCGCAGCAGCAGCCTTGCCCAGGGATCTGTACCTCGCTCTGTTCCCGGGAGCTCTGCCTTCCACAGGTCCCAGCTGCTTTGGCGATGGAAGGGGTTGGTAGAGTAGACATACCACCAGCAGATCCCTGGAGATCTACTGGTTAGTTCCTCATAGCCAGAGCAGCAATAGGTGCCATGTACAGCAGGATCTGTTCCTACCAGCCTTTCTAGTGGTTTCTAGAGAGTGGCAGAAGTCCAGAGAAGCTACTGCAGACAGGCTGCCGGTCTGTACGCGTGCAGTATGTCAGATGTCCTGAGCATGCCAGACTCGGGGCAGGTGCATAGATGGATCTCCTTTGTACATGCTGGACTCACCAGGATGCAGAATAAATCACCGCAAAGAGGGCATTTGCCTGGGAATTTTCAAAGGTGCTTGATCACCAAAAGGTTTGGCAGCTGAGGCGGTAGCACTGATGGGTATGGATACGAGCCACAGTCCTGTGCTAGGAAGACAATTCCAGCCTTCGTCCTTGACTGGCATGGACATGCTGTGCCTCGGGGACGGGGAAGAACAACCACAGTTAAGAGGTTTAGTCAATTCAAAAAGGGCTCTCTTCCTCCGTTACAAGCAAATATCTTGGGTTCTGCGGCAGCAGAGGCTCTGTGTTGGGAGGGGGACGGCTGCCATGCAGAACGATTAGAGCAATAGGTAAAGCACTATTCTGGTATTCTGTATCAATGTTTTGCAGGCCTGGCAGTGGTCACAGTTGATGCCTACAAGCACTGGATATTCCACAAGTTGAAGACGGAATACTGACTTGTTTACCTGAAGATAATAGGACTTCGGGGTATTTCCTCAGAGAAAATATAAATTTTAATATAATTTCATAAGCTTTGGAGGTTAGCTTGTCTTGTAGCTTCAGTGATATCAAACTTCTTCAAGTAGGAGCTAGATAGAAAGCTGTTTAGTTTTTGCCAGCGTATGTAAAACAAGACTTTTCTATCTGCATTGTAGTTTGTTTGTGGACACTTCCAGATTCTTGTGCTTTCTGCAGTCATTCTGGGGACTGAACTCTCATTGATATCGATAGAGGTTCCATGAACAGGACATGTGCAGGAATTTGAGTGTAGATGCCCACAGTTTGGTTTGGAGTAGTGAATTGCTTTTAGTTTGGAGATGACTGGGGGAGATGGGAAGAGCAACTGTACATTAAGGGAACAATTACAGGTCGTCTTCCCGGTGACATCAATGAGAGATTTGCCTTCAACCTTCCACAGAAGATGATTTTTAGCTTTAATTTGGGGCAGAAAAGGGGTTTTTCAAAAGCACTAAGAACCAGTGGGAGCTTGTTCAACTGCTCCTTACGCCTTTAAAAACCCCCTACACCAAAAGTGATAGCTAACAACATGAAATGGAAGTAAATAAAATGCATTTTCATTGCTGTTTTGAGTTACATAATTCTTGTTTCTTGATTTGTTAGTTGATCTGAATTTACATGGATTTAACCTATATGGTGACCAAGAAAATAGTCAGTAACTGGTGAGGATGCAAAGTATAGCCACAAAGCAAGCAATGCATAGGTGTAGACCCTAAGCAGCTAACAAAGGTCACAAAGGTTCACTGCCTACAGCCATAAGTCTTTTCTGTCCACATCTACCAAGCTAGATGGCCATTTCTGCATTTACCAGCAGGTAACAAACGCTCCCAGCTGACTAAAAGGATAAGCTCGAGGACAACTAGGACCCAGTCACAGCTAAGAACTCACAGACATCAAACGTCACCCTACCTGTGTGGAGCACTGAGCATGTTCCTACCGATCTTCAGAATATCAGACCAAGAACTCCCTTAGCGCTAGGTCAGCCTGTACAGGGCAGATTGCCCCTGGACGGTTGCATCCCTCAAGTCCTCTCTGGGAGCAGCTGCTGTAAGAAATGCAGTGGAACAAGGGTTCGGATCTATTCAGTGCACCAAAAATTACTCCCTTCTGTATTCTCTAAGATCAAGGCCACAAAGAGCATTTATAGCATCTGGTTTGATATTGTGGTCAGGCTCTTAATTTCACCTGACTCCTACACAGAGCCTCGCAACTTGTATTGGGCTAACGTATTTCCTCCAGAAATGATCTGTTAAATCGAAAAGGCATTAAAGGGATGGGGATTACATCATCGATCTGGTTAGGATTAACCAGTATCACCATTAAAAATCTATGGCTTACGTTATTTGATTTTGTGTAGCTTCAGCTTCCACCCATTGGATGGATATTTGTACATCTTTCTCTGTTCAATTTAAGAGCTTGTTAATAGAAGGCATCTCCTCCCTGTAAAGGAATCCGATTGCCTCTTGATCTTCATTATAAGCTGAACAGACTCGGCTGTAAGCCATTTTCTTCCTCCCTGAAATAATTTTTTATGGCTTTTTACTGTACAATCTCTATTTTTGCAACATTTTAAAAAATGTGACAGTGGAATAGTTTGCAAATTTTTACTTGCTCTCAATGCCATATGCAGATAGCAAAATTGTAATCCTCCTTTTATTCATTACCCTGCTCTGTATGGGATGTGCCTGAGATGAGATTATTTAAAGAGACCGAAAAAGGGGAGAGAAGGAAGAGGACAAGAGGAGTGTGCAGAGTTACAGAGTTTACAATTAAAACCATGTAAACCAAGGAAAATCAAATGCAAATGAACCCTACAAACCAAGACAATTAAATACTCCAAACTCTCAAGTTTTGGGAATCCCAACAGCAACATGATGCGTTCTGTTCTTTAAGAAAAGACTTGAGCAGAGCCCTCCCTGTCCTGCAGCTCTACGCTGAAAGTATTACTAGGGTTTTGTGTTTGAAATTCTGCAGTGGAGGTTTCTTGGGGAATTTGAGGTTCTGCAGTAACAAAGCGCTTGCACATCTTAAGCCACAGACCCCAGAACAGGACCCAGAGGTGCTTCCTCTTGAGATAAAAAGCTTTTCGTGACAGTAGTGGAAATAACCACAGGTAGTCAAGGTTGTTCTGTTCAGCCAAGGATTTGCTATTTCCATTGTATCAGCAGCAGGTAGCAATGAATGGAGCTTGGCTTTGTTTCCTCTGCAAGTTTCAAGTCCTTCTTGTGTTTGACCAGATGGTATAACACAGCTTTTTTCATTTCTAGGGCTGCATCCTTTTTTTCTTCTTTGTTTTCAGCCAGGTTTTTTCACCCTTTTAATGTGCACGGGCAATGCAAATAGAGAGTTGAGAGCCAAAGTAGGACAGGGATTTTTCCCTCCTTCATGCGATACGGCACACAAGGCAACACGCTATCTCAATACTGTTAGTTCCCGCAGCAACATTAGCAGTATTTGAATACTGTTCATTCCCAGCTACTGTCACTGGTACCTTTATCAAATCCTGATGTTATCATGCGTATCTTACGGGTTTGGGAGCTTTACAATATTTTCAAAGTCCATAAATGACAGACAGAATCCAGTATAAAAAAAGGTCAATATATTACTGTCGAAAGGTTTTTTTTCCTTTTTTTATACAAAAATTTAAAAAGGTCAAAATATATCACATTATTTACATATTGTGCTTCATGCTCAGAGATCACTGAAAAAGAACACAGACAAACGTTTTAATCAGAGAAATGCTCCATTCTTTACACTTACTAATCTTATTGTTAATATTATAAGGATTGGCATTCGGATTTCTTTTAATATTAACAGTACATCCAAATGACTTACCACAGAATTAAAAACTTTATATGCTGAGGGGCGTGCTCACATTCTAACCAAGGGTTTGCAACCAGTTAGTAACATGCTTGCTATTAACTCAAACTGTGTCCACATACCACATGTTTGAAACTGGGTTGGTGATTCCATTCAGCTTCAGTGTCGTACCCTTGTTGGAGAATGAGGTTACAGTATCCTCCTACAAGTCTGGATCAAGATCCTCATCTTATGGGGACACACGTGTCTCATTCTCCTGCTCTTTAGCACTTACAGCCCCTGGCTATTGTGGGTGCATAAGACAGTACAAATTACCTGACCACCTGCACCCAGATTTACCGATTCCAGCACTGAAGCAGCGTAGCAGTTGTGGATTATAATTACAATGGCAGAAAAGTCTTTGTTTGGCAATAAATGTTTTGTAACTCTGTGACAAAGAGGTAACCCACTGTAAAAGTCTCAGCTAGAGGGTATGGGCTGAGTAAGTCACACGAGCGTGTTTTGCAGAGTGGTACGGTCTCTGCATGAGTGGTTCCTAAACTGCCTGGGCCATCGTGAAAGCCAAGCCTGAAAAAAGGCATTGCTCCCGACAGTATTAACGAGAATGACTTTTCATGCTTAGCAAGTTTTTGGAGCGGTGTTCCTAGCACCAGGCTACAGCTCTGGGGATCGAGACACAAAGCTGGATGGAATCCTGCTCCCCCGAGGCATGACATTATATCTGCCAGGCATATGACCTGTTGCTAAAAGGAAGTGCAGCAGTACAAACAATCATGCAGCAAACAAAATTACTCAGGACCTGCTCAAGGATATACAATTATTATTGTTACTGTACCTTATGCCAACATCCTGCTACTGGCAGTCCATCTGGTCCCTGCAAAATTGAATTTACAGATTTAATTTCTGTTGATAGTGACTTAAGTCAGACGCAAAAAACTGAAGCTCAGTCCTCACAACCGTGAAAGGTTTAGCAGCACCGTTAATTACCATGCACAATCCATTTACTGTATATGCACAAAAATAAATACCCGGGCAATGTAATGCGTGGTCACGCACAATGCAAAATTGAATACACCCCAGGGTAAAAAAAAAAAACCAAAACAAAAACAAAAACCACAACACAAAATAAATCTACACTTTCTTTTTCCTTTAAAGAAAAAAGAAAATGTGAGCAAACAAAAATTTGGAACCACAGTTAATTAACTTTATAATCTGCTTTATAAGGTAGTGTTTTTTGCAATCAGACATATATATGAAAAGCATGATGTGGAAATGTACTTTTTGTTAATATGTGCTTTTCAGTTTGGGGGCGATGATGTAATTTTTTTTTCCAGATGATATCCTAATTGTGTTAAATTCAATCCTTCAGTGCTTAGTTTCTTTAAGAAATCTTGAGTTGCTGAACTGATTGAAATAGGATGAGTTGTGGACTATGCAAAGGGAGTGAAAATATTTGTCTTTTTCTGATGGAGATAAAGAAACATACAGAAATCAGAAAGCCAGAAGAGCTTACTTACCGGGAGGAAAACACTGAGAAGGAAGGAGCCCCTTAGAAGAGGAATGGACTATGTATGACCAACTCTTTCAAGATACTTTAGAAGAAATAGCTGACTTCAGCTGCCTTTTCTGATACTGGATTTTTTTTTAGGCTCTTGGATCTCTGATTGCATGAATTTCTGCATGTAGAGCTACAGAGAGCACACATGCACTGACCCTTCCCTCAGAGCCACCTCCAAATTAACTAGGGGTGGGAAGCCACGAGGATGTGTACGCAGCGGAGACGACTGCTAGTGCAAATATAGGTCAAAATGCATTTTTACATTTTTTTACTGTAAATGTCAGTCATCACATTTTTTGTATTCTGTATTGATTTTATATGTAAAATAGCCTATGCCCAATAAAACAGATGCAGTGAAGTAAGGTTACCCTCTCCAGCTACTCGTAGTGTAACAGGTCAAGTTATTTTCACATGCTTTCCTATAACATTAGTTAGAAAACATACACTTTTTTTCTGCTGACACCAGTAAATATTTTGGTCCATAACTATTCATAAAAAAATGCAAACATGCAACTCGTACATTTGCCAGCATTGCCTGAAGGTGAAAGGTAGAGGGGACAAGGCGCAGAGCAGTTGTTTGACCCGGAAAGACCCTGATCTGCTGCTAAAGCGCTTCTGAACACCCATGGTCATGGGGTGCCCTGGGCTTTTTCTCCTTACTGTGCGCTCAAAACACTTATTTTGGCCATCTTAAAACTCCACGCCTTTCTACCAGGTCTCACTGGAGTAATTTCAAAATAACTTGTCAACTTAAAAAGAGCTTTGCAACCTGCGCGTAAGGCTCATGCTCCTGCTCCTGGACTGAAAGCCATCGCCGAGAGCCCAGCAAGCCTCCACCGCTCGGTGGGGTGGAGAACAAGACAACGCTCCCAGCCACCATGCAACTAACCCTCACATGCGTACGTGGGAAGATGTGCAAGTGCTTTACTAACTAGTCACATAGTGGTTACGTATCGGAGAAATCACCTACTACAGTTTACAATGCCTTCAATACAGATAGGTCTGGTGTTTTCTATATAGTTAAGATGGGAGATACTTGGTAAAGACAACATCTCTGGGGAGTAAATACGGAGATTTGAAGCGCGCCTGCTGCTAGTAATTGGTTTCTTTGACACATATGAAAGTAATTTAACTTTTTGGAAGAGAGACAGCTCACTGCCCTTTTGTTTCTCTGAAGACAACTGCAAATCATCTAACATGCAGCATTTTCTATGGTTAAAAAACTGAAAATAAAACAATGACCTCTTTTAGCTAGTCGTGTAGGGCCCTTTCGGGGAGCGGAGCACGAACCTTCCCGCGTAACCGTCAGACTTCAACCTGAGCTCTGCGGGCAGAGCTACGTGCTGACACAGCAATGCCCAGGGCGCCGGTGAGCCCCGCTCCGCAGAACCGGCTGCTCCTTCGGGGAAGGGTTTTCACAACCCGGCTGGGAATCGGACTCACAGGGCTGCAGCAGCACAGGCACCAGCGGGGTGGGACTAGATCATCTTTGAGGTCCCTTCCAACCCAACCCATTCTGTGATTCTACGAACCAAACTGGGCCATAGGTGCTGAGAGAAACCAGAACTACTTTTTAGCATCCGTTATCATAAAGGGACAAGCATCCCCTACGTGATCTCCCATTGCTTACACTCCTTCTCTAAAGTAATTTTAACCGGGAGGGAAAAGGCGCAACACACTGGTGTCCTTCTCAGTGCCAAAGTGAAGGAGCCTTGTTCCAGCTCTGCTGCCTTGTGTCCTTCCTCTCCCTGGAGGGATTCGCTCCTCGGGACAGGGCTTGGCCACAGCAGAACCACACACACAAGCCATGCAAGAAAGAAAGAGCAGATACTGTACACCAAAGGGCAGGGCATGCTCACCCCGGCCAGGTCTGGTAAACCTGGGTCCCCTTTGCTGCCTGCAATGCTACGATCTCCCTGTTTGAAAAAATAACTGCTTGTTGAGAATGAGAAAGGACACAGGAGTTACTCAGACAGACAGCCGTGTTTCAGCGGAGGAGGAGAGGTCCAGAACTTTACACCTCCGTTTCTGATGACACAGCAAGTCAGCAGAGTTGGTTTATGGTAGGGAGTTCCCAGGCGTGTAGAGTCTGTCATCTGGGAAAGATCTTCTATACACAAACCAGAGATTCACGTTTGTAACAGCGCAGTGAAAAAGATGGGGGTTAAATCATCCAGCATGTTGAGGGAGGAAAGGTAATCCATCAGAAATGAAATAATTAATCATAGTTCACATTCAGTCTCCAAGCAAAATAAAGCCTATTGACTGAAGGAGCTTTTTGCTGGTATAGCGGAGCTATACGACAGCTTTGCCATAGCTGTGCTAGCGGGGTGAGAAAAAGTCACACATTTAGAAAAGAACTGTCTTTTTTGGAGCAGGTACCTGGCACGACTAGTTAGGTGCAGCTGAACTAGGGGCTAACAGCTACATTTAAGTAGTTTTAGTTCAATAGTTGATACAAATCACACTCTCATCCTGCAATCTCAAAGCATTTTAGAGAAAGGATCTTTCTGGTTTTAGTCATTACATGAAAAATAGTGATGAAAAGGAGGTACATTTTACCAGGCCAGCTAACTTCTAAACCAGTATAGATTTTTTTTTTTTTTCCTGGGCCCTACCAAAGGAACAAGAGGTTCTGTACATGGACTGGGGAGATCCAGCTTCCTCGGGCTCAAACACCCAGGGTTTCCTGGAAAGCCTCGTGTACGCACTGCACGGTGGTGGCCCAGGACATGTCTGAGAAGGGACAGATGTGAGCCGTGAGCTGCTACTGGGGAGAAACACGGGCAGGTCTCTTCTCCCAGAGGCATTTCTTGGCAGCCTGGGGAGCTCCAGCTCATACATCACTTATCTTTGGCAGTACCAAGATGCTATCGGCTCCGACCTGCTTCCCCACGCGGCAGAGCAAGAGCCGGGCTCATCCCTCACTCGCTTTGCGGAGATGAAGGGATGGAGCTGACGTTTTCAAATCGCCTCGCATCCACTGCATGGAGTGACTCCCCGATTTCAGACGTACTCAAAAGCCGTGCTGGCAGCTTCACCAGGGCACACTATCTTCTGAAGAGTGTTACTGAAGCCCATTGTTCCCGACTACAATAAGAAGGTCTTTACACAAAGATTCTTTATTTTTACTGCTGTGGCTTTCTCCCATCTGGCCAGAGAGGAGCCCTTACAGCAAGCAGTGAATTCCAGCAGTGCAGATAAAACCAACCATTAAGAAAAGTGAGAAAACAATAACCATCTGCTCTGATTTACTGCGAAATGAAGAACTACCAAACCCTCCCTCCCTTTCCCTGGCTGCAAAGCCACGGTCCCTTTTCAGTCCCGGCAACCCGCGCTTAGGATGAGCGAAATAAAAGACGTACCACGGGACAAGGCTGATCCAGTCCGGGGGGACCTGGTTCCCCCTTCTGTCCTTTGGCTCCTTTTCTCCCCGGTATTCCTCGCTCACCCTGTTGATGCAGCAGGAAAACATCAGGAGCAGGAGGGGTGACACCTCAGCTTTACCTCGCACAGCACTTGCCGGAGTCCCCAGAGAAGGGACGCTTGCACTAGTATAACCTCAACTGAGTAATTAAATCACTGAAAATCTTCAATTAAAGCTGGATAGAGTTACTTTAATAGATAATTTTATAACAGAATAGCTAAGTCACCAGTTTCAGCTAGAAACCAGGTTAGCATCTAACAGTAAGGAGGAGCACCAGCTTCCAGCTGCTGCCCCATGCTCAGCTGGGCGCCTCTTTATTTAAGGATCCCTGTAACAAAACCTTTGCCTTGGATCCATTTTCAAGGTCTAGAAACCAAAACTAGCGATTCTTCACAACCTGGAGCTGCCAGGCTGCTCCATTTCCCCACAACAGCTGTGCTGGGAGGGGACAGGCATGCAGAAAGCACTTCCAGGTGGGCAGGCATTAACTGCACATCCTGCCCTACGCTGGGGCCGTGCAGATACCCATGCCGCGGCACTGGCCGTACAGCAGCGACCCAAGAAACGCTGCCAGGCTGGAGAGGGAACCTGCACCCAGGGCAGGCATCACTGCCTGCCAAAAAGAGCAGCTCGAGCTGCCCCCACGAGCATCTCTATAGCCATGACCCACTCACCTTCTCACCTCTTTCGCTTCTCTCTCCTTTTTCTCCTCTGAGACCTGGGAAACCCTATTCATGACAATTTTTAGGTGGAAAAGAAAACAAAGGTTTGTAAGTTTAGCGCGCAAACGTCCCAGCATCTCAGTTCAACACGAACAATCTCCAGCAATCAACCCATCCTCCCATGGTGAAGAATACCAAGTCAACAGGGAGAAAATGCTGTATGTCAGCAATTTCTTGGGAAATTGCTTTACTGTACCCCAGTAACATTACAGTTCTTACAGAATTTTGCTGAATCCGATACAAATATTCTCAACTGGAAAGGGAAACCCCCATGGCATCTTGAACTGAGCAGTTACCGCTGTGCAGTGGAAGTAGTCTGGCAACCGGCCTGAATTAAGCCCTTTCCTACAGACTTTGTTCTGCAGGCATCGTGTTCGATGGAGACCACTCCATCGAGTAGTGTTAGCTACTTATTTTTCCAACAATCTCAAGCAATTTGATGGCCTTTATGTGCATGCTGTTCATGTTTCTACGTATCACAATTAATGCTTTCCATACTCACATCCAATCCTGGCTCCCCCGGCTTTCCCTGCAGTTGTAAAAATAAAAATTAAGACAATGAGTTTGGTGCTGCAGGCAAACTTGTATCCAGTTGGTGAAATACTACGGTAGTGACAGCACGGGCTCTCCTGACAGCCCCTGGGACTCAAGGGGAGCTCCTCGCCATGCATCGGGATGGTGCTGGTGAGCCCCGCTCTGCGCTTCTGGCTGCACCCCCCATGCAGGGATTTTATCAGCCCCTATTTTAGGATCAGACTGCAAATGTCACCGCTCCTTTCCCACGCTGATGATTACCTTCTCTCCTTTGGTACCGGGTAAACCAATGAGCCCTGGAGCACCGGGGAGACCCTTGAGGAAAAAAGAACCAAGGCATGGGGATGGGTGCTGTAAGGCAGGTTTCTGTCGATGGCCAGAAATGAGATATGGGAAAAGGACTCACAGTGGGTCCAGCGTCGCCATGGTCCCCCTTCTCACCGCTGTCACCTTTTTCTCCCTTTGCACCGTCCAAGCCCTGCATAAGTCAAACAGAATCAATCAAGAAGACTTGCTCAGCTCTGCCTGGAACGGCCACCCCATGCATCCACGACCTCCTACCACATCTCTGGGATGCTTATACCCACGGTGCCATTAATGTTGTCCTCTTTACTGGACCATAAAAGAAAATAGTTGAAAATATACGTTTAAGCCTGCGGGTTTGGAAACCCTGACTCGCATGTGCTGCTGGCCCTCAAGACTCCACGCTGGAGGAGGATTTAACATTGTAAATGTGTTTGGAAGGAAAAACGGCTTGTTTTCCAAAACGCCAACTGCTGAACAACACAACCAAGGGATGTGTTGTCACAAACAGTGACAAAAAAAAAATCAGTCCCCAGAGCTGACAGGCCTTTGTGAGCCTGTAAATAATGCACTGGCAGCCTGGAAACAGTGGGTGACATTTAATTTATTGACTTACTTTAGGCCCCTGGATTCCTGGAGGACCCTGTGGGAAAGACAATGGTGCATTTGAAAACTAGAATTTAAAAGACAAGCCCCAAGTTTGCTTCCCAAACCATTTCTTGCTCAAATTACAGGCTGACAACGGCCAAATATTTCTTTTCAAGACAGGTGGCAATTTATTTGGTTCTCCAACGTCAAATCGGGGAGGAGGAACCGAAAAGGACCGCGTTGCATAACGTGACAATACAGCTCTGCAACATGAGCTTTGGGGAGCGAGGCCTGCAAGAGCTTTGCTGAAGCAAGTGACAGCAAGAGCTCTGGAGACCAGCACCGTGCCACCACGGCCCTCTGAGCCGGGGCAGGGGACACCTCCCAGGTTACAAACGCTGCCCGGAAATCCGCCTGGTTTTAAAGTGCAATCTCTCAAGGTGCCTCTTGGCCACAGCAGAGGCATCCTGACCCATCCTGATGCCCCTGGCAGCTCCTCAGCCTTTTGGAGCATTGTAGGTACCAAACACCTCAGACATCTGCATCAAAAATGCTCCGTGTGTTCATCACCGCCCACTTGCTCTCCTGCTGCAACTGATGGCAAAAACTTACTGACTTGGGCAAATTTGTTGGAATAGACACCATCATGGGGGGAACAGGTTTTCCCATCCCACAAGGCTCTATCTTTTCCCCACACCACAGAGCAACTTGAGTATTTGCAAAACATGCCACAAACACCGATACACTCTCCTAAATCAGGGGCTTCTGCCTCTCCAAAGACAGCACCCAATGCTGTAGCTCATCCCTGATTTTTTTCCCAGATTCACAGCAACCCACAGTGATTAAACAGAGCAAATGCCTCTTGTTCTTAGCTAATCACGTGCGATAACAAATGTGCAGCAATGCTCATTTGCACAAGCTGTTTTCCAGAGTCCTACCATAGGGCCGGGCAATCCAGGGGGGCCGGGCTCAGGTATGATCTGCAGAAGGGAATTAAACAGCGTGTTAATGGGGCTGGGCACAGAGAAAAGGCAGTTCGGGAATGGAAACCTCACATGGCCCAAAATCATCATTTAATGTCCTCTGAGTTAATGGCTTGAATAAAAATATCTGCTAATCAAAGAGTTGCTTGTAGGATTTATAAAGAAATGAATTTTAATAAGCACGTAAAGCAAGCTAGCCTCTGAAGCGAGAGGCGTGACCCACGCTACTCAGTGTATTTGCCAGCTGCAAAATGGATGTATTGGAAAATGACGCAATTTTCTACACAGATCAGAGGAAACCACCCTTTTTGATTAAAAAAAAAAATCACAGAATAAAACTAGTATTAAAAAACTATCATTAATAAAAAAACCCTATCAAAACCCACCAGTTTTTCTTTTAAGCAAAAGGCGTGAAATAAGGAAAAAGAGATGCAGCAATCCTATAAAACTGCAAGGAGCCCAGTATGTTTTTAGAACAAAACATGATTATAACAGCAGCATCCAACATCTCAACCATCAATGCAAAATCTAAAGTAACTTCGTAGTGCCGAGTGTGCAACATGTCCTTCCCCAACCCATAAACCCCATTTAGATGCATCTGAAAATTCTTGTACAAAACAGCTGGGTTTTGCTCCTCTCTGCTACACTGATGGATATGGAAACAGTGGCTCCAGCCTGCACCCCCCGGCTTCACCAGACCCTGTGTCATGGAAGAGGCTTCATGTTGCTGAGATCTTACGTGATTATTCTGCAAACATGGTGACCCGGTGTCTCCTTTTTCTCCTTTGTCTCCTTTTGGCCCTTCTGCACCCTAAAAGATAAAAGTGTAACGGTGATGCGGTCCATCTTCCAGGAAAGAAAAAACAAGAAAGAAAAACACATTTGTCTTCCCCTAAACTCCAGCCTTGGCCCAACCAAAGCTCATGTTCATCCCCAGGGGACTTTGAGAAAAGATTTTCTCCTCCTTGCTACTGGCTTAGATCACCTTCTGAATAAGCAGTTATCATCATCATTAGCAAAGAAAATTCAAAGCTCCCACATCCTCCAGCTCCGCAGTAAGGCAGTGTAGGCAGGCCATCGCTTAGATCAGCAAACCTGGCCACATCCCCAGCATTTGCAGAAATCCGTGCATTAAAGGACCGAGCAGCAGACGTGCAGGACAGAAGGAGGGACGTACCGGTGGCCCTGATAAGCCCATTTCTCCTGTTTCCCCTTTCTGTCCCATGATCCCTGCGCTGCCCTGGTCACCCTTCGCTCCTTTGGGACCCTGGAAGTTTACAGAAAACAACTTGGTTAGGAGAAAACTGTTAACCCCACCACAACCATTTCTGCCTTTCCACTGTTTCTCTCCATATGGCAGCACGAGCTCACGAAAACATGTTGTAACATTAAAACTCACATACGCCAGTTTGGCTGGGCCGCAGCAGGAATCGCGGCCATTTAGGGTTGGGAGGGTTTATGACAAAATTTGAGACAGTGTCTGATGAACCGCTCGTAACAGGAGCCCCTTTAGCTCAGCAGACATGGCCACGAGCAGCATCTGCTCGCTCATAGCTGGGCATGGGGCATAGGCAAAGGGCGATTAACTCAAGGAGATGCAGCTGAACATCACGGGGCAGAGCCTGCTCCTGCCAGGCTGAGATTTGCTTTTAACAGCGACAGCCCTCACGGACACACAGCAAACTCCTCTTTAGCTCGGATCCTGCAAGGTCTCGCTCGATCCAGCCATACCCCACGCACCTTTTCACCGTCCAGTCCAGGCGGACCTGGCAAGCCCAGCTCTCCCTGAAGCGACACAAAAAAGGGAGCCCATGGTAAGTTAAATCAATCAAGCATTTTGCAAGGAAATGAGTTATTCATGTGTACCAACCATTGTGGTTATGGGTTTGGCATTGCCAGGCTCAGGAGCAACGGCAAGGAGGTTTCAGTGATGTTCCAGCATCACCAGCTCATCCAAATTTGGGTGACACAGAGACCTCAACAGGCACCGAAATCCTGCCCCATCCCGTTCTTCCAAGAGAGGCTTTTCTGCAAGTTAAATTATCCCTTTAAAGGAACTACAGCTGACTGCAGGTTACTGGCTATTGCTTGTGAAGCAGAAGGACAGTGCGGTCCAGCTTGGGCACGGTGCTGGGGCAGCAAGAAACGCATGGGGAGAACGGGATGGAGGGCGGCTTGGCACAGTGTTTGGGACCGCCAGCCCCTCCTTGCAACTGCTGCTCCCATTTACGTCTGCCTCCCGCCATGTGCAATGAAGGAATCTCGGAGGGGCCGGGATTTCACCCGTCAGGTGTGGGGTTGGGAGTGGATTTGTTTCTGGGACAGCATCCTCTGAAAGAGGCTGGAGACCAAAGACAGGCCAACAAAGTTTTGGCTTCTATGCAAAAACCTCCTTTCTTAGCCCGAGGAAGTGTTAAACAGCATTTCCTTCACCATGTGTAGTCTCAGCCCCGCAGCCAGCATCGTCCATCTTATTTTGGCTTGGGAGGCACTTGCTACACAGAGAGCCGATCACGACTGCACCGCTTGCTAGGAAACACCATCTGCATGGCAGAGGTCGGGCTCACCTTGGGACCTGGAGCGCCTTGGGGGCCTGGTGGCCCTGGGGGACCCGGCGAACCCTGAAACACAGCAAACAAACTGGGCATGAGCACGGCTGATCTGAACGTGGCACACCATCCCTGTGCTGCTGGGGGTGAGCTGGGAGCAGCTCCCAACCACGAGCTACAACGGACACTCGTGTGACGGGGGTCACCTGAACACCGTGATGAGCTCAGCTGACATGGGATGTTCATGTAAAAGAAAACACAACCGGAGCTAGCCAGCTGTACGGGTGCAGCAGTAGGTGTGTTAAGAGGTAAAATGCCTTTAGCTGGAGTTGTGGCCCCAAATCTGGTGGTCTCCTCTTTGGGGGTCTGGGAAACGAAGGAGTTTGCGTGAGCACTAACAGCAGGAGAACCTTGCACGCTTAAGGAAAGTATTTTTCCTGGGCACTGCTGGGCACAGAAACCATGAACTGCCTGAAGATGAACAAATAATTCACAAGTTGCATATTATCTCAAACAGCAAAACTCATTGTCTAGCTCAACTGAAAAACAAAACCGTATCACGTGCCCAAGCACCTTTTTTCCATGACTGCATACTGAAATACTGTTACATTTAATCGCACTGCAAGCCGTGTAAAGCCACCTCTTTCCAAAGCTCTGTCTGCAAGACAGGTCAGTGAGCAAACACCAAAACCAGTTAATAAGTAGGAAAACAGCAAAATTAGCAACGTTCAATGACGTGCCCCTAGATCTCCACATGCAGCACACAGGAGTGGGTCTGGGCCCAGCAGATGAAGTCTCTAGATGTTTGGAGGAGTCTCTGCAACCACTGCACTCCACAAACTCCACTCACAAAGCTGCATGCCGTGCAGACATCTGGCAAACGGTAATTACCATCACTTTGTGTATCCCTGCAGCCTGTTATAAAACAATTAAGATGGTTCTCAAATGTGCCTGTAATTAAGTATTTATTCTATACAGCTTCTTTAATCTTAACGAAAATGGCAGGGTGCTGCTCGGTCAGGCAGGTTAGGGCTCGGGCACCATTTCCCTTCCTCCCGCATCCCAACCGCTGCTTGCGGACAAAACGGCTCAGAGGATGCACAGTGAAAACCACAGCACCACGCCGTGCCCTGGGAATAACAACCCCGCAGCCGGCAGTCTTTAAGCTGTAATTTGGCTGATCACACTCGTTGCATCCGGTGTTTCTATGTCACCCAATACAGTCGGGTTGCTTTTACCAGCAGAATATTAACACTCATCCCACATCCTCGTCCCACGAGCCCAAGTTCACCGCCTCGAGTTTTGGCACCGTTTTTGCTGGTACACCCTAAATATCCTTAACCCCCAGATGCAATAAGCTCTTCCCTGCCGGCCAGCTCTGTGCTGAGACCAAGATCTCGGGCAGGAGAAGTAGGACAGAGACAGACACGGTGTCACGACATCACCATGGCAGAGCTCAGCAGTCGTTCAGTCCCTTCCCATTAACCCATGGGAATCAGCACGGGGCTTACCTTGAGCGCGTCCAGGATTCGGCCGTCATAGTCAATCACTACCGTGTCACCTTGTTCCCCTTTCAGGCCGGGGGGACCCTGCAACCGGGGATGAATCCTATTTAGTGTTTGCAGCATCAGAGAAGCAGGTGGTATGAAAGCAAAGGCCTGACACTCGGGTGTTTGGGGACTATCCCCTTACAGACACCATCCATTTCATCAGCTCCTAGTCCGACAGCTGTCACTGTCATCCAACCAAACCTCAAAAGGGCATAAATTTGTGTTAACTGAGAAGTGCATCAAAATCCTGACTCGATTACCCTATTCACAGCTTCTCTCTTGTAAAAAAAAAAGGGTCACAGGATGGTGACGCTGATAAGAAAATGGGACTTGACTGCATTTCCCAGAGCTATCTCCCACGGCAGCGTCTGGTACCTACATAATGGTTGGTTTAAATACGCACCGTCTCTATTTTCTAGCCCTGAACTGGTCTAGAAGCGATTCAACCACAGGCTAAGCAGAAAGAGGTGGTGGGCAACAGCTCAGGTCGAGGGAAATACGCGACTCCAAACTGAAAAAACAGAACCCTGAACATCCATACCCGGGGTCCGATGGAGCCGATTCCTCCCTTCTCACCAGGTTCACCCTGAAAATCAAAATCACATTTTTGGTTCAAAGAGACCAAGAAAAATATAGGATATTTATCTGATAAATACTGTAACCACATGAGATGCCAAGATACGTTTTAGATTAAGAAAAAGTATGGCATCAACAAGGAACTACTTCTCCTAGCAAAAAGATAGATTTGACTTCAGAGCAAATATATTTTGCAAAAAATAACATCGGTGTGAGATAGTTGACAGTAAGAAAACATCTCATTGCAAGGGGAGCGGAGTGGCGCACTCAGGGCTGAGCTCCCCATCCCGGCGATGTGCCGTGCCGCTCCCCGGCTCCACTCTCTGCTCCGAGCGTGCCAAGATCCGGCTCTTTGTGCTGAAGTTTCACATGGCGCTCTCTTTGCTTTAGGCTGAATTTTGCATGTGGAAAGTTTCAGTCGACATGTTTAAACCATTTTTGAGGGCGTGTTTAAGGAAAAGGGTTGTGCCAAATTTTTCCTGTTTTTTTTCCTCCTTTTTTTCTATTTTCTTTCTTCCCCCCCCCCCCCCCCTTTTTTTTTGAACATTGGGAAGTTTTGGAAACTTGGAAACAGCAGTGACCTGAAATTCAGTTCAGGATTCAAAAAACGTACCTTTTCCCCATGAAAATCCCTTTGCTGGCCAAATTAAAGCTCTCCAAAAAGTAAAAAAATAGTATAAACACAAAGACTCTCCATAAGAAAACTCAATTCGGCAGATCCCAGGGGGAACAAACCAGCATTGCTACTATGGTTTTAGAAAAAAAAAATAATGGCTAAGAGTCATCTTGGTCATATAGTTTCTTGCCCAACAAGGAGCCACGGCTGTTCGATGTAGAAGACGCAGCTGGATACAGATCCTACTAAATAAGAAACAGCTGAGAGGGGAAAAACCACCCCACGAGTGCTGTCCAGGTCTCATCATCACCATTTAACATATCAAGACTGTCTTATTGCATTTCTTGGCAATACGAAGGTCAGCGGAACAGGACGGCACGTAAGTGCTCTGGGCTTTGAAGCGATACCTCAGCCATCAATTCATGGGATCAAAATGCGATCAGAGGTTTAGCTCTCTTGGGGAAAAAGAGGCAACTGAATGAAAAACATGCAAGGAGACGATTTTAAAAACTCATACTGATCTCTGCTTGAATCCAGCTTTTATTAAATCACCAGGAAAAGGTAAACTACTTCTTAACATCCCCCTGTTTCGTTTCAGCATTTTATGAGCCTTTTAGAAGGCAAAGGCTTAAAACACCTACTCAGCTGAAACCCTCTGCCTCAGTAGTGCTGTGCCCGGGTTCTTGGCTAATGGACTTTTATTTACCTTGTCTCCTGGCAAGCCATCTGTGCCGTTTTCTCCTCTGGGACCCGTGCTTCCTTTTTCTCCCTGAAAACAGGACAATTTAGACAAATGCTATACGGATAGGATGGAGAGCAGGTTTCTTCAGGTTAGAATTGTCTTGCTTTATCTTTACTTTTACATACACGAGTGAGCAAAGCTCTGCTTTTAGCCTGAAATATGTCACGTTGCCTAGGTGCAAAAGGGGAGGTTTTGAGATAATAACGAAGCTTTCAGGCTTAACCATTTTGTTCAGCTGCAGACTTAGCCCCAAAACCGCAGAGGCTAGAAAAGGCTCCCATGGAGAGCCCACCGCACCCTACATCTGGGCAGTGCACACCCACACCCCGAACCCCGGCTCCAGGCCATCCCCAGCAGCACTCCCCAATTTACTTCTGCAAGAGGAGCCTCTAAATAGCAATTCTCTGCCATAGTCAACAAGTTGCATTTGCAAACTTCTTCTGGGCAGACCTACTGTGGCAGAGGGGGGTGTGATGCTTCTCTTTCTCATATTTTTGTTCTTTTTCCATGTCAGGGGAGAAATTGTGCTTCTCAACCTGCCCCAGGTGTGATACTATGCCAAGAAAACAGCAAAAGATGCTGCCAAGCACATACATTAGATGGACCCAGAACAGAACATACCTTAGGGCCCATAAGTCCTGGTTCCCCGGGGATCCCATCATCACCCTGATGAAATAAAATATAAAAAGTGAAATACAAAGAGCTTTTACACATGTATCATTAGGATCCAACACTGCATTTGACCCCATTGAGTGTTGCACAGACCCGAGACCCACTCAGGTTTGCAGGAGGTCAGGGGAAAGCTGTGACAAGGACCCCAGGAGGCTCCAGCATGGTCCCCTGCTCCCAGGGAGGTGGATGGGCACATCCCAGAATTTGTTTAGAGCAGGCCACGGGGAAGGGGCTCTCCCACTTTTAATAGAAATTAGGTATTTAATCCATTTAGACTTTTTGGGTCCCAAAGACCTCCTGCAAGCTTCCACCCATCCTCATGGACTTCATCACATGTCACCATGATACCCATCTGCCAGGAGGAGATTTTCTTGTTTCACTTGTCATGCTTCATTGTTGTCCTGAAGTAAAACCACTGTGTAGGTGCTGAAGAGGTTAATTTTACTGGTCAGTTATGAAATTTTCAAAGCCGAATTCTGCCCTGAAAAACACCCATGGCCACGTCTGTTTTGGGGCAAAGCAGTAACAGGGGGGAGGCTGGGCCCTATCAGCGCTTTGGCTTCAGTTAAAGGCAGTGATTTATCCACTACTTGATGGTACCGCCAGAAGAAAACATGGAGAGCTCGCACACATGAATCTCCCGCAGTCTTCAACGCCTGACCCAAGCAGCGTGCCTATCCTTAAGAGAGTGGGCAATCCCCACGAGACCAAGGTGCTACGTGGCGATGCCCGTCCCAGGAACCTCAAACCCATCCCAGGGGCCCCTAGGCAGACAACAGCCTCCAGACACTTCTCGGTTCAGTTTGAATTATTGGAGCAAAAGGGCTCAAGACCTACTGCTTTGTTTGGCATTTGCTATTTTATTCTTTGTCTATTGGGCAGATGTGATTGCAGCTTCTGGCTTGCTTGTGGTAATGAAAACCAGGCTGCAGGCACAGCCGTGCCCGTGCTTCGGGGTCGCATGTGTGAGAAAACCTGGGGAACACAAGGAATGGCTCGGTATGGACAGCCATGACCACGGCTTCTCCATCGGTCTATGGCAATGGTTTCCCTAGTTGAGCACAGAGCAAAGCAAAGGAAAAAAAAAAAAAAAAATCGCCATTTTACCTTTTTCCCTTGGATACCAGGCTCACCCTTCAACAGCAACAAACACAGAGGAGAAAGAAGTTTAGGGACATAACAGAAAATAAGACCAATTGTATGGATAGTCAGAATCAATTGTAAAATTAAAACAGTTGGCTCGTGTTGATCATCTTTATCCCCTTCAAAATGCAAGAGAGCACATTCCCACAGCACACCAGCTTTCTTCTAGCCCCCTGTGGCTCCCCCCACCCCCACTTCAAGGTTTTAACATGGGCAGTGGTGGTGATATTGAGTAGGTGATGCATTCAGACATTAGCAGCTCCAAGTCAATGGCTAATGCAATACCTTAGAAATTTTGTACCTGATCAACACAGACGAGTGCAAGTCCAGTGCAAAATATGTATGTTCATCTCCACCCCCCTTACGCAGCAATATTTCAAGGATTTGTGTTAAAATTAGACAGGTAAGAAATTACTTGTTACCTTTGGTCCTGGAGGTCCCCTGGCACCCTGTTGAATGTAAGAGTAGTAATATACTTGTTTGGCAATAGGGTATAACAAGACAAAAACATTTCCAAGAGTACTTTAATTCCCGTGAAAAATAACGACACAGATGCCAACTTCTCATCTTCCCTTACAAATACAGCCGTAAGTTCTCTGTGCTCCCAGTAAATAATAAATATTCTTTTCTGGCTTGTGTATTTTATGTATAAGTAGTGCCTTTTTATCCAACCTACACCTTAGCGAATTGGCGTTACAATGCCAGGAGGCTTCAGAGGGGCAGAAGTGGGATACAGGAGCAGCGCATCCTTCCAGAGGAGCCAAGGGGACAAAGACTGGGCTCTTCTCCCCAGGCCACAGGTACCCCTGGACAAACATCCATTTCTGGGCATCTATAATTTCCCATGGGGTTTTTTTTTGGCCTCCATAAGCAACGACACAAACCCACTTGCTGCAGTGAGCTGAAAGGCGATATAAAGCGAAGGGGGCGAGGGGAGTGCACACACAGGTGCTCCTGGGCAATACTAACCGTGAGGCCGTCCTCTCCCGGCTCACCTTTGAAACCCTGCAAAAATAAAAATGCCAACATTGAAACGATTACCCCTCATTCTCCAAAATGCTCAGCAATAATTAGAATGTTCAGCAGCATTACGTTTTAGCCTATTTTTTTTTTTTTATTAAATAAATTGCCAGCGATCTGGAGATTTGCAACAGGTCATCCGAAGGCTACAGATCAGGGAAGAGATCTCCTCCAGGCTTTCCAAGTTACAACCAGCACCTGCAAATACCTGCTCCAGGTCCAGCTCTTTGCTCCAAAACTGGAGATGGAAGGCCCCCTCCTGCTCCCTTGGCCCATGCCCCAAAGCTCTGCCATATGAGCAGCCATCAGAGCCCGACCGCTGGCTCAGGCTGGGGACCCAGCGGTTGGGGTGGCAGCACCGTGGAAGGGGACACCCTTCACCCTCCTCGCCCTCGCTGGGGTGGGAACTGCCCTGGCATGTGTTTGCTGCGCATCTCCCGTCCTTACAGGGGGGCCCGGAGGTCCTCTTGGGCCATCTTTTCCCGTGTCACCGGGAGGCCCCCGGGCACCTGGGGGTCCTGGCAGACCAGGGGGGCCAGTGGCTCCATCTCGACCTTGATCGCCCTGGAAGAAGTTCACATAGACATGGTGAGATGAAGCAGCGTTGGCAAGCAGTGTCTGCAAGGTGCCCGCGACACATGCACTGCATCCCTGGGCCATCAGCACCCTGGCCTCTGCTGTCCCGGAGGAATTTAATTACAGCTTCCAAGGGGAAGGCTGGAAGTGAGCTCAGGGCCGATTCATGCCCTTTGGGTCTGGTTCCTTAACCAGGATTTTGCTCAATACCTTCTGACGAGGGTTTATCTCATTAAGCCCTTGCTCAGCTACTGTCTGCATGGAAACCACCAATTGGACAGCAACCAGAAATAACCCAGACGCAACAACGTGCTGGCATGGAGCATGCACACACTTCCATAGCTCAGTGCACCACAACAACACCCCCACCCCCCCAAAAAAAAAAAATAGTGCTTGGTAATATCCTTTAAATACAGCCAAGGTCACATATTACCATCCAGCATAGCTCACACCCGGCGTTGCTTGGATGCAAAGAAAAAAGCAGCAACTGTATCTCCGTGTGATTGGGAAGGTTTGGTAGGTGCCTGCTCCGGACGGGAGCACCCCGCGGGGCTCCGCTGCCCAGTTATCGGCTCCAGACCCCCCCGCCCCGGGGCTGTGGCTGGGCACATCCGTGTGGCTGCACAACGGAAAGCTTCACGGAAAGACCATCTCGTAAATCTTTTAGCAACATCTGGAAGGGTTACCACCGAGGCAGTATGAGGACTGTATTTAATATGTGGTCCACCCTCAAATCAGGGACGAGTGTGGGATTTTTCAGAAGTCCTTAAGTGACTTAGCAGCACAAATCCCACGGCCTTTCAACAAGATCTGTGCTCCTAAATCACTTGCATAGCTTTAAAAAAAAAAATCCTATTGCAAATGCTGAACACTGCATCCAATTATGTCAAATCAAGAGTCTCCCACTGAATTTTGCCTAATTAAAATGTCACTTTTAGAATATGAGGATTTAGTCAACTCTGGTTCTAATGCATTTTATTTTACAATATCAGCACTGTTCATATGAACACTTATAGGACTTTGCTGTTTGATTCCCAATTCTCACAAAGGACCAAATGCTAAAATCCATCACTTTTATGTCCCTCTACCTTGAGGGACATAAAACTTGCCCTAAATTTCAATGGGGTTTCACTCAAGCATGCTCCCAACAAGCACCTCTGGATGTAGCCATGGTAGCGACAATTTAAAAGAGCAATAGTGCACTTTCAACGTGGATGAAGAAATAAAAGCAACTCAAAGAATCACAGCAAACCAGCAGATCCGATACGTCTACCTTCAGCACTCGCCGGCTAAAGACAAGCTGATCGTTAGCCAGAAATCCGTGATTGAGCCGGGGAAAAACCATCTAGCCAGGTAAAGTGAGAGGCAGAGGAAGAAGGAGGAAGAATTTAAGATGAAAGCACAGTGGAAGAATGAGTTTTAAAGGCTGTGACAATATATAACATTTTTTCTTTGACAGTTGACACATGAGGAAGAAATAACCTAGATAGCCAACAGTGGCTGTTTTAACGTTCTGGATACACTGGAGCTTGCTAAGCAGTAAAGAGACAGAGGGAAACAAGTATCTTTTCATTAGTTTACTGCACAATAGGACATTCAAAGCAGCTGGGGTACAGAGGATTCCCCTACTGCAGGGCTTTCTGCAGAATAAAGAGCATTATTCCAAGTAAACCCCACAGTGGATATATCCCAGCATTTCTCCTGAGACCAAATATTATTTTTTTTCAGAGGCTAAAATGAATAGTGATGTATTCCCCAGCCTGCAAAATGCAGATAAATCTCTCAGATTTATATGATGCAAAAACAATGTATTCAGACCATGTCAGTAGTCATTGCTATTGTCTTTTAGCCTTTCCACTTATCTATCTAGGGAGAGGCAGGAAGACATTTCCTTTCTCAGGACACTGCTTGCGTCTCCCTTTCCCTGTCAATCCCTGCACACATCCACCGGAGGACCAAAGGGATGGAGTGAAGCTGCGGGAAGCCCCACAGGAACACACAGCACATCTTCCATGAGGATTTTGGAAGGTTTCTAAGGAAAAAAATCTTTTGTCCAAATTGCCCAGAGGAGCTTTTAAACCTTTCACACAAATAACAGATAACCCCAAACCTCAATTTTGGGGTAAATATTGTATAGACAAGCCCACCTCCTGCCCAGCCTCCCAGGACAGGCTTAGCAGCAAGTGTGCACAGGTACACCAGTCATGGGTGTTTTAACTCGGTCATCTCAAAGGGAGGGGAAAAGCAAAGTGGGAAGGAAAAAAACTAATCAACTCTCGAAAATAAACCCCCAGAGGATTTTTTTTCCCCCCCCAAGGTGTAAAGAGAGGCTAGTTCACTTAAATACAGCCATTTTGGGGAGGAACAACACTGAAATCCTGAGATTTTAAAAAACCAAGATGATGTCACATTGAAATTACTGGGGGGACAGAGCCCTTGAGCTTGGCCAGGCCCTCCAGATACTATGGAAGCCACCAAAAAGGCTCTACTGAGAGCAAAGGGGTTTGCAGTAGACCCAAAGGACCTAGCTCTATGGCTTCTTATGTGCATGACGATACACAAAAGCATTAAGTGGGATTTTCAAAAAAGTCCAAGGAGCAAGACAGGAACTGAAACTTGTTTCTTACCCCTCAGCTTGCTGAGCACCATCCAAGTAAACACCTCCCAAGTCTGGCCCTATCCATTTCCATGTGTAATGACAATTTGCGTTTGCTCTGAGGCCAAACACACCGTATCCCACCAAATCCAGTAATTGCACGTTGAATTTTAAACATTCCCTGTTACGGATGGGACCATGAAAGGTGAATGGCCCCGAGGGCTATTAAATACAGAGACACCATCTCTGGCCCAAGAAACATCCAGGCCATAGAAAACCAGGCTCCAGGAGAACAGTTAAGTGTGATGGAGTTACACACTCCTGCTCCGTATTTACACTTGTCCAATGCATCTGGTCACGGGGCATTGGCCACTGGGTCTGACCCTGTGCAGCAAAGGAGTCTTACAGCACAGAAACCTTGAACGCTGGCAGTTTCCAGCTTTAGAGTATTCGATTTAGCCATTTCAACATAAAGTTCCAGAATAAGCAAATTAAAATAAATAAAATAAATATCCATAGGTGTCTCTATTGACTGTCACTGTGAGCTCTGCAGGACGCTTTCCGTACTGAGCTTCTATCTGCAACGTGAGCTCGGCAAGTACTTTTTGCAGAAAGTAAGTTACTGGTGCCATCTCCACCAGCGCTGGCCATCAAGCAAGTAATAAATGCAGAGTGGTCATCCCAGTGCTGGCTCAGGGAGCAAGCCTAGCTTATAAAAACAGTCCTTATCATTTTAAGAGATAAATACAAGCACAAACATCAGGGCACAGAAGTCCCAGCTTTGGCAGCATCCTGCTTCAAATCCCTCTCTCCTCCCCAGAGCAGAGAGAACATTTGCTCTTGGTTTGTCCCTGTAAATATACTTACCAGTGTATTTGAGTATGTTTATTTCCCATCCTGGCTAGGCAAGGCTGTGCAGCAGCCTCCCGGATGCCGTTTGCAAGTGCTAGCAGTTCAGTGCCTAAAACAACCGAGCGTGAAGTCCTTCCTCGGTTCTCAAAAAAATCACCCTCCAACATCTGCATTAGGCACACTCACACATGCAATAATCTCTTTTTTTGTCCACGCTGGTGGCAGGTGTTTATTAGAGACAGAAAGAGAAGCAGCGCAGACACGAACATATTCAGTAGCTAATCCCCAATTGCCATCATCTCACTTCCACTGCAGACAGTCCCTCCAAAGCTGCCCCAAGCATTATTCTCTTTTAATCTATCATTCCTAATGATAATATTTTTGCATTCACTGACACATACTATCCCCAATCCACCTCCCATAGACACATGCATTTACGAGGGAGGCGGCACTGGGTATATTCCTAGTTATTTATCCTCCCGTTGATGCGATGACTTGCTGCGACACGTCTTTCAAAATCAGCTAAACAAAGCCACCACTGAAAGTTGAGGAAGAAGATAGATTAAATTAAGAAATAACAAATAATCTGGGCCAGATGGTATTAAGAAGTTTCACATCCAATCCACAACCCTGAGTGTCTGGAGACATAAAGGAAGCTATTTTCAAAGCCAGGCACCAGTTGTTAGATCTATTTGTGCATGGCTCTGCCAGGCTCGTTCCTCCCCCTTTTCCTCCCAAATTGTGACTGAGCCTTTTTCTTACTCTTGCGTAAAAAGACATAAATAAATCTAAAAGTAAAGCAAAATCTGGACAGATGCAATTCAGGAAAAAAAAAAGCACATATTTTTAATTGGTAGATTAAAACATAGGACAAGTGTTACCTTGGGAGCCGGCACCCACCCCTGCGAGTCCTGACGGAGCCTGTCCCCAGGGCATCTCCTGCAGCACAAGCAGGAGCCACGGCAGGAGATGGGTTCCCACGTTATCCGGCAGCACAGACCACAGGGGCTTTGGGAGCCTGAGCATCTCCTCTGGCATCGCCCAAGTCGCCAGCCCCCAAGTCATCCAAGGAGCGAAAACTCACACCCACGTGCTGCTGAATCACCTCTTAAAGCCTTTTCTGAGGATGTGGGTGGGCACCGAGACAAGGTTGAGACCTTATGCCGAGCCCCTCCTTAGCCACGCAGGGCATAAATCTATTGGACAAACTGTAGGGGCTCTCGGAGCCCGAGGGTGACGTTTCCAAAGGCACCCAAGGCAGTTGGGCGCTGCTTCAGGAAATGACACCAACTTCAAAAAGTGACTTAACAGCCTCTAGGGAAAAAAGAAAAATGGCCCTGAGGGATCTCTGCCTGACATTAACCGCTGAGGTCCTGGTTACATTTCCAGCAACCGCATCTAAACCCACCAGCCGACTGAGATGCCAGCTCCAAATCCGGCCTCTGCGCAGGGCCCATACTCCAGCATCCCAGCACATCCCCGTGACGGGGTTTCCAGCCGGTGCCATAACCCATGGCCAACCACACCTCCATTACTGCGACAGAGCCCGCCTTGGAAATACCGCAGACCTCATGGTGAGCCCTCCCATCTCATCCCCAGCATGGGAGACTGTGTTACCACTACCATCGCCAAAACAGTTTTCCTTCACCATACAGTTACTTTAAACACTTTATTTTCGCTCAAAGGCAGCCTGTGCTTCCAGGCAGATAGCTCAGCAAGAGAGGAGGAACTTTTCCACCCTGCACAACACCATGCCAGGCCTTTCCTTGGGACACCGGGTCTTTCCACCACGTACTGGTGCCTAATGCCAACAAATAAGGAGCACAGCTTCAAGAGAAACATGGATTCTGTCTCTGACACTAGAAGAGGGAATCGGGGATAGCAAAGCCCAGTAAAAGTGAAACCCTTCATGAGGTACCTCAACATCTTCAACTCTTGTTTCCCTGTGGTAAAAGTTAGGAAAACCACCCCCACAAAGAGCTCCGATGGCAAAATTAAACATTTCCAGAACTGTTACTATACCTCAGTTTGCAGCTACAAAGCTGCACAAAGCCTTGTTTTGTGCGGTGACCAAACTCAACCAGATTTTAGAATAAATCAACGTGCAGTGTCACTACTTACCCTCGGGCCGATGTCCCCTGCTTCACCCTGCATGTCAGGCAAAACAGCAAGGGTCAGCTATTAGAGTTCAAATTTCAATCACGAAGGACCGAGCGCAGGGTCAGCTGGACACGGGAACAGCACACAAGGGAAGTGGCAAGAGTCCTATTGCTTAACGTATTCAAAACCAGTGAGGAGAAGGGCTCGAGACAACACAATAGGGAATGATTCTGCCCTGGCAGGCAATGAAACAGATAATAAATCAGAAATAGCGGATTGCTTCCAACTCTAAGGCTCCCCTAGCAACTGCTTATGTCCTACACATGCGAGGATTAACATCGTTTTCAGTTCAGCAATGACCTTCTTTGGCTGCTCTAATTTTGTGGGAGGATGTCATGCAAACACAGAGTGATGGAGCCCACAGCCTTGCTCTTGGAGGAAAGCAAGAAGAGAGTTGTATGCTGCTCTCCTAACCCCTAAGGGATCAGTTACCAGGAACCCTACAGCATGGATGAGCTTTAAGCCCATACTTATTCCTCCTGTATTTTTGTGAATTCTTTCTGCCCTCCCTTCCCTGGGCTTTTCCAAGAGCAACCCAAGAATCTACTGTCATGACTCCACATCCCAACAAAACCCAGCGGGAATGTCATGCTGACGCATTGGGGTAACTTGAACTGAAAGAATTACAGTGGAAGGAGGATATACAGCTGCTTTCTCAAAAGCCAGATGTTAATGCAGTCTTTACCTTTTCCCCTTTTGGTCCTGGAGGTCCCTGGAAATACATAAGAAGGATCCCAGTTAAGAAACTGCAGAATCGTCAATGCACGCAACCTCAAAACCAAGGAGATTGCATTCATCAATTCATAAACCCGAACTATGTTCACTCTTACTTTAAGTTATATATACTATTATTTTAAATTATACACTGCTTCACATGAGCAGCATGCTACTGAAAAGCGCCAATGATGTCCTGCCTGCTCCTGCCAAGACAGAAGACCGGAGAAGGACCGGGGCAGGGCAGGCAGCGTGACAGCTGCTTGCAAACACGTGACTCTAAATAGATGCAAGAAATTTCTTGAACTATTAAATCACTCTACAAAAACACATGCTCAGCATATCATTACAACAATTATACATCTGTTCAAAATAAACAAGGAGGATGGGCTGCTTTCTTTGGCCTATTTGCTGAAGGCATAAGTCATCTTCCCTCTAAGCAGCTTTCTGTAAGACAGGCAGGCAGAGACACGCTGCAGCCCCAAAGAGAAGCCGTAGAGCCATGCTTTGATATGCCTGCTCTGCATCCTCCTTCCAACACAGGAAAATACTGAAATCTTGGGGTTCAGCCCAATTCATGGTGTTTGCCAAAGCAAACCAGTGGGATGCAGTGGGGGAAGGTCAGCAGAGAGGCCGACGGCAGCATCTGCATCCCCACACAGCATCCCTCCTGCTGTTAATTTGGCTCCAAGCAAGGCTGCTGGCCCCTTGCTCTCATGGAAGGGATCAGGAATGGTCTGGTTCGAGTTTGGCCATTTGATAAGTTTGCTTTTTCCTTGAGATTTTCCCTGCCTCTCGCTCCTGCCTGGTGCACACATAGAACTCGCAGCCACTTGCATCCACGAGTGTGCCAAGGGCAGTGGGCACAGGTGCGTGCTGCTGGGGTTTGCACTGCTCTTCCATTGTGGGGCTTTGCTAATTCAAAGCCAAGCCCTGAACACAGTGGTATTGGTTGTCCTTCCAGTTTCTTGGGATTTTTTCTTTTCTAGCGAGTTACTTCTAGATTTCTTTTCATTCACATTTGTCATCTTCAGGGGTAGGATAAAAACCAACCACAGCAATGTACAGCTACTACAAAATACTCCCCAACTGGCTAGAACTAAGTATCTGGAGTAACTTTTTCATTGCAAAGACTGAATGACTTCTGCCCACTTCGAAAATCACAGTTGGTTTAGGACGAAAGTTTGAAAAGATTTCACATGGTGTCCTTTAGTGAACGTGGTGGAATAGAGTAGGATTTGGACACGAAATCTAGAGCTGTGACCTCATGTAGCAACCATCCAGCCGAAGGAATTGGACCTGGCTAGTGTTCAGCTAGCATAAAAATAAAAAAGTCTGTGTTTCTGTAAAATAAGCGAGAGAAGAGTGGAGCACCTGAGTATCCAAAGTATTCCAAGCAAAAACGAAGTCATGCAAACAGCTCATAAAATGAAGTCTAGGCTGTTCCACAAAGTATCGCAGGGACACCAGGCACTCTCCTACCTGGGCTCCTTTGTAGGCAAATCAACCCAGTTTGGGAACAATTATTTTTATGATATTGCTTTGCAGAGCCAGCATACAGCCAAGATTACTGACTTTGCTTCTTCCAAGGTGCTACTGGAGTTTATTTCCCAAATTTGGGAAATGGTCTGCAGTCCATCTGCAAAGTCTCCGCTAGCCGAGCTGGCGCAGGAGGGAGAGAAGCAGCCAAGATGAGCTGACAGGTACAGAAAAGCTCCCCTCTAGCTGTGCCGGCCAGCTCCCAGAGGTTAAACTTGCATGTGTTACAGACCACAGAATAATTTTCCTAAATAAAATTTTGTCTCCTAAACAGTTACGTATGTAGAAATAAACAAGTAATAGATGAGATTCTGCCCATCTATTGCAGAGCAGCATGAATAAAGACATGTTACATTTGGCACTTGGTGCTACTTACTGGTTTGCCATCCAGACCAAGAGGCCCCTGAAAAGAAGAGGAAAAGACAGCATTATTAAAAAAGAAGTAATAATTAAAAAACCTATTTACAAACATAGCGATATCAATCATGCTCTGAAAGAGGCTCTACTTACGTATAGTACAGTCTGCGGCTATGTTACTTATAGACCTAATCCTTCATCCATGCAATCCAGCAGCAAGGTTTCACAGAAGTACAGTAAGAGGCGTCAAACAATTTGCAGAGTATAAAGGAGCGTGAAAGGAAGCGACAGAATTAGCAACAGGGATAAGGTGGCACAGCGCTTGGGACTCCCTGAGGTGTTTAAAGACTAAAAAAACAGCAGTAAAACATGCCTGATTTGGTTAAATTGAGCAGATCCTGGGAGTGATTCACATCAACCTCGGATCTGGACCATTTATTTTTGCAAAAGGACTTGCTGAAACTCTACCATTTTACCCAAGATGTGGGGGATCAGCCATCACCCTCAGTCCATAACTGTAAGCCTCATTGATGGGAAGGGATGTCTTGCTATGGAGGAAGGAAGGGGCATCCACCCCATCTACGTGCTTTGCTCATCTGCAGTGATACAAAGCTGGAAGTGCACTTGTATCTGCAGGACCAAGCACTTGGTTACCCCAGTTCTTCCCCAGGTCTCCCCTTTCTAGGGTTGCTGCAGGAGTGCATGGTCAATCAACCTGAAAAATGGTTATTTCCCCACCATTTTTGACATACAAACCCTCGATTAACATGAAACCACTAAATGTGTTGGGCCATAAGGAAGCCTTGATTTTAAGAAAAGATGCATGTGGGGGGAGGAAGCACAGGTACTGTAATGCCCACGGACAAAGCCAAAGCTGCCCCTGCTGTCAGCTGGAGCCGGCACACAAGCACTTGGGGATGCAAAGTACACAACAGATAGGGTAAATCCCAGAACTACATTTCCACCAATCCATGAACTGCCGCCCAAGAGCTTAAGACCTTTCTTCATTTAAACCCAAAGAAAGCTCAGCCTTGCAAACCATTCCTGAAGAGACACGGCACAATGGTTGCAAGTCAGAAAAGCCCTCAGACTATTGCTTCCACCTCCAAATTTCCAACATGTGCTCACGTGCTTTGCTGGGCGAGGATCTGCAGGCTGAGCCGAACAGCAGGCACTGCATCCCCGTGGCAAAGCCTGGCCCAGCACTGCAGCACAGCTGGCCGTTCCTGTGATCTCAAACCCAACCTGGCCTTGCTCTTGTCACTGCCTACTGCAAATTCAAGGGCTATGAATGCAAAACAGTACTTTAGGATCAGCACCTGCTCCCTCCTACGTCTGCCCAGCACGGCCACACACGTGCGGCGCATCCTCCTGGCTCCTTCTGCAGATGTGCTGGGCTGAAGCATTTTCCCGCATTACAGCCCTGTAAACCAGAAGGACCTACTGAAGAAAATGTAGTTTGGACTATAGTATAACACAACGATAAAGCGTTGAGGTTTTCTGTATTTCTTAGGGAACTAATTAGGGTGACCCTTTTTTAGTTTAGCTTAAATCTGTAACGGTGAAATTGAGCAAAAGAGACAAAGGGGTGTAAGAGAAGCCCAATGG
Organism: Grus americana; assembly: GCF_028858705.1. Taxonomy (NCBI): domain Eukaryota; kingdom Metazoa; phylum Chordata; class Aves; order Gruiformes; family Gruidae; genus Grus; species Grus americana. The sequence goes on from NC_072865.1 coordinate 5,416,089, forward strand.
TTGCATTAAAACCAGCATCCTTCCAGCTCACAGCTCTGGCCATCGATAAGGAATAAATCGGTCTGCAGTGGCTGTGGCAAATGGGCTGGGAATATGAAACCATGGGACACACAGAGCTCTGTTCAGAAAAGTCCAGGTGGCTGAATCCTGTGCAGGGCATTGGTATCTACATTATAAAGACTAGTGGACCTGTACAAGAGATGTTCACCTGAAAATGAATGGAGATTTCTTTACACACGAGATTTCTTAAGTGACCAAAGATAGGTTATACTGTTCACATGATGTGTATCATTTCTCATAAGGAACTACCAGTACACAACTGCTACACAGCAGTAATGAAAAATATAAATGAATGCAGTTGCATCCATTAATGCAAAGGCTTGCAAGTCACAACCAAACCGCTACTACTTCCTCTAACACCCCCTCTATACTTTATATCACCTCAATTCCTTATATTATAACACCTGGGAAAAGCATCAGGTCCATTTTCCTGAAAATGTGATTGTTTGAGATGGTTCACCTGAAGCTCTCACTGCAGCTCTCTAACCTCCAGAGGACAAGATGAGCAAAGAACTTGTAGCACATTCAACTACTTAGAGGAGTAGAAGTCCCAGAGATTTCTTTTTTTTTTTTTAAATTTACAATACCAATTCATCAGCTTTTTAGCTATTCTTGTATTGGTCCACAAAGGGACCGATCCAGAAGGAAAAACAATGGCCTATTCAAAGGATGTTTGTTTGAGGGAAAGCATTTAATGCTTGAGAGAAACAATATCCATCGGGCTTTCAAAGGGGCTCTTGGCCAGCCACGCCGCTGAATGGACAAGACTAACTCAGACTTTTAAATGTTTTGTTAGTCTGGGCTGGAAATTTAATTGACTCTGCTCTACCTGCCCAGCCAAACGTCTGCGTGAGCAAAGTCAGAGTTTCCGGGAGCAGCCAGATGATTGCACGTGTAAAGGAGGAAAGAGCATCTGAAATCTGAGCTTGCTTACTTGATTGCCTGAAATTTCAGGAGCACTCATGTGTCGAGATCATTATTGTCTTTTATTTGAATTCTGCTCCATGTAATTTTAATTAAACATGAAGGAATCCTTTCGTTTCTTTGATAACTAAGGAACAGGAAAACAACAAGTAGCTCCCTATTCCCCCAGTCAAAACACACATCTATAGAAGTTTTCATTTTGGGGGGACAAAAATCACTTCCGCTTAAAGAACCAGCACAAGGTGTAAGAACAAGGTGAGATTTCTGGACACCCCATTACAGGGCCCAAGTAAGAGAGAGCATTGCAGTGGCTTCATACTGTGCTCTTTTGCCCAGGGATGAATTTCACTCATGCCTTTGTCCGTTCTCTATTACAAGCCTTTCACTCCGAATCACGCACACAATAATCACACTTTATGTCATTAAATGCTCGCTACATCAAGAGGGGATGAATTTTCTGCCTAGGACAAACCTGATGCTTCAAGACAAGGTAGAGAGAATATTCAATCAGCTTCCCCCGAAACATGGTTCTGACCAAAACCATCACTGCACCGGCCAAGTGGGACAAAAATCCATCGGTCCCAGGTGCTTTGAGGAAGATGACACAGCTGACATGGTTTGGTGGATGTCAGAGCCCACTCCTAGCTGTAACCAACTCAGATCTCATTTTCTGACCACACGCCACTAAGGACCACCTGCGTTCGGGGCCAACACAGCTCTACGGGGCATCCTCCACATTTGAAAAGAGGAAACATTGCTGTCAGTTTGATAAGGAAAATATATCCAGAACATCTGGCTGGAGCCCTCAGGTTGCCAGTGCGGGAGGAGCTGGCAACACGGAGCAGGAGTGAACAGTAATTGTGATTTCTTGCCTTGGTTTTCCCCCTCACAAACAGTAACATAAGCACACGGAGTTGCTGCAGGTGTAATGACCCGAACCACGGTGCATCCTCACTGCCATCGCCTGGGTGAGAACATTATTTATACAATCATATATATTTATGGTATACATTAATGTTACGCAGACACAAGTCAGATAAGACACTGGGGCTTGAGCAGAGCTTGTTACTATGTCATGTACTCTTGCTGCATGTCTTGGTTCGGCCATGCAATATTTCAACTTCAGAGGAAAGAACTGCATTGAGATACATTTTAAAACAAATTTCAGTATTTTGTTTTGTTTCACCGTAGAAGCTCAGAAGCCTTGAGATGCAGCACCAAAATGTCACCTCTCGTTGCAAAAGTGAGATTCACTGAGAGTAGCTGAAGGCTTGGGAACAGTTTTAGGTTCACCAGAGTGGGAAGATGTGGAGCTTGCAATATCTGATTTACATGCAAAAGCCCTTCCAATAAATAATTTCCTCCGTACATCCCTCATCCCTGCTCAGAGCAAGCCTGGGTGCCAGCCTGGCTAACTGGCCCTCTGCCTTCCTCCTCTGGTGCCATAACTGCTGCTGGCAGGGATGTACTTGCTCTAGCAGCGTTACAGGAATTTTAAGGGGGGAAAATATCTAGTGAAAACAAAGCCAGAGATTATTAAGAGGACAATCCTTCTGAGTTGGGCAATCTTCTCTCATGGTTATTTTTAATGTTTCCTGCTCTGCTAAAAATTAGCACAGGGGTCGGAAGGAACCCTGCAGTCAAATTTTAACAAATTCAAAGGACTGCCTTCAATCTCTGTCTCTGTGGTTTCGAAAAATGGTAAAATCTTACATTTGAAAAGGAGGAAAGTGTCAGAACAAGAGAACACAACAATATTTTAGTATCCCTGCGAAGGGCCCTGGGTCACTAGGCAGCAACGGTTTGCAGTGCAGCCAGGGAGCAGGGACCATCCTTTCCTATAGGCTACGTTGTAAATCTTCGCAAGCGGGACAGTGTCTGCTGGCGATGTGGTTCCTCAGCACATTTTTGTATGAGAAAAAAGCTCTGGCAAAAGCTGTGGCCAAGCATGCCCTGCCAGACCCATCACAAGGAAAGTGGAGAAAGGCAGCCAGGTTGCTGTGGCTCCTCCGAGCTTCCCATCTGAAGGAAAAGGGGAGAAGAGGGACTGAGAAATGAAATGTGAGTCCTCTAAATAGCAGCTGAGAACCACTAGCACTAACTGTGAGGAACTGAGTACGAGAAGTGCTCTGGGATGTCACCTCGTCCTTGTCCCCAATGACTGCTTCCCTCTTCTCCTTCCCTAAAGTCCTCAGTGCAGAACGACCAGAAGCCTTTATAAAAAAGCAAGTTCCTACTCCATCCAATACCACCTCTACTACAGTAATCATTTACCCTCCCTAATAACAGCATTTAAATATCTGTGAAGAGATAGACTCTACGTATGAAATCAGTCACACGAGGAATTATCCTGCGCGCACACCGACCGCAGTGGCTGTAAGCCCAGGCAAGTCCTTGGTGGGAGGACTCTGGGGTCCCCGGTGCAAGACCTTGAAATTGTGTCAGCTCGTGGCACAACACAGCGTTGGAAATGTTCCTACCAAGAGCCATCGTAGTTAAGCATTAAGATGATTAAAATCACAATAGCTTCCTATTTAACTATATACAGCATGGACGGTCTCAATGGAATGGGATTGCTGCACAGGGGAACAGCCTTGCACATAAAAATAAAAAATAAAATTTTTTCAGCATGAATAAGATTATTAACAATCCTTTGCTAATAATTTTCTCTGTTTCTTTGTTTGGAAAAAGCTATTTCAGTATAGTCCAACACAAATTCCCCTTTGGTCCATGACTGCGTGCAAATGCGAAAACTACTTTTTCATTACTAGGTGATAGCTTTTTTTTTTTCATTTTTTAAAAAGCAAATAGCCTCTGCAGTTCTCTTATAAGCACAAAACAGCGATGTCGATGAGGCATGATTTTTTTTTAAATGTTTGTAAGACGGATTATTTTTAACTTTGAAAATAATTTACACTTGTCATGCCACACATTAGTGTATTTGCTTTAAAAACAGAAGCAAGGACCAATTGAAAAGAAAACTTCACTAGCCTGGCTGCCCAAGGGATACAGGTCTTTTAAACATATTTACTGGGTAAATCAATGAAATGCCTTTTTTTTCTTGTTTTTCAAAACCACTAAAAACTGCAAAGCAAGTCCTGATAAATACCCTGTTGCCAGATTTAACTAGGAAACCATTTACACATGATGCTCACCGAGGTGCCAGTTTTGCATGAGTTAAATTTTAAATGCATCCAAACCTTTGTGATTTAGCTAATACCTTTTTGCAAACACGAGCACCTCAGGCAGGGCAGGTCCCCCCACGCCACTGTGGTGGGTAACCCGGGGGCTGCTCTAACCCCCCCAGGGCTGCTGCCACCCCCCCAAATCAGCCTTGATGGCACGTGCATCCCAACCGAGGTGTACAGCGAGGCACTGAGGCCACAGGTTTCCACACACAAGGATCAGCTGATTTATAGGCTTCTCCAAGCAGGCAACAAGATGTCATAGAACTAAAAGATAAGCCAGACACAGGTATTTATTTAGCCATTAAGTTGTATTCCTAGATCAAAAACTACTTTAAACATTGGGCTTCACTAGCACATTGATCACGAGAGCAGCAGGTAAGAGAATTGCTATTACAAGCGGCAGCTCCCGTGTGGGACATCTCTGGATTTAAAGCACAGCAGGAGACACCTGTGTAACAAAAGATGTCTCATAGCCTATTCGTTCCACTTGCCTTGATAGACCAAACCCTACCCATGACATAGCACAAGATGCAAGAGAACTCTGAACTTGAGGCACGTCCGCTTCTGCCTAGACACGTTTATTACCCAACATCTGGAGACAGCTGGGTGTACAAAATTTTGGGGAACAATTCACTGCCACTGAATTTTTGAGTGTTTAATGGGAAACCGTCTTCTGGTTTGGTTCTTTTCCTCCTCTCTTGATTTACTGTCGCCATCCTGCACTACCTCAGAGCCGGGCTCTCCTTGTTCAGTGAGAAAACCCTATTTCATTCTACAGGGGGAGGGCAATTCGCAGTTCCCCAAAATCCATCTCCATGCAAACCACAGCCCTGCATGTAACATCTGGCCCCAGTCTTGGGGGGGATCCCAATGGGGCTGCTCCAGGCAGAGGGGTGACCTGATCCCCGCCTTGCCCGCAGAGATCCCCTGGCTGTGGCAGCTTTCATCCCTCTCCCAAATTTCTTTCCAAAAAGGCCACCTGAGCACACCACAGGCATTGCCTACAGCATCTGGTGGGGCAAAACTCCTCTGAAACCTTTCTTGGGGTGGAACCATGTCCCACGGCCCGAGCTGAGAGCAATAAACCCCCCAGCAGAGGTGTCAGGCAAACGATGCAGAGCAGCAGCCTGATAAGGGCCAAGCATGTGTTAACAAACCAACTAAAAAAACCACAAATCCGTGCTCTATTCCAAAAAAAAAAAGATCTGTCCTCAGACTGCTGGGCGGCCTCTGCCCATTCTTTGATGGAAACAGAGCAGAAAGGAGCAGTAATTTGCTAAAAACTTCACCCATAATGCAAACCAGACTGCGGGGCTCTGCAAGGGAGCAGCCACCTCGGAGGCTGGGCTGGTCCACGCAGGGCATCTGGTGGCCACGCACAGCCAGCCTCTGCAACGAGAGCCCAGCACAGAGCACAAATAATTGCAAGGGTTTCCAAAATCCTTGGGAAACAAAAACAAAACAGGAAAAAACACCCCAAACCCTCTCCTGAGAATGTTTTCAGGGCAGCGCTGGGCCCTGCCCACTCTTCAGCCCCTCCTTTGCATCGCCAGCGTGGCTCACTGGAGCACTTCGGTTCCCAGCTCTTTTCCCAAACGTGCCAACCACGTTCACCAGGGCTTCACTGTGGAGATAAGGCACCTTTTCTCCTTTTCTATAAATACAAGATGTGCCTCCTTCCATCTGTTCACAGAGCTCCCTCCTTGTTGTACTGGATGTCTTCTCAAAGATGCTCAAGAAAAACACCTGGAAGCAAATCTAACACTGACCAGTCCAAAGGGGCGGAAAGCAAATACTGGGCTGGAGCTGCGCGGGACACCACTTGGGTTTGCCAGCAAGGTTACTCGGATAAAACGCAAAGAAATGCTACAACGGAGCCGGTTCGTTCCCTCCTCCCAATGCAAAGGGAAGGGAGGGAGTCACCGCAGCCAACTGCCTCGATTCCTGGGCCGGCAGCACTCTGCAAGGAGCGCCCCAGCATGTCAGATCGGCTTATCTGCTGCACAGCATCATTTCAGAAGCAAGAGCTCACTCATCTGTGCATCACATTGCACCAGTTTTCTTCCAAAATAACAAAGTGCTTTTATGGAAGAAAGAGTCCCCTGACTTCCCCCAAATTTCTGAGACTTAAATGAGTTCCATGTGTTCTGTGCAACTGCTTGTTTCAAGCATTTGGTGCCCAATTGGGTTTTGGATACTTTTTGTCTAATGTCCAACTATGAGAGAGGAGACAGCCTCTGTGGCGGGGATGCAGTTTTGAAGTTGGTAAGCAATTGTTTTGGAGGAACGTCGACATTTCAAGCAAATGCTTCAGCCTCCTACTGCCTTTATATTCTTCCCCCACCAGTGCCATTCCTGGGTGACAGCTGCTGTTTGGATTACCTCTCTTCTGCGGTCACTGAGCAAACTTCTTGGTTTTTCTCAGTTTTCCTCTGCCTACAAGCGAAGCCTCGGTACCATGTGGCTGTGCCCAAATGCACTGGCAACTGAGATGCAGATGCACCAGCTGCACTCACACCCAAAGTGGGGAACCAGAAGAGAAGCAGCACAAGAAGCCAGAAACCAAAGCCCTGCTCCAAACCAGCCACTGGGAGGTGAAGGACCTTTTCCACCACCCATCCTCACAGCCATCCTCATTACCAAGCCTCCCCCTGTGTGAGCCAGCTTGGGATAAGGCAGCCAGCTGGGGGTAAGTCATCACCCGAAAAGCCATGCACGTCCTGTATCAGAAATCTGCCTGCACAGAAAAGTTCTCCTTGCCATTTTCATCAGCACCTTCACCAGGCCCCCTCTCCTCTCCCTGGCCAGAAACACTGGAAGCACAGGAGATAAACAAATGCATCTGCAAGTCCTCTACTGGGTGGGATATAAGTCAACTTTTTATTTTCCCTGTGGAAGAATTACCTCTAAATCAAAAGAGAAATAAACTGCTGCCATGAAGAGCTGGTCTTTACAAAATCGTTGTTGTCTCCACATCAGAGAGCCAGCAAATGGACATAGCAGGAAAATACGCTGGATCTGCTTTCCCTACTTAAAGAGGTTTTCCCCTCTAGGCAAATAATTACGTGAATTGGCCACAAAACTGATATTAAAATAAAACGAAAAAGACTAGAACTACAAAGTTTGCCTTGTAAAATAAATATTTGTTACTTCTGCTTTTGGGCTCTTACTGGGAGAAGTATGTGTGCAAATGGCTTCATTCACAGGAGACGCTCCTTGAAGTCTGAATATTTATGAGTAAAGATACTCAAGAGAACAAACACAAGACCGAACCCTAAATTACAGTTATGACCTTGATGAACCTAGCTAAGAAAACTAAATAGCCAGCTTACCAACAGAAGCCTTCATTTTGGAGATGGATACCGATCACATGACACAGGATTTGAAAATATCTAAGTCTAGTGATACCAGATGTTAAATATGATTTTTTTTTAATTTTGTACATGCACAACCAACCAAAACACCCATGCAATGTACAGGCACTCGTGTCTGTAATGAGCTACCACCCAGGGTCTGGAAAGCATCCGCCTAATGTGAAAAAAAACCAGTAAAAGTCTGAGATCCACATGCTCTTCCCTACAGCCCATGAGATGTGACCACGTAGCATGGTCTCCAATATCTCACATGGGATTTCTGGCAGCCCTCCTGAAGAGCTAAAGCGCTGCCTGTTGCTCTGGTTTGGGCATGGAGCAATCTCAAGCTACGCACAGCTCCTTCTGTGAGGAGCTGCACCCTAAGCGTGCCCAAGCAGGACTTGGAGATAATTGCATAGATGGAGGCAACTCATCAAGTCATCAGGCAAGTTACTTCTACAGTTCTCCTATAAAAGCAGTGTATTATTAATGTCACATCTGTTTTTCTGGTGTTGCCATTTTCAAAATGCCTGGCTAAGTGCATGTCTTGGAGCTTTCTGGTAACCTCTGAGGGACCACAATGGGACGGAGGAACTGCCACCAGGAACGGGCTTGGGCACGTGTTTCTTATTTCCCACACATCGGCCTGTCTGCATTCATAAGACATTCATGGGTTGCACACAAATAACTTGCACAGACTTTCCCTTGCTAAGTTACCTACAATAATTGAAATTCTTAATCACGGAGGGGAGAAACTCCCAAACTCTGTTGGTTATGGCCAAGGTCTAGAGCTGCCACCAAAGCCCCTGTCATGCTGCTCCACTGCACTGAGGTCCTGCAAGTCAAGGAACCAACTTCCCTTCTACACGTGCTCTTCTAACCCCTCTCCCAGACATCAGCTCAGAAAAAACATTTGGCTTCACTTTGTGTCTTGGAAATTAATTAAAACCAGAGTTTATAATCCTTACAAGTTGATTTCCGGCTACAGGCATTACAGCTGACTTCAGTGGATAACTCTGGATTTACAACACTGTAGCCAAAGAAAGATGTATGAGCCAAAGCTCACTGTGCAGGACTCCCAAAAATAAAGTTTCTGAAGACGCTGAGCTGCTTAGCTCCAACAGCTCCTTAGCATGAGGTGGACTTTAAATACACGACAATGGCCTGTACAAGAGTATTTCAATTTTGACCGAGCAATTATTCCCCGAAAGGTGTGCCAGCGTTGAGCAATGCCTGTGATGTGTCCCTCCTTTACCATAAGTCCATTCAGTGATTATATTGGTGTAGTTACCTGTCATCGGAAAAGGATGCTACTACTCAATATTGAATTATTTTGAGTAACAAGCTGCATTACTTCTAAACAGGCAGAACTTGAAGCTGTTTTCTCCCTGCCTTCCCAAAGAGTTCCCACTGTTAAAAGAGACAGGCGGGACGATGCCCGGGCTCTTCCAGGCAAGATGCAAGTGATTTACAAAATTCAGAAGGCAAATATTATATGCGGGAGAAACAAAATGAATAACACTCTGCTCAACTAAAAATAGATGCTAATATTCTAAGGAAAATATATAAAATAGGAGACAACTCTGTTTCTTATCATACTTTTTTTCCCTGCAAAGCCTCTTCCCCGCTCTGCTTTTTATTAATGAAGACGTGCACATGAAGTAATTCCCCTCATTAATCAACTTCATTCCTTTGGTTTCTTCCCACTTGAAGTGACAACCCTCCATTTGGGATGTCACGTAGTGGTGTAGCAGAGACTGACTTTAAGGAGGGACAAGTAGCAGAGGCAGATGAAACTCTCAAGAAACAGAGACTTTGGCTTCAAAAGGCCTCTCTGGTAGATGGGAAGAGGGAAGGAAATGGGTTCTGGTGAATCACAAAAGCAGGATCTCATGGTAAAAGAGGAGAAATATCATGCAGGAGGACAGCTGAGTAGTTTGAAGGCAAATGTAAAACCATCCCTGCATGGGGCAGAGGAAGGGACAGGGCTGCTAAGAGCACCACCCAACCATTGCTTCTCCCCTCCATACATTATCTAACTCCATTAAAGAGCTACACAATGGAAAGATCCACCTGCACTCAAAGGTGAGCTGCAAAGCCTACTCACAGTTCAGCTCTTCCATCTGCTCTTCATTTTCTCTTTTTTCCTCCTGCCCAGATGCAGCTGCCAATTCCTCTGCTCCCCTCCCAGCTTTATGAGGGCAAATGCCCCCCGACACGCTGACGCACTGACAGCACATCAAGTTGAGGGGAACTGCTCTGCAGCACGGATGCTCCTTGCCACAGAGAGCACAGCTTGGGACAAGTCCCAGTGCCTGGTTCTCCCCAATAAGAAACACATTTCCATCATCACAGCAGCCACACATCTGCTTTTCCTCTGCTCCAGTGCGCCCTCATGCAAACCCAGCTCAAATTTTGGGGCTGTCCTTCGGTTTGGGGATGGGCTGGGTGGTCTTGGGGCAAAGGCTAAAAGTGTCATCCAAATTTTCCTTCTCAATCTGATCTAAAGGCTGCTGTCATCTCTTCAGAAAAGCTGGCGATGGGAAGCACCAGAGCTGAACGATGCAGTTAAACCAGCAGTGGCTGGTGGTTCTCCTGTGGCAACGAGACCTCCACATGCACTTGGACCTGTGCAAAGCCCAGAGCAAGGACAACTGGGGCTCCGCCACTGTCCCCACAGGTGCCGGCCAGGTCCCTGAGCAGGGGGGTTGCAGACACAGCAGTACCACCAGGCAGGGCTAACCAAAGGCAGATCAGGTTGCTCAGGACCTTGTCTAGAAAATTGTCATTTTGTCTCCTGAACTGCCCATTTTGCAGTATTTTTATCATTGTTTTTTCCTTAGAGACCACTGCATTTCTAATGAATCAATGGAGCCCTGTAATCAATCTGTAATTACCAACTATTCTGGGATTTCTGTATAAAGGCATCACTTATCCTGTAGTTCCCAGTCACCGACGCTGCCAGTTCACACCCCAGGACACCATCCACTACGCACCTATGCGTTACTCCAGCCCACCACCACCAGCATGAAGAGCCAGAGAAATGCCCTGGCATCCTGCAAGAGGGATCACACAGATGTCACACAAGAAAAGCGACCTGCTGGTTCCCCTCTGCCTTTGGGGCAAAGAATTCTGCTTCCCCCAAGTTGTTGTTTTAGGTAATTTTCTCCAAAGAGGACTTCCAAAATTAGTGTTTTGGCACCAAGAAGAGTAAAAGACACCTCACCCCCCCACTCTCTGGTGCCTTCGACTGAGTTCTTGCAAGCTCAGGAGATGCAAGGCAGGATCTCGGATTAAGCAGATTTACGCCCCAGGTAAATCTGTGCACAAAATTACACAGCCACAATGAGAAAAAGTGAAAAAATTGCAGGTATTTTGGACACTAAATAGATCTTCTGCCTTTCTCTGTCCTCAGCTCTCCAGAAAACACACACGCATGACCCATGTTCAAGCCCCTGCAGAAGGTAAATGTTATTCAATATAACAGTTCTTAAAATCAGCTCTCAGAGACCCTTCTACCCACCAAGGGCCAGCTCTCTTGGGAGCTGAAATGAGAAGGGCAGTGAGTCATGGGCTTCTGCCCTGTAGACCAGCCACCAGTGTCCTGCAAGCCACCTCTGCCCAAGCCGGGCTGGATGCAGTTTCCACTGTGTGCAACCGCATTACCTGCAAAGGAGAGGTTTTTATATTGCAATTTTGTTTTTTGTTAAATGCTGTTACAAATCTGGCAGTGCAAGTTTCACTCTTCCACCGTCAGCTTTCCTTATCTCTTAGAAAACCTCCAAAATGGATTAATTATTGGCCTGGGGGTCAAAAATGTTTTTAACATCAGCACTGCAATTAAAAAAGAAACAGAAAATGTCAGACAGGACAATCTTCAAGCAGGTGATATGGCAGAGCCATGTGTATGGCAGCAGATATCAAAAAGGCTCTTCTTCCCTTAAACTGACCTTGATATCCAAAGTTCACATTAAATTAATTATCTGCACAGTCAAATTTGTCTGAAATGGGCCAAGTTCAACAGTTACAGGGAAAGGGAAGAGAAGATAGACCCATGCAGCCCTTAGCCCATAGGAGCCTACACAGAAATTCAGGCTGAGGTATATGCTGTGATCTACGTTCAATGGGATGTCAAAACCAAGTCAAACAAGACCAGAAAAGCAACAAAACTCAACATTCTTCATAGCTGTTATAGTAATGTTAGCAGGATATGCCATAGTCCTAAAAATAGAAACTAAATCCTCTCTGGGGTTTAATAATAATGAACCTATAGAACTTTGTAACGAAGAAACAGTTTCTGCTGTAAAGTTTTATGGTAGGGCACAAACCCCTCCCCTTAAGATGTTAAGTTTCAAAATATTGAAAGCATCTTATAAAAGCTCTTTGGGTGTTGTTTCCAGAGCTCTGGTTCACTCACCCCTTCAAAGCTTCCACTGCTTGCAGCCCAGTTATACACTACCAGCTCACAAACAAACTCAAAGCACCACTAGCCAAGAGACACACGTGTTACCACACCTATCTCTGATATCAAACACTGTTTAATATCCACTTGCTACTTCTGCATTTGCACCACATCTACCTCCTGAAACAGCTCAGAGTTTATTTGATCACCCTGAAGAGAACTAAATAATTAATTTGACTATGTATCTGGATGTAATAAAACCTACCCATATGCTTCTGCTGAATAAGACTCTCAAGCCTGCTTTGTGTTTAGTTTCCTCCTTCTTCAGGTATATGTATTGCTTTGGAAATGCAATCATCATCACCTCCCTATTAGATAAAGCTAATTAGCATAGCCACAGCCATGTGGATGCAGTAATTCACTGTTTGCTGGGTTTGGCTCAGCCAGTTTTGCAAAGTCAGGAACAAGACCATCCGCACAGCTTGCCTGGACTGCAGGTCCCAGGTGGAAGGAGAGGGGAGGAAAAACCTTCTGGCAGCATTAATGCCATTTTCCCAGTGCAGATGTGGTGGCAGAGCTGGAGGTCACTACCAGTCCCTGACACAATCTAGGAGAGACAGAGCAGCACCAAAACCCCTCGCTCGCCAGGAGCTGGGATGAGCACAGTGCCAGGGCTGCCCACCGGGACAGGCTGGGGGTGATGCTCTATCCTAGGAAAAAGTCACTGTTTCCTTCCAGCATTTCTGCTTGTTAGAACTCTGCAGCTAAACCACACACACAAGCTTTCCCAGAATATGACCAGCACAGAGAAGACAGGGCAAACCTGCCACGGGCACTGCTAAACCAGCAGTGGTTAGCCACATCCCGCAAGAACAGAAAGCCACCCTAAAACTGCCTTTAAAGAGTCTAATTAGACCAAAGTGTCCTATCTTAATTTCTAATAAATTCAACTCTTTATTTCCAACAAGCCACTCGTACATTTGTATAACCACCTTGCTCCAGCATCTCAGCTGGGGCCGCTCTGGCTGCGGGCAGGTACCGCCTGAGGGAGACAAACCACCGCGCTGCACCCTGGCCATCCTTCCCCTGGAAAGCAGCAGGATTTCCTAACACACTCATCTGGGCAGCGGGGAAGGAAAAAAAGAAAAAAAAGAGCATCAGCCACAGGAAGGAGAGGGCTGACTACTTTCCTTTACCTTTTAAATGGAACAGCAGGACAAATAGGCAAGAAGCCCCTTGCGGAGCACGAGGTGGTGCAGGACTCACCGCACCCATTCAAAAAGCGGGTACAGAGCTGGAAACGTGCTGTGAACATGGAGAATCTACACAGTGATTTTTACCAACCTGTTACACTGAATGCGTGCACGGGAGTCGCTCCCTGATGAGCTGTCGAGCCCCTCGGAGCCGGAGCACTGCGGCCATCCAAGTGCAGTAATGTGGAGTAAGGAAGCCAGGCAGCAGGCTGCAGCTTAGGATCTGGCCAGAACAAGGACTCCCTCCTCCTGCAGAAAGCAGCTCAGAGCCTTTAACAGCCCCAAGTTACCAGCCTTTGGCTTTATTTCTGCCCCAGAAGACACCTCCCTCTAACACAGAGACACTTCAGCGGTGCCCATGGGCATGGGAAGGGCAGTGCATCAGGAATTATCCCTCCTCCCAGCCTGCAAAACCTCTCCTTGCTGACAGCCTTGGCAGGACACTTCAGCTCACAGGGAACATTTTTGGAGATGGGTGAATGAGGACCTATCTCAATACCTGAAGCTCTTTAACCAATGTCCCCAAATTTGGCCACCTACAGCTGGGAGTAGGACAAAGCCTTCGCTATCTTTGCAGTCCAGTGAACTCTTAGGGAAGAGTGTTAATAATACCATGAAAGGGCTCAAGTATTTCACCTCCGTAAACAGTAATGGAGAATATTGTACGGGCTCCCGAGTTTTAGGGCTAAATCCCTCAAAAGCTATCACTGATGAAGAGGGAGGGAAGAAGGTAAAAAAAAGAGAGACCAAGACAGGCAAAGAAAAATCAAGTGTCATGGAAAAGATGGAGAGGACCACGCAGTGCAGATTAGAAGAGAACAAAAATAAAAGGAATAGCAGAGTTACCGGGTAACCATCGCGTCCTGACTGCCCCTGTGGTGGGGGAACAAGTGAGATAACAAGTCAGTCAATGCACCTGTAGCAGTGTGACAGCACAGAACAGCAGGCGGGAGATGGGGCCATTGGCTCCCCAGCCAACCCCAGGACTAATCTCTCTGCAGAGAAACCTCTCAGGGCAATTTTCGTATCAGAAAGGTCACACCTATGGCGTATTTTCCCCAGATATTCATCTCTAGCTACTTACCGAGGCTTTTGCAAACTCACAACCATCCCTGCTGCCTGTGCTCCATCCCCGCCACCCCTGAAGCCACGGATGTGCAGGATGCATGCTAGATCCTGGCTGTAAGCCCTCCCCAGGACACAAGTACCAAGAGGTACGGGAACACCCGGGCGCTGGGGAGAGGCGGGGAAGGCTGCGGCACTGCCAAGCCAGTGGCCAGGACAGCTTGTCACCCCGGGAGCAATCGCCGGGCTTCAAACTCCTATTCCAGCACTTGATTCAATGAAGGTTTGCCCCTCTCAGATCCATTAACTTCCTCGCAGGATGCAGCTCTCCCAGCTCACCTCTAAGCTTTGCTTTAGTTTGCAATGAAGCAGAAAGAAAAGCTGATGCTACGGGGAAAGACCTTACTTAAGTTGCTAGCAACACCTGCAAGATCAACAGCATAAACCACAAACTATTCAGGATATTTCACCTTTTCTGCTCCCCTCGGGGGGTTCCCAAAGGCGTTTACAGCTCGAGCTGCCGTTAAACGTGCCGCGAGCTAACAGCAGAGGAGCCTGCTGCAAGCCAGACGTAAGGCAGATTCCCGGGAAGGAGCTGTTAAGTATTAGCTGGTACACAAGTAGGCAGTAAAGCGTGTATCTGGTGCAGCAATGTCATCTGCTACCATAAACATAGGTTATGTCAGCATGCTGCGGATATACAGACTCATACGTTTCTTATGGCATGAAATAGCTCTGGCAGCCCCCTCCGTACCACGTACGGTGGTTCTCCCGTCTTGCTAAGTGCCCCTGCAGCTTTTAATGCCTCCTGCAGCACTACTGATTCATCCAGAAACAACATTGACTTCAACAACCACCTATTTAACAAATTACAGTCTTGGGATAAAGCGTACAGTGAGATTTTTATGGAGACGTATGGCACTGGAGCACACACAGATAAATAGGAAACACTTGTAACTCCCAGCCCTCGCTCGCTGGTGAGTTCCCCAGCCAGCATGCTAATACATAAAGTGTTTGTTAATATCTGGGACTGTAAATGCTTAATTACAGTCTGTGGTAAGTCTATCCTTCAATTGTAGAAATTTCCTACCCAGCATATGATTTTAATACCCTCGGAAACAGAGGTTTTATAGCACATCTAAGCAGAATACCCCTTACTCACAGACAGGACGATCAATCATCCAACAGCCACAAATCCTGTACCACAAATTCTAATAATTTCATATACACAACTAGCTTATGACAGCCAAAAAATAAAATACCAGAACAACTGCTACTAGGGAACAACAGAATTGAGGATACGGTTTTAGCAGAGTGCGATGCTGTACATGTAGGATGTAATCAATTCCTTATGGCCAAAATCAAGAAACAGAAGAAACTAATAGAATTAAATACAGTACTGTTGAAATAAAATAATATTGTGGTTCTGTGGGTTCTAGGACTTTTATTATATATTATGTTTAAAGAAGTCTCTGGCAAATGCTGCTTATGCTAAAAATACAGGATTATTATGATTTTTTTTTTTTAATGAACTAAATCAGGAGCTGTCTTTTAAAGGAGGACAAGGGGGGGGGGGGAACAAACTCTTGTTTGTGTTAAGTCTCCCCTGTGCTCCGTTTGCAATTCAATAGTGCCGTGGGAACCAGGAAATGAAACCAACTTGAGACAAAGAAAAATTAATAGTGCACCATATGTTGCCTATGCCGAATTGCGTACAATAAAAGTGAACAGACAGCACACGTGAGGAAGCGTAACCCAGCCGGCTGCGTGTGGGCTGATAACAGACTCTGAACAGGAGCACAGCTGAAATGGTTAAATAAATCCATTTTAAATAAGCCAAAGTACTTCCATGAAGAGGAAAATGTCCCTTCAAAAGATGTATATACAGAGCTTTAAATAGGCAGTATCCTCTTCATTTGTAACCTGCCATTGAGTGAGGAATTACGGGGGTTTTTTAAATAATTAAGCCAAATTGCATGAATTGCAGAGAAGAAAAAAAAAATAGTCACCCTGCAGAAGCCCTG
The DNA here is from genome assembly GCF_028858705.1 of Grus americana. Taxonomy (NCBI): domain Eukaryota; kingdom Metazoa; phylum Chordata; class Aves; order Gruiformes; family Gruidae; genus Grus; species Grus americana. The sequence continues at coordinate 5,432,358 of NC_072865.1, forward strand.
TGAGGACCAGCTCTAGCACCCAAAAGGGCTCCCCAGCCTCAGCAGATGCTCTCCATGACCTCAGGGTCTTCCCTGATGACGTGACCGTGATGCAGGATTTGGTGAAGCAGGCGAACAGCCGTGCGCGGCGTAGAGCTCTGGGCCAGGCAGACAGGAATTCACCTCCCAACGGTGCTCCTGCAGTCAATGCCCAAGTCACCAATATTTCAAAAACCCATGGAGTCACTTTTATTGTGTGGGTTGGAGAGGCTGTGTTGCAGTTTTTAATTACAGGAAAATGAATTTATTGACAGATTGCATTTCTGAACACAAACTAACAAGAAAAATTCATTTGCTTGCATTTCTCAAGCCAGAGTCTTGGATTTATTGCTAATGCTGGACACAACTTTTAGAGCAAAAGCATTCAGATTTCCTCTAGGAATGGTTAAGTCAAAGCTGTCAAGTCTTACATTTTCCTGATTTGCTCGTTCAAAACTTAGCCAAAATAATAATTTTGCTTAAACCCCTCTTAAGTCTTTACAGCAAAAAATGAACTTGAAATAGAAGCAAAAATTCAAAGGGTAAAAGCCATTAACGAAAAACCCCACAGACAGCGCTGTCGATCCCAGGAGAACCAAAGCCATGTCGCTGTGACAGCCCCCACGCTCCACGTGCATTTTCTTGTCACCCTTTGGCTTTTAAACAGATTTACAGAACTGGAAATTAATTAGCCCAGGAATAGTCAGCAAATTTATTCCTCCTGAAATGATCCCTTTTCAACCCAGTGACGCTCTACAGGAAGAGAATGACGTGAAGAAACGTCTCTGTTAGTTCAACGATGGAGAAGGAAACATGTGGCTGCAAACAGCCTGTGCCTCTCCTCCTCCTTTTGGGGAAGAAAGGTAGAAAACCAGCAGCACCTACTGCCCATAATTTCTTTTTTAACAATCCCTCAGCAACTTGGAGGGCACAAACGAAACGCTGTTTTCTCACTCCAAAACCAGCGGGAGAACATCAGATTTGGACATGGTGGTAGCACAGCCAAAGGCACGTCTGAACATTTGGAAGGAGGAGTTGACACATTTTCAACTATTACCCCTTCAAACAACAAATTCCCCATAAATTTTGTGGTTGCATTGGTAGGAATGCTCATTATTCTCCCCAAGACTTCAAAGAGAGAAGCAAGCAAGCTATGGCTTTCCCTCTGGCCCCCCTTGTGAGGCTACCAAACCCGTATTAAATGATGGAAACACAACAGATACGAAAAGCAAGACAGAGTTTTAGAACTTAAAAAAAATTAAAAATTACTAAAATGTTAAAATATTAGCACAGCACTCTCTCTGCTAAATGGAAGTAACCAAAGAACTCTTTAAAGGAAAAAACTCTTTTTTTACTGAATATTTTCTGGGTTTAAAATTACTTGAATTCCCTCAGGGTCGCAAGTTAAACATTTTTAAACTTTTTTTCCCCCCCTCTCTATTTGTCTACAATCATGAGAAAAAAAAAAATACAGCAGCATCTGGTACCAATTTTGCTTCCAGACACACCTCTACCCAAAAATGCTATGCTTTTGCAATGACACCGAAAGGCAGGGGAGGGGGGAAGGGGAAGCCTTAACTTTGTTGATCCAACAGTAAAATCCACGATACTTACTGCAGGTCCTGGAAAACAAAAGAAAAACAAAGAAAAAAAAAAGTCAATGACAAAGAAGAAGTATAATCTGATGAAACAGCACATAGCAGGAACCAAAATCAGAGCTATTCGGTACTTTTCAGTTCATTTCCAATGGGATGACTTTCCAGATACACTTAACACCATCCGCATCCTCCCATTATGGGACCATCTCACCCGTGGCAGTACTTACACGGGGTGTAAAACCACTTTTCCCACCTTTTCCCCCAGTGTGATTCTGTTCCCTCTCCCCACACAAGACCCCAGGCATGTCACAAGGCATCACCCAAGTTCAGGGCCTGGGGCATCACGTCCAACCACGGAGCAGTACCAGAAGGAAAAAAAAAAAAAAAAAAAAAAAGACAGGCACAGCTGGAATTTTATGAGCAAAAAGCACATTTTCACCATGAAGCTTATTTTTCTTCAGGTTATGCAAGGAGCTGGAGGTATGCTTGCAAAAGCCAAAGGAGCAATGCAGTGCTGGGACACCTGGCAAGGACATTGCTACAGCTGCCACAGATCCCAAACATCGCTGGCACTTGGTCCCCACCCCTCCCTGACCTCAAAACACATCACACAACCCCGTGGTCCTGTGTCACCTCCGTGCAGCCCCTGCTCCAGGGCTTTGCTGTGTTCAGAGCCAGCCAGTGGGCTGATGCACAGTGCCTGAGATCCAGGGGAAAATCTCATCCTCAGCAATACACCTTGGGTACTCGTGCCACAGTCTGAAGCTGTGGTTAATGGCAGTAGAAAAAAAATTCCTCCTATATTCCCCTGCAGTGCAGGAGTCTTTGCTGCCTGCCACACTGATTTCTGCAGCTTTCCCACCGCTCGCCCAGGCTGGTGCTATGCAGAGGTGAACGCTGAGCCCCTAAATCTAATGCAATCCACATTTCACTCCCGTTCGCAAGGCAGCCTATAGCTCTCTGTTTGGGGCTTCTTCATGCTCCATTTCCTGCCTGATCAAAACCAGAAACTAATCACAATTAAAGAAGAAAAAAACGTGGGAAAAATTAAAATGGAGGAAAAAAAAAAATCAGCTTTGTTAATTTTATATTATTCAATAATATAAAACTAGAAGTATATTTCAAGCTAACGCATTTTCAAGGTTTTTAAAATGTGTTTAAAAATTAGAACATTGAAAAGTTGTATAACAAAACCCAAGAAAAGCCCAAGAACGGTGATTAAACACAAGCAATGACAGGCAACACCTGATGCCAAGAATTGGCTCATTAACCTGTGTTCATCAGCTTAACGTGGTCAGCTCCATGCACAACCACAGCCAAGCACCCGGCTGGTGTGGAGGAGAGGAGACAACCTCCACATCTCCCTCCATGCCCAGAAGCCTATTTTCTTTTGCGCTAAAAATTCACACAGGCTCTTAGCTCGCTTTCCTTGGTTTAATTTCTTATGAATACAGAAGTCAATGGCTCTGTGCCAATTTATTAACTGAGAATCATAAACCTGATTTATTAACTCACTTATGCCAAGCTACCCACAAAGGCCCTTTTGTAGAAAAGTCAAAACTAAGCCTCCAATAAGCAGCAGTCAGGAAATTATTTTAATATGGGATTTCAATCATGTACCAATTATAATCTCCTTGGAATTTGTTGCCTCTTTCCTTTTCTCAGCTACTGTTTTCTCCCAACACGTGCAGGCAAGTGCTCTTTTAAAATGCTTTCCTCTCAAATACAGGAAATCAAAGTTGGATGGGGGTCTGTACACACAACATGGGATGCTCTCCATCTGCATCAGTGGACTTACGTTAATCTTTAGCAGTGCTGTTGGCCAAATAGGGCTAGATAAATCTTCATTAAAGCATAAAGTTAAACCTATTGAACTGATCTTTTCCCCTCCTAAGAACAACATAACTCTCTGGCTTGCTGAACATGTTTCTCAAAAGCCTAGCCACAAGGCACTTGTTTCCTATGGAAGAAAGTCAAATATTTTGCAAGCCAACAATAAATGCAGAAGTGAATCATGTGCCAAGGGGCTGCCCCCCACCCATGCCCAGCCATGTGGGCACATTGCACAAGAGACACGCTCTTTTCAGAAAAATTTGCTAGAATTTACTGCTAATAATTTTGACTAGAAAGAATCAGCTTGAGAGCTCAAAAGGAAGAATGAAACCAGTTGGAGATTCTTATTATAATGAATAAAAGTTGGAAACAGCCTCTGTGCATTTAAAACTCTCTGACAAATTAACTTGGGGGCTTATTTCAGAAGGAAGAGGAGGAAAACAAAATAACCTGCAAACGGACAGGTTTTGGTCTACAATTGATTTGCTATAGAGAAGGGAAACCTGCCATGCTCTTCCGTGATGTGCAGCATACGTCATTGCTATGCCGCCGGGAGCGAACACCTAGTACCTAAGCCTGCAAGGGCATGGAGATATTTGGAAACACCAAGAGATTCCTTAAGAACATGAACAGTTGTGCTAGAGGGAGGGGAAAATAGAAACTCATTAAAAATAAATGACTGATTTCCTGATCGACTAAGGTTAATGTTTTTTTTGTGTATCCGAAGACCTAGCAGGTCACAGTGGTATCATCCCCAGCAGTACACAAACATATGGGAAATGACAGGTCACAGTCATTTGTTTCCAAGTATTTTTGCAGCTTGGGAATTTTGGGGATAAGCTACCATTTCTGCTTGATCTGTAAATCATTTCTCATCTGAGGTTTCCTGCCATGACAGGAGACAGCACTGTCAGGCGGGGGAAACAAAACCAGCCAGACCTTTCCAACCTCAGGAGGAGTCAGAGGGGACTTTGCTGCTGCCCTTAATGGGCAAAGGACCCGTCCCCAAGGTAGCACACACACATATCTGTGGCCACCTGACATAAAAAAACGACAATTAAAAAACCATACGTATAAACACACATCAATATCTCTATAAAAATATACGTATGTGTTATTTACACACAACATGTATATACACAGACACAAGGTTATTAATCCAGGATGCTATAAGGGAAGTAACTAAGTCATGGGCAACAAGGAAGGAGGACAACTGCTACAGTTATAAGAAGTCATGGGGTTGGCTCTACATCAACCTGAAAAAGAGTATTTGTCGCTGCCCGTTGACCTCAGTAATTCCTACCTGTGCCTCAGCGCTGGTGCACACAGGGAAAACGCTCTCCCAGCAAAGGCTCATTATCGAGAGCAAACCTGGGGCAGGTTACATTTTGCCTAAAGTTCAGTAGAAGCCAAAGAAGTGCTTTGGTATGAGGGTATATGTATGCAACTCATCGTGAGAAATACAGGGAGCACTGAAAATCCCCAAATAAATACAAAGTTCTGCATGATTTACCCATGTGCATGCATGCACGCACACGCTTACTGAAAAATAACAACTGTATATTTACACTTGTCCACACAATCACATGGGGCTTGAAAGGATCTTAATGGGTAAAATATGGGGTTTAAATAAGTGTAGGGCTAGAAGAGAACATTTCACTGCATAGGAATTGCTTTGCTTTTGTTCCTTAAGAGCTTTAGATTCTTCCCTGCTCTAAATGGGGATATTTCTGTAAACAGAATAGCTATAAGGAAAAAAATAAATAAATACTTTGCATCAAACTTTGTTAGGAGTTCAAATTAAAGAAACAGTTGTAGCATAGTGTAAATTTGGAAACCAAAAGTCATAGGGGGGAGTCGGGGAGCAGAAGACTTTTATCCCATTTCAAACAATTTCAAAACATTTCCCCTACAAGTGTTTTTGAAATGGAAAAAATTTGTAAACAAAACTTTTACTGCCAGAACCAGCAAGTTTGTCAAGTCAATGTTTTCTAATGAAATAACACTTCATCAAAAAATGCCCTTCCAGGCCTACCTGTTAGGGCAATTTTGTGCCTAAAACAGCCAGCGTCTCCTCCCTTCTGCTGAAGGCATGCACAGTTGATGCAAACAGGTGCTACCCAATGCCGCAGCGATCAGGTTTGGGTCTTTATATCCAGAACCAGCTCTTGCTTCATGTGAGGAGAGCAGAGACGTACTCAGACTTCCCAGATTTAACATTTCAGGTGTATTTTCTCCCTGATGCCTTCTTGAGGTTCAGATCAGTTTTCAGACCAACCTTCAAGCCAGGAGAAGCAAGCAGCGTGCCGTTACGAGAGACACAAGCATCATCTCCCACCATCTAGCTGCACAGAGACTTTGAATCAATATTTAAACCAATTAAATCCCCTAGTCCTGGATCCAATTAATCCATCCTTCAGGAACACGCCGGTATGGATTGATCTTGACAAAAACAAAACGTAAAGCCGTACCCCATCCTGCTCACGCAACACCAGCTGCAAGCAAGAGGGGAAGCTAAACCTCCCAGGTCCTCCGCTAAAATCCGTGTTATTTCACAAATGCTCACTACAACAGTTGAACCATGTCCTTGCTGGGACGTATCACGTTAAAAAAATAAGCTAACATGACATTAAACATGATTTTGCCTTTGGCATGCAAAGAGAACTGTATCTGAGACATGCAGGCTGGCTGTCAGGACCAACCGCAACAGCTAGTCCTGCAAAACCTTCCTTCCACCTCACACTCAGAGAAGACTGCAAATCCCACGTAAGGCTGTATTAAAATGTGGTTCTCCTTTTATAAGCTGTCTCCACGGGTGGGTGCACGTGGGACTTCAATGCTGTGCTTGCTTTCCAGCTGCACAAGAAACCACTGCTGTTTGTGTGCGGGAATAAGGATGATGTGACCTGTGCGTTGGTCCTGGTGGGATGGGATGGAGCTTGGGAGACGCTGGACCTGACTGTCGAAGGGCCGGCTCAGGAGCGACACCTCCCCAAGGAGCCTACCGGTGTGAATCTCCTGGCCTCGTGGTAGCAACAGTAGAATAAATTGGTCTCTGAAAGCAACCTCTTCCACGCCGGGAGCACTCAGGTGACTGTCACTGCAGCGACTCCATCCCTGAGACCAGCTCTAGGACACGTGTGCTGCTCCTCAGTCACAGCCGTGGAGGCGATTCCCATGGGGCCAGATGATGGTGAGAATAAATAAAATGGGTTGGATGGAGCTGTTTGACTCAATTAGTCCCTGGTTTGTTCAGCTGGGCTGACAGCGGCAGAAATGCTCCCCCAGGCACCTGGTCTTCGTGTCTGAGGTCAGGGAAGAGATGACAGTGGGGACAAACATGCTGCCACGGGAAGCTTGAGCCGCTGGTGGAGATACGAAGCATGAGGAAAGGCTGGTGCTTAGCGCAGCCCCCCCACCCGCAGGCTCCCCCACCTGTTGCATTTGTGCTTCCCTACCACAAAACACACTAAGCCAAGCCCAGAGGCAGGGTCCCAGTGGGACCCACCACCTGCCCTCAGCATCTCCTGGGTTGGGAAATCAAGAGGCAGCAATGGAGGTTCACCCCTGCACTCTGGCAAGTGCTTTTTTTTGAAGCACGTGCAGCCAGGCTTGCCCCACTTCCAACAGGCTAAACAGTTAATTTTTTTCCCCTAGAAATGGTTTAAAATTAATCTTTTATGGTATGGTGTCTTTCTGTGGTAGAGAACAGTTGTCTCAGCGTGCTTTCATAATAATGAATTCTTAGTTAAGAGAAACAGAGCTGTTGAATTATTTTTTTTTTAATTATATGAATCCATCATGGCAAAAGAAAAAAAAAGTAAAGTTCAGTCTTGTTTTAAATCAACAAGAGAGTGCGATTGAAAAGGGACAGAATGATTTCTTAGAAATTAAGAGACATATTGAAAGTTTCTCAACATAACCATTTCAACAACTGCCAGAAAAAACGTTCCTCTTGGCAGGGCTGAGACCAGTGCTGAGCCTTCTGGCTCTAGAACAGCATTTGTCTGGAGGCTGTAAAGCTATAACCACGCAGGGTCCCTGGGGATGGACACTATCATGCTACGCCAACAAAGTTTTATTCACATTTATCAGCTGTAGCGAAGGAACAAGGACCTGGTTTATGTGTGCTCAGGTTCTCAAACAAATATAGAAATACATATTCAAGCTATCTGTGAAAACAAACATCTGGCAGCTCGGCCAAAACCAATATACAGAGGGACGTCTGCTCTCCGTGTTTCTGTCTGCAGTACAGCAGAGCAATCCGGGGGGCTGTGCTGCATTGGAAGATTTAACTGGCGTGCCCCATCGAGGGTGTGTGTGTGTGTTTGTGTGCACGTGGGTGTCTGCTGCCGCCATCCTTCTGCTTCAGAGGAAGAAATCCATTCAAGTATCCACTGCCATCACATGCCCTGTGGATCTCCCTCCCCCAACAGCATCTCACTCTCCTTGATTTTCCTCCACAGTGGCAGAAAAGTTCAGAGAAGATCATAAGTTGTTATTAATGATTGATTTTTTCTTTTTTTATTTTATAATGTTTGTTTTCCTGTTGGTCCCACACTGATTCCCTGGCAGCTTTCTGCTTTGTCAGAGGGATGCTCAAGTGGCACTTGCAGACGTGCCACAGCACGAGGGCAAATGTCACTTTTCAGAAGCTCTTGTGTGAAACAGGGAGAAGGGGAGTGAAAGGCAAGGGCGTGCTCAAGCTCAGCACTACCTCCCAAATTTTTGTATGGGCTGGAGAGACACCTTGGACAACATCTACGTAAACACCTGCATATAAAAACCAAATTTGTTGGCTAAACTCACCAGCTGCCCTTGGTTGAATGCTATACTCCACGCTAAGGACATTAAGGAGCACAGTGATATTTAAAAAAAATAGCAAACAACAGAATCAAAGCTACCTGGTGGCTATTCCTACAGCCCAACTGCTAGGAAAATGGGGTTCAATGAAGCAGGCTGGGATCCATCACAACCCCTATGAATGCAGTACCCATCCTATGGGTAATACCTGATGCTTCAGGAGCAAAAATAACTTAGAAAATACATGATGCACCATGAAATACTATCGATAGAAGACAGAAGGGAAATGCCTGCCTGCCTTCCACAGAGATCGGTCCACAGCCCAGAGCACAAACCCCCCTGAATTCCTTTCCCCAGAGTTTTAAATATTGATGATCAGAAGGTTACATTGCCCTTTTTGAAAACCCAGTTGTGCATTTGCTATAGCAACAGCAGCAGAGAAAAGCTTTCTCGCTACCTAAAATAAAAATCATCTATCTGGTCCCCATTAATTCACTCAGCATTCAAGAACCTAAGAGCCAAGGTGTGTAAAATTTCTTATGCTGCTTTGTGACATACAGAGGCAGTTGCAAACTGCGTGGCTTTCTAGGTACGTCCCTGTCTGACCATTTATCCTTAGAAAGAGCAATGCCAACCGTCTCTCTGCCCTCTCCAACAGCACTTCAGACCTAACAGCAGAATGTGAACAGCACTTCTCCCCAGCTGAACCGGGATCGGTGCTTTTCCATTTCACAAGGCAGGGGGGAAAAAAAACCCTCCACTAGATACCAAAATGACAGAGGCATATAATTAAAGCAAACAGCTCAAAAATTCCCAGTGAGGGCGGTTGCGGTTTCACCCGGTCTGAAGGCACACTGAATGCTCAGGGAATGTGCCCAAGGCTGGTGGCTAAGGTTTGGTTATCCCCGACCCCGAAACGCAGACACCATCCATCACACGCGTGGGACCAGCAGGCAATCGTGTGGATGTATCCGCACGTCGGGAACAAACCAGTGCACACTTCCCATCTAGCACAGCTGCAGCATTGTTATATTTTTGTGCTAATTCACAGTCCCACTTTGCTGTTAGATGGCATAATAATGGGTCTGAATTCTGCAAGGGAGAGATTGAAGGACTGATAGAATATGCAACATCAGTGGGAGTTTTGAGGTTTGGGTTTGGTTTTTTGTTTGGTGCTTTTGGGGGGGGGGGGGGGTTTGGTTTATTTTTTTGGTTTTATAAAACCTTCATATCCAGCACGCATGGGTGCAGGAAGCCCCCATCCTACAACCCATTAGATGAAGATGACCAGCATTGTTATCAAAAGGTTCCCACCCAGCCCAGTGACACCCGGGGATGCCCGGAGATGTCACTGGGGAAAGGCGATGCTTACCAGGTTCTCCTCGCCGGCCAGGCTTTCCCCGCCTCCCTGGAGGGCCTACAAAAAGCAGAGAGCAGAGGGTTAACAATGCCCCATGGGCAGCGAGTCCAGGAGAGGACCCACCAACACATCCTTCCCTTCAGAGCCAGACCACCTTGTGGCTTCCCCTTTTCTCAACTACCAAGAAAATACGAATGCTGCACATATCAAATACCACTTTTTTCACAAAATATATTGTTTCAGTGAAAAAGTCAAGGCCAGGCTCCAAGACAAGCTGGGAAGTGGGTTTTGAAGTTATTGGAGTTGCCCATGTAGTAGAGGAAACCAGGTCTTAAATGCTCCAAAATTCTGGGAAAGACTTTGCAGAGTAGCTGGCAGTTCTGTGCGGCTTATGCACACTGCACATGGCTGTTGCAGTCTTGCAAATCACAATATTTAAAGTATTAAAACAAGGAACAGAAACCTTTTGCTACTAATCATTATCTGAGTCAGAAGAAGTTCCCACACTGACTGCTAAAACAGTCTAGATCTGGTGACATAGCTACAATTTCAGGCCCGGGTTTCAGCTATAAAACACTTGCTTGTACTCTTACCCATCTGGATAGCAATGGCTAAGTGATGGATAAAATAACATAAATTACAGAATACTCTTAATCAAGAGAAAAAAGGCACTTAAACAATAGAGACAGATGCACAGCATTGCTCCAGCACACATTGAGCACCCAGATCCCCAACGAAGCCGTACCATCGTGTCCTTCATGCTGTTAGCTGACGTGTTGCAGCCCCTCAGCTGGAGCAAGGCTTCCCTGCCCGGGCGCTGGCAGCATCCATGCTCCTGCAACACGCACGTTGCCAGATGGGGACAAAAAGCCACTTTTTGTAGCCTTCTGCAGCAGGTCAGCCGGCTCTGGGGGAGCATTTGCTGGGTGACAGCAATGTTAACTAAAGCAAGATCTCAGTTTTTATCTGTGAAGCTATGCTGCTCCCTCTCCTTTCTGCTACTTTTTTTTTTTTAAGCTTTAAGGGAAAAGGAGGATAAACAAAGATCATTAAATATTGCTGCCCTCCTTTCAAGATTTCCTTCTGCATAAACATCTCTGCCCAAATGTGTAACTGCATCTCCAGCCATGGCCTGGAGTTTTTCTCTTTAAAGTCAGGACAAACTGTTCAGCAATCCCTCTCCCCACCATCCCTCTGGGGATGGTGACTTGCAGCCAGAAGCCCAGGGTGCCCTCACAAGGGGTTGGTAGAAAATGTCTATCGGAGCTCCCTAAGCAATTTGCTCACAATTTTGGGGGGGGGGGGGAAGAAAAAAGAAAAAGCAGCAGCATATTTTCAGCCTCTTTAATTCTTGAAATCAGGTAGATAATTATACCACATTACGCCCAAGATGAACATTTACTCCCTCCAGCCTGAAGCCAAGCCGCTCTGGAGAAGAACCACAACTCTGATGAAGCACTTTTCCAGCCTCAGAGACCAGATGCGACCGAGCAATTACAGCTAATCTACCTGTATCACTCTCTTAGCTAATTGTGGTGGTGTGACCCCGGGCAGAGCCTGAGCCTCCGCAGGCTGCAGCCTCCCCATGCACCCACCACTCCCTGGGGTGGGGGAGCTGCTTTTAACACCAGCCTTGCTTAATCCTTCCATGTCTTTTGACATCCTCCTGGATGCATTTAATCTAGAGCAACTCGCTCAGTAATGATTTTACTTTACCTCTTCTGCTAGCGGTGTGGAGAAGGCACAGGGTTTCTTGGAGTAGGAAGTGTCCTAATGAAGGTGTAGGAGAGGGAGGCAGAGTTTTTCAACAAGTGACTAATGAGTTGGTAGTGATGCTTTGAGGCAATTTAGAGGAGGGTTGATACTGAAGGGCAAATGCACGGAGCTCCCACATAAAGCTCAGGTTGGAGCCTTGCAACTGAGAACACGAGAAACCAAAGATTCTATTTAAAAAGAAATGTAATAATGAATTCTGTATTTTTTAAAATTTAAGGGATTTCTTAATACTTCATGCCAAAAGGGAAAAATTGACCATTGCCTACACTGGAAAAGGTTGCCCAGAGAGGTTGTAGATACCTCATCCCTGGAAACATTCAAGGTCAGGTTGGATGGGGTTTTAAGCAACCTAATCTAGCGGAAGATGTCCCTGCTTATTGCAAGGGGGTTGGACTGGATGGTCTTTAAGGGTCCCTTCTAACCCAAACTGGTCTATGATCTTCTAATTCTTTCCCTACAGTCTTCAAGGAAATCTGTAAGATGGGCGCAGCACATGGAATTACAAGTATAGCTTGCTTGTGGCAACCATGAGATAAACCAAAGTTGAGACAAGAAAGAGGAAAAATCCATTCTCGTCCTGGTATATTTAATCGGAAGCAATTTGGTCAGAAAAAACGTAGTATTTCAGAAACAACATCTGGAATCCTGCTGCCATTCAATAGCTAAATATGGAAAAGGAGAGAAAATTTTAATGGGGATTAAAAGAAAGAACATCGCACCCAGTATCCAGTTTGGGGAAGACTTGTGAGTGAGCCGCAATTCTGTGATGCAGATGTGGGTGAGCAAGAGGACAGAGACCTCCCAGCTCCCTGCAGCGAGAGGACAGGCGCAGGAGTAACCCAAGAGTTGTTAATGCCATCTACAACCTCATCCTGTGCAGATATGATTAAGTCCATGGTCTGTACAATTAGAAAATGCTAAAATAATAATTTCCAACATATTCTGGGGGGTCAGCTTTGGATACTGCTAAAAGAGCTGGGCATAAAGTGAATCCATATTACACCTCTTGTTTCCAACCCCTTTAAGAGACTACAAAGGAAATTAAGGAGACCTGGGAATTCGTTTGAAGATAAATGTTCACTTGAAACTGTTACCTAATGACTCCATCTCTTAAGACCTTACAGTTTGATGCTTGTTCAATATAATTAAGATTTATGTTGCATTAACATCAATTGGGTAATAGCTAAGCCTTTTCTTCTAACCATGCCAGCTCTGCTGTATCAGTTCTGGGAGTTCTTTATTTACATTGTTATGAAAGGCAGTTTGGGAGAGGAAAATGAATACAAAGCATAAAACAGCCTATTTTTAAACAACTTGTCATGTTCAAGATAAACAGTCTTAATCCAGGGCACAATATGCAATTTCTGACAACACCATAAGCTTTCCAGTGAGATGATAGATTTAGTAACACAAAGACAAAGAAAGAGAATGAAATATATTGTTATTTGGAAGCATTATGAGGAAGAGCTGATGGGTGGATCTAAAGAATAGCTACTCAGAAACAAGGTAAAAAGTTCACAGTAAATAGACTCAATTGACTTTGCTGTTCTGCTGGGTAGCAGTCACTTATGTCATCTACTGTAGGCGAGCAAATGAAATATTAAAAAAATCAACAGCACTTTATAGTTCATGTAAAATATTGTTGTTAAGAGCCAAAACCAAGTAACTTGTTCGCAGTGCAGTACTTGTTTGAACTAATTTCCCCATTGCAAATTGGGTAACTCCAAATCGGGCTGCTCAAGGAGCTCCTAAATCCATCAATACCAAGGAAACAGGTCTATGGCACTTACGTGTGCTTAACATCTTTTTACCCCTTGTAATTAAATCACATCTGACCCACGTTCCCAGGCTTGGGAGGCTCTATCGCTGCCTCCTGTCCCTTCGGCTTGATGGGCAAACTGCTGCCTGCCTTACTGTTGGGTATAATAAAGTAAATCAATGTTGATCAAGAATAAGGTGAGTTTAAGATGCCAGCAAGAAAGACAGCCTGATACCACAGCCCCGCAAAACCTCACTGAAGATAGCTGATGCTTTTTAAATGTTTAGCCAGTGAAGCACGTTTTTACCCAAGAACTTGTGGCACCAGGCTTGTACTATCTTTTCACTTACACTTCTCCTACACATCACCCTTTTCCACCGAGAATGTATACTCAGGCATATTAACCATAAATCTGTGCCCATCTCTTTCTTCAAGCAATGTGCTGCTGAGGCTCTCAGGAGTTTTTTTGGGGGTGTGTTGATATAAAGAAGTAGTTAGTTGAATGTTGTTCCTAAAGACCTTGGCCAAGTGAAATGAAGACCTATCTCAATGGGTATTTTTAAATCGGGGGATTTTTTTTTTCCCCCCTTGACACTGTGAGCTGATCATATTGTGACCTCTTAATCATAAATACATTCAGCTTGCTTTTAGAGCCTTATTTTCTAGATGAACTCATATCTAACTCATCATTTTCTAACACGGGATTAAGTTTTGGAGGGTCTACCTGCTCACATGCTTGCACTTTTTTTTTTCTTTGGTGAGCTTGAAATGGTTTAGATTCTGTTTCCCCTTCTTCCCTTTCAGCATTTTTCAAGTTGCTTCAATATATCAGTGTTTTTTCAGTTAAAAAATGAGTCAACCAGAAGAATAGCTTGAACAAATTGGTTGGTTCAGCCACTCTCAGAAAAGTGGATTTTTATTTTTTTTTCTCATATGGCTTCACTTAGAAGGAAGGAGAACTTCGCAGCAGCGTATCGTGGGGTCTGGTATTGAGCACGAGGAAACCGCGGCCCCGGTCTAGCTGGCTGTTCCTGCACAAAGGGCAATTTACTTTCTTGTTCCCTGGGGAAAAGGTTTATGGTTCATGGGCAGAAGTCAGATTCTGTGATGCTTGCTCAGCTGATACTCATCAGGTATTCAAGTTGGGCTGCGGGCTCTGAGACCGCAGATCTAAGATTAAACAGTTTTGGGTCACAACACTTTGCGTGAACCTTTTTGGCTTTGGATTCCAACGGACCCAAAGATTCAAAGCAAATACCAGATGCAGATTGGAAACATGCAGCACCTACAGTCTACAGAGGTTTTCCAAATAAAACAAAAAAATAATATCTAGATTCACTTCAAATTTGGCCCAAGCGCCCCCAGAGCTCTCTGAAATCCTGGGCTACGTTTTATGTTAGTAGAAAACCACCCAGAAAGCAACCTCTGGTTGTTAGTTGAGGAAACCTCCTTGCAGCTCAACACATGATGCAGTTGCTTCCAAGATACAGAACACGCAACAAATTGTTTTCCTTCTTATACCTCCATGCAGCCTTTCTGAGTGATGATGCACACAAGCATCTTCCTCAACGTGTCAGGGAGCTGTGCTCAACCTCGGGGAAGAAAACTCCTGCTCCAGGAACCAAACTGGAATATTGGTCTTATTGGAATTATAAAGGGAAAACATTTAAGGTATGTTTTGGCTAAAGCACCTAGCACTAAAGGTTTACAGCCTCAAACTCTCCTTCACCTACAGCTGAGCTAAAATGAGGGATTCCCAATGAGAAGGATGGAATGGGGTGCACAGTCTCAAACCATTCCAACAAGATGCGGCAGAGAAAATCCAAGTCCCAAATCTAATGTTCACCACTAACGAAACCCACGCATAAGGTGTATAAGCTTGAGGCAGCACAACTCTTCAAGGTCAGAGGCAAATTTGGGGTGTTTAAGTGTTTTTCTTAATTATAGCCAACGGAGGCCCCTCTTCCCCTGTGTGGATGCTTGTTGCAAAAGTAAAAAAGATATTCAAACTCATTCAAAGAGTGAAATGATATATACATGCATACTGAAACCACTCAAAGTGCTGATTATGCTCCACTTAAAACAACTGAGATGGTGCTGCTCGCTCAGTACTCTGAATTTCCCCCTGCTCCCCCCTTAAATAATTTTTTTTTTCCCCACACCCAGAGACAGTTTCTTCAAACAGTCAAGTGCATACAGCTCTTTTGTTTAGTCACCAGGGCACGAAGATAAACTGAATTTGAGATATAAATTAAGAAGTGACTGGAATAAAGCCACAACTGCACTTACATCAAACACGGGATTTTTCCCCTCTTGTTATGACTGGTCTTACTCAGGCCATTTCCAGATAATACGCTGGCACAGCTGCAGCACAGCGCAGGGCAGGAGCAGATGTATGCAGTACACCCCCCCTCTATTTTCAAAGCAAAAAGATGCATATTTTGGCAGCTCTTGGGGCTGCTATATGCAAGGTAGAAAGGTTTTCATGGCAGATTTCAGTTTCCCACATCTGCACCAAGACAGCTGCTTCAGTACGAGTCCTGGACCGAGATTGTAACTTTGAAAGTCTTTCAGAAAGTAAGCGTCTAGGCACAAACATGCACACATACTCGGTTTCGTGTTTCTTTAGGAGAACAGTGATCATCTCTGTCCATCGTACCCATCTGCTCCCACATGCTCAAAACACCTAGAAAGGTTAAAAAAAAAATCCACCATGCTCAAGTCACAGTCTCTTCTTTTCAGAGACTTACTGGTCAGGCAAGTCAGGCAGAGAAAATGAACATGAATTCTTTTTTCTGCTATGGACACAAGCTAAAAAACCATGTATGGATAGAGTTGGGGAGCAGAAGTGGTGGCAAACCCACGCTGGGGTCCTCCGGTAGCATTTGACTGAAATTCATCACCCTTACCGTATTTTCAGCACTAGGTAATGTATAGCACTACTGTCTGGAACAGATGAGGAAACGGATACCCTCAAGATCTGCTTTCTCAGAAAACATTTGTAAACTAGGCTTTTTCCTGCTCAAATTATTGCTAACACAAAGCCACCTCTGGGAAGACACAAGAAGTCACCAGCGACCAAGTTGAATGGAGTTTTTCAGCAGGAAGAGATGAGCATAGTGACTCAAGCTGAGCAAAAGTTGCCCCTTCGAAACACCAGCCTGTTTACAAACGCAAGGAACACACGCGCATGTTGGGAGTGCCTCTACAACATGAGATAGTTGTGTATTTCTTGCAGAAATTAGATAATTTTTTTCCAAGAACTGCAAGACACTTCTATAAGGTAAGCAAGATAATGAAGCACTTTTTGCTTCCTTTGCTTTCCAGTTACAATCTCACATTTAAACAAGTTTGACATGTTGGATTACAAAATCTCTCTTGAAACATTCAGAGCTGACACAAAGTACTTGGGATTTGATGAACTGCATTTTTGGAGCACGGAAGTACTCAAAGCTAATGCGTATTATCTACAATCAGAATTAGCCATTCCAGAGCCAGGATCCCACAGCAAAGAAAAATAATAAAATATTCTGTGTCATTTTCAATATCATTCAATATGCAAAAATTGCAAAAGAAGACAAATCAGCAAGTCAAGACTCTGAGAGCAGCTGAATAATGCAGCTTCTTGTATATCCAGAAAAGATCCCAGTAACTATAGAGAAGTGTATACATCAGGGACTTTAAACAAACAATCACATACTTTGTATTTAAATGTTATTCTTCCATGAACACATTTGCAGACATAGTCTATGGTTAATGCCCATTTTGGTAGGATTTTCCACCCTCGCTTCTCAGCTTCCTAAAACCGAGAGCACAAGCTGCCATGGGCAAACCATAAAGCATCCGAGGGACGGGACCGAGCCCATCCTAAGAGCAAGCCCACAGCGATCACACTGATATCACCAACAGATTTCGCTTCCATGTTACAAATCAAGTTTAACATAAAAATCAAAGTTTTCCTGTTTCAAAACTCATCCAATGCTGCACTATTACACGCCACGATTTCAGCATCTTTAAAAAAACCTGTTAAATTCTTCCTCCTGTGGTCTTCAAGAAACATTTTTCTCCTGTTTAATCTTCTCTCCCCTCCCAGGTTTTCTGTATGCAGAAGGCATTTCCTTCACCTCTTTAAAAACCACCTTGTTTTCTACATGCTCCCCCCACAAGCAACATCATCTTTATAAAGAGAAAAGAGCAGGAATAGCCTGTCAAACAAATACGAAGTCAGCTTCTGGAGCCCTTTCCATTTCTATTACGTGCATTAGCCCCAGACCAGGGCTCCACAATGCCATATGCTTCAAAAGACAGAGCAAAAGCACATCTTAGTGAAATAAAACCCAAACAGCAAAATCCCTTCCATGTGGGATGTATACGGAGAGAAAGTGCTACAGCTAGGGATATTGTCTTCTACACGATGGTACCACAAGCTACCACAGCACACGCACATCCCAGCAGATGCTGCAGATCAAGGGAAATCAGAGAATACAACATCAGGGATTTAAGTTTTGCTCCGAACCGACTACAGCAGCCATTTGGTGTTTGTGTGCTCCTGGCCAAGTTCAGCATAAACAAACAACAACGACTGATTTTGAAAACCTAATGGCATTATGTTGGTTTAGTTTCCAAAAAGCCTACAGTCTCCAGTAATCCAACCAGGCTACGAGCAACAAGCTAGCATTGATGAAGCCTTGTAGAAAAGGCTGTACAAACAACAGCAAAATAATCATATCATTTTATCACAATGACAGCAGTGTCACAGAAATAAAGACCTATAAACAACAGGTATTAACAAGGCTGGCTGTTTCAAAATAATTTTACCCAATATAAAATAGCCAGTGAAACTACCACACTGTCTTCATCAGAGTTAAGTGATGGAAGATGGACACAGGTGATCCTTCTTCCAAACATTCCAAACAAAATGAATGTGTGAATTCAGACTGCTTCTAATTATCCAACAAAAAGTCCATTTAAGAATGTAGACCATCTGCAAGCAGCCAGTTGCTTACACAAGAGGAAAAAAAAAGAGAAAATAAAGTCCTCTCTTGCACATGGAGCGACCCTTCTCTTGGTGTAGCTGTTTAAGGGGCTCCTTGAGCAGGGATGGGGCATATGGCTTCAGGACACTGCATCTCACCCACCACCCAGCACCACGTGGGATCTAGAACCATGAACACGGGCAGTTATCTCTGAAGCCAGGCAACCACAGCTGATGGTTTCAGGACAGGATTTTGCAAGATGTACTATGCTGCAGCACAGAGTAGTGCGGTAGGTGATTACTGACTGCATGGTATTGAATTTACTGTTTGTGCCAGTCAGAACACACACAAGATAAATGATCTTTTTGACCATGTAATTTAAAGGAGACATGATTCAACCATCAGGAACTCCACTCTCCCAGTAAATACGTGAGAGGAACAACGCCAGGAGAGGTACTCTGAGCAATGCTGTTAAAATGCCACTCAGCACACAGGAAAGGCCTATTATTAACATTACTGTGAGCTTGCTGAGATCGGGATCTGTTTGAGGATGGTGGCAATAAATGCAAAATTATGCTGTTCACTGTCAGGAAAAAGTCTTCTAAGTGGGCATTGGTGGGATGGAAGAGCAATCAGAAGAAACACAAGGTAACAGCACCACATGAATTGAGTGGATGATTTAACATATTCAGGAGAAGGACCAGGTGACTTCAGGAATTTTTCCCATTTTCTTTGCACACCAATTTTTATACTGTGCTTATCACGTCAACGCACCTAAACTCTGAAAAACTGTCGTTAGTTTTTTAGATAGGGAATAAAGCTCAAAAATAATGTAAACTTCTAAATACAATACACACGTTTCAAACATCCTCATTTTTAGTTTCCGTGAAAATAAACAATTTTTAGAACAATGTAAATTCTCTGTTTTGCCCTGTGATGAATAAGGCTAAGGTCATGCCGAGATTTCTCTGGGTACCAGCTAAGGCAATCACCATCACGGGAGAGGACATAACTATTCTTGGCCAATGGGGTTTTCTCCTCTCTTCTGCTAATACATTTGCAATAAATCTTACAGGAACTCCAGCTCTAACTGTGCACTTACAGCACAATTCATATTCTTTGGAAATTAAAACCTTTTGTGAAAGTGCCAGTGCACAACAGTGTATTTGAGAGATACAGCCCATGCATAGCAGGGTTGTAGGAAGTATTCCACCTTTTCCATAGCTAGGGGAGTTCCCTTCTTGGTACTTTGACCTTCCCCCCCCCCCAACACGTGAAAATCATTGGTCTAAGTTTAAACTATAAAAACATTGTGGCCCAGAGGTGTTATTTTAAATATTTTCTCCATCTTCCCAATAACGTAGAAGTGTGGTTGTATGGAGGAGGAATCGGACAACTGAAAATCAACTGCCCCACATGTACTAGCTTCATAGAATCATAGAATGGTTTGGGTCGGAAGGGACCGTAAAGATCATCTAGTTCCAACTGCCCTGCTGCAGGCAGGGACACCCTCCACTAGACCATGTTGCCCAAAGCCTCATCCAACCTGGGCTTAAACACTTCCAGGGATGCGAACCATCCAGCTTCTGGTTATCTCCTGTATTTTAGGAGCATCCCAAGTCCTTAGAAACCTTTACTTAAGTAATTTGGGGATATCTGCCTTGTCCCAAATTAAGCTCTTCCCTGAGGAGCGGGGAAGCTTTGATGCCAAAAGGCTTAATCACAGCTGATGCTTCAGCAACACTCAGCTCCAGAGGGGGGTCTCCAGTTCAGGCCATGGTGGTCTCACAGGCAGCCCTTGGGAAGAGGTTTCACACAGTGGGAGGGTGTCCCAGGGAAAGCCTGGAGAGCAGCTGATGAAGAGCACAGCAAAAGTAGGAGAAAAAGAATGAGAATAGAAGATTTGAGGAAAAAAAAGAGCAAAATAAATCAAAAGCCAATTACACTAATGGCCAAAAAGAGTCTTCAGGTATAATAAAATACACCCATACATCATCCTGGACTAGTCTTGCAAGGAGTTATTTTCCTGCTTGAGATATATCCTGGAGGACTGGAGGTGAGAAGTAAAGTCTCAACTTCGTGGAGGCTTCCCACATCAGGGTTGAAATTATAATGGAAAAAAAGGTCAAATAAAATGATTTCACTCCCAGCAGAAACAACGTACTTTGTTCTCACAAATTGGGACCAGGTAGGCTGGCACAAGGTTTTTGGCAAAGAAACAATTTAGCCTCAAATTTGAGACCAGAGCAATAGCATTAGATCACTTACTCAGACTTAAGTTGTGAGCAGCTGTTTGGCTTTTATTTCACACAAAAGCTTATACTGTAAAAGGAATTCCTGGCCCACATTCAAATGCTATATTTGCTCATAAGCAGTGTTTCTCATTTTAGTCCTGATAATGCAATGAAATCAGTGATGAAAAATTTTTACAGAAGAGATGCAGAGAAAAAAAGAGTATTTATTTTTTAAAGACTTGGGGTTTGTTGTGGGTTGAAATGCAATATTTAGACCTCGAGTTTTCACCATGATGAAGATTTAATCACCAAGCTTCTCCTCATTTTAACTGAGCATATAATTAAAGGTACAATCATCTTCTCTCCCTGATGACCCCAGGCAAACACCAGATTTGCTATGTGTAAACAGTTTGCTTTCCCACCCATCTCAGATCCATCCAACAAAGGAATACATGAACTTTTATGGAAAATATAGTTTCCATTATATAGACAGAACCAGCACGTGCTACAGTCATATTGACTCCATAGAAAGAATACGGTGTTTCCTGTAGCAAGTGTGAATGATCAAAACAATATAATTCTTTTTACTGCCGTGTATCTGACCTGCGCCGTGTAGCTTCCAGCAGAAATATGCTGAGGCAGTCGCAGTTAAAATTGCTAGCTGAGGTCTAAATGGCCACACTTAAGAGCTCTGATAAATAAAAGCAATAAATGACGAACTTAAGAGCAGCATTTGTGTCTCCATTTAAAGAATTAGGCTTCCAGCCATAATGCTAATCCACATTCAGCCTGAATCCAATTAACAAGCAGGAGTGTGATGGCTAATACAAATGCACTGATAAAAAAAAATTTAAAAGAATAAAATCAAAGAGCACCCGCACTTTCAGGTTGGACTCAGGCAACAATCGCACAAGCCTCTGGGCAACCCCATGAAATATAAAAGGCCACCCTAGAGATTAATTAGAACTGACATCAGAAGGAAAGACAACTCAAATCTAAGATACCTAGCCACAGAGATAAGAAATCTCCCTTTGGACATGCCCCGTCTCAGGTGACCAGGCTGCAGAGATCAGAGTCGGGGCGAAGGAGAGCTTGCTCCAGGGACCATGGATGCTAAATATACGGTTAGCAATGTGACTGAGTATAAAACAGCTGTAGGAAGACTGGGGTGTGGGGGGGGAGAGTATATCAGTATGTATAAAAACATAGTTGAGATACCAGAAAGCACGCTGACATTTCTCTGGCACATGCCATGCCTCAGAGGTGGTTGGCACGAGGTGGGGAACAGGTGCAATTAATGAAACAGCACGAGCCAACACTCACAAAAGTTGCAAAGGCAAACTCTGTTATAGCCACTTTTTACCACATTTTGGGCCTGCTCTGGCCGCGAATTCAGTTGCAATGGTCGTTTTTATTTAAGTGCAAAGAGGGGATGATATATTGCTCACACATCTGAGGAATGTTTTAGTAACAACTTCATTTTAGACCAAAGTCTTCTCCTGGGCCAACGTGTTGCACCAAACCGCTTCCAAGCACGTGGCTCAGCCAACAGCTTTCCAAGACACAAGGGTACACTGGGGAACTCTGCAAGTGCACATTAAACTTATGAATTACCAAAATTACCACCGTGATTTGTTTACCCATGTTCATTTGCTTACTCCATGCATCTTATTTGATGAATACTTTAGTCTATTTGGCTGCTTCAGGATCACTAGTCTTGCAAACAGCTCAAAAAGCCACAATGAAGTGACTGACTGCTCAGCTGCTTCTTCCAGATGCTCAATTCATCACCAAACAGCCAAATGCACCTTTCAGAGGTACTTAGACCATTTTCAGCTCCAAAGTTTCAGTTGTCTATAAAGCAATAGGTCTATAAGTCTTTTGACATGACATCTAAATGTATTCTTTCCCCATTTTAAAGTATCGATAGCATAGAAAGACAGCAGTGTGGGAGATCCACAGCATTGTATTTTCTTTAACAGCAAAAAGCATCTCAAAGATCAAACAGGAAATTTAAATTATTTCTGATAATCCCAAAGGTGCAACTTTTTACCTCGAGATACTTGAGTTCCTATCATCTGTGCGTTTTAGAGATCAGCTAAACAAGCGCTGGATTGCCAGTTTAACTTTCCAAACAATATCCAGGAAAGGTTCAAAGGTTTAGCGGAGATGAGGTATTGTCGTTCTTTAAGTACTGAGATGAGATGAAAAGAAAGAGGCAATTACTCCGAGCAAAGCTATCCAATATGTTACTAAGTTTGGATACTACCATCAGTTTCCACTTGTATTTTAAAGTGTCCGTGTTCGAGAAAAACGGTGAAAAATATGGTGAAAGCAGGAAACGAGGCCAGAGAAATACAAAAGGGAAACACAAAAAGCATCCGACTTTCATTTAGTTTGGTGTTAAGGACAAGTGCAGTGGTGGGATCGCATGGACTGAAGCTGCGGATGCACGGGCACGGGAGAGACGGCATGTCCTTTTGCCAGAGCACGGGACAAAAAATTTGCAAAATTAAATCAGGATTTCATTTCCTAAATAGGTCAATTTGAGGCTTGATTGAACCATTTTATCATTTTATGAGCCATTTTGTCCATAGACCACTATTTTCCCAATCATACACTCCAGGTACTGCATGAAGACTTTTGCTAACTCTCCAAGTCTACCTTGTTCTTGAAAGACAGTAAAAAAAGGCAGGTCCCTCCCCAAAGCAGAGCAGCAGGGTTGGCCTTCATCTTTCATTGATTAATATACAATGTCTATTGCTGTATATTGCCAAGTTTTTAACTAAAATCAGACCTGGATTTAAGATGCAACTCAATAAGCCAAATCCTGCTTTCAATTTTGCTTTCTGGATTCCAGGATACGCTTTTAAACTATTGATACACTGGATGTAATTTCACCTGAGGATCTAAGAATACTTCAAGTAGAAGCCTTGAGAGTCCTGCATGAATATAGATATACTGCCACTGAATTCTGAAATGGAGATAAATGAAGCCTTTAGAAGGGCAGTTAACCACATATAAAAGTGTAATGGCTGGTAATTAACACTCAAAGCAGGAAAAAAAAAAGTAAAATCTATATTCCAATTTCCCTCTCTGGGCCACCACCCTTCAAACTGTGATCTGCGAGGCCACAGTGAACAGCCATGAGCTGGTCTGGGTTTCATTAGCTGAATTCACGATGTCTTCAGGTAAGTACACCTGTATCTTGGAAAAGTCCTGCATGCTGGTAGTGGTCTACAGGGCTCTAAGGTTTTCAACCCACTGCTTCAGCCAGTATTTTTCTCCTCACAGATGAAAATTTTCTAGCAAGTCTGACTCATTCCTCCAAGAATTGGGTTGGTGATATTTGATTATTAATCAATATTCATAAGCAGCATTTACTGCATCCACCGATGAGTAATGCACAGCCATTTTCTGAGTTACAGGATGGGACTTCGAGGGATTTAAGGAGTACTGAACAATGAAGCCCAGTCTGAAAGCAAACCCTGAACCCAACTTTTCTATTCATTGTAAGCTTCAGAAAACATGTAAAAAAAATCTTGTTGAAGAACAGAAATACCTATAGATCCAACAGGGTATTATAGAAACTAAATGTGGGTCTTTAGCACTAAACTAAGAACTCATGCAAAGTGGTACAAACGGTACTTTTTCCTCCCTCTAAATTTTTCTAGAGTCTCAGAATTCAGTAAAGATCACTTCTGGTTTTGGAGCATGGTCATGTTCGTACATCACTGCTGCACGCTCCCGAGTGGTCGTACAGACCCGTAACCAGGAAGCCCGCTGCAACCACAGCTAAATATTCGGCCTGAACCAGACTCTTGGTTGGGAGGGAGATACTCCCTTACCCAGAGGCAGAGAGGTGGAATAACCCGCGTTACCCGGGTGAAAGAGAACTACGAAGAATGACATCTGGTTTCTGCACAACTTGGCTGTCAAAGCTCTCTCTTGCTGATGTTTCTGTTTCTTATCTTTTTGCTTGCATTTGGAGCTAAAACAAGTTCCAGCTGAGCAAAGGAGCCGGCTGCCACAGGGGTCAGCCCTGACGGGCCCCCAGCACCCAGGGTCCCAGGCAGGGAAACCCACCACGGCATCTTCCCCACAGCCAGCCCAACGCCGGGCACCATGCCATGTGGCGTGAGCCTCCCCTAGCCTTCAGCATCACTTCGCCTCCATTCTCCTCAAAAGTAACCCACAGTCTTCATCACAGAGATGAAATAAATCTTACTGTTGGTCACAACTCTTCTCTCCTTTTCACGGCTCTCTCTAAACCCCTCTGGCTGCTGACAAAGGCCATTTTCCACCTTCATTTTCTTCTGGCGCTGTCAAATTATACGTGTTTACATTTGCTGTAATACCATAAAGTAGAGCAAATCTTGCAAACACTCTGCCTGAATCCATATAATAATAAATCAGATCCTCCAAGAAACTACGTGTCACTTGTATAAAATGGGAAAGTCTAAAATAAAAAAACCCACAAATTCTTGCAGCTGCTTCCCCGCTCCCTCCAGCAACTCCTCAGCCACCTAGGAAAGCTGCTATTGCTCTGATTGACAGGGGGACATTAACAGCCCAACACAAGCTGCCTGATCGACAAGCCCCTTTCCTTTTGTGTCTGATTTTGCTCGGTAAACCATTTAAAACATGTCAAACAAATACCGCAGCCCAACAGTTCCCTGTGAAACTTCTGCCAACTCCATTCCCTCTAGAGAAGGCAATTACCTTATTTATAGGGGTTGGAGAACAAATGCTGAATTTCTTTTCCATAATCATTTATTAATTGTTGTCATATTGAAAAAGTGACTTCGGTAAAATAAATAAGATCCAGCCCTTGCTAGTACTGCTACAAGAAAAATTAATTTTGCAAAAGTAGGGTATCCCAGGGCCAGCTCAGCACGTGAGCCGGCTCTCACGATGCCTATGCCCACTTACCCAGGATCTGAATGGGAAACTGCAGAGAGCATTTAGGAAAAATAGTACTTTTACAATGAGAAAAAAAAGAAAGATAAAGTCCCAGATTGCAGATATTCACAGTATGGTTCGACTCCGAGCGTTTATTGCACTATTATTGTTATAGCAACCAGGAGATTTTTATGTTTTGCAAATTGTACGCATACAAGACTCCCGTTCCAAAGACACTGCTATTCAATATACATACACAACAACAAAAATGAGTTTGAATGGGAAACGGATGGGATAAAGAAGAGGATAAACAAGAACGATGGTATGACCATAAATTTCCCATGGTCACTTAACTCCAGCAGCAGTGACTCACGTGGGTTTTATTGTACCATTTTACAGCCACAGAGGAGAATTCACTTCAATCTCATAGATGTCACCTCTTTTTTTCAGTTCTCAAATCACAAAAAAAGTTCCTTTGACATTTCAGAGGTATGAGTTTTGACTGAAAAAGCAGTTTGATGCTTACGGGAAGAGTGGTTTTCTGCACCGCTGCCGCCCCCCCCCCCCCCCTTTTTTTTTTTCAAAACTACAGCAGGAAATTGCAAGAAACTAAAGTAAACTAGACACTCACAATCACTAGAAAATATTTACACTAATATAACTATAACTGCCCAAAGCAAACAAACAGTTGCCAGAAACACAACTTGAGTTGATGGAATGAGAAATAAACACAAGAATAATGGATGGTTTCAGCCCAAAACCTTTGTGCACTTACATTGAGCAGTCCCTTCTCCTCCAGCGCTGCTCCTGAATCGCCATCGCCCTGGTCCTGCCCAATGTGCTTATGGCCTGGGCTGTATGTCAGCATCTTCATTTAAACCACTGAAAACCTCAAAGTCTAAAGCATTTGCTCATTTTTCCACTGGTTAGAGGAAGCAGCAGCAGAGCCCGAGAGAGAGAGAAGCAGCTCACAGGGACACCGTAGGAGGTTTGCTCCCCCAGACAACGCTATGGAAATTATAAGCAATTCTAACAACTAACACAACATTCTCAATTTCAAGCAACTGCAAAACCAGCGCTGCTTTGCCATTTCCATGCAGCTGCACCAACGGTGCTGGGGAAATTGCAGCTTTTGTAGGGCCTTGATGACCTGCAGCACGTACCCACCACTGAACCGACCTGCACAAAACCCAAGGGGTTCATTTACACCCGACAAACCAACCTGAATCTGTTTTAATGGATGTTGAAGTGGAACCACTGTGACAACCTGAGAAATGGCTGAGAAACACTTTGTTCTTGAAGTGCTGCCTACTATCAGTAGCAGCTCCTGCCCAGCAGTTAAAGAAGGCAATTAACACCACCCTCTCCGCTTTTAGCTCTTGTTGACAGCGGATGAAATCCAAATTTGTAGCTATGCATCCCAAAATTGCAGTTTGCATTTGGAGCCTGGGTGATTGCATCCTGCGTTTAGGTTTAAAACCTGTTATTGGCACGTACAGCAGCATGGCAAGAAGGACACGAGCACCAAGCCACCGCTCTGGATCCATCCCACATCCTGGCACCAAGCCCCCGGCACAGTCCGTCTAGCAAACCGGAGAAACCCAAACACAAGGCCAAAGCCAGCTTTGTTTTGCTTGTGGTAGCTTCCTACCGCAAACTGTTTAATTTTACTTTTTGGGTTTGGTCTGATGTCTTGTTCTGGAAGCTTTGCAGAAGCGGTTACGTCTCAGATACACACTTTGCAAAACAGAGGAATTTCCACCTCGTTCAGTGAAAAAGCAGGGTCCTTTTGGCAAGTCACTTGGACACTATCGCCTTGTGCATGGAGCAAGAGCCGGCAGAAGAAATTAATTCAGGACATAAGGAACAAAGAATATTAGAACTGCCAAGAGAAATATTAACTTTTCTCAAATGTAAGCCTGTTTGACATTGGTTTAACCATATTAATTTGTATACAACGCACATATTGCACAAAACCGGGAAAACTAATGATTAAAGTGGCTAATTTCACAAAGCAAACAACATTAGGGCACAAAAGCCAGTTTTTTCATCATGGGACTTCAGGTATCTGAGTCCCCCCCCAGAGCAAACAAAATAGGATCAAACAAGCCTGGAGCGCTCTTGCCTTCCCACCTAACCCTGGGCAGAAACCGGTGCTGAGCACAGATAGCAGCTTTGCCATCCACCTCTCCCTGCTCCACAGGCTCAAAGCTCCTGAAAACACCACAGCCCATTTGGAAATGCCTAGGATGAAAGATGCTTGACATGTTTTCATTTGCATCCTCATTTACAGCATCCCCAGACTCTCTGCCGTGCCGCACTAATCCCCGGTTCAGCCATCCCCAACCTCTGCTGATTACCCCAACCCTGACCCGCCAAGCAGCGAGATTTAATCCTCCTCTGAAACGCTTCCAAGCTGGATTCGAGCTGCCAAGAAAGAGTCCACATTCCTCAATTTCCATCACCCTTGGCTATATGTTTTGTTGGCCGAATTATCTTAATAGAAATACGTAAGTATTCTAATGCAAGTGCATGTATATCCCCACCTCCAGTGAAAAACCTGCTTTGCCCTACAGCCATCACCCCAGGGAGCTCCTTTTCTCACCGTGCGTCGCAGATTTGCGGATTAATCCCACCAAACCAGCTCTTTTTAACCAGACTGAAAGCACAGACCATCCAAAACAGTTTTCCTGCATAAAAACAAAGACCTGTTTCTAGACATGGTCCACCACTTCCAGACAGGTCACTTGAAGTTTGCTCTACATTTTTCTAGAAGGGAAGGAAATTATTTTTCAGCCCAGTTGGACTTTGGACACACTAAGCATTCCAGTTCATGCCCAGAAAAAAACCTCTTTGGTAGCTCAAGGCTGGATAGGTCCTCACTTTGACCAAACATTGGCAACACTCCTCTGTCCCTCCCTCCTTCAAACTCCTTGGACCAAGACGCTGAAGGAAAAGAGCCTGACTCTCTTCACTGAGGGATGAGCACAAACCCTCCGTGCCTCCTAACAAGGATGGTTTCCAAGAAAAATTCATGTACAAACACCCACAAAACTACTATAAGACTTAGACTTCCACAGCATCCTAAACAGCTGTCTGCAGCAGAATAAATATTTTTCTTGTTATATGCCTAGCAACACATTTTACCCAGGATACCTACAGTGGCGCCTCATGGGAAGGAGGAGCAATGGTGGAGGAGAGAACAAGAGAGCTGGGATTGTGTCCTAACTAAAAATTAGCTTCATAGAGGTGGAGAAAGCTAGTCTATTCAATTTCCAAGAAAAGACTGGGGATCGTCACGTAGATTTAAAGGAATCCGTGAATACTGGGGCTGCCTAGTGAAGAAACATGCTCTTTCCAAATACTGGCCTTAAAATTTCACTCCCTTCAGAAGAACATATTTTTTTTCTCAAACATCCAAACTCTCCAAATAAAGATCCCAACTTCACTAACTTGAGGAAGCACAGGTCGCTGCAGCCGCAGGCTGCTCAGCAGAACAGGAATTTCTTCACGCCCCTAACAAGGGGTTCATACCAAATGAACCAGCCATTAAAATGAAATGTGCTCCTTCCTTTCTTGTGCCACACGTAACCTCCCCCCAGTAAGTTTTAAATTGTTTTTTAATCTAGTTATTAAATGAAGTGTCTTTTTTTATCTTAGAAAAGAAGTTTTATTTGTTTATGATTTCTTTTAGAGCCAATGTAAGAGGTCAAATAAATTCCAGATGACATCCAGGCTGTTTTGTATTTGAAATTTTGTAGTCTTTTCTTTTGAAATTAATTGAAAGGAACACAGTATCACAGGAAAACATAAAGATCTTTAATGCCACTTCTTTCAGGGATTTAGTTTCAGCTTCCACTTGCAATGGCAGCACTGTTATGGCAGGATCCATGCTACAAGATAGCAGCTTAAGATGCTCACTCAGCTGAGCAACTTAAGTATGAGATTTAACATTGTTTTTATCTTTATTTTTCAATATGTCTAATAACATTCTCTGGTTCTCACAATGCCACGGACTGGAAATCAAATCGTAACAGGAATTGTACCTGTCATATCCAAAGGTATTTCCAGTTCAGCAGTTGTGGACATGACGCTGAGAACTCAAACGTGAACAAGCTATAAGACACAAATGGCAATCATGAAGAACACTCATTTTATTGCTTAGCCTTAATGCTCATGATTCATAATTTTTGAACTCCGAGTCAGTTACTGGAAATGCTGCATACGTTTTAACCAAAGCTAGATTTTCTGACATTAACCACAGCCCTAATTAACCAATGCAACTGCCCAGAAGTAGCAATATGTTGCATCTCGAAGCCAGTCAAGTTCAACCATGACTTCTTAAGCTAAACTATTTGGCAACACAGGAGCATGGAGGGAAACACTCTCCCCACCAGGTCTCCTTGACCAGGAAGCTCTTTGCTTGGCAGCTGACTGACCTTTAAGATTGCACCACGCATTTTAATGCAACCAGGCTGAAGCTGAGGGCCAAATGCCGGAGGCTTGGAAATAAAATATTAATAAAAAAAATAATCTTTGCCTACTCTGTTGCTCTGTCTGTGAACAGACTACAAAGGTTTTTCCTTGCTCAGAACTGCTGGTTTCCAGCATTCACAAATTTTGGCCTCAGCTGTAGCTACTTCAAAGGCAATAGATACAGCTCAGAGAGAAAACAAAATTGGAAAGAGAAAAAGATGCTGGCGTTTCAGCAAAATGCTGGTCACTTAGCGGGATCTCCTTGGGATCTCCAAAGGAATTTCAGATTGCTTGAAATTTATCTCCTTGCATCTTTTTGATGCATCCCATTATCTGCTGTGAATCTCTCCACATGATAGTTCTGTCTCCACAATCCTTGAAAATTCAAAAAAAACCCCAATCAAACTGCCTTTTCCTAGTCATGCAAATAAGTCAAATAATTTGAATTTACATGCTTTCATTTTAAGCAAAAAGTCATTCTAAAATTAAGACTAGCTCAAATTGTGTATCAGAGATTCAAGATGAACTCCTTCCAGTGCAAGGACACAGGCAGACATTGGGAACATTGAAATGAGAGTCCCAGCGAGGCTTTGGCAGAGCAGCACCTCCCAAACCCCTCTGGGCTGCATGCAAGGCTTGATTTCACCTTAGGGGTTGTACCTAAACAGGGCATGGGCACAGAACTGGTTTTGTGCCAGTTTCACTGCACTTTTTATTAAGACAGAAATGAATTTTCTTTCCAGTTCCTATTTTCTTTTTCATTTATTAGGAGTGATGATTGCAACAGCACAGCGCAATCAACACGTGAGCTTCGGATTCATCTTTTTATAAAGCATCTGTATGAACACGCAGGTAGAAGTACACATTTTGGCTAATGGTTCCTTTGCAAATTCTCTCTTGACCCTACTGAAGTTTTAGCCTAATTGCATCCATGCCCATATCTTAAACCAGGGACATAACCAAGGAGCTAAGCTGGTACCAAGTCTTTCATATCTGTAATAGTCCCAAGCTATTAAAGCCAACAGTACAAGATTTAAGATGAGTCTTCAGATCACCCGTCATGTATTTACTGTCTACACCTGAGATGAGTCTCAGCAACCTCAGACACTTCCTCCTGGCTTCTACAAACGACACAGCCAAACCCTCTCCCCTGAGCTTTTGGTGTTTTGGTTCCACCCAGCTGGGTGGGAGAAGAGATGATGCCCTGGGGCATGCGGTCCAGGACAGGAAGGGGAGGATTACTGGGAACTACCGTGAACACAATTTGAGGATATCACTCTTACAGAAAGTTTGCCAAGTTCCTCCACAATTGCATGTGGCAGGTAGGAAAGCTGATGGAGTCAAATATCTGCAAAGATTAATTTCCTGCTCTGTGGCAGAGATGGCGCTGACTGGCCAGGTTTAGTGAAACAATGAGCACGTCAGCTAGGTCGTAAATTGGTTTAAATGCTAGAAAAATTATCTGTTGGCTGGCAGGGCTTAATGTACAACAAGCTTTCTAGTGTGGACACAAATTAATCATGCTCAAAAACGGATGGAAAGTTCAAAGCTTCATGGCATGTCTGCGTACATGCAGCCATTAGGAAAAACTGAGATTTCATCAAACTGGATGAATAGCCCAGAGCACAAGGCATCATTCTTGAGCATTTTCCTGCTGAGCATTTTAAATAGGTAAATGGTATTTTCATTGCAGTTATGATGAAAGCCATTAACTTCAGCTTGCGGTTCCTAAGGAGAAGACTGATGGCAGAGAATCAAGAAGCCGCGGCACATCAGTTCAAACGAGACAAGATTAGGTGTCAAAGCCTGCATTGTGATATCCTTCTTGACTTATATTTTATGCCTGTTAAACCAGCAATAACCAATGAATTCCCCATTTGACTTGGAGAAGCACTATTTCAACTCCTTTCACATGTTGTGACGACTTTCTCTCCCAGTGCTACACAGCCACAATTCTTGCCTCAGAGTTACCTCAGATAATTCTCAAAGCCCACATTACCACATTACTCATTGCCTTACAGCATTTTTAATCTGCTTCTGAACAAACTGTAGATGCAGACATTAAATTGTTGTTTAATCACTGCTAATCACTACTTATTGTTAGCCACTTGGATTTGACTACAGCAAAAATCATTAACTGTACCAAATGAATATTTAACTTAAATATTTATAAATAACTTAATAGTCTCAATTTTCAAAAGAGGTTAAATACAGCATTTAATATTGAATTCTTGGAATTTCCACAGAGCTTTTCATGGGAAGAGATCAAAACACATTTATACAATATTGTTATTCATATTTTACAGACAGAGAACACAAGTCCTCAGCATTTAAGATGTTTACCCAATAATAGCAGTTATGGCCAGGGATCATGTCAAGTTTTCTGGTTTCCAGTTCAAAAGGCAACACTCATCCTGGGTACCAGCTGGAGAACTCATACTGCTGTGTTCACCCATGCACATGCTCTACTGCTGGCTAACTTTAAGAATCACTTACATATTCCCTATCATTTAAATTCTAGATACAAAAAAAAAAGCCTGAAAGCAAGCAAATTACTCCTTTGGGTTCAGTTTTCTGCAACTACCTTTGCTTTTCATACTCTGATCTGGTTGCTTAAAACTAAGGGCAACAGTTTATAAAAAAAAAAAAGTAGTTGTCTTATATTTAATTCATCTGTGCATGAAATAACCCTTGTATCATTCAGCTCACTTGCCAGTGTCAGGATGCTGCTTCTGAAATTCAGAGCATCTATAAAATGCCAAGATTGTTTGAAGTTGCACTTCTGCCATAGGAAGCTGAGAGCAGACAACCATGGCCTTACGCAAAGTGTCAAGGCCCAGATACCGGATAGAAAGTGGGGGTGTTTACCAGTGAATATTTTGACATAAGTACTAAAAAGCCAAGAATTCAACACAACCATTTACATTTTGCAATCAAAAAGTAATAATGTTGAAAATGTTCTGAATTTTGTAAATTTTTTTTCCCCTCTTTTCTTTCAAAAATGGAAAATGTCCAAAGCAGAGAACCTTTCTATACAGACAACCTGCTCTAGCAACTTCACTACGTGGATGTGAAAGATCCCAGCAAACAGCAACAATATTCCAGGTGTCCCAGAGAGATACGAGGCACAAACGACCACGGTTCGACATCCTACCAGCAGAATCCCAGCCTGATCATCACACTTGGCCATGCATCATGCCAGACGGGACCGGTCCCTTTTCCCACCACCACAGGTCTTTCCCTCCTCCAGCAAATCTCAGTTAGTTTACCAAAACATTTCCCAGGTCCACTGAACACCCCTAGAAAAGGCAGTCTTCAGAGACAAAACTGAACTTTCTGTATCCCATCTTACAGTACTGATTATGAAGGAAATTTATCCTTTTCAACTAAAAATCAGAGCAGCACATGGGCTGTTTAGAGTATTTTCATAAGATGACCACATTGAATTGATTTCTAGCATTAGGGCTCCAAACGCTCGAGCAGCAACATGCTTCCACATCTTTTCCTCCCTAGTAACGAAGATGGACGGTGACAAACATCCATTCTGCATAAGGTGCACATTAAAAAAAAAGAATTTGTCTGGAGTTAATCGAAACTTGTCTTCATACCAATGTGAAGTGATGCCTTGAGAACAGGACTCTTTACTATGAACATTTTTCTTTTTACCTTCAACTGATTATGGTTTCTTTGCTTTTTAAACGCTAGCTTCAAGCCATATGTGTCTCCACATCAGCTTATCTGCTGCTTTCAACTTCTATCAGCCCCTGTTTTTACTCAAACAGGAAAGAATACAGAATGTTCTAGTTAAAGTCTATTTTTGAATATAATAAAGCTATGCAAGCCCGTTTCCATTTTCTGGTGTCTCCAACAAACAGACTATCCGAGTTCATTAGAACGACAGTTTCTTGGCAATCAAATAATTTTTCATTGTGACTATAGGAACTTATTTTATTAATCCTTTGGCTCACTTACAGAACCCTGTGCTTAGCACCAAACAAAAGGACCCACGTTCTGTCATCAGGTCCGCACCTTGGGCATCTTATTTTCATATGTGTTGCTGGGGATGGTGGGGCAAGGGAAGTAATCAAGCAAGGGGAGATCTAAAAGTCAGCCTAAGCAGGTCTTCAGTCTCACCTTCTCTCTGTGCTTGGCCAGTTACTGACCTGATGAGGGTTGGTTCCCCCCCGCCCCATTGGGAGTCACACATATGCTTTTAAATTCACCCCTTTCTGAAACAGATTCCAAGATGAATGATTAACAAAAATGAAGCTGTAATCTGCTACAAAATAACAAGGAAAATTTTCTGGAGACATCTCAGACAATTTAGCTCGTAAGCCACTCTCTGTAGTTGTACAGCTGCGCATTTTGATGCTGCTGTGCAGTCCTGTCTGCACTACGGATTTCTCCTGGTGTGGTTTGGGAAAGGCTCAGTGCAAAGCCAGCCACAGCTGCACGGGCAGCTCTTTCTCTTGAGCTGAGTACAAAACAGAGTCCAGCTCATCACTGAAGCTCTGAGGCATGAAAGTAGTGCAAATAACAGCTGCTTAATATTAAACGGTAATAAAAACGCTCATATTAACAATAGTAAGAGATATTAACGTGTACGCGTGCTCACCGTACAACCAAGCCCTGCGGAAGGGAGCGCTCCCCTCTCAGCATCCGAGCTGGGCAGGAGCTGAAGCACCGACTGGCTCCCGGCTGGGCACCCAGGCTCACACCACCCCTGGCACCCTCGCTGGAGACCCTCCATTAGCAAGATTTTGTTAACAGTGCCCCTCTGCCGCTCCTGAGGTTTTATACTTAAGTTAACTTAACCTTAAAAGTCAAATACTCTCAGTCCCCCCATCCTTCTGAAGCACACCCCATCCTTGCCTTCCCATCCTGGCCAGCAGCACAGCTGTCCCCCCAAGCCCAGCCTGCTCACCTCACCAGAGGCCAGTGCAGTGGACACACCTCTATTATTGTTTTTGAGCTAATTAATTCATTTCCAGCCACAAAGAGTACAAAATTCAATAAAGGCATTTAATCTCTGGTTTCTTTCGGCACCCTTCAAGAACCACCAAGGCAGTATTGGCAGCCCTGAGGACAGACCTGAAGAGCACAGGTCTGGGCTGCAGGCTTGGTGACTCTGAAGGTGTTTTGCTGTGGCCACTGGCTCAGCCCCATTACGCCTTACCATCAAGCAAATATTAAACCAGTAGGATGTATTGCCTTTGGAAACGCATTTAAGAGGAACATCCAACTTTAGCATGGGATCTAAATAACTTCTCAACCTAATCAGAGTGCAAACTCTTCTTATGTATATGGGAATTCCTCCTTTCAGAAGAAAGAACAAAAACAATGGATAAAACACTGAAAACTGATCTCGCTTTCCCATCAGTGCCCATTCCCATCTGAACAGGGAACGTTGCACACAGGAAAACCTGCTCTTAATGTCAACTGTCAACCACCACTCTCTGACACACAAAGCCAGGAATGAACTAATCCAACACAGAAGGACAGCAACAGAACAAGGTCCCGCTACACGTTTGCTCAACAGAACACATGCCAGGAGTGACTTCAAAGTAAAACCCTCCTTGCACGACACAGGCCGAGCCCAACTAATGCCGTGATGACTCAGAAAATCCCAAGTGACACCATCTGAGTGCTCTGAGGCTGCCCAGGCTAGGAGCAGGGAGGTTGGAAAGCCCTGCCTGGGATGTAGTGCAAGGCACACATTGTGCAGGACGGGTAGATGAAGGCTGGCAGCATCAGGGGCTAATAATGAAAATAAAAGAGAAGATTTTGTGCATACCCACATCCATCAATATGGAGCAGGGATGGTCAGTGCTTTTTTCATCAGCTGGTACAAATTCATCTCTAATTTATAATTTCATAAGCTAGGGGTTCTCTGGGAAAAACTATTCTTAAATAGATTTTTGTAGTATAAATACATTACCTGCTGTTCCTTCCTAGACTGTATATCAGTGCAGAGACACACAGCAGAAATCTCTTAAGATTTCTTGGAAGAAAGCCTTTATATTCACAAGTAACATCTCACATTGAGCAAGATATACTCATAAAGGTGGTCTTTGCAAAGGATATCTGCTGAGAGACATGTCCTGTCCTCTCCCATACCACTAGGCTTGGGCACAGGCAATGAAGCCTTTTCAGAGGGGGTCTGAGCACATCAGTTTGAGTCCCACGGCCATGAGACAAGAGAAAGGGGATTCAATTTTCTTCCCTCAAGCTGGGAGGGGAACATCCCTTTCAAAATGTTATTGAAATAATAAAACATTTCAATAACCATACAGCTGCAGAGCAGCAGTGCTAGAAGTATACACTGCGTTAAAGACCCTGGTAGAATTTTACGAGTCTGCTAAAAAACAGAACCCAAAATCCTCTGCAATTCCAAAACATGCAGACATGCATGCAAACCAACCACCCCCACCCCCCCCCAGCAACAGCTCCATGAACAGCTGGCTTAAAACAGGAAAATCGTACTGTTGGAAACCCTCCAGTCAATACCACCAGCAGAGCTGGACAGCCCTTTGCACTGATGTGCAACTAATGTATGGCAACAGGCATCAGCAGACAGGGATGTCCATTGCCACCTTCAATATGAGAAAGAGGCAGAAAATTGCAAAACCTCTCAGCTCCAGGTGCAAAGGGATTTTTTTTTTTGGTAGGTGCATCCTGAGAGCAACAGCCACAGCTCTGAGCTTTGGGACATCTGGTGTTGTAGGAACCCAGAACAAAGACGCACTCTTTGCCCCAAAAGCCTTACAGCTCCTCATTTCACACATGACCCGTGCAAAAAGGGAGGGGAGCAGCCCTTCCTCCTGTATCTTAGAGATACACAAAATCAAATTCTCATTAGGACCAAGTGAGAGTGGATTATTTATGCAAGAAACTGCCAGTGCCTTGGGATTCCTGTTGTGGGGAAGAGCTTTTCCAGCAGCCTCGCTTGGCCGTGATCTCTGACGCAGTTACTGTGGCAGGTCCTGACATCTGCTGTGCCTCCCCCGGGGAGCCTGCCCAGGAAGCGAGGAGCTGCAGATGCCACTGCATTCATCTACCAACTCAACGATTTTAAACAAAAGAGAAAGGGTGGTCTCATCCTAGGGATTAACTGCAACAGGGAGGTCTCCTCTTTCCCAGCTTCAGAGGCAAGTGAAAATAGGGTAGATAATATTAACGCAATTGCTGTGATTTCTCAAATCATTACAGCCAAGTATTTGCAAAATGAGAGCTGAATCATCCCCGGCTGGAGCAGGAGGAGGGCCAGGGCCAAGCCCTTGGTTTTTGCACTGTACCTATGCAAAGAAATCCCTCCCATATACACAGTCAGTCAGCAGAGAAACTGCCTGTGACTTCATTATGTTGGAGAGCAAGGAGAAACTGAGCAGACCAGAGAAAAGAGGCTATGGGCCAGGACCAGGAACTGATGAAGCTGTTTTCATCATTTCCAGCCTGGATTCAGCAATTCTGCTTTTTGCAAGTGCATGGAGATGCCCCAACAGAGGAGGAGGAGGAGGTGGTGGTGTGGGAGCAGGCTGGGGGGAATTGCTGGTACCTCCTGAACAAGGACACCCACACCCCCCCCCATTTGATCTGGAAATCCTCTGGCTTTGCAGTTGTCTCATGTGTTTTAGAAAAGCAACAGGTGCCTGTGTCTCCATTTGCACTACAAGCATGTACTTCAGTGCTGGTTTCACAGAAAAAGGTCTGATACCTCCTCCACCATCTCTTGTACTGACCCAGCACAGCTGAGGTGCAGGCAGGAGTGCTGCAGAGACCTGGCGTGCTGGGAAGGAAATGAAAGAAAACCAGAAAAAACCCCACATTATGCTTTTATTTAAAAAAAAAAAAAAAAAAAGAAAAGGTTACATATACAAACACACCACACACACATTTTGTTGCAAGAAGTTTTATACTTGATTCCTGTTAGAGTTACAACACTTTAGTCCCCAGGATTAAAATTTCCATATAACTGTTTTAAAATGGGTTTTCAACCCATTAGGCACACAGTAATTACTACGGAGGCACAATGCTGCCTACATGGTGAGCAGAATCTCACCACGTACTAAAATTCTCACAGTTTTGGGTAGTGCAGATCTGTTGCACAGACACTTGCACATAGAAGTGGTGCCCACACACCTGCATACATATAACTTTTTTCGAGGTGTGATGTGTAAAGAGTTATAGCCTAAGCAGATAACCCAGTTCCTGTCTTCTCCTATAGCCTCCCATGCCATAAGACCCCACGAGCAATAAATGAGCCCCAGCATCTCCTTTAGGCAGAGCAGGAAAGCTCAGGCTGATGTGAGACCCGAAGTCACAAATGATGAGCAGGACCACAGCACACTTTTGGAGTCCTACCTCCAAGCTCCAAGAAATCCCCAAGGACTCAGATTCCCCATTTGAAGCCACGTGCAGGATGACCATGGCTGTAATAATTGAGAACTTTCAATAAGATCTCCAGCCACTGCTTCCAAAATGAAACTGAATCACAGCAAATTCATTTCCTGGCACAATTTTGTGGGAAAATAATAGCATTTCCTTTCCAGTTTTATTGAAAAGTAAGTTCAAATTCAATAGCAACAAATAAACTAAAAACATTCATGGGTCTGGAAGAACCTGCATCTCCTCTGCCTTTATTAACCCTGAAGTTGTTTGTCTGCTTTGGCAGTGATATATATTTATAAAAAAAAAAAGAAAGAAACCCAATGAAACTTAGTGATTTATGGTCCCAATAAAGGCTCCAGTTAAAATCTGTAAAACCCTTCCAGAAACATGTAAAAAAAAAAGACAACGAAGTGGGAAAATTTTTCTAATGTCCCATTTTCCTCTTAGCTAAACAAACATTTCTACTAAAAGAATTTACTGAAATGTTAGATGTTCTTGTGCAAAATAAATACAAAAGTCCATATTTTTCATGGGTCTGTGCGTCTCCTCCATTCAGCAATCAGGTATTGGAAACCTGAATAAATTGCTTTGCAAACTGAAAAGCCCGGGATGTAAGTTTTTACTGCTCATGTTTCATGGGAAGCAGATAAGAGAATGGCAAAGCAGATACTTTCCACTAATTTTGTGGCAGATTTCCTCATCTTGGCAAAGAAACAGTTAATATCTCCACAATCCAGACCTATTTGGTGCAGACTGTGTTCTATATTAAAACTTAAAATGCCTCTCTGAATCTGCAGAAAGACTCCTTATTTTGTTTCAACTTATCAGAACACCAGCGCGCTCCCCAGATTTCACTATCTGCAGCGCTTTACAGAACGCTTAAAATATTTGGAAAATTTAGAGATGAATCTCGTTAGGAAATGAGGTAGCTTATTTTATATCCCATTTACAAGTTGATTTCTCTTTCCTGGAATTCTTTCAGGTTCCTGCTCTGTCTCCATTATTAAAAACCCACTAATGATCTGCAGTTTATATGAAATTATTGTTTCAGGTGCTTCTCTTACCAATCCATTAAATGACATTAAATGCAATTTTAGAGTTCTTTAAAAAAAATCAACATAATTTTCTTTTTCTTTCCAATCTTCTCCTATTTTGCATGTCAATCATCTATGTCTAATTGTTTTCAGATGGAATATAAAAATTTAATCTATTTTAGCATAATGACTGTAAGCAAACAGAGCATGGTTCTGTTTTCTATTAGCTGACATTATAATTTATAATAGAGAGATAGAGTTCACGCCCCTACATACACATACGAACAAGTGTATGGGCTGAAGGGAGGTGCCACTTTGACAACGTGTAGGACAAATGAACGATGCAGAGCAAGAGGCACTTCTGGCACCCAGAGGTGTCTCTGATTTGATCTAAAAGCTTTAGAAACCTGAGGGACACACATTTCTACTCCAAGCAGGTCACCTCCTCCTGCTCTTGGGGCTGAGGTTGTGGGTGCAAACAGGCACAGCCCCACAACTTTGGACTATGTTTTGATGGCCATGCTGTTCAACCATGCACCTTCCCCTATGCCACCAACTCCCCTGGCAGAAAACTACCCCATACTGTTCCTCTCAGCATGTGTGTCCCACTGCAGGCATCAACTCCTCGTAGCAGGAACAAGCACTTATTCATCACTGGTATCTAAGCAGACTTCAAGGTAAATGGCCAAATACCTCTAAGCCAACAAGTGCTTCTGCAGAGCCAGCCTTGACCATCACCGCTATCTTCCAAAAGCCTGCTTGCTTTGTGGTTAAGACTTTGATAACCAGCTTCAAAGAATTTAGAGCCTGGACTAACAACAAGCATCTGTGGCCGTATTATCTAAAACCCTATTTAAACAGAACCAAAAAACCACCAAAACACACAAGCTGCCATTTCTGAAGTCTTGATCTGGCTCTCGGGACATGTCCCAGGAGTATTTCACTGCCCATGAACTTGGCTGATCCTGAACTTCATGAGCTTTTCCAAGAGGGCTGGAGAAGTCATCAGTGGAGGAAAAGCTCGCTGTCATGAAAGCACCAAGATAGCTTGCTGATTTTACTAGCAATATGGAAAGACTTCACTAATATTTTTTTTCTTTGAAACTCCTTTACTCATCACTTGCTACCTTCAAGTGAAGGTATTTCTATTTTTTTTTTTCCCCACTTCAGAAGACGTTGTTTCCAATTTCCTACATTAGCCTTCATGCCAGCAACTTTGGGAAATATAAGAAACAGACCCTGTGTGTGTGTATATATATAGCATCCGGGGAGCAACATCTTGGACAAAGTCACTGAAATAGCAGTAAGAAGTCTCCATTCTTATAGTCTTTGAAGATGGTTAGGCACTAACAGCAATCCAGCTGCCACGAAATATAACAACTCTTACCTGGAAGAGATGATTCTCTGCATTTGACTTGCCCAGGAAACTACTCTTGTGGTATCTAACCCACTTTGCAGAACCTCCCCCATAAAAACAGAGAAAAAGAGTAAAAACCAAAAGTTTTTCAAGATTGTAGGCATGGTGGTGTTGGGTTGACAATTGAACTTGATGATCTTAGAGGTCTTTTCCAACCTTAATGATTCTATGATCCTATTATTTTTAAAAGAATAGGAAAAAAAACATTTCAATAAGCGCTTATCATATGAAAAATTCCCATTCCAGTAATGCTGCACAAAGTTGCAGCTCTTCATCACCGCAGGTTTCTCCACTGCATTAACTCCACCCTCTGCTGCAGATGGCAATACAACAGCCCTTACCGCACTGCTAGAAGAGTGTGTTGTCTAAAAGGCCATCAGCAAAACTGCAAATAAGTTCTATCCAGCAATACAACTTGACATAGGAAAAAAGCTCCATTAACTGCAGGGCTTGGGGGCAAACCTTCCAATTCTGAAAAGCGTTGGACACTCACACCAGCGTGGCTGATTGGAAAGCAAACATAAGCAGTGGAAGCAGCACTTTAATTGATATCTGATAAAACCTTGCATGGAACCTCTGTGTTCACTGTTTTTTAGATAACACCCACACCAAGAGAGACACCACCTCTGAGAGTCTACCCTCCAACTTGAGCACACTTGGCACGACCCAGCCTTCAGCGACATGCATCCAGAAAGGTGCCCCGTGTCGCTGCCACCCCAGCTGCTTCTCCGGTTGCAACTAGAAAAAGACATTAAAGCTGAGAAGCGGAGCCGCCAGTCGGGTTGCGATACCGCGCTGCCGCCGTGCCGCGTGACTAACACGCCAGCCTCGGCCGGTTGCCTTCAAAGCGAATTTTGTGTTTTTTTTATTGGAACATTCCAGCAGGGAAGGAGGCTGCTGCGAGAGCGGGGGCTGGCTCGCCGCCAGCCCCATCAGCTGTAATCAGATTATACAGTAGTGGCTTCAGAAAGCAGAAGCATGTTTATTATCAAGCCACTAACCAGACTGACATTAATTTAGTTGAAGCTAAGCTAAAACAGTCTTTAGGAATCATTTTCTGATTCAGATCACATTTACTTCGTCGATGTAAGTATTTTTTTGCAAATTATGCTTAGGGAACGATGGTGGTTACAGCCTATTTTTGCTATTATACAAGTCAGTGCTTTTCTGAAAAGGTTTCCACTTAATTAAATTCTACTCTATTAAATTACTACTTGAAAAAAAATTATCAGAGGGAATACTGTCCCTCAATGGGGGACACAGCACACAGAGTGCCAATTTAAATACAGGCTTGATATCTCTCTCTAAACCAGAGAGGG
Organism: Grus americana; assembly: GCF_028858705.1. Lineage (NCBI taxonomy): Eukaryota > Metazoa > Chordata > Aves > Gruiformes > Gruidae > Grus > Grus americana. Next base: position 5,474,251 of record NC_072865.1, read on the forward strand.
TTTTGGTCTTTTTTCAAGTGTTAACATATCCAGTCCTTACTTGCAGACAGAACCTGAGCAATATGATAACATTTTTAGCTACCATCTCCTTAGGCTCTACCTAATGAGGAAAAGCTCCTAAGACACCTAATGATCACAAAAAAAATTAAATAAAAAGATGTGAGCGTAGTGATGCAAAAGTAGCGTCCCATACCACTTTTCATGGAAGAATATCAGCCTCCTCCCAGATAATACCTTTTGTTTGGCTGGCAGACATACCACCCCCAGTAATTTGTGCCATATAGGTAGACATATTCATGGGAACGCAAATCCTGCAAACCCACAGTTGTGAGAAGCTCGGCACAGGCCAGGTTATTCTGCTCCTTCGCAATAAGAAGCATAAACACGACCCCGTGTCACCTCTGGAGCAGCACGTACAGCACACAAATCCTGTCATTGGACACAGGCCTAGAGGTTCAATTTCCCTCCTGCCTTCATGATGGATATGAAAAGCTAGTAGAAAGGAAGAAAAAAGCAGAATTTAAAATATGGGGGGTCCAAACCCTTCACTAGCACACCTCCGAGTGATCCCACCAGATACAATTTGCCCCAATCCAGATCTACTCATCTCCAGCCTTCAGCAAGCCAATGCCACGCCACAGGGCTTAGCCCCATTTCCCCCCCCCCCCCCCCGTGGTAACTTGATTATTTTTTTTTTTCTCTTTCTTTTTAAAAATGTTTTTCAGTGGCTATCTTGAGTAGAATAATGAATGTGCAGGCAATACATGGGATGATGCATCTCCAGTGAGCAGTGGATGGGAAAACCCGGAGGCGTGGCTGGGAATAGCTGCAGTAAGATCTGGCCAGAGGAATTTTCTTCAGCCCATTTAAAGAATCCCCTACAACCTTGGCTGGACGCCATTCTTGCATTTATTTTCTATTCTAAGTCCACACAGACATAAAAAAATCCCAAGTTGCATTTCAGTAGCAAACTAATGACTTTCATACCGCTCATTTGCGGCCTGTGAAGCACGTTAGGATGGAGAGCAGTGCTACAGGGAGCACGTTATCAGCTATAACCTTTCCAGGCTTTCCTGACTCCACAGATCCCCTTTCTGAAGTTCATACATTGATTGAGGTTTAAAAAAAAAGCACACGTTGAACAAGAACATCTATGACTCATGTGAGACTCACACTTCCCCTCGTGCCAGGGTGGTTTCTGAGCAGTAGCTGCCATGTTTGCTCACAAATATCCCGAGCCAGATTCACACAGCTGGCAGCCACCCAGCCTGGCATCAGTGCTCCTCACCAAAGATTCTGCTTTTAAGATCTGACATCTGAATCGAATGCTTAGTGCTTGCAGGGAGCTATGAATATAATGCTTTTCTCCATCTTCTACAAAAGTATTTGTGTTTAATTTCAGAAAAATAACCTATATATCAGAGATGCTATACATTCTTTAGGGTGTTGTATATGAAGAAGCTGTTTGGATATGGATTTATCCAGTTCGGATATAGTTATATGAAGCCATTCTGTTATAAGGCTACCAGCGTCCAGCTCTTGCAGGCTTTGCAATTCCCAGTTTAATATAAGTTGAGAGCAAACCACAAAGTCTGCAGGGTTCATCATTAACACAGCTATGATGGCATCCCTAGACAGAAACTAGAATATTGCAATAGGAAACTACAAGCAACAACAAAAAACCCCACCCACTACCACTCATTGGCATGTATCAGGTGTCAATTAAGGAAAAATCCAAGCTGGAGTTAACAACAACAACAACAACAAGGAGAATGGAGATCCCAGCACTTGAAATGGAGGAGAGCTGCTCACCAGCTGCCGACCGATTGCCAATTCACACCCCAACAGCCCCACCAGTTGCAGCCCTGTCACCCCTCCCAGCTCCCCCAGTATTTTGCAAGGAGATGTGAGCAAGTGCTGCTCTGGCTGCGAGCAGGGTGGAGGCACAGGGTGGTAGAAACCGTGGGCACTACGTCCTGCCGAGTCTCACCGAGCACGTGAAGCCTCATCCAGTGCATCGACGGGTCCTGTGCTGGTCTGCAGGAGTCCCACAGCAAAGTGGGAGTCAGGAAAGCTCAGTGCCTTGCAGGGCAGCACTTCTTCCTCCTCTGAAGGTTACACATGAATATCAGCCAGTCCAGAATGATCCATATTAAAAAAAAACCCCAAACTGGAAATCTCCCAATCTTCATCCTTTTGAAGGACATAAGTAAATCACCTGCTAGGGACCAGACTAGTGTCCAGAGCAATTCCTCAGGAGGATCAGTCAGACTACGGTGGCAGCAGTAAACCAAGTCTGCCTGGATAATTTGGTCTGTTCTGGAAGAGCAGCTGCATTTCTGGAGCACACTTTTAGATGGACACTTCTCTCTCTGCCCATTAAGACGGTAACTGAAGTGGAAAAAATATTTACTAGCTAGAGTTTATTACAAGCTTAAAAAAACCCACTGGATTTTTCAACCTGAAGAACTAAAGCCCTTGTGAAAACAAGAAAGCAAAGTCTTTCTGCTTATCTTGGTTTAGAGAAAGTCACATTGATTTCCTGCAAATTATTCCAGCAGATTGAAAAACAGATAACAATATGGCTAACAACAAAATAGATTAGAGACTAAAACAAATCCCCAGGTTCAGACAACTCCATCTGCAAGATCTACAGTAAAATTCCCCATGTTCATTACTGAAAATGGGAATAATACAACCAAGATTTGGGCAGTCAGGTGCTGGACTTGCCCGCTATGTCCTTGTTGCTGTGCATGACATCTGGCAAGGAAATACCAGGGATCATTTAGTTTTAATTCTGACCGATGGGACAGCGAGGGCTTGACACACTGCTGCAAAGAAGAGTGAAGGTCCCCCCCGGAGTTTCATGCCGGGAAACTTCAAACTGCAAAGATCCTTTTCTGAAGGAAAAGTGAATAATCTGCTATCGCAAAGGGGACCGGGGGTGGGGGAAGAATAACAAATCAGGAGGAAAAAATGTACTGAAATATTTACACAGCTGGTTTTTCAGGACAGTGCTTTTAAGATCGGCTGGTTTTCAGCCACACAGTACAAAAAATAGTCTTAATCCATAAGCAGCATTTCCACTGCTGTGACAGAAATCAGCTCGGTAAAACCACTGCATGGGCTGTACGTGACATTCCTTTGCTAGCCCCATTTCAAACCCAGGTGCGTCTTCTGAAGGACATGACACTATCATCAACCTAACATTTGTGGAATCTTTCCAGAAAGATGTTTACAGGTTGCTTCAAATTATTTTTGCACATCCTCCCCAAGAAGGCAACCAAACATAGTTAAAAAAAAAAAAAAAAATTATTCCTTTTAAAAATATCAGTAGGATTTGCTAAGTGTGAAGGTACTAAAAAAATAATTCAAAATTACTGAATTATTCAAATTATTCAAATGCAAGATAACAATGAAAATGCAGGGAGCTAAAGTAATAAACTCACATCTGATTTTATTTTTGTTCCCTATGAATTAACATCAGCACAATCACTGCCTTAGGGACACGGAAATACAACAACGCTGTGGCATTTTCACCAGTGCCTGAACACGGTGAACACACAACTGCTTGTTTCAAAGGAGAGCCCATTGCATCCACAACAGCATTCTTGCACTTCTCGCACACATTTTTTAAATTGCCATCAGGAAATATAATAAAACTAAAACAATTAGGCTCCAGAGAGAAGCCTGGCTTGGTGCTGTCTTCTGAAGGTGGCTTTTAGCTGAAACATTTATTCCTTAACCAGCAGGAGCCAGAGAGGAGCAGGACACTAGAGGTCCAACCTTGGCCAGGGGTCCAAAGGAGCCTGCCATGCTTAGCCTAGAAAAACAAAGACAGATGGGACAGATTGCCATCTACAAAATACAACAAAAGGGAGATACACCCAGTTTTGTTTTTGAAAAGCTGTTTAAATTATAGGACAGTGTTGGCATAAGAATAATAAACTGACCATGAATAAACTGATGTTAAAAATTAGGAGTTTGTGACCAACAGAAGAACTGGAATAGTTTTTGGACAGATGGGTATGGACAAAATAAAAGTGGTTTTAAGATGGAGCTTAACTGATTTAAAACTAGGATTAAACAAATGTGATTACTTGCTGGGAAGTGCCCTCAGGAGATTGATCATTCTTCTGCTGTTTCCACCTTCCTGGAACATCTCTGAATGATGTGGAGGGAGTTGAACCAAGAAGTTCCCTGTAGGGAGTCTGTTGGGACAAACTAGATAGTCCATAGTCACCAGAGCTGAGCTGCATCAGCAGCTATAAACCCCCCCGACTCCTCTTGGTAATTACACTTCACATGTGTTACTGTTTCAGCACAGGAACTGGCTGTCTGATCAGTGACGGCTTTTGCTGGATATCTTATTTAAATGTTAGTCAACATCAGCTATTCAAGCGCTCTCCAAACCTCCTTGCATCAGGCCACTGAAGGCAACCAGAATACATCAATGCATAGCTACTGCACCAGGAGGAAGATGCTGACGGCGTGTCTTCACAGCACGAGGCAGGTAAAGCAGCAGCTGTATGGGAGAGATACTACCCAATGTATATTTTCTCACTATAGTGATATCTCTCTATGGGAGCTTCTTCTTGTCTCTCCTACAGGTTAAGCCAAACAGGGCCTTTTGTACCTGCAGCCCTTTCCATTGAGTGCATGTGCTCATGAAGAGTTTCTTAAAGGTCAGCGCTCTTTCCGCACTACAATTTAACGTCAGAAATGCATACCAAAGCAGAAGACTACCCACCGTTTGAAAGGGGTGCTTACAGTAATACATGACTGTTTTTTTCCAAGATATTACAGTTGCATGTCTCAAAAACAAACCACAAGGGGAAGCAAGAGTAATGCAGAAGGATTACTCAGACATTCCATATTATAGGTCTCATCACTAAATTGATTTGTCCTTTTATAAAACATTGTATTTTAAATAAACTTGCTAAAGATAAAACCAGCAATCTGTTCCAATTTCTTTATCATATTTCATTACTTCACTGGTTTAGGGTAATAGTATGGGAAATACTCTGCTTTTAAAGCAAGTTTTCTTCTCTCCAGGCCTCTTAGCATACTTTCAGGCTTGGATCACAAACACAATATAAATCTTTTGAAAAAAGTCACAGACATCTTAAAATAACATGAAACATTAACATATTTGGTTTTTTAAACACATGTTATCATTTGGAGCTGAAGTACCTGACAGTAGCAATTTAAACAATGTAAAAGGAACAGATATTTTTATTTTATGCATGTCCACTAACTCATTAGTATAAGATGAATAGATTTTGTAGCGTATAGTGTAATGGCATCGTTTGTTAGTTTTCTGAACTCTGTTGAAAAGTTTATCAAAGCAGTTATGGAAAGATCAAGTTCTTGTAAATGGAAGGAACAGTACTCAAAAGTTTAAGATAACGTATCAGTGCTTTAATAAGCCTTCCCCCTAAAACGTTGATTAGAGCGGGCGATTATTTCTTTCACACTTTAGAACCTTCACATTGCTACATAAATGTTGATACGGTGCCAAGAGCAGAATGGAAAGTCATTCTTGCTTTATTCATTTGAAAATAGCAAGTTTAGCTTCCACAGACCAAACCCAGGAAGTAAAACAATTGTCTAAGTTGTCCTAAATTCAGCTCAAAATCAGTATGCTACCTAGGAGAGGAAGAAACTCCGGTTTTAAGCTTGACTTACATTTGCCTGAGTTTCCTTGTCACACACAGAGGAAAAGTCACCACCATCATCCTCTGAGAGCCACAGGCTTTACTCCAGCAAATACTTTATTAAAGCAGCAAGGGCGTACGTATGCTGGGGAAACTGGGATTTCATTGAAAAATTTGCAGAACTGGATCTATCTCAAGTCGGAAGCTTTTGGTGGGGAAAGACAGCATTTGTGATTAAGTAACTTTATGGTCTCAGAAAAAACATTAAAGTATAGAATAAAATATTTGTCTTCTGGACATGCAAAAGTTTTAGCGCACTAAATACAGCTGAAAGTAAAGAACCAACTGTCCACAGATAGATTTCAGTGGTAGAAGTCAACTCCTACAACTGGATTGTTATATCAATGTATAGACTTTCTTTTGCCCCACGTTGAGGTGGAGGGGGGAGAAGACAGGAAGAGATGTTTTGGAACTTCTCGTATTGGTTCAGCAATGTTAATACTAGGGATTTTGCTGCTACTACAACTGATAAAGCTCATTTTCACTGAAAATGAATAAGAGGTCTGTGAGCAGCTCAGCTGAAGGCTTGAGGGAAGAGGAGCTGCTGGCTCAACCATCACCACAGCCACATGCAATGGGGGATGGAGACAACCATCCTCTACAACAATGCATGTGGGCAAAAAACAGCACGGTGATCAGACTCAGTCATCTTGTAGAAGTCAACAGAGCTATGCTGATTTAGACCAGCAGAGGATCCAGACCTTATCTGGAGAGAAGTGCTAATCATCACAACTTGCCCACGGTTTTACGTTGTGCAAAATGGAGAGGAAAGGGTGGAAAACAATCTCCTAAAGGCAAAATGCAGCTGGAAGAACATGCAAGATACGAATACATGGAAACATCTGGCCAAGATGGGAAGGAGACTAAAAGTTTTCTCCCTCCACATTAATAGGAACACATTGAAACCTGACAACAGCTCTGTCCTATGGAAATACCATGGCTCTCGTCATTCAGGCAGTCAGGCTTGAAATCCTGACATCAGCATCAGAGGGGGGAAAAAATGACTCCACTACTTCTGCTTTCCATTGAAATAAAACAGTTTGCAACAAAAGGCAAGCGCATGCATTTGTTTTCCTCGGTGTGTTTTCAATCATAGTAGTATGTTTAAGTAGTCAGGCTGCATCCAAGCCTTAAAGCTCAACAGCGCAGAGAGGGCAGATGACATCCTGATGGCAAAAGTGGCTGTGTAAATCATCTCCAAATGACAGCGTCATACACAGAGAGCTGCTTAATTTGGAATGTGCCAAACGGTGCTTTTCCTCATCTGGCATCATCTATACATCAGCCAGTAATTCCTTCAGGGATTGTAATTCTTGCCATAGACAAATGTACAACAGATGCTAGAAGAAAAAAAAAATCTCCATAGAGGTAACACAGCAGCCACTCCTGAAGTCAAACGAAACTTGCCAACAGCCACAAGCCCCTCTCAGTCATCTGGCTACCAACCTCCAGCATCACCCAGCAGTGACTAGGCAAGGGGGTGAGGAAGGATGAGCAAGCAACTGAGAATTCAGACCCTGTACAGCTCAAAGCTCCTGTTTCTGACGAGGGGTTTTCCCGAATGACACACTTTAGAAGTGTACAAATACTAGTCAATTCTCTTGTCCGTTTATTTCCAAGCAACACAGGAACAATTCTTGCTCACGCTCACTTATCAGTGATAAGCGGCAGTACCAACAGGGTTAAATAGAAAAGCTGTATGTTTTATGCTACTGTATTATCATTATGCTTTAACACAGTGGTAAAGCAACGCCCTTCATTTAAGGCCTACAGAATGTCTTGCTTCTCAACCACAATGTACCACATGGGTTCAGGTCTTCCAAAAGGCCAAGACTTGCTGTTATGGTTGATATTTTTCAGCACTTCAAAGCTTAGGCTGAGATTCGCTGCCCACTCAGAAGCCTGCTATCTTTGGCGTCCTCCAAAATTGAAGAAACATCAGAGTTCGCCTATTTTTGCTGCTGGCTTTCCAATCTAACATTAACAGCCAGTGTCCACAAACTATATCCTGAAGCTCTTACTCAATCTCATGGAAAGCTTGCTGGAAGAAGGGATGAGTAAAGGTTACAACATTTTTGTCTTATTATTATTATTATTAGGGAACACACAACAGCTGTACATCCAAACTTGATATTTTCACAAGCCAAAGAGCAATCATGCTCTTCTAAACCTTGGCATGTCTTTAGCTCGCTGTGCAAAAAGTTCCAGGGGGCATGAGTCAGCTTACAAACCCATAAAAAAAATTTAATTACAGCTGATGATCGTCCTTTTGTTTACACTGTATGTAAAATGCTAGCTGCTTCTGATACTCACTGCAGGAGCAAGACTGACCATCAATCTTGAAATGATTTCTGTCACACCAACCTGACTTAAAATGGCCCATTTAAGATAGGACAGAATCCACCCCCCACACAAAAGGTTTTGCCTTATTTGCCAAAACCTTGATTTCTCTCTCATACAGCTACTGAAACACTGCATGCTTCAGAGTCTTTCTTAAACTTAGAGAGAAATTAAAAAACCACATAATACAGCTAAGTTTCAGTTTAAAGAAAGCAACATGTGACAGATCCTCTCTCGGACTGCATGGCAACTGACCAACCTCAAGCCACACAGGGAACTGATTTCTGATCTTACACAGACCTGAGCAGCACTGCAATAGCATCTGGACAGACTCATATGGAGGGCAGAAAGCAAACGTTTAGGTAATCAGGGTTATAGCAATCCCACCGCCCTTTGAAGAAGGCCAGAGGAGTGATCTACTTCCCTGGACCACTCACTGCTGACGGACTCCATGGAGCAGGTCCCATCAACGCACTTCAATGGGAAAAGAAGACAGCCAATTCTCCCTCACATGAGCTCACTGCTCTTCTTTGATGTGTTTTCTGTGGCTGTTCCCAGAGAGCTGCAAGACACTTAACCAAAGTCATATCGGGATCTGTTTGCCACATAAAGAAAGTATTTCCTGGTCCAAACTGAGCTGCAGGAAAGCACAAACACTAAATAAGAAGGCTACTGGCAGAGGGGTTTATATTCCTCCCCTTTCCAAGAACAGGTAGGAGGAATTATTATTTTTTTTAAACTAATTCCAAACCTGCTTGCACAGGTCTTGAAGGAAAAACTATACTCCTACAGGCATGGTCGAGCTTGAATTTGAATGACTCTCAGAGGAGAGTATGCCAACATGACAGTTCTTGGAAAGCTACGTGAGTGCAGTCCAAAGTGAGATTTCTAGAAGGAATTCCATCAGATTTACGTCCTGCTCATAAAACAAGCCCAGCAGCTGGAAAACCCAAGGAACTTTCAAGATTAGCCTGATTCCTCCATCTCATTCGTTCCCCCCCAGTGACATTTTGTTTCAAGTTGCTTTTTCACACGTCCTAAGTACAGGTACCATGGGAAAGGGAAGCGTGGGTGCTTTCCATACAGCTGCCCAAACCACTGCAAGATAAGCTCATGCACTTGCATAGCGCTGCTCGTGCACGCAAGCCATGCCATGGCATCCCAGCTATTGAATCACAGTATCAGCAAGCATCTAAGCGGGGGGAGAAAGGACAAAGACAATTTATCCCCACAAAAATGTTAGTCTAAAATAAGCATCCTCAACAAGCGATCCTGTTGTCCGTACAGTGATAAATAATAGTTGTGCTAAGTCAAGCCTTTAAACAACAGGCCTGGTTTTATTGCTCCTAACACCCACGGTTTTCTCAGTAAGAACTGGTTCTGTTTTCTTCGCTGCTAGGCTGGGAATTCAAATAGCTGCTGCTCAAATCATAAAAAAACCCAGGGAATATCTTCTGTAATGACAGCGGTAGGACTATGGCAGAAGCCGACAGAGAAGCAGCTACCCACTCTGTGCCCTTCCTTCCCTCCTCCCAGTCTGCTGTTCCCCAACCACACACACCTATGTGGAGATACCAGGGTAAGCAATGAGCTGAGAAACAAATGCAAAAGATTTAATTACAAACAGGGGATAAGATATTTCAATGAGATGTGGCAATAAAATAAACAAACCTAACATTATCTCTGCATGAAAGAATAAAGACTTGCAAGGTACTACCAGGGGGTGCAAAAAACCTCAAGTGAAAATAGGATCCTGAAAAGCAGTATTTCTCTTCCCAAAATATTTTTAGAAGGAGGGAAGAAAAAACCCCAAACAACAAAGATGACCCTATGAGTATTAAACTTTTGGCACTGTACTACAAATTTCTAAAGCCATGGATTTCTCCAAAAGGTTTCTTAGTGCATCTTAGCAATTCATAGAGGAAGTGACCCTCTGGCACAAACACCCAGTTGTCTGGGCTTTGAAGTTGTGGAGGCTTCTTAAAAATGTCTGTACGATACTTAACTCTGACGTCCTGCCTCTGAACACCAGGTTTTGACTTTTCATCCCTAGAAAGACTTTCTGGCTCCCAATCCTGTCTTACAAGAGACTATTTTCTGTGCCTTTACACCAATAGTCCAATTTCTAAGGCTTCAAAAGGGGAAGGAAAGCACTAGTGCATTAGTCTTTTACCACCCTTCCAGTGTTGCATGTTGATTGTGGTTCATATCCAGTTATCTTTAATGAAAATAGGCTGTGTAGGTCAGACACTAAATATTCAAATACCCTGATGAGAATAAATCACTGTAGAATTATGTTTCCTTTGGGTTTTCAACTGTCAGTTTTGAAGAATCTTTTGGTGCAAAAAGAAAATAAGTTTGTAAGGGTCAAGTGACACCATAAAGACAAACTGCCTTTACATGGCATTTTACTTAAACCTAGTTACTAATGCTTGTTTCTTTACTTTGAGACCAGCAAAGTTTAACAGTTTCAACTGGTTCTACATAAAACCAAATGAGGAATTTGGTCATGTAATTACACTAACATCCAGTTACTACCCAAGTAATCCAAAACATTCATCATTATCCAAGGTAACAACCCTAATAAGAATAGGTTTGAGTGAACTGGTGCTACTTGCACCAGGAGAGACACAGGAATTTTTTTTTCCCCCCCATAATATTAATAGTATCTGAATCTCTGCTAAGCACCTAGCAGAAGAAAAATAAAAGCCTCCCTTCCAAGAAGTGACTAAAGAAGTAGATGATTCAATAAGAAGAATGGTAGGTCATGTAATGCAAGATTCAACACGGTCTCCCCTCTTTTGCCAAACTGTCACGATTACTTGAAGACTCATTTCCAGCAGAGGTTGTCTTAACCTAGGTTAGGATTAAAAGCAGATGTGAATTACATCTACTCTGGTGTATTCTGGTTTAGGATCTATGGCACAAGTTGCTTAAAAGCAGGGAAAATTCACTTGCAACATTAGTAGGTAATTGCAACCATGGGTGAGGGGTGAATTTAAGTACTAATTTACCACTTGTAACACAAGTTAGGATCTTCACACACCTTTGTGGAACTGGAATTCTCACAATGGAGCATTTATGTGATTTTTTTTTTTTCCACTCTCAGACAGCAACGAATTCACAGAGATATATTATAATCCACACCGACGTGCATGATCACATAGCAAGACCCAAACCCAGCTCTTCAAATTCCCAACTCCGTGCCTCAGTCGTGGGACCTTGCCATCGTCCCCAGCCCAACTGCACCGACACACACCTCCCCAAATCCATTTCCAAAGGAATGGGAGGTTGGCTAATTACTGTTAAATGGAAACATAGAAACTCCCTGTTGGTCATGTCAATGAGAGAAATTGTGCCCGAAAAGCCTGTTGGAACACACATATGTGTGGGAATGACCTGCCTGGCTATAATTGACCATAATTGAACTTCTGTCCCAAGTCAAGAGAGTTCAGAAGCAGCAAGTTACTGGCAGCAAACCCTTATTATCAGGGGATTGAACACAGTCCTTTCTTCTCAGAAACTCCTATTGCCTCCTACTACTGAGTTTAAAGAGGAAAAACTTTCCAAGCCCAAGGAAACGGCACATTAGAGTGAAGAATCCTATGAAAGAACAATAGTTTGGAGTTTGTAACATCTCCAGAGCACTTTTTAAAGCGAGTGAAGTGATCGGAAGAGTCAGCTAAAAAGTAATCTGAAGAGATAATTTCATTCGCCGTCAGCACAGTACTTCCACGTTGCGATAAACTTCTGCCACGCAGACGGGAAGTTGCTCCCTTTCTCATAGTGACTAATACTTTAAAAATCAATACGAACGTCCCTTGGGTATTTTCCTTTTAAAGGAAAAATGCTGTTTGGTGTTTAGCTCAGAGTCAAGAAGTTACAGGAGCCATGCTGCCCAGACCCCTGCAGCCTCAATGCACCACTGTTGGAGGTCTGGTTTCACCCATCTGATTTCTCAAGTCTATAGATGCTTTTCAAAACTCGTATCTCATTTCACATGCTGTGCCGCTCAGCTGCCTGCGCATAGTGGCCATCGCACTTTTAATAACTTGGGGTTAGGGAACGTGTGTGTGTATTTTAATAGTGCTGATGATTTGCACCATCAGGAACTGTTTGCTAAGATCAAAGATTAACCACTTCTGGTTTTAACCAGTAACACCTTCCCTTCTCCCCCTAATAGGAGTTTTGGTTATTCTTTGTTAAGAAGTATTACTTTCCTCTTCACTATTTAACACTAAATAATTTGGGTGTATGGGTTTAAACCTCATTACAAAGCAAAAACCATTCCATATTTCTCCCAGAGACACCATTAAAGCTTTTAAGTGGGACAAGACACACCATGGTGGAGTTCACAGATATCTAAAACACGGGAAAAAGAAAACACAACAGCCCAGGGGTTTATGGCAGAGACTTAAATATGGAATTTATTAATGTGTTTGTGTAGCAGATGCAATACCCCAGTGTCATTTTCAAAGAAGGCAAATTTTAGTTCTTGGAAAGGGTATATTAAGAGCAGTATTAAAACTCAGTTTTAAAAACAAGCTATTTTTTCTTTGCGGAGTTCAAACCACAGCTGAGGGGAGCTGCTAAGCTTTATTTCCCTCACTAGCAAAAGTACAGTGGCTCAAAGCAGAGTGAAAATCCCCCCCGCAGTATTCGTGAGCTACAGGGCTATGGATTTACTGCTTCAGAGAGCTAATTCCCACAGCTGCTTCCCAACACTCCAGCTCCTCATTTCCGCTACACTGAAAACACCTGGCTGAGAATGGACAACCCTGGGAGACCTGCTTGTAGATGTCAATCTGGATTTACTCTGCCCAGCCTGAGAGGAAGAAGCTCAGTATTTCGCATTAAAAAGAGAAAGGTATTGCTGAAGCTCTGATTTTGTTCTAACAAAAACCCAAACCAAACCTCTTTTTTGGTTTAATCTGCAAGAGGGGAAAATAAATTTTATTCTTCCTTTTGAGACATTCCTGCAAATCCCTGTATCTGGTCAGGAATTGTTGTTAAGACCCACATATGAAAGGTGTGTCCAGGCCAATATGAATATGCCTTGGGGCATACCCAACATAAGCTGCAGCAGGAGCACACAGCTTATAATCAACCCCTTTCCTCCCTCCTCCTTTCCGAGACAGTGCTACATATCTAGGACATGGCTCCCATACTTTGGACAGCCAACTTTTTACATCATCCCCAACAGTGGGGCAAACACCCCAATGAAAACAGCAAGTTGATGAAAACCAAGGAAAATTCTCAGCCTGGAGTCCCCATGCTGTTGTGTCTCATCCCTCCCCCAGCACCGCCTTCTCTTGCAGGATAAATGACTTTGTGTTTGTATTAGGCAAGATTAACTTATTTAGATTTGGCTGTGCAGCTGTCATAAATCAAAATGAAAGAAAAATATCTTAAGCGTAATCTCTGTTTATCTAACTGTTTCTGCCCACATCTCTAATTTCTTCTTAGCTCCATGCTAGAGCCCTCGTGGGGTTTCCCATCGGTTGCGGCCGGTCCATCTGCCAGTCGCAGCCCCATCCAACCGCACTACCCACAGAGGTAATACTGCAACCCACGAGTGACTTTATTGAAGGGGTCTGAGTGAGCACACTTGTCATCAGCCTCCTCGGACATCTCAAGAGTCCTTGTGGCTGCCTTTCATTGCATGTTAGCACATCAGCGCTAATGCAAATCTGCCCCGGCGTACCAGACAATAACACACAATGGTTCCTGTAGGCATCCAGTGCATTTTATCAAATGACCTAACCTAATCCTCGTGAAAACATTGACTGATGAAGTATATTGGCGTCTACAAGATTTTTGTGGGCTGTTAAGCTGTTTTCTTCTGCATAGTTGTGCTTCCCATAGCACACAAGCAGTGCCAGCGATGGCTCTCCAGGACAGCGTGGGCAGACAGAGCGGCTATTATGTGCTTCGCAAGGACTCGTGTCAAGCCTTGGAGCTCAGGGCATGTTGCATGGGGCCTCACAACGCGAAAACAGGACGGAGACATGCTCCCCCATCTTTTGCAAGTATGCCACAACAATCTTAAATTTATCTGGAAAAAACACTTGACATGGGCTTAGTGTTTTATCCTAATGTCACAAGTCTCACGGTGACACTCCCCCAAAACTTCAGTGCCAGCACAGTGCCAAATCCAAATCGAGAACCAGTAATAAATGCCTTGCTAAAGGGCACTGTAAGAGATCCCTATAAAACCCACAGATACCTGCTGTGAATCACAGTCTCACACCAGGTTCAATACTGAATCCCACAGATACACACAGCCTTCTTGCACCTCCAAGACAATTTTCACATTCCTTGCAGTAGAGTTTCTGGACCCCAAATTCACTCAAAGTATATTACGCTGTTGTAATATTTAGCATGGACGTGTTTATATTCCTACAACTGCCACTCTAGGCAAAATCCAAAGTTTCTTCAAAGGAAGAAAAAACCCACCAAGCTCAAACAAATTCTGCTGGTTCCCCCATCCCAATCATTTACAGCATGCTTTGACTCTTCAGTGTTAGAACATTTTGGATTCAAAGGTAGATAAAAGCTCTAAACAAGCTGTCCAGTCCATCACAGACCTGTTCTGCATCTCTTGAGTCATAAAACTGTCATCCAGAAGCGAGTGGGAAAGAAAAGAAATTTACTTTTTTTTTTTTTAAATACAGAATTTACTTTAGGTGATTTCAGGTGAATTATGCCAAGCGAGCCCACAGCTGGGACATTTTAAACACAGATCCATCCTCCTTGCCTTTGGGGAGGTGACATGCTGTCATAACTTGGCTAGCACTTTCAGGCTGAACCCAAGCCAACCTAGAGCTGTTATTGTTGGGCTTCTGAGCCTAGAGGAAACACTAACAAATAATAGCATTTCCAACTTGCTAGAGGTAAAATGCCTGACTTCTCTACCTTGGCTTTGCCACTTATGTAGAACCAGCAGGGCTGAGGATAAAGCAATTTCTCTCTCTATAAAGACTCTTCATCCAAGGTCCTTCCCCTGCTTTTGGGGAGGCCATGAATTGGAGTCAGACCAGAGCCATGAACGACTGCCATGTGTTTCAGTAATTATCCTGAGGCTGTGAAATTATTTCTGCGCTTTATAGATAGGAGACAAAGCAATAACAATTTGTCAAGCTTCTTTCACACTGTGCTCAAGATGAAAATCAAACCCTAGTGCTCTCAGCTCCTCTAGTCTACAGCCCCTTACCACCACACCCTTCCTTTCTCTGTTGGGTGGCACAGCTCCACCAGCATTTGTGTTTATATTTGTTACTAACAGTAGGACATGAGCAGCAAAAGCTAAACCCACAGGTTACTCCTGTGCAGGAAACAGCAAGAACAGGAGAGATGTGATGTGCCCACGAAAACCAAGATCAGCGCAAGACAGTTCATTGAAGAAGGAAGAAGTCCACTGTCTCCTTTTCCATCCCAAGCTGCACAAATCCCACTTGAAGAAAATTGCATCCATCCTGCAGGCTTCTCCCCCAGGGTAATAGGTGTATAACCGTCAGTTAACCAAGCTTGTGAAACCTTTGTTTTCCAGCAAAGGGAGCCTGGTTTTCCACACTGTCTGTGCAAGTATGCACAATAAGAACCAGACCCATCCTGGGTGGTATGGAGACAGTAAGCTCATCAGGAACCGTGTACTCTACCATATGAGACATCGTTTTATTTGATGCCAAAGAGGAAAAGGGGGTGGGAGGAAGGAGGATGTGCAGTGCGTTTTCTCCCTCCTCTCTCTGCCCAGGCACGATCAATTTTTGTAAACTCACAGTGGAGCCTGTTTCCACCCAAAGGGCATTCACACAGCTCTTAGACATATGTTCTACGTCTCAACAAAACATCATCAGAAACAACTTACAGCAAATACAACAGCCTGTTCTCCTGAAATTTCTATTAGGAACATTATTGAAGGGGTTAAAAGTGATCAGTAGGGATCTTATAAGATGCTCTGCAGTGTGTATTTAAAAAAGAAATCTATAAAAATATGCACAAGAACAATATTATAAAGTTATGTTCACATTGAAGAACTAAGTCACCAGAGCCTCAATGTAGTGAACAATTTTGTTCTCAGCATACTTTTACTGTAACATGTTTTACAACCACTTGACTGACGTCAAATTCAGTAACACATCGTTAATAGGATTTTTGTTCAGTTTCTACTCAGATGTTTTTCCTGTTTCAAATCTCTCCTTATAAATCTCAAATTAGATTTTATACAAGGAGATTTATCAACATTTGAAAGAAAACACAAACATAGCTGATGCTTGAATTGATACACTGTAAAAGTGCACCATGATGCATTTTTATCACCAACAGGATGCAAGTTAACACATCGCAGCCTTTCGCTATAGTTATTGCGGGTAAGGTCAGTGCCATCATTCCTGTCAACTTCTTCAAAGAGGAAGAAATCTGAGAAGCAGTTATTCCACAAAGAAAACATGAATAAAAATATCTATATATTAGACAAAAGGTTGCACTGTAACCATGCTGCAAACAAGGAGGAAGGTTTTCTCATTGTTGCTCTGCTCCCACCAGAAACCAGGGTGGCAAGGAGTCACTTTTCAGTTCTGCCACAACCACAGTATTACCCTCATACAGGAAAAAAAAAAAAAAAAAAAAAAAGAAAAAGAGATATGATGAAGTGGCTAAAGGAAACCTGAAAAGAGCCTTGTATGAATTGACCGAGCAGAGGCAGCATAAACACTGAGAGGACAGCCATGATCTAGCGCATGCTGCTACCTGATCCCTAGGAAAATGGAAAAGGTAACATTTAGGTTGGCAGCCAGGAGAAACATCCCATCAGGAAGATGTATGAGCTCACGGCATAAGCTACCACGTGGAGAAGTAGAAAAGCAGTTTCTTGCTGCTTTTAAAAATCACCAAAACAGCTTTGTGGGAGGGCACAATCCTGCACAGAAGCAGCCAGAAGCAAGGCAAGATTAGGGGGATCAAGGAGATTTATCTTGTTTCAGCTTTACTATACCCCACCAGCAGGTTTGCTAACACCATGGCAGGACCAAGAGCCAGCATTCTGAACCTTCTCAAGCCGAGATATCCCCCAGCAGGAAACATGGGCAGCACGGGCAGGTTGCCCTGCTGCCTCCCCTGTGCAGCCCAGCACCATGCAGGGATGCTGGATGGAGCCTGTCCCTACACAGGGACTGCTAGAGGAGCAGCAGGGAAGGCAAAGAATTAAGGAACTGCAATAGGCACCATGCTTTTTACCTCCAGGTGATTGGTAGGAGGCCAGCACATGTTGGAAACAACTATATTTTTTTACTATTCAACAGGGATCTAAGTACATGTTAATGAGTGCCTGGCCCCGAGCCCACTGCCAGGGAGGAGCTGATGATCAGTACGGCCAACTCTTCCAGCAGTGTTGTGAGCTGTAGGAGAAGCCAGGCACTGGGGAAAAGCCAGTTTTATTAATGCAAAGAAAAACTTTGGGATGAGAAAAAAGTCCCTATGCCAAGCATCCCAAAAGCTGCAATTTGATGAGAGTAAGCAACCCCAGCTAATGAAGTTCCTTGCTTGAGACTTTGGTTGACAAATTGGTGCAGATGTATAAAACGTGCTGGTTTTCAGTCAGGATGAAGGTTGGTGGCACAGTGGTGGCAGGGAAGGGCAAACCCAGGGCTGTGGCTCAAGCTGGAGTACACAGCAATTCCCCTGGCACACACCAAACCATCACTGTCTCATCTGAGACCAGCACCATTTCCAAGCCAACCCTGTGACACTGGAGAACGCGTCAGGATTTCTGAGCACTAACAGAACACAATGATGACATAGACATATCATTGACTAAATATCTGAAATATCCACCAAAACACACCAGCACCAGGAAGGCTATGGGGGATGACACCTGGACCACATCTGACCTGTGATAATTTTTTTCACTTGAAGCCTGTCCCACCAGTCACTCTAGCATGAAGCAGTAACAAGGCAGTAGGAGCCCCATGAAAAGATGATCAGCCACCCCAGCACCGAGCATTGAGGTGCTTGATGAGCGCTGATGAGGGTGGCTCAGCCATAACTGGTCTCCACCACATAAATGCCACAAATGTGAAGAGCCAGGGGAGGAAAACACTAATAAAACATTAAGACCTTGGTGTTATGCTAGCGTAGGTGTGACTGCAAAAGGACTATGTGGACATTGAGGGAGAAGAGACATCCATGTCTCGGCCCCACAACTCATCTTTGTGGTCCCCTCCCCTCAGCAAACCTACCCCAACCCAAACCCATCCTAACTGCAAACAAATGAAAAACAATCTGGGACTCTCAAATGACTAATTTTAGTTTTGGATTTGTTCCTCTTTTTATTCCCTCCCCTAAAAAGAAAAAAATGAATAAGGCTATAAGGTATAATGAAAGCAGCATGTGAATGCAGTAAACCAACTGCAGAGCAACCTAAACACTCATGTGTAGCTGATCTGAATTATGTAAGGTTGGGGGAGATTCACAGCATGGCGCAGCTCTGGCTTTGGCACGCAGCAGCACACACAGCCCATACCAGAGATGGGCACATACCTGCACCCACACGACCCCAAACTGCCAGGTGCTACAGAAAAGCATAAACACACTAATGCTTGTATTTCTTTTCCCCTGTTACTGCTCACTCCATTTCTGAACTTTGCTTTTGAGATGAACTTCACATCCCTGACGCCACCCTTCAGTGAGCCAAGAGTCCCTGTCCAGTTGGGGGACGAAGATTCGCAGCTTCCTTGGCAAAACTCCTTTTCCCCATAAGATCTGACAGAGACCAGACACCTTCGCTTGCTGCGTCACACTAAAGCAAAGGTATTTGTATATCTTGGGTCTTTGGGTCATTTTCCAGAGCCGTAGCAGGAAAGCCAACGGCACCACAACACAGCCTCCTGCTCTGTGAGTTGGAGAGGCTCAACTAGACAGCAGCGTGTCTGGGCTTTCATGCAATGAGGGAGCATTTCCAGAAGAAAAGCCACAAAAAGAGTGCCTCTTAGCACAGGTTACCCCAGCGCTAACAATAAGCTTTTAGTAATTAAAAAAGTGAGCAGCTCCTGAATTGCCCATGCAAGAGTCAGCCCTGCATTCAGGTGGTTTTTCCCAAGATAAACTTGCTTTAGATACAGCAGATAAAGAACAGTTGATCTCTTGGCTCTTTGGGTTTCACAGTCCAGGCAATATTTGACATACCATGTGAAACATGAACACATTGTGCTTTAAGGAGATCAAATTTAGTAATTATAAATGCAATAACTCCAGCAACATTAAGATTCAGTTGGATTCATCTCTCTGCATTTCCAAACAATATGGGAATTAATGGCTTAAGGTGAAGGACATCTGTGTATTTTAATAAAGTTAATACAGCTCCAGCAATGACTACCAGGACCACAACCCAGAAGAACTTGTGACCATTTTATAACTAAAATAAGGCATCAATTCACCACATGGCCCAGGGCAGATAGCTGTGGGCTTCCCTGGGCCTTTGTCAGCCCAGTTGAAAATGTACGTAAAAGCAAGCTGAACACCAGATGCTGCTACTGAGCTGATTTCTCCTGGTTAAATCAAGTACAAGAACCTCAGTCGTGTCAGCAGAGCTGAGCACCACCCCAGCACTGAGCACTGACACCCATGAGCAAGGCTGGCCAAAGAGTTCACCCCAACAAGCCCTTTCTCACCTACAGCACTCTCTACCTTTCAAATGCATCCCCATGCTGTTTTTTCACAGCAGCAGGTTTGAGGTTTTCCAATGTTTTTTGTCTAGAAAACAAGCAGCTGACCACATACAGCCTTAGTTACTCCATGCAGCGAGAGGGCTGCTGCAATCACCCAAGCGTGCAATGTGAGACACATTTCCTTGGGCAGCAGCACTGACTGGTACCTGATCAGGACCTGGCCCAGGCTCAGAAGATCCATTACCACATGTTATTTTCAGTAACCGAGTCGGTTCCCAGCCCATTTCACCACGCAGGGCGGCAGACGCTACTTATGCTGGCATTGCTGCTGGAAGAGGCATTGGTCGGACAACAGCTTGAAATAACTCCCTACTTCAGCAGGGTAACCAAGAGCAGACCTTGGCTCCTGCTTATTCCAACTCCTTTGTAGCTCTGGATCCTAAAATAGAGCTAGGGATATGTTTCGAAGTTCTGAGGTTTTCATTGCTGTCGTCTTTTAAACTCCAGTCTCAGAGTCTATTTGCAAAACCACAGACCAAATACAAGCCATTCCGCAGTCATGATAATTTGTGGTAAGATTAAAAAAGAGTTTGGAAGAACCTCTTGGTAAACTACGCACATAATATTTCAAAGCCACGTATAACTTTATTATGTAGTAAATCAAAATGACTTCAGTGTTTAAGCAGCACAATATTCCGTGGAAGAGGTTTTTTTTAAACATTTGTCATATTACAGAATTTATAGCTGTCCCAAACATGAAACATGGGCTGGAATCACGCAAGCAGCTCTGCAGACCCAGTATGTGCATAAGAGCATCACCAGCTGCAGCAAGGTTCATGAGGACAGCGGGGTTTCCTCACATGACGGAACTGGGGCTGTAGCCAGCACTCCCCTAACATGCACCTGCACTCCACCTTTCTCAGATGTTTTGCACTAAATAAGCAGCAAAAAGGCAGGAAATTTATATTTTTAGTTCCTTGAAAGGTGTTCATTAGGACATCATGTAATTTTTTTTATATCTATATGGATGCAACTCATCTGTACACACTTTGCAGTGATATCCCATCAGCTTTGCAACAGACTGCAATGAAGATCTACTCAGGGTGGAGGGTGGTAGTGAATCAAAAAACTTTACAAGTGATTTTTGGCTGACAAAGATGGTAACTTGACATTTCACCCATGAATTCAAAGCCAGAGACTGTGTTATTCCTTCCTTCTCTGTTGTGGAGGGGAGAAGAAGAAAATCACCTCCCCCAAACCCCAGCGAGATGAAAGCTTGGGTGATCTCCTACCAGAAACTCTTCCTAGTGAGCCTCAAAAGTTCACTACAGGGCTCCTTCCCTTCCACAGCAGCCAGCTCCTCACTCCCCATTAGCATTAGCAGGATTAGACCTTGAGCAACCAGAGGGATAAAAAGAAGGTGCTAAACCTCCAGGCATCCATCCCTGTCCTTCAAGATACCCTGCTGCCACTGCTGAGTGGCCAAGGCTGCTGGCCCAGCTCCCCTCCTCTTGCTGGACAGTTAGGAGCAGTGCATTCCCAGTATGACTTTGTGCCCATAAGTTACACGGCCAAGGAAGAAATAAGCACTGTATTTACAGCAACCAACCTTTCCTGTTGATTAATTCTTCAACCAGACCATTTCTTCTTGAATGCAGAATATTTTATCTAAGGCATTCAAGTTACAAAAATCAACAGCATGCCCCAGTAATCTTCCAACAATACCACGTGTGCTATCACTTTCTTCCTTAAAGGTGGTTGTGTCAAGGACTTCTGCTGCGTCCTTTTCCACTAGCCCACGCAAGCGCTATCTTGCTCATGCAGGTGCCCAGGCACAGTTAGCAGAGCTCAACACAGACAATGAGATAAACTATGCCTGTTTTAGCATGCTAAAGATACAAAATGGCCTTTGTATGCTGCCTTACTGGGTCACTTAAACCCTGACCTTGGTCTGCTAGGACTTCTTAGAAACAGGACCTTCAAAACTAATTCAGAATTATTCCCTGGTTGGCTGCCAAAACCAACACCACCAAGGTCCATCTATTGGCACAGTTTCTAGCAAGACCCTTGTAATTCCCCAAATTGTACATTCTCCACGGATGAAAAGGAAAACAAGTAGTAACCCCATGCTTTTTTCCCCTGAAAATGTCTTCCTTGGAAACCTATTGTGCTTGGAGCTATGCCACTCGAATTCATCAGAGAAGAGAATCTGTTTATTTGCACATCAAGTACATCTTATTGTTTCTGGATGTCAGTATGTAAATTGTCAAGTACAAATTTATTTTTCCACTAGCTTAAGTTTTCCTCTGTGCTATAATTACTGTAATCCAAGAAATAGCATGTGTTTCAAAGAGCTCCATTTTAGCATGCTACATTCATATATGATCAACAAACCCAATTAGAAAAATCTCCTACTGGTATTTAGGATCTTATTTTTCAGTTGACTCAGAACAAACTTCTTGTCTCCAAGAGGTATTTGGCATCTCTTAAAATAAAATCTTTATTGGAAAAAACCAACGATTAACAACTACTGGTCTTTCTATACTGATCAAAACACAGAAACATGTGCACGTATTTTGTCAATGGCACTGATCCAGTGCTCAGATTAATCAATTCCTGTACAGTTTAAAAGTGTCTCAACAGGGCACAGCTATCAGCTTAAAACAACATACATGAGGAGAAACTCAGTAAAATCAGAACTCTAAAGAGAAGGAAAAAGAGAAAGCTATCAAGAGGGGTCCAAAACAAAGAGCAATTACTCGACAGTAGCAGCTTCTTCAGCTCACAGAGACCCTGGTGTTGGCAACAGCCCCAGCTCCCCAAAATTCAGGTGCAACCAGAGGTGCTGTGCAGGGCATCCTCAGGAGAGACATGGGCAGCAACAGTGGAGGCATAGATGAGACTACATTGGCAGCACGTACCAAGAAGCCATCAGAAAGGGGCAGTAAATGGAAAACACATACAGTGACTCCTAGCAGGAGTGCCAAGGTGACTTGGGATAAAGAAGAAAGTTCAGAAGAACCTGAGCCATGGGGTAGAAGACCTGACCATGCCCCAGGAGGCCTGGGTTTACTCACTGCTGCCCTTCAGTAGCAACTTGCTCAAGGTTATGATGCTTTAGCATCTTACCTAAGAAATGTAAGTCATTTCTTTCTGTGCCTACGCCTCTTCGAAGTGTTTTTCATTTGTTTAAATACTCATTTGTTCAGGACAAGGCATACCTTCCTATAGTTTGGGTTAGTATCTCAGGCTCTGCGGTTCTTAATTAAATGCTGCTGCTAATAATGAAAGGGTAGAGGCATAAGGGATGGAGTTAATTTACTCCTCAGATGTCCTAATAGCTGTTCTCAGTAATCACACAAAAGCTTGAGGCTGTATGTGTAACTGAGGAAGACCCAGCTATCCCTGGACAGGACACAAGTTTCTTTCAAGCTATCCATGTTTTACTATAAAAACAGTAAATCATTCATTTTGAAAATAATCACAACAAATGACTCCATGTCTTTCTAATACTCCAAAGATGTGGGTCTCATGTCCTCACAGGAAGAAAACTAAAGAACTCAAACACAATACCTGGTTTCAATACAGAAAATAGATAAAAACAGTAAAAGCACACAGCCTGGATTGACACCTGTTTATCATTTAAAGCCTACACGATATTCTACCTTTCTGCTCATGAAACCAGACACTACAGCTGGACTCTGCACTTGGGAAAGTCAAGAAGCTCTAGATACAGTTTAGCATGATTCTCCTGGGATTTCTACTGGACTACACAGGACAGGATAGCAGGGTATCTGTTTCAGAATCAAACCCTGTTTTTCAACAACAACCCCCCCACACATTAATAGCAGGTAATAAGACACCCTACAGTAATAATAAGGTTGGTGGGGAATCCACTGCCACATTTCATTTGAAGACTTTAGCCTTATCTACAGCAGTGATCTATCAGATAAAATGCAACACTGCTTTTTTGTGATCTTCAATTTCACAACCATAATGCTTTGTGGAAAGTTGCCTTCACACTTGCCTTCAAAAAACAACTATTGGAGGCATCTGCATACAAAAATATTTTCAGAGGACCCCTTTTGGTAATCAGGAGCAGCACTCCCATTTCACAGAACAGACATGGGAATACATTTCAGAAAGGTTTGCTTTCTGCATATAAATTTAAAACTTTGAGTGACAGAAATTGTTGCATGCTTTGGAATAACTAATATCCCTGAGTCTCAGGAACACCAGCATTTGCAGGCTACAGTATTCCTTTTTATAAGCAAAGTACTTATGCCAAGTCAATTTTGTATATTATAAAGTTATTATGACATGTAACTACTATGCAGTATAAGCAAGACCCAACACCATAAGAAAAGAAAACAGGGTGGGTTTTTTGCAATCATAACCAAGGAATAAATAATTTACTTTCCAGAGTTTTTGCTATATAGTCCCCATGACCAGAGGCAAGGCTTAATAGGCTGAATATGTGCATTAAAGGTAACTATACCCAACTTCAGATCCAAGTTTAACAGGTTCTCACTTTAGGAGTAAGTTTGTCACCATCTGAAGCAAAATGAGGACAATTTCTCAACTATTTTAGACCACTGTCTGACATCATTGAAGCAAGCTGTTGCAGAGTGTCCTGGTTTTAGCTGAGAGGGTTGATTTTCTTCATAGTAGCTAGTGTGGGGATATGTTTTGGATTTGTGCTGGAGACAGTGTTGATAATATAGAGATGTTTTTGTTCTATGGACTTATTGTTGAGCAGTGTTTACACAGAGCCAAGGCCTTTTCTGCTTCTTGCACTGCCCTGCCAGCGGGATGGCTGGGGGTACACATAAGAAGTTGGGAGGAGACACAGACAGGACAGGTGACCCAAACTGACCAAAGGGGTATTCCATACTATATGACGTCATGCTCAGTTTATAAGGAGCTTGGGGGAAGAGAGGGGGGGGGGGCGGCGGCGTTCAGAGCGATGGCGTTTGTCTTCCCAAGTAACCGTTACGCGTGATGGAGCCCTGCTTTCCTGGAGACGGCTGAACACCTGCCTGCCCATGGGAAGTGGTGAATGAATTCCTTGCTTTGCTTTGCTTGTGCGCGCAGCTTTTGCTTTACCTATTAAAATGTCTTTATCTCAACCCACGAGTTTTCTCACTTTAACTTTTCCAATTCTCTCCCCCATCCCGATGCGGGGGGGGGGAGCGAGTGAGCGGCTGCGTGGTGCTTAGCTGCCGGCTGGGGTAAAACCATGACACAGAAGTAGAATTTCCCATAAAACTCTAAGCCTGAGTGCTACGATTCAGACTATGTGTATGCCTTTGTGATGTTTTCTGGAACTTATGTCGTACATTAGAGTTTGGCAGTAGTGTTACTTCCTTCTCATTTTCCGTTGTTCATTAAAACATGTTGGGAACAGGACTTAGGTTGTTCATGTCTCCATTGCATAATTCTTTGCTTTAAATGCTTATCAGAAGGTGGGAAGTCAAAGGGAATTAAAGCAAAGAAAAACTGCAGTGATGAGAACAAAGCCGTGTTTGGGGAAAACCATTCATAAAGAAATAAGTCAGCAGATGTGTCAGGTGTGCTGAAGACAGGAGGCCAGACTGCTCCTCTCCGCCCCGAGCACGTCTGTTCATTAGGGGAATAGAGGCACAATAAAGAGAGGCAAAGCAGCAGATCTGGTGCCAATTCTTTGGGAGTTTCTGTCGACAACATCTGTGCTCATGTCAAGCACTCAGATGATAGCAAGATAAACTGGGCTCTCCCGCAAACAGCAGTTTGTAAAATCTAGAAAGGAAATCTGGAACAGGGCTGAGAATTAGCATTAGAGCTGCTTTAATCATCTCAGCTACAGAGCAAGCAGTGCACGGTATTTGCCCGTTCCCATGCTGCCACAGGCAGCTCAGCACCGCACCCTGGGGTCGAGATGGAACTACATTATATTTGTGTCCTCAGCTACCCACTGAGGATGGCTCGAGACTGTGTGCCGCACTGTACTTGTCTCTTCCTCAAAGCTCAAAGCCATCGTGCCATGGCTCCTGCTTTATTTCTTTACAACCACTCCAGATTGCAACCATCTCTCCAGACCCTTGCATCCGCAACGCTTATCTCCAAGCCTCTTCCATGAGGCTGATGTGTCAAGGCAATTCTCAGGCAAAGTTGCCATAGTTCAAATGGATCATATCACCCTCAGCCAGCCAAACACACATCATTCCCATGTAAAACAGGTAAAAATTCAGCTGTTTATTTACAGACTTTGTACCAATGTGGTATGAATCAGCAAGGGGAAGGGGCATGCATCTGTAATTGCTCTGGGAATAGACTGGTTTGCTTACCCCAAAGGAAAGCAGAGAATTTATTTAATGCAATAGGTCAGTTGTGCAGTACTACATCCCTGGGGAAAAATTCTTCTCTATCGAGCAGTAACAAAAATAAATAGATCATTCTGTCCACCAGTCACTTAAAAGTGCTACAGCCCATCTGTACATGAAAGTAGATTTTAAGAGAGAGTTACCCATCATAAATTAAACTCCAGCTCCTCATTTAGTAAGTTATAGTCTCTATACCACAACAAGATAATGGGAAATGAGACTAAAAGAATGCACTATAAACCTAGAAAGACTTTTAACAAATCCTAAATTATAAGAAATTATCTGCAAGCTGTATCTCACTACATCATTAAAGTAAGCATTTGCTACTTTAATCTCTTCCTACCAAAGCATGTCATCCATCAAAACTATTTCTCTGCTTAGGAAATGCAAGCAGTATCAATTTGGTTATTTAAATTAGAGGTACTAGAAAAGTAAAAAGCCCCAGTAAGTAAAAAATAGTCCCAGACTACTTACCCAAAACGCTCATTACATTTTACAGCACTGGACAGAGATTCAAATATTCAAGCCAAACTGGACTAACAAAGAGTATGCTTAAAACTTATGGATATATTTCAACTTGTTCATAAGAGAATGCATTATTGAATGCCACTAGAAAAACATTTATTAGAATGTTTCTTTTATAGATGAAATATGAGTAGAAACACACTAAGAGAATTAATATGGAGCCACACAAAGACCTACACTTCCTTCTGGAGGTAACTTTCAGAAGCACAAATGAAAACTCTTCACTGCTCTGAGCTTCAGAAGCAACCCAAATACAAAACCATCACCAACAACCAACCCTGCCCCTTGTATTTTTACCATCAAACCCCAAATACAGCTCCCGCACTTTGCCATCAATGCCTCACAGCTTCCAAAAGCCTGCTACATTTTAAAGAAAGCAGATGAAGCCCAAGAGGCAGGGCTTGGGAGCACACAAGTTCCCAATAATCCACAAGAAAGGAGATAAGCGGGTTCAACCTAGACCCCCTTGAGAACGAAACAAGAGGAAAGCTTCTGTCAACACCACTCCCCAAATCACACGCTGCTCTGTTTATTCATCACAGTGGCCTGGCAACAAAAAGTTCTGGCAAAACAAATAACTTTGGAAATGCAGCAGTTTTTAGGCAGTTTCTTCCTGGGAGTGGAGAGGGAGGAAGGGGAGATGCAGACAGGCCCTGCTGAAAGGTGCCTGGAGTCCCATCATGTGTTTCTGGTTGGACCCCTGGAGACTTTGCACCATGGAAGACTTTACCTGAACCAGGTGAAAAGAGCAGAGGACTCACCATTGACTTGTCTTATTTTCCTCCCTCTACCAAAAGCCATCACACCACCACTGGCTGGGGAAATGATAGGCATAGTGTGGAGTCTGGTGGGCTCAGATACTCAGACTTCTCTGCTCAAGTGGGGGGTACGGAGAAGAGTTTCTGTCTCCATTTAGCTTACCTTCACGTAAAAAAACCCCAAACAAACCAATAACCCAAACCCAACGTTCCTATCATGCATTTTTTTATGTCCCTGCAAGTCTCACCTAGTGAAGTGTTCAAAGACAGCTCTGACTTTCCCAAGATTGACAAGCCCCCATACCTCAAGCTGTCACTGATCAGGAAACTGCAATCAATCTCCTTTTCAGCTACATTTGGTCTCATATTAGGCAGCATGAAGAAAGAACAGTTCTCCTTAGAAAACATCCCCCAAAAAAGGCTCATATTTGGTACAAAAGGGTTGGGGGTTTTTCATTCTTGCAGGGAACCCTCTGTGGATTGAGGATGCTCCTGGGAGGTAGCCAGAGTCAGTGCTGCATCTCCCCTCTCCAGGGCTGACCTCAATTAGTCATAATAAAATTCTGTGCTTTTTACAACCAAGGTGCCAGTACCAGCATTTAAAACAACGGTAACTCACAAAGCTGCAGAACACGCTTTAATATCTCTTTAACGGTATTCAGACGGAGTATCTCCTCTCAAACTCATTCATTTTTACGTGCTCATGTTGAAAATATGCCGCCTCTGTTCTCAGGACTGGAGATGCTCAGAAGTGACCACAGGGACTTACAGCTCAGGGAGACACATCCAAACAGAAGGCAGGAGAGTTATACTGCGTGGGGAACAACTCACCAAGACCCCGAGCCCTGCAGGGATCTCCCTAAATCTCCACCCTGACAGTAACAGCCATTTAGCAATCAACAAAACTTTCAACATGAGTCAGAGAAGCCCACGGAGTGACATATGATGGAAGGCTTACAGGAACGATTAGCGTATCTTTTTGGTTATAGGATTTTCCAGTTTCAAGATAAGAGCGGGGAAAGAGGGCTGCAGATGTCGCTCCATCCTGAAGGGGAAACTAAGGCAGAGAAATTTATCCAGCTAAAGCACGGACTCATAAATCTGTGGGCAGGAACCCAGGAATTCCCAGTGATGTTTATTATTCTCTGAATACTTTCTAATAAATTCCCTCTTTACTACAAAGCCTGCCTGATCCAACTGTACATATTTACTTAGTATTCTCTCAAGTGGCTAACAGACTGACTCAAAAAGAAAAAAATCCCATAGTGCTTTTTCAAGAAAAGCTGGATTCCCTGGTTGGATGAAATGGCAAATTTCTTTTCATTGCACTCCAGATGGTCCTGATTCTGGAACCCACGTCTACCAGACAGACTCACAGGTTTGTGGAGGGTTCATCCACCCAGCCAAGCCACAACGCAGTTGAGGGGCTGTTTGGCAGAGTAAAATCCCAATACCATGGTGCGGAGACTGCCAAATAGAAAGAAAAAATTAAAAA
The DNA here is from genome assembly GCF_028858705.1 of Grus americana. Classification (NCBI taxonomy): domain Eukaryota; kingdom Metazoa; phylum Chordata; class Aves; order Gruiformes; family Gruidae; genus Grus; species Grus americana. The sequence goes on from NC_072865.1 coordinate 5,503,111, forward strand.
AATAATCTTTGCATAGTCTCAAAAGAAAAAACAGCAGCAAAACACATGTTCTCAGACCCTTTGGTTCTAGAGCAAGCATCTTGTCTCATAAGCCAGAAGTGCTTCTTCCTCTCCAGTATATATTTAGTTATTCCCTTCATATAGCAGGACTGATTCTTTTACCCCGTCAAATACATCTGCTGAGCAACAAATTCAAGAAGAAACTCAAACCTGAAAATATAAACGTTACAGAGGCACTTGGCTCATAGGGACATCACTTAATCTGCAAAGCCATAACTAACCTAGTACTTTATGCATGAGAAAACTTTTGCCCTTATATTGCTGCGATTTGTGAAGCTGTTTTGAGCTCCCTGGGCTGACAAAGACTGTTGCTGCAGGAAAACCCCTCAGGAGGTCCCAGCCCCTGCAAGGCTGATCTGCTGTGGGATGGCTGGAGTCACAGAGGAGCAGGGCAAGGGAAACGGGCGGTGGAAGACATCTAACAGTGCAGCACAGTGGTGGGCTGGGAAATACATGCAAGGGGATACTGTCAGGAGCCAAGGATAATTGCCATTAAAACATGAACAGGATTATAAACATGAAAACGAACGTTTTTTTCCCTCCTAGACAATATTCTCCAGCAAATATGCCTGGAACAGTTACAATCAATAGCCTTCTCCTTGAGAAGTTCAGAAACATTTTGGTACCATTCACAAAACCATCATCAGTTTGTCCATCACATGAACAGCATTTGTGTTACGTTTCATTGCTGCTAGGACAAAATAGCCCAACGTAATCCCAACAACTGCTAACTAGCACCCGCTGGGCTTCTGCTCAGCAACTCCTATCAACAGGAAAATATTAAGGGGGCTTTCACAGGCTTTTGAAAAATCTGTAGAAACACTCAACACTGTTTCCAGCAAAGCTCTGCTCCTGTTCCCCAGTGGGTCAGTTGGTGCTCAGGAACGGGTGCAATGGAGAAGCAAAGGAATATCACAGGGCACAGGCTCTCCCTTGCGAGCCACCTACCCCACAGCACCGCTGACAGATGCCAGGAAAAAAACAAACAGCAAAAAACCCCCACCTCCCCAAACCCCCCACATCTCAGTTCAACTACACTCCTAGAAAGGCAAGACCATGTGTTGTTCACCTCAGGGTGAAGAAGGGAGGAAGCCTAAACTTTTTAAGAGACTCAAATTTGGATGACAATCCTCAGTGCCACACATGGCAGCAGGGGTTACTTCATTCAAGCTAAAACAACATGTTAGTAGCCTTTTTCTCCCCCCCCCGCCCTTGCAACACTACTTAATAGATGAATCAAGGAGAGCAACCCTGAAGGGCAAACTTCTCTTAACCCTGCAAAAGACATGTGAACTAAATAGTACAACACTTCTGGGATGCATTCAGCATGTCCTGGCTTTGGGCCCAGGAACATAAATCTGTTCCTTACACTGGATTGAGTTTGCTTCAGTCTTTCCATTGGATGCAGTCCAAAGCACTGTCCATCCCAACGGCAGCATCTCTGCACCCCTCCATCTGCCCTCGCATGGTTCAGAAGTCCGGTCAGCCACAACTTCTTGATTGCTCCAGAGGAAAGCCCAGGCCTCGGAGCTCGTCATGCCCCGTTAGTAACTCATGAGGCATTGCCACCATCGGTTCAAGGAACCTCGACTGCTCTCACAGCCCATGGCACCATCAATTACACTCAATGGCACTGGTGGCGGTGGGGGAATAAAAGATTTCTCAGGGGAAGAGGAGTCTGAACTCACGTTCGTGCAGACAGTCTCATCGTCCTCTTTTCTTGGGTTTCTTATAATAAGAAAAAATATAAGCAAGACCCCAGAGGATCAAAAGACAAAGTGTCAGTGTCAGATGATTCATGACCGCCCAGTTCCTCTTCATTTCAAGAGTGACAAAGTAAAATAAATTAAATCCAGCTGACTAAAACAAGCCAACCTAATTCACGGATGAACCAGGAGAATCAAAAGCGTATGACAGTGTTAGTAGGAAAGCTTCTTTTACATGCAAACAGCCCTCACTGTGTAAATGGACAATTAATTTATGGGAGCCAGATGTCCCTGTTTACAGCCGTTGTTTACCTTACTGCTCTGCCCTTTGATGGATTGATAGATGTCACCATTTTTCAGCAGTGGGTGAGCAGCAGGGCCACTGCCTCCCAAGCTGAAAGCCTTTGCTATCCCAGCCCTGATAATTTTCCTTCTCCCCAAACTACATTCTCCTATTTCCAGACTTGGTTTACAGGGAAACATGTTTCCCTTAGTAAATGAAATGAAAGATGGTCCTCCTGCTTTTAACAAATTCTTGTATAGAAACCAAAGCCAGACTCTCCCTGTATCAAAATGGGCAGAGGCGCTGGTTACTGACACACAGACACCACAGAGCTCCAGCATTGCTAATGCAAAATTAAATTCAACGCAGAAGAAAAAGCTTCCCCCAAACATATTAATATTTAATAGCAAAAACAAAAAAAAAAAAAGAGGGGGGGAAGAACAGAGACACATTAAATATAGCCACATCAGAACATCAAGATAATAAGCAGAGCAAAATTTTTTCTAAAGAAGATATGCCAAAGTTTTGCAGAATCAGAAACCCATTTTATATTTGCAAGATGCTATAAAGCCAAATTTAAGTCTGAAGACAACTGGAAAATTACAGAAGGTTGACAGTAGAGATCAAACTATTCGAACTTGCTTGGTTTGCTATTTAAATCCACAGATAAACAAAGGGCAGAATAAAAGCAGCTTAAACCCAGGTAGAAACTAATTAACAGCTACATTATAACAGGGAAAACGACCATATTCTGTGTTAACCACTGTTAGCAGCTACTCAGCAGCTTAGTATGAAAAACGAACTTGCTTGGAGAGAAGCTGCCACAAATCAATATCAATGTCCTCGTGCTCTATCACAGCCAAAAATCAATGCACGCCGCCAGCTGCCCCGTGTGTGCGCTCACACAGCTGTGCATAAACCCCAGAGTTCAAGATGGGGAAAATGTATTATCTCCCACCCATCAAACAGACAGGACATACCACGTCAATGGTGGCGTCCATTTGTCCCCTAACAGTCATCTGCAGTGGATTTCCAAATCGATACGCCGCTCCTGCCTGTGTTTTAGTAAGGGTGCTCCCAGCAGTGCCTCCCTGGGGAGCACACAGCAGCCAGGGGGGTCAGCCCCGTCCCGTTTGGTCACCCTGCCTCCCCCATAAGGAACAAGGTGTGGGCTGAAGCTGGAATCCCACAGTACTGAACCAGTGAAGCAGAGCAAGTTCTCACTCCATCTGAGGGGCTTTTTGCTTTTCTTCCCCAAGTCCTTTTTTTTTTTTTTTTTTTTTTTTTTTTTTTTTTTTTTTTGAGAAAGGGAGGGAAGAGAGCACAGAGCATTAAAGCTCACATGTTCTCTAGTGTGGGTGGTTTTCTTTTTGGGTGTTTGTTGTTAGGTTGGGGGTTTTTGTTTTGGGGTTGCTTTTTTTTTTTGAAATGTGGTTATTCTGTTTGTTTACTGATGTTATCTATAGTTGTGCTATGATAGATTTTGATCTCAGATTCTTTCTTAATTTTCAAAACACCCACTTTAAAGCAAGCAGCTAGGGATTCTGTTCACCACCGTCACATCATGCTTTTAAATTTAACAAATATTTTAGGACACCGAAGCCCCTGCCATCTTCCTACCCCCAAACCACTACAAACTAATTTACTGCAGCCCATCCTATTCAATAGCAAAGGTACCTAAGTGTCCATGCAATTTATTTCATTGATTAGTTTGTTTTTTCCAGTGGTCTTTGTAACAAAACAGAGGCTTTCAGCTCATTTTTTGCTGAGATAAAAGCTTCTATTGCTTATAATCTGTTTGTAGTAAGAGCTGATAAATTGAACAGAAACAAGAGTTGAGCCTAATGCTAATAAAGGAGCACTTGATAACAAGACCTCCATCAATCTGAGCAACGTTTCCACTTAAAGCAATGCAGTTGAGATAGGTCAGAGACCTAAGCCTTAGTATAACTTTATATAACTGCTCACTTAAGTGGCATTCATTGGGATTAACACAACCAGCCTAATTTCTTTGTATGATCAGAGTATTGTTTAATTCTCAAACCAGTTTTCTCATTTTTACCATTTCATTTCTCCCCCTTGCTACCTCTGAACATGGAGTTCCACAACCTCCCAGTCAGTGCAAAGCACCAACTGCTAAGAGAAGGAAAGCTGTGCTCATTAAACTTGGAAAACTTTGGGAAATAGAGATCAATATTATATTATATTTTCCTCTACAGATTTTCATCTGTTCTGTCTTCAGTTTGAAATGTTCTCAGCAGTGAACATCTGTTAGAAAATCTCTTACAAAACCCCACTTAGTCTATGGCCCTTTAATCAAAGAAGGGTGAGGGTATTAAGAATTTAAAATAATATATCCAAGTTTAAAAACAAATACATGTGTTTTCTATTTGAGAATGTGTGTTATTACTTTCACATTCTGACCTGTTAAGTACACATGCTCTACCACAAGTCTCTCTGGAATTTTGGCAAGAACCGGCATTTATTTAATAAAAGGCCTTATTAATCGTAGGACTATATCGTTGATACTTTGCATTTACACAGCACATTACATTTTCAAAGCTCTCCAACATTAAGTAATTCAAACAGCCTGTATATTTGCATAGATGGATGCACACAATTGTAAAGGAAATTATGAAACATGTTCGCATGTTTCTATCTGAAAGAAGTTATAACAACTAAATTCTTGAGTAAATTGAAGATAGTTCACTATTCTTGGCACTACACTATGAGAGAAAGCCTCAAACCAAAGCAAAATTATTCCAGCATGTTTGATAAGGATTTCAGAGTGGGATTTCTCTCACCTGCCTTGACTCAGCTTTGAGGTAAAGTTTTCCATTACAGCTGGTCATCCAGAAGCCTTTAGAGTCAAAAGAAAGGATTGGTCACAGCTTGATTGCTCTTTATGCCAGCCTGCAGAGGGGTCCAGGTCTGCTGTCCCCAGAAGAGCTGGCTTCTCACCATGCACTTTTAATTGGGTCCATCTGGTGGACTCAGACCCAGACAACACGTACATTTTGGCATTCAACAGCGCACACATTGAGGCAGATTAATTCAGCTTAATGTCTGCCCATCTCTGGCCTGCTTAATTGGATAACATTAACTAGCAAGTTTAACATAGCACGTTAAAGGACCAAAGGCATTTTCTTGTTAATGAACACCACTAGTAAAACCATGCATGGCAAATTATTCTGAGCCTATCTTTGACATATGGCTACTTATAAACAGGTTTTTTCTTTCAATATTCACTCAAGTTTTTAGGGATCCAAAGACTCTCAAGATACCTGGAGGCATTTACACTCCAACATTTGGAGGTTCTTCCTTTATTTTGATATGACAAGACTCCCCTTCAGACAGACAAGCAAGACCAGTTCCTGTATCAATGCAAGAGAACCATTTGTCCAGCTACATGATGCTTTTTTAAGACCAGGTAATCTCACTTGCGGCTGCCTGAATTTGAGAGATGGTGCCTTTTTACTCCACAGAATAAAAAAAAATTACAAAAATCAATCTACCAAAAAAGCTCCCTGTAACTTCAGGCCCAACCAGAGCTCTAGTGAGATCAACAGAGCCTTAGCATTTGGTTGGTTTGGGTTGCACACACACCCAAAAAATAGCTTCAAACAGAACTCTATTTCTGAAACATGTCCATAGGCAATGTAAGCTTAATTCTGATCAGAAAAGCACTTAATTAGCATCACTGGGAACGAGACTTCCAACTGCACTGCGTAAGGGAGTACAGCCATGCCGGGGGGAAGAAAGCGTTACGTTGTTCTGCTGTTGTCAGTTTTGCTGATGAACATGACAACATTAGTAAGAAGTTGAAACATGAACATGTGTGGGACAACTCTTCTCCTTATTAACCCATGTCCAAGGGTGGGATCAGGAGAATGGTTTTCACAAGCTGAGGATCATCTCTTGCTCTGTGTACTTCTCAACTCCTGCAAGTTCCCTGGGGGCAGGAAACAACTGCAGGATCTGTGCTCATGTGCACTCTTTCCTGGCTAGAAACCCAAGCCATGCCAACCAAAACACCTTGCTCTTGGGCAGGTACTTGAAAGCATACAAGAATGGTCTGTTTAACCATTCCTTGCTGTCCCATAACTTCCATCATCCTTTTCATCCTCCTTTGCACACTTTAGAGGTTCTCTCTCTGCTTTTGGAGAAAGGACAAGACATGCATACTGTTTCAAGATGTAGGTGAAGCCTAAATTTCTCTCTTCTTTCCCAATAATTACTCATTCCTCTCCCACATGCATAACTATTTATCTGCACCGCATTTCATCTGTCATTTTATCGCCTGGCACTCAAGCAGCTGTTGGGAAATTACAACACGGACGCACCACACATGTATCTTGTCATTAGAAAACAGCCCCCAAAACCCCACAGAGTGGAGCAAAACCCCAACCCAACCACACCCAAGTTCTTCACAACACATGTTCAGCTTTGACCTCAAGGAAAGCTCCCTAGAGAGTTTGTAATAGATGTGTCCCGCAGGCTGGTCCTGCTTTTATAGAAACCACTTAGTCAAACATCCCACCGTACCTTTCAAGCTACTATGACAGCTACATCTTAAGAAGTTTGAGGGAGGCTGGTTAGGATGAGACAAAGAAGGAACAAAGTTTGATCAGAACCATGCATTTCAGAGAGAAATTTTTAAAAAAGCAGGAGTAAACGAGATTTATCACTTGGGAGCACTGTTAAAAGTTGTCTCTACAAATAAAAGTTACCTCCTGACTGCATAAACATCATAAGAAGTTGTATCTTGTTCTGGCCAGATCACTTCTGCATCTATCAGAAAATGTGTATTTATATATTTTATATATGTTAAAAACCAGAGAAAATTCCAACTGAAGAACACAACAAATAATTAGATAGCGAGCAGTGATTTGACAATACGATAAATCAAGTTCATCGCACATCTCACTTCCTTCAAAATCCACAATGCAATTACGCCCAACCAATACATTCTCCAAGAAGTTTGAGTCTCTTTTCCCTTCTTATTTCCACCAAAAGCACACTCATCTTTCACCCATACCACACAGTTTCTCCACTTTACACCGCAGGATTACAGTGGTTTACACCAAACAAGGATCGTGAACCGCCACTTCTCATAGTTTATCATCACAAAAACCAAAAGCAGCTCTCTTTCTATGTGAGTCCACAGACCTCATCTCTCAATGTGGACATGAAAGCGCACTTCAGAAAAACAATATTCCTGCTACAAAACCTAACACATGAACATTTGCAGAAGACTTTAAACCATATAGTTGAATCATGTTCTCAATTGGAAACAGAGTCCTAAGAAAATAAACACACATCTCAAAGTGTTTCTACTTTTTTCTCCCTATTAAAAACAATTTCCACAGACTCCCTAGCCTTCAGATGCTAACAGCACCCTGATGTCCTGGTGATATTCATCACGGAGACACAAGTCTGAGAGCTTCCCCACAACAACATCCCAGTGTGCTACTTCAAAACTGCCATGAAGAGCACAGCTCCAAGGGAGGGACTGTCAGATGGAGGTTTACAACACTAGTTGACCCTAAGACCTCAAGTCATATCATCATCATTTTCTCTTTTATGGAGACATGCTAGGATGTTAGTATATACCAAACCCTCCCTAATTACTGTGGTTTCCCTTTGGATATTAATCAGGAAAATATACGAGTCCATGAAATCTAAATGGTAAACAACACACAAGGTTGGGGGGGGGGATTGGGAAAAGCACTAATATCCTTGTTCTTATTTGTGTATGTATGAGCCTCCCTCCGGGACTAGAGCCTGGTAAAATTCCATGTTTACACTGCTTATGAAATTCAAGTATAGAGAGAACATATGATGGTAGAGATTCCTTTAAAGATTTTATTGCTTTGAGTTCAGGTCTGGTAGAATTATGAAGGTCTTCCCAAGCAAAAGTAATAAAGGCTTTACAGCGTCCTGGATAGTCAGCATGTTTGTTTTTATCTTTTTTCTAGCCTTGTTCTTCTGCTTCTCCCCCTTTGAAGTTCACTGCAGAACAGAAATATTTTGGTATTTGATGGCACTAATCAAGTAAGATTTCTGCTGCACGTTCGTAACAAAATCCATTAACCCTTTCAGAAAAGGAGACTGAACGTAGATGTAAGGATAACTATTAGTCTCATCCATCCCTCTATCTTGTCTGCAGGGGAAAATAGCTACTACTGACAACCTGCACCAAAATAAGATTTGTTTGGACTACAGAAAGGAAATCTGCCAATAGAGCTGCAGGAGCAGAGTTACACTGTCTTTGCAGCACTGGCCACTTTTCCTGTGCAAACAAGCACGGCCAAAGGCAAACAACAGCTGAACGTTAAGTTTCACCCTATACAAAACATACAATGCAGGAGATTTGGAGCCCCCAAATAATACGTGACCACCTGTTTCTTGGGCAGACACATCCCACATGGCACTCATACCAGTGCGCTCACGTTAGGGATACTATTTCATTGCCATGCGTACCAGCCATAAATCAAAGTGATAACCTTTTAGTTAGTGTTGTTAGCACCGAGCATTGCGTTTACATCTGCAAATCGCAAAAAAGTTAGCAGCAGACAATTCCCTTGCATGCTTCATTCCTCCTCTTGCTTTTGATCTGCTGCTTGTATTTAAAGACCTCCCAGGTTATGAAGCTGCCACATCAAGAGGCTGGAGAATGACAGCTGCAAACCTCACGCTGCCCATCAAACCCAGCCCAGAGTCCAAGAGCCCATGAGAAGAACTTTGTTTATTTTTATTGCAACATACGATATTTTTCTCCTGTGTTTATTCTCCCAACTCCTCCTCTCCATGCATAGGTAATTGACCCTTACATTGACTCTTAGGTTACTCTGGAAAACTACTACTAAGATCATGAACCACACAGATTATATTACAAACACTTAAAATATCTTCTAAAGTAAAGAAAAGCCCTGACTGCTTGTTTCATTCTTAAAAAGTCATTCTGATGTTTAGCACTGGGACATCAACTAATGACAAGGAAGTATCACTGGACTTGGAGAAGACAAACAGTTTCCTCTTTGACCCCTCAGGAATGACTGCTCACTCCTCAGCTACAAATGTCCTCAGGAGAGAGCAGCTTCAGCAACGGGGATGTCTACCCTGATCTGCCCTGGATCGCAGAGCTGCAACGACAGCCATCACACAGTTGTGCCAATGGCTTTCTCTCCGGCTAAACACCTGGCTCCATGTTAGACATTCCCAAAACCCAGCAGGAGAGAGGGAGGAGAAAAGTATAGATCTCCTTTGGTGTTTTTTCCAGTAGAAAACTATGTTTTCAGAGAAGAAAAGCAATTCAACTTTGGAAAGCTTTGGAAAGTGAGCACACAAGTGCCATCCACAAGGGAAATTCATTCCTCTCTTTGGAAACTAAGGAGCTTATAGTCCTGCCAGGCAAATGTTACCCTTATTAGCAGCGCTCATATTTTTTGGCATTACTCTGTTATCCCACTCCAGTAATGCACAAGAACGATGGCAAGTACTGTGTGAACACAGTGCAAAGGTAATCCCTTACCCAAAAAGCCTTCAATTCATAAGGCAACAGCCCAACCAAACCAAGACAGGAGCACAAAACCCCCTCATGATCAATGTAGTATCCATGCCCAAGCAGCCGAGCCTTTTTTTCTTTTTTAAAAATCTTGATAGCTACAGAGAGATTTATGAGTGGGAATGAGGACGGGAATAATGAGATGGCTTTGCAGATGCCTACGTGCAGCTCCTCCCAAGCATGAAGGTGCTTGCTTGAAAAAATGTGAGAATTGAGCAATAGAAGAGCTGGCACCAACTCTGTGTTATTTTTGATGAAGATCGTTTGTTTTTCTACAAAGTTGCAACACCAACTGAGGTAATGCAGAATACATGTTTGCTCTATGAGATGATTTTACAACTCTGCCTCTGAAAACTGAGCATATATTTCTTTCTAAATACAAACAGAAATAAACTTTTGCAAATGTTGACGATCAATTATAACCTAACATGTGAATCTGTGTTCAAGAGACATATAGGACCAAAAAAAGCAATGTCAGCATTAAAAGGCTCCACATTCACAACTTTGGCAAGTAGACAAGCAAGAGCTGGAAGTAACTCAGTCTGACAAAGAAAGTTACTCCCTAACATCAAAAATAGGCAGCAAGAGACCAGGGTACCTCTCATCTCCCAGAAAACTCAGCTCATGATGGTAACTGGTGCAAGTTGCTGATGTGTGACACTGTTCATGGGCAGCACGTGCCATGCACTGGGTATCAATCAAGCTCCCAACATGCAGCAAGCCATGTGATTAACGGGAAAAGCCACAATAAACCCATGTTAAGTCTGCCCTGCTACTTAAGACATAAGCATGCTCTTCCAGCAGCTGAGGACAGAGAGGTACCAGCACAATGAGAGGTCCCACACCAGACCTCTGGCACCGGCTGCCATGGCCATGCAAGGACAGGGACCCCAAGGAGACATCAGGCATTTGGCAGGGATGGCAGCAGCACCTCCACCTCCTCCTGCCCCAAGGCACAAGCTTCTCCGCATGCGATGGGAGCGACCATCATGCAGCAGCTCCTGCAATGGGACATTTCCAAACTGCAGCAGGAGGGATGGAAGAGCCAAGAAAACCTCAGAGAGGTTCCAAATCCAAACACCAACTAAAAGAGGCAAAGAGCAGTAAGAAGTATGAAGTGAGAAGAGAAAATAGAGGAAGAAATGAAGCCATCCTAAGCAGCAGCCCATGCTTTTTCTTTAATGAACTACAGATATCACCATACAGATGGAAAAGGATACCTTTCGTACTCCTTTTAAGGCCACGGAACAGTTTACACACAAAATCTGCTTTAAAAAGCATTCAGGACAAGGCCACAGAAGAACTTGTCTTCAGGAATACTGGAGGAATATCAGGAATTTTTAACCACCCCTTTGGAACTTCATAATTAAATAATAAAAATCCCATACAGTTATAGCTGTATTTACATAAACTTAGGAGGTCAAAAAGTTGCATCCCATTAAGAGAATGCTGTATTAGGCAGAAATGCATCTTACTCTTCCAAAAAGCCAATGGGAATTGGTCCGCTCATGACTTGGAAAGTCTTCCCCTAAGATAAAGGAATGTCCAATTGACAGAACCGCCAAAACTGTTCTTATTAATTCTTAAGCTAATGGTTTACAAATGTCTGTTTATTAGCAATGCCCAAAAAGCACACTACACATATGCAGCTTTTTTTTTTTAAAGGGCACACAATACAAAAATCATAACAAAGAAAAAGAAAGGAAAAAAACTTCCTGTAAAGAAGCCTGAGAGTTTTCAGGCAAAATATATGTGGAATTAAGTAATTCAAGCCAGGAGAGAGGCCTGCACAACAGATACCCAATCTATTATTCATAAAGGAGTACTAAAAAAAATTCTAATTAAAAAGCCCAAGAATTTACTCCCTATTATTTATGCTCATGGGGAGACAACACAAAAAGAGGAAAGAAATCTTACTTTCCAAATATTTTTTCTGGTAGTTCACTGGAGTTCTTACAAGATCATCAAGCATATGGTAACAAAGCTTCATTATCACTCTGGGGAAAAACATCCTTGTAAGGTAAAACTCTCCAGGCTTCAATCTGTCAACACCCATAGGGCAAGCGGCACCCACCTCGCGCCATGAGTTGGGAGCAGGGGTGCAAAATAAACATTTGCAATTATTTATACTTAAAAAAGCAAAAGCCCTGAACACCCATTCCTCAGAGCATTTTTTTTTTTGTTTTTTAAACTTGCATCCCTGCAAGGTAAGGAAGGCTGAGCAGCCCCAGCAAAACAGCTGCAACACATCAGCAAGGTCATCGCTGGCCATGCCAGAAGCTCATCACTTTTCTCAGTCCATCCTTAAAACTGAACACACACAGATGCCAAATAGCCAAACAGCAGCCAATCATCTGAATAGGCACAGACCTTTAACCTCGGAGGGCTCTTTTGCCAACCCAAAAGGGGTTGTGCATGCATGGAGAAGAGAAAAACTTGGAGGACGTGGCTGCAAATACTACAGCAGAGGAGGATGCAGATGGGCAGATCCATTGGATGGGGCTGGCCAGGAGCAGGGGGCTGCTAAGAACAGCCACTCCTGTTCTGCAATTCCCTGTTCCCAACCATGCACCCAGTCCTGGCCCCAGGGACTGCACATCTTTCCTGTTCCCCTTGCCTGCAACCTCATTTAACTGGTTTTAACTTGGACAGGAGATCATATGCTGGCACAGCACAGTGTTTAAATAAGGCTCAGCTTAAACTAAGGCTCAGACTGAGGAAAGTCTCTTCCATTTCCCTCAGTCACTCCCTGATGAGCTGGGAATCCTTTGAGAAGCTGCTCAGAAGCCCTCTCTAGTGATGCTGTGAGCTGAGCTGCTCAACTCCAGAAAATTTATATAGAAAGTTTTGGAAAGTGTTAAAAAAAATCCTCTCATACACTGAATAGCACCAGGAAACTACAAGAGGCCACTTCTAGTTTGACACTCAAGTTCTGGACAGCATCTTGCAGTTTTTGATGACAGCTGATGGGCAAACTAATTAAGACAGCAACTACAACACAGCTACAAAGGTAACCCCAATGGACGTTTAACAAGCAATGCATTGTATGTCCTGCAGCATCTGTACTGCTCCTACCCAAAACACAACTCTGTGCTCCAACCACAGCGCACAGTTCGACACAAAGTTGTATTCCCCTTTTGGAAGGGACATAGGTTTATTTTTTGGCTTGGTTCGGAACAAAACCAAACTAGAAACCTAAGTACATCCAAAGCTTTCTGCTTTTGTGTACAAGCCTGGAGAGGCACCACAGGCTTTCGGCAGGCTGGTCCTTAACACTCCTCAGGCACCCCTGACCTCTCAGCCCTTTCATTTCCTGCCCCGACTTCAGAGATAGCTGGCTTGAGAAAACAGCAGGACAGGGAAAAAAAATAAAATAAGATTCCCAAAGCTGTGCCTCCCTCTCCATGCTCCCTGGGAACCCCCAGTGTGCATTCAGGCTCCCTGGGAAGCAGCTTTAAAGAAGAGAGAAGAAAAAAAAAGAAAATAGAAAAAAGTGCTGAGGGTCTTTGAGCTGGTGTCTGTTAGTTTTTGCACAAAACTGAACCAAGAATGAACAAGACCCCTAGAGGCAGCATCAGCTGGGGGCTGGCAGAGAGCGATCGAGCAGCACACTTCCCTCAAAGGAAGGCCATGTGCTAACCATAGGGATGTATAGCACTATGTAAAGCCCTCGTCCCACTCCTCTCCCCATCAAAAAAGGCTAGAGGATGGCTGTGGAATTTTTTTTTCCCCTTCTATTCAGTAGGGGACCACTCAAATACCTTGTGTTCCAGCTAACGTACCACTGCAAGTGAAAACCCCATAAACACAAGATCCAGTTTTACAGACCAGGACTCCTGTGGACAGAGAAAGGCACAAGCATGCTACAGTTAAGAAAAACAAAACAAAACCAACCACAACCACCCCCCCCCCATCCCTATCAAGGCACATCCCTATTATCTCTGGTATTTGTGGTGCTACAAGGCATCCCAACTAGCTCAGCCTCCATTCTTTAAACACCGTAGAAGTGTGCTATAAAGTTTTTTCATGTTTTTTTCCATGAGCACAAAGGTCATGGAAAGGCCCATCTGATGCCACACCACCACTGATGTCTTGTTGGCTCAGTGTTAGCAGCACTGGGGGACCAACTCAAAGGCGTTACAGCTAGCAAGAAGCTGCATGGTCCCAGTCAAACACTAACAGCGTTTTAGTTTTATCAACATTAACAACTGCTATTTTTTTCAAAATCTTATGCCAGAATGGGCATTTTCCCCCCAAACAGCTGTTCCTGGAAGCTGGGCATTGCATAAAAATCGCACTTCCCACCAGAGAAGAGGCATACAGAGCACATTTCCTTAACGCTGCAGCACCATGAAATGCAGGACACCATCAGTGCGTCCCTTCATCCAGTGAAACCACCGGGGCAATGAGATTAATCTGGAGCCTGAACATCCGACTTCATATACACGCCATAAACCACCAGCCTCCTCCAGATCGAGACGGACGGTCATCGCTAAAGGGCTATAAAGAGCTTCCTTGGCAGTGGAGCTTTCATGTATGCTGCACAGATCAAACTTTTTTTTTAACGTACGCCACATCAAAATTATAACACAGAATTTTCCATATTTTAACCCAAAACACAGGCAAGGACAGGAAATGCCATACAAACTCCAAACTCACCCTAGATTAGGAAGAGACAGGAATCTGACTCAAAGGCAAAAGGAAAAACAATTTTGCCATCCTTGGCACAAAGATTAAAACCAGGACAAGAATCGCTTGTGCTGTTTCTCTGCCCCAGGGCACCAGACCTGCCCCGACCCCCCCCCAGGGAGCGCTGGCTTCTCTGACGCCTGGCGAGCCTTCAAAGGAGGGCAGAGCCCAAGGGGGGAAGAGCTGGTGACCGCAGGGCTGCACCCTTCACTGTGGAGAGGGCTGGGGAGTGGAGGGATGGCTTCCCCTAGCACAATGGGGAGGGAAGAGAGCCACGATATGGAAAGAAACCATGATGGAGAAGGATGGCCAAGAGCCCTGGGGGACAGCTGCATGGTGCTACATGCAAGGACAGGGCTACCCTTGGGGACACTGAGCCTCTTCCAGCTGCAGAGACAGACCCTTGACACAACTGCAGCCTCCCAACCCGCTCCAGAGACAACACACCCGTGTGTCTGCTGACTTAAGTCCCATAAGCTGCTTTGCCACTATTTTATCCTAGACATGACATTTCTTTTATTTCGAGCTTATGACTTCCCCTCACCACAGCTTGGAATTACTGAGTTTAGGAAGAAAAAGCAAGTGGGTTATGTTCAATGGGCAAAAATGCTTAAGTTTCTAGCGTGTAAGTCTTAAAAAAAAAAATTAAATCCTTACAACTAGCATTCAGGTTTAAGGTTTTGTTTGTTCGTAATAAAAGTGTTAATTATTTGAATTGCTAGAAACAGTTCTGGAGTGCCATGCAAGCCCCAGGCTTCTAAACAGCTACTACGTACGTCATAGTCAGCTTAATAACCAGCTAAGAAACATTGCCTTGCTAATGACGATAACGTGAAGTGAGGCACTTCCAGTTCTGACACTGCAGGACTTCATCTTGTCTAATCCTTCCCAAATTAGCTGCTTGTTTTTACTCTGTAATTGATTTTGTGATTAGCCCTTTAGGACAACAGGGGTCAACAAGGAAGAGTTTGCAAATCCACCAGAGCTGATAACCCTGAGCAAGATCTTTACCTTAGTGGGGCTTGTCTGAATTTTACCCAGTTTGGTGCCACTTGCCTTCTGCATCACAGATGCATCCAAAGTCATGCCATCCCACTGCTGTACAGTGACTTACTAATAAGTCCTCCTGTAAGCACAGGTGCTGTGCCGAACCATGACTTGCTGTGTTTGTGTAACTTCACGCCTAGGCTACATACAAGGTCAGATCATCAGCAGTGAATCTAACACAACTTGTTTCTTACAAAGCCCAAAACATGGCTTCTTCTCAGACTGAGCAGTTACAGAGGGAAAACAAAACCGTGGGTCCGGTTGACACTCCTGCTCCAGGAATGTCTGTGGGCAGCAAACACAATCCTTCCAAATTGCTTTGCAGTTAAAAGCAAACACAACGAGGCAGTCCTCAGCCCAGCGATGCAATCTGTGCCGAGAGGCACCTCACTCAGAAACAACCCCACCAGCGATGAGACGCTACAAGCACAATGCTGTTTTGCAACGAGATGCCCAGGCTCACACCACCAATGCTCCCATCCCAGAGCTGATTTCTCTGAATCCCAAACAGTGACTTGTGTCATCCTTTCTGGAAGGGCACTCTCCTTCCCATGACCGCAAGGGCCTGAAGAAGCCACTCATGTCTTTGATCTCCTTCTTTTGCCACAATACTAGGTAGTCAAGATTTTACTGCTTTCCATGCCAACAGGTCAATGCCTGCAACAAAGTAAGCCAAAACCTAAACAAGACTGAGACACAGGGCTGCTGTCAGACAGGGAGACCAAGAAAAGCCTCTGAAGACCACTGCAGTGAAGATTTATTTTAAACAAAAAGAAAAAAAAAGAAAATCATTAGTAGGCATATACAGAAGGTTCAGAGAACTTTACACAAAACAAAAACTCAACCCAAAATCAGCTCCTAATGACAGAAATTCCTATAAAGAAAAGTTCTTTGTGCAAAGAGCAAAGAAAGATTCCTGTGTCACTAAACCTCTTTCTCCAGCTTCTCACCAGTCAGAAAACACCTCATTAACAGTTAATGTCTACATAATGGTTTTATTTTACCACCACCTGATTTTTTTTAAGCTTACCCAGCCTTGTCAGTAGACATTGAAACTTTGACCACAGCACTGACTATATAACCTATCTGTCAATATTCCCACCTTTCAAATACACTTCAGAACCATTTAAGCCCCCCCAGCCCTCAATTAACAGCCGCTTATGTCCCACTTAAGGCTGAAGTTTATCACTTATGATCAGATACATTCCAAATCCTTATAAAACATCTTATATTTAAAAAATAGCAGGTAAACTAGCTGCAGTTATCTGTCAATAAACAAGTAATACAGTCTTTTCCCCTTTGAACTGGTCTACTTTCTCCAAGGGTAGAACGAACTTTCACCAAAGAACATGAGCTCAAGTTTGTTGATTTTAATGCTTTCTCTTCTCATTTTAAATCTCCCACCCTTGCCACCCTCCTCTCCCACAGGCACTGCGACATTCACCGGTGGTGACAGGTTGTTGTGTCACTGCAGTTTCTCACTTTTCACTCATGAAATTCAAAAGCAGCTGCTGACACGAGCTGGGACACTTGTATGCTCCCTCAGTTCAGTACGAGCTGCTTCTCCAACACATGCCTTCAAGAAAATGTTGTTTAGAATAGAGGACTAAATATATAAGAAAATGAGAAAATTTAAACCCACGTGCCTCTGGCATACATTAAACCAGAAGGAACAAAGAAATGCTTCCAGGCATTTTTTTCCTGGTCAAATTTTCACAGTTATTTGGATCCTTACAGGACACATGCATGGGAAAGAAATGGATCAAGCAGAGCTTCAACACCTGGTGTAAAACACCAGCACCTGCACTCAATCTTTCCCAAAAGCCCAGGTATGTTGCTCTACTCAGTGCCCAAATACTCATGAAAAATGGCAAAGCAGCTTCTGTGCAGCTATGCAAGGAAGAAGCCTGTTCACGTTAGCTCTCACGCACAATCCACCAGGCTCCAGCGGTCTGAGTTTGCCAGATAAGCTCTGAGCAAGAATGTGAAGTCTGGGTGATGCTCGAAACCCAAATCTGAAATCCCTGCTGCTTGCCCATGGCTGGTTGACTAGCACAGTCCATGATGGATGACTTGCTGCTTCTTGGAGTCTTACAGAGGAGATTAGATACCTCTCCAAAATGAGAGGTTTTAATTTGGTTTCTGGAACAAATCCTGCAGTGGGGGATATCAAACACGGACTTAACAACCCTAATAATTCTTTCTGGCCTTAAAAAAAAAAAAAATCTAATCTGTAATCTGGGGGGGGTATCAGGCATCTGTTATCCAGAACTGAGATTACAACTCTGTTGATCCTACGCAATCACATAAACCTACATAAAATCTCACAAGACTTATCTCAAAGGAAAAAGAGAAGACAAATATAAAATGTTTATTAACTACTGACTGGCTGATCAACAGATGGCCACTGCAAACTACAGTGCATTAAGCTCTTTTCTTCCAAAATCCAGATAAACCTTGACTAAGCAGTTGCCACACATCTGCATCATGCACCCAAGTGGTCAGGTGGCCTCAAAGGGACCAACAGCTCCAGCCCTGAGCACCCACAGGAGGATCAGGGACTCCTTACACCCACCGATCTTCCTCGGCACAACTCAGGGCAATGCACACCCCTACCCAACATCCCAAGGACACGCTGCCCTTTATTTGAAGGGATCAGATCAGACATGTTTTCAGAGATCAGATATTATTCCCTATTATCCTTCCTCAAAAGAGGAGTTGTGCAAGACTGCAGCTCACGCTAGCTTTATTTAGTAAAGAATGACTAATGCCAAAGACAGATCAAAAATCAAGTATACACATTACTGTTTGGGCTAGTATTTTCCTAGCGTCACCACTGCACCAACAGAAATGGTGCAACTAGATTCATGAAGTTCCTCTCGGAGCCAACCAAACTCGGCAAAGCCTGCAAGCTGTTATAGAACCTCTCCCCTTAACTGGTTAAAGATCTTCTTCCAATTTGTGGGCTAAATCTGCTCATCCAAATAGTCATTTGAAATGAAACATTTAAATGCAGATTGACACTTCGAGGCAAACTGCTGTAATAACAGTGTCATAAACAGGATGTCATCACAAAATAAAAGCTTCACTTTGAGTTAATGTTTCATTAAAATATCTTGAAGTGCTCAGTCTTAATTAAAGAGCCAATGCTTTTCATTATGTGAATTTCTAAATTACCTCCCCTCCCTCAATTTACCATTTTTGTAGGTTTTATATTATAAACATTTTATCCTGTCATTTAAAACTCACAAATACTGCCTACATTCTGTAACTCTGTTTCCTAGAGGGGCATGATATGGGACACTTTTGGTGTCTCCACCTCTACACCAGTACAAAAACCCATTTGTTTTTCCCTCAACTATTTCGTCCACACAATCACACCCATGGCCAGCCCAGGTTCATCAACCTTGACCCGTTATCAGAAACATGCCCATCGCACATCCCTCCTCGTGTCGCTGGGAGGCACCGGGCAGCAGACAAACCAAGTCACATCTTCCTCAATCCCTACTGAACAGGAAAAAGGCTTTGAGATGCTGAAACCTGCTTGCTTTGTTATTTCAGCATAACTCTGATTTTGAGCTAACAAAGTGTAACCTTATTATGGAAGGTTTAATTATGTTTGTGCTTTTACAGCCATAGATAGCATATTTATCTATCTAGATTTAAAAGGCTTAACGCTACATGGAGGAGGAAGAAAGGCAGAAGACCACATCAAAGGGGCCGCAAGAGTTTCGTTTCACATTCATTACCAGGAGGGCTAATGCCAGGCATGCAAACAGCACCAGAGATAAGGGGCGCACAAGATGTTGCGGTACAAACACTGCTACCGTTCCCCTCTTTTCTGTGTGGAAATCCCTCTTTCACAGCAGGTGATGGGAGCTTTGGGGCTCAGCAGTGTGCCCAGAGGAGCCAAATCCGCTGGGAGCACCCAGCAGGGCAGGATACAAGCACCAGCAATCTCATCCCTCTATTCACTAAGGTGTTGAATTAGCTTAAAAACACTCCTCAGGGCTTCCCAGTTATCCTGATAAGCACGGATAGTGTGGTTTGGAAGTGTGCTGAGGGCCTGAAACCCCCTCAGAGTTCAGCCAGCTCTGAGGTTCAGCTCCTTTGGGATAAGAAAAGCCACCAAAACATTATGTATTTTAAAGCAGCCCTTACATATACCATGCACGTTGCGTTCAGATCAAACCCTGTCCTTCAATGTGCGCAATCATCTCTTCTGAGAACATGAGCATTTACGAACAGTCAGTCTTTTAAAGATGGGCCTTTGATCTTGTTCCCAGTTATTTATTGAGATTCACCCCAGAGAGCAGTAAAATGTATGAACTAGTGGGAGAAGGCAGACTTTACATTTTACCAAGTTTAAGAGAGCAGAGAAAGCCATATGCATTGTAAATATGACAGTTTGCGCCAGCTCTGTTATAATACAATGATACTTTTTTGAGCAGAAAAGGTCCAAAGCATTTCTAGCCAGTTGGGATATCTCTGCATACTTCACAGCCCCTCTTCTCTCCTCCACTCACCTCCACCCAAACCTCCAACCCAAAGCAATATTACATGCAAAGGGAAAGCATGGAGATATATTATACATAAGTCCAAGCTGCTTAACAAAATCTGCTCCGATAACACAACTACACATGCACTGCTTTTGCAAGACCAGAGACCCAAGCAGGGTATTACCTCTTCATTTACATTCAGCCCTAATCTAACATGTCATGCAAATGG
Organism: Grus americana; assembly: GCF_028858705.1. Taxonomy (NCBI): domain Eukaryota; kingdom Metazoa; phylum Chordata; class Aves; order Gruiformes; family Gruidae; genus Grus; species Grus americana. The sequence continues at coordinate 5,523,191 of NC_072865.1, forward strand.
CACAGGAGGGAGAATGAAACCAAAAAACCTCCCAGCCCTTCTCCTACCCCTGAACTACCAGACCATCTGCAGTTTCAAAGAAATTCTAGCAAGCACAGCTCAACATCTGCACCCCATTAAGATCTAATTTGAAACAATTGCTATTCACTATCTCTCTTGTTTTTCCTGGGTAGAGCAGCTTTGATGTCTCCCAGTTGACAAAAATACCTAAGAAATAGGCATTAAAAAATATCAACTGGAAGGTAGGAATTCGTTCACATGAACAACAGGTATCAGTGTTCAGCAAACAGAAACCAGAGCCCCGAGCGCTCACACCTCCTCCGGACACAACTACTGTATGGGGCAGGCAGATGTTGCCTCGCTTCTTCATAACTATCACATTATGAGTAACCTCAGCTCCCTTGAAGGGTGCAGCCTGGAACTGGGAAAAGAGGATTCCCTGTTACCCCAGGACAGCATTATCATAATTTGTTTTGTAAAACTTTATGACAATTGCAAGTTTGATTTGATATAAGCAAGGAATGGCAAACCAAAATGCAAACCCAGGTGATGCATCCCTTTGCAGATATAACCTGCACTTTTTCTTTTCATTCCTCATACCTCAACTCTGACTTTGGATCACTGGCAAGGAAGGACCCACCATCTTTTCTGAATATACATTTTGCATAAGTTGCTCGCTGACATTTTAAAGGAAGGGCAATTAAATCAAAATGAATTATTTTCAAGTTCAATACAGTAGATGCCTGGTATTTTAATCAGCAGGGCAATAACTTTCCACTTCTTTAACCTACCAGAGAATATGAACGTGTTATGAAAAACCATCCATCAGCTTCCAAATAATCCATGTAGTCAAAAAGCTGACATTCTCCCCATGTGTTTAATCCTACTATGTGACTCATACACTTATTTTTATCCTTATAATGAAATTATTATTACTGGAAAACTTCTCTTTGCTAAGTCAGTCTCTGTAGGTGCCACACATGAGTTGAAAGCTTATGAAGTCAAAGAGGGCCTTTGGTTTTCAAGTCAAGTCAGCTGGTGACCAAATGGCACATGTACTCTTTAAATGCAGATTTCATAAAACAAAGCAGTTGCTTGCCTCTGCAAAACTTCGCCCAAGCACAGGCTTCCTTAGATAAGCCAGAGGTGGCTGGAAGTGTATTTAGCATATGGGAATTCTCTGGTTTGTTTTCATCAGAATATCAATAAGAAAGACTGATCCTTATACAACTGTGGAAGAAGAAAAAAAAAAAAAGAACTAAACAGAAGAACTCCAAGGCTCTGATGACCCAGAACAGAGTTGCAAGGAAGCATCAGCCCCCCCCCCCCCCTCCAGCCAGAAGCATGGGATGATAGTGCACCAGCACCACGGGATAAACCCAATTTGTGTTTGGCTCTTATCACATCATCCTGCAGTCCAACCTGCCTGCCAGTGCCATCACTTCTCCACATTTCACATTGGAAAAACCTGTTGTGGAGGAGGGGCTGGATGGGAAAAGACCAATACACACCTGGTGAGACCAGCACCCTGCAGCACCACTGCTCTCCATACACTGCAGCAGAACCACCCTCCCCTGTGCAAGCACCAGTGGGAAGGTTTGAGGTGGACCTCATAGTCATAGCACAGCTCAGTAGCCAAGCACTTGGATTTGATAGAATTGGGGGGAACCACCCACCTCGTCCCTGCTGCTCCCCCCTCCAAAAGCCCTCGTTACACCCTGACTCCCCCAGCATCGAAAAGGAAACAACCCTCTTGTTTTGCAGGCAAATCAACAAGGACGAAAGGTGGCACTTTCCTAACAGGACAGAGAGGGGGACAAGTGGGCACCCAGCACAGGGGTCCTCCAGAAAGGGCTGAGGTCTTTGACTCCGTGTAGCAGCTCCTGCAGCCTCAACCCACACGACATCCTTCAGTGGTAATGGAGATGGGGGGAGTGGGATGTGTCCTGTGCTCGCCCTAGCTGGGTTTGGCAGAGACCCAAAAATTTAAAGAGCAGAAGAAAAGCAACTTAAGGAGATAAGCTTTACAAGTAATTGGGAGATCTTCCACCAGTTTGACAGGCAGGGGACCAGGTCACAAGCAGATGTGACTTGCCAGTATTTTTCTAGCATCCTGTCAACCTCACTGCACGCAGAGGCCGGTTTCCCAGAATTTTAGGCTAATGTACACAAACTCGAGGAAAAAAACCCCAGTAACAGCACTTTGGATTAAACCCATCCCAATCAGATTAATCAAGTTTTAAGTTGCACATTGTGCTGGCAAACATGTTTTCCCCAAGTTGTAGGTTATAAATATTTACAATTTCTGCAGTAACAAAATGCGAACAAAAACCCCAACTGCATACAGCTCATCAGGAACGGCACTGAGTGCCAGGTACAAGAGCTTGGACTTGCAGTAGCTTCATTTTTCCCCCCCCATGGATGTTTCAACACATTGTTTAACCTACCACTGCTGTTGCAGGAGGAGTTTAATCCAGCACTGTCTCTGGAAGAGGCTCTGCCGCTCGCTCCCAACTCCAGCCCCATCCAACCCCGTGCTGGCCCACTGCGTGACTGCAGGGTGACCCAGAATAGAGAAAGAACAGAGATTACTGGGGACAAACACAGAGAACAAGGTTGCATTGAATCCCTAGAAGTTTATGCCAACAATGAGGAGGAGATGATAGAGGGAGCCAGCACAGGGTGGAAGAAGCTCTTCTGGTGGCAACATGAATAGATCTGGCTCACGTTGCCTGGGAAAATGTGCGTTCTGGAGAAGTCTCACTTTGTCTAAATGGATCTAAGAGTGGGATTTCCCTAAGAGCTGCCCTATCTCCCTGCCACGGGACCTGGGCAGGGATTGAGGCAAAGATCACCTCAACACCAAGTGCACCACCAGGGAAAGGGGACACTGCATCTTTTGGTGGCAGCTCATTGCTCATCAATTTGCTGCAGCATGGATCCAGACTGGAGGCTTTCTCTAGCACTCATTGCTGAGCCGCAGTCACGCACAACACTGTACATCTGTACACATGCATTCACATGTGTAAACACATCTGCAAAAAAAATAAACAGACAAAGCTCGAATTTGGCAGACACCTCAGAGTTGGTTTCCTTGGAAGACTTCTTTCACACCAACATCTGAGCAGGATGCACCACCTTGTCTTTCCTCCCCATAAAGACCTGGAACACAGAGGTCTAGGCAAAACCTCCAGGCGTGTTTTAAAATACGACATTTTTGAACTGCAGCCAAGATGAGGACAGAAGCCCTATAACACAATCACCACCGCCACCGGTGCATGCCAAGAACCAGAGAGCTCAGCCCTGCTGGAGCCCTGTGCTGCCAGGGCTGCGCCTGCCCAAACTGGGGACCCAGCATTTGCTGAGGCATCCAGTACACCCCCAGCCTGAACAAGCATTAAGACTAACGTTGATGTTCTCCCTACCTCAAAGTGCCATGGTGAAAATGAAAAGGCCTCTGAAATTTATCAATGAGAGCTGAAAACTTCCAGGAAAGCCCAAGTTTTTCATGTGGTATTTCAGAGCAGGGACTTTTCAGTTTACATAAACAAAGCTGACAAATGACTGGACCAACTTCTGAAATCCCCCTGTAAACTAAATGAGGCAACTCAGCTTAGAAGTATCTCATAATTAAAAGCACTAGCAAGCTAAGTCTCACGCATGGCTATAAAAAAGCCTGAAGAATCAGCAGCTGCCAAGGAAAAGACAATTCATAGTAAATACCCACACACACACCTTACTTGTCCTTGCTCGGCTGCTTAGAATCTGCTCAGCTTTTCTCCACACCTTTTAGGAAAGATATCCAAGGGCAAGAGTGGATCATTTTACAACTCCTGTTACTTAGGTATTTTTCCAATCACTCTGAGTACACAAGGGAAACTTTCCCCAACCACATTTTGCTCTCCCATGGCATGGGAACAGCAAACCTCTCCCCCACATCTCCCTGCTGCTCAGGGCACCAAGCTGCACGGAAGCCCAAGAGTACCTGCAGAATGGACTGACAATGTGTTGGGATGACCTGGCTACTCACCACGGTCAAGCAAAACGAAAAACAGGTCCATGTCCTCCTTTGAGCTGCACCCAGCCATCACATCAGCCTGCATAAACATGAAACCATGTTCCCAGCACAGGTGGTAGGTGCTCACAGAAAGCCAGAGGGAGTTTAAAATGCAAACTCCATTACAAACAGTCATATTTACTCTTTTTATTAAAATACTTAGAAGTTCTTCAGTTATTTAAATAATAATTCTCATTTCTTCTGTAGAAAGTGGAAGGGAGACACTGGGACAGCTTCCCCTGCAAGAATGGTAGCCCCATGCTTGTCCCAACCCGCTGATAAGAGTGCAGCATCTCATTTCCAAATTCACTATCTTTAATGGTTCCAATTATCATATTTTAAACAACAGCAAAGCCACTGTGCATGATGCTGTCATTAGGAATCTATCCAATACAAGAGGAGCTTCCACACAGTGACCAGGCAGCACGAAGCCAAGTTTTTATCAGGAAAGCATTTCCAAGGTCCTGGAAATACAGACATTTTCCTGACGTTTATGAACTCTCCATGCACTGAGAGCTCTTGTAGTCCAAGGTTTAAAGCGAGAGCTACTCTTTACAGCAACGTCTTAAGTTACGCCCTTCGGGAACACTGTGTGCCATCGGATTTATCCTTTAATTTCTTGGATGGTTTATTCTAAATCACAAAGTCTGCTTGCAGCTGTCCACCATGCAGCCGGTCTCTGGTGAAGCAGAATGCCATACGAGGGCAGCAATACCAGGGCCACCAACTGCCTCCTATTATTATTTTTAACTGAGTGTAGGTGGGTAACAGTAAAAGAGAGTCTGAACGTCCCTTTAGCCATCTGACTTGTCCTCAGGCCTGAAATGAGATGCCAGCAACAAGCATCATCTTCCTCTGAGGAAAGCTGACCTTTCAGCTTGTGGCTGACTCGGATGCAAGCTGTAAACAACTGCAATTTATTCTTCCCCCATAGCCATTTGTTCTTTCTCCATCTCATGCCGCTCTGCAGAGTTCAGCTGCCCTCCCGGTCATCGTGCACTAATACTCACTCTTGTTTGTGGTAGAGGAATATTTTTGCTTGAAATTACATCTACTGCTGCAGCACAGAGTTTTATCTTTGCTCAAAACATCACACTGCACAAAATATTGAGTAATGTCTCTGAAACTCATGCTTTTTTTTTTTTTTACTTTATCATCTTTAAAAAAAGAAAGAAAAAAAATGCTGCAAAATCACCCCTCCCCAATATCTTCCTTCTATTCAAGAATTTCTTCACTATGCCCCCACATCACCTGGGAAGTCTGCTCATCCTTGACCCCTTTTTCAGCAATTCAAGGACACACCAGGGGAATTTCCAGCACCAAAAGTGCAGTGGCTCTGCTGGCTTGACAGCTTGTTGCTAACCTGAATCAAAAAAAAAAACAAAAAAAAAAACCAAAAAAAAAACCCCACACTCCAGCTCTCTCCTTCAGCATTAGAGCTGGCAGAGCTGAATTTCCAATAACCCTCACACCTTTCACTCGACACGTTACAGGATGTGTTACTGTACTGCTCCGACAGAAGAGAAATGACACTCTACGGCCACCCAGAGCACTGATCATTCAACATTATACGGGCTGTTCAACATTGAAAACACTAGGGTTGCAAAGAAAAATCACTTCGGACCAGTCAAGAGCTGGTCATACAAGCAGCAGCATGGCCACAGGGTCCGAGTACATCTGTGGGGTGAGGTCTCTGCGGAACTGAAGCACTCGTGCTCAGAGGCACGGCTGTCTTGCACAAGCATATCTGCTAGAACAATGAAAAGATATTGCCTCTCTCCTGCAAAACATAAACCCGCATAACACGTTACTGGCACATCACGAACAACAAGCCCGTATCTCATGAATCCCACAGAGCCCATGTTGCTCCCCATTAGCAAGAAATTCTCCACTCAAAGCCTGTGCAAGCACAGTGCTAATTAGCTCTGTAGAAGTTATTTTTTATTACAAAGCCCTGATCAGTACTGTCAAGGCACAAGCTGGACTCTCAGCATTGTGGTCTCTAAATGCAAACCTATGGGGTTTTATCTTTTCTGGCAGAGTCACTTTGGTGAGGGTGGGCGAGCCACACTCAGCCCAGAATGGGTTTGGCATCTGCTGTTTTCTTCAGCAGACTTTAGCTGTCATGAACGCAGTAATTGGGCTGTCTCAGTAACGACACACACAAAGCGCAATGCATTTATGCTGACCGAGCAGGCCAGGTGGAGACCCCTCAGGGACCCTCTTGGGAACTTGAGATCTCATGGTCACCCAAAGTGATTTTACAGCTCCAACCCTGCGTAGAGACAGAGACAGCAAGAGCCCGCTACTTGTGGCTCCCAAGCAACTCAGAGCCTCCTTGACCGACAGCACCAATGTCATCGCTCACATCTCGGAATTCAGTACATATGACACCAAAATGTTTTTATAGCAAACATCCAGCTAAGTAAGAAAACTGTATCATGGTACTGATTACAATGCAAGTCACCACCACCAGCGATGAGCTGGATATTTTCCCCCTTTTCAGTTCTGCCAAATCACAGGGTTTCGGCCACAAAAGTCTGATTCAGCCCCGATCGCCACCAGGAAGAGGAGTTGGGGTGCAATGCCATTTTTTGGTCAGTTTGGAAAGCGCTTCCAATCAAACAGAAAAAATTTGACATATTTTAACATCAAAAGCCCTACTGCAGAGACAACCAGCAACAACAGCTAGTATCTATGCCAAACCATACATCACAGCTGTGATCAACAAATTGAATGGTACGAGCCTCAGCTTTTTTTTATTTATTTATTATAAATTAGGTTGATTAAAACCAGAAGGAAGCAATGACTAACCCCCAAAATAGAATAAAAGGTTGGGTCAAAGTGACATTGGCAGAAAAAAAGAGCTGCCAAGGGATACAGTGATTTCAGCTCAGCAGCACTTGTGCTTATCAAGTTGTAAACCATCATTTTGGATGCAGACAAAAACACAGTCATCCAGTTCAAAACCTTCTGCTTCCTCAAGCTATTAAAATTTCAGTTCCTCAACAAGAGGAATTTATGAAAACACAGCAGCAAAGCAGGAATAATGCCATCTGAACCCATATACTTCTATATTGGCTTTTAAACCAACAGGGCAAGACACATGAATTCAAACAGACCTTTAAGGTACTAAACTCAATCCAGTATTAATTCATGAACTGGAACACAAGAAGCTTTTCTGTATTTGGTGTTTTTTCAAGTTATGGGTGCAATCCTTCTCTTTCTCAGTATGTAAAATGAGAGGCCAGCCCCAGGTTTTTATTGCAATCCTCCATCTGCCTCAGAAGGCATCATGTAACCTTCACTGAAGGTGCCAGTTCAGAGACTAAAGGTGAATTACCTTTAATAAGTTACCTGCTCAGCATCCACTTCTTGCACGTTCACTCTGAGCTAGCAATAGTGTACTTGTGGTCAAATTACTGCCAAAAAAGTTTAAAAGACTGAGAGAAGCAGCTTTGCATATGGCTTTGTCCTTATAATCTACAACTACTCTGGTGTAAGAAGAAAACTTTCTATTTTTACTTGCCTCCATGTTTATGGCCAGCTCTCACAACCATGGATAAAAAAATCATTTACAAATGGGCAGTCCATTCAGGACTGCAAGTGACTCAAATGCCATATTTCATGCCCTTACTGATTAGAGTTCATTTTGCAATATTTTTCACTATTTCCACAAAAATAGTTTAGTTGTGCCTCTTCCTAGTTTTGGCTACTGGTGCCACCCCCAGTTTCAGGCTCAAAAGATGATCATCTGCTCAACCAAACGCACCTCCCAAAGCCAGATGCAAGGGACCTTGTATTTAATCAAGTATTAGTACATTTTCTGCGTTAACAGCAGAGTATTTGATGCAACCAGTTCCTCCTTTCTGATGTCTCCAACAGAGCACAGAAATTGCAACATTTTAAAGTATATGAATCCAGGCGATGCATGTGAATGTAATTGCTGGGGCATTTTATGTGCTGCAAGGCTATATTGCAAGATGATTGATTTCTTATGGCCGAAACTGTCATGTTCAGGCAACATTAAGCTTTGAGTCATGGTATTTAATCTGCAATATGCCACAAGATCTAGATTAAAGAGGACAATTGCGTATTCTTTTCCAACCCTCCAAAAACTCAACAAAAATATACCAATGGCAACAAATTAAGGAACTTCTATGTTTCCTTGCCTTTCTTGGCTACAAAATACCACTAAACACTAACTCATTCTGTTTGGGGAGTCAGAGGAGACAAAAAACATAAGTCACTATGGGAATTTATTACTCAAAAGCAACAAGGGGAAGATAACATTTTCCTCTCAGCCCCCCACAGAAGATTGGGACTGTGATACACGGCTACGGCTCCATGCCCCAAACTCCCACAGAGAGCAAAATATCACAACCAAAATCAGCTGGACAGGTTCAAAATACCAAATTACATTCCTACCCATCAAATAAGCTCCCCAGTGAAAGCACCGCCCAGTACAGCACAGGAAACCAGTTTCCACCCCATCCTAAACCAGGGATTGGAGTCCCCAGAGCTGTATTCTGTATTTTGTGGTACGTTTCCAAGACCAGCCTTTGGTTCAGAGCACATGTGGAAACCTAATATGAGGGTTTTCTTTAGGGAACAGCTACTTTCCTCAGATTTCCAGGTTGTTTATGAACCTGAAAGACCGGGCTAACACATCAATTGGTTTGTACAAGATTGAAACTGAAAACACTGAAAAAAATACAGAAAGTAAAAGCAGCAGCTATAGAGAATGACAAGGCAAAATTGGGGCTCATGTTGCCAGCATCAGGCTGACATTCAGCAGGAGAAGAGACTGGCAGAAAGAGAGAATTGCATAATTGGTGTTACCCAACCCAGAGAAACCCTTTCCTGGAGGACGTCAATGGCTCTTGATGCCAAGCAAGATGCCTCCTGTTTCCCCATCCTCTCCAGAAACACAAACCCTAGGCCAACTCAGCAGCCATGGGCTCAGCAACATCTCAGAGATGCCTCTTCAGAGGCAGATCCACATCGCTCAACAGGACATCCGTCCCCTGCTACATTCTGCATCTCTGCCAGTCCCCATCACAGCCAAAGAACCAGCTTAATTAAAATGCTCTGATTCCACTTAAATAAAGCATATACCAGCTTTCTTCTCAGGTTACCACGTTAAAGCATGAGACTAAAATGCCTCATAAAAACTCTGCAAAGTCTAAAAGTGCCAAATGCTATAAGGAGCCGAAAGCAATTATCCACCAGTTTATTTAAACTTGTTCACTGAAAATATTTAAGGAGGAATTTCACGCCGAGATAAGCCACTCGGTAAGGCAAGAGGTTATGGTAAATATATGAGCTATTGTATGTGTGCGGGCATAGGTTACAGCAGAGAGCATTAGTACTGGATGGCATTTCCAATTTAATCTCCTTTTTCAGTTGCAAATAGCTTTATTAAACAAATTTTGCAAAGGACTAAAGTTTTCCATGCATTGTCTAAGCCCGAAGGCAGTGTTCCTTGTAAAACTTTAAGCAACATTAAGTCAGAGTTATGAGCACGAGAAAATAAGAAAACACAAACCAGGTTTTAGACAACCCATTGGTTGAAGGAGGAAAAAACCCAACAAACCTCATGGGAAAATTTATTCACAATTATTTTTATTTAAAAAGTAGAATATTTCTGAACATATGGGCATCAGCATTCCCAAGTGGGAGAGGGGAAACCTCTGGGGTGGATAGTCCACACATAATAAACAATATCCCTTCCTCAAAGCCCTGACAATCTGAGGGCTAAGTCCAGAGACTCAAATAGGCCAGAAAAAGCTCAAAATAATTCACCATCAGCCCATATTTTGAAATATGAAGAAAGAGAAAAGAAAACTTTAAGATAATTAATGCATACTGCATCAAGTAAGGACAAAGTTAAAAATTCCTATTAAAAAAACAAGGCTAGTATCACAGCAAAGTCAAAGCACTATTTAGGAAAGAAACTAATGTTTCAAGATAACAACTCTTAATTCTCCCCCAAATTTTATCTTTCTAATTAATATTTTGCAATTTCCTTCCTAAATAGCAAGCAGGAACCTGCCATTCCCAACAGCTCCCCTTCCCCCTCCTGCCAGCCCCTTTCAGGAGAACTGTGAGAAAAAAATGTGATGGGAAAAAAAGTTTTTAAGGAAAGCAGAGCAATGCTTTCACATGAATTTCTCTCCAGTTATTCCTCTTCTCCCAACATTACAATGTAATTTCCTCTCCAAGGTATTCTTTATCGCTGGAGATTAAAGGCACATTCTGCGGCTGTTTGATTTGGCCTGCGCTCAGATAAACAAGTAAACTGCAGGAACGCAGAAGTCGACAATCAAGATCAGTTGAGTTGACGGCAACCAGATAAAAAGAACCAGGTCAGGGTCTGGTTTACTTCATTTTCTTACACATCCTCTTACCCTGCTACAGGCAGGGCTCTGGGCGGAACTATTGCTCACTTACACAAAACTACCTTTTAAGAAAGAAAATTAATTATTTTTTGGAAAAAATCATAGCTGAACTCAGCTTTCAACAGCACCATCTTTGATAGCTTACTTTTCACTAAAAAAAAAAAAAGGAGAAAAGGAAAAAAAAAAGGTGTCTTTCCTTCTTAGACATGCAGGTGATGATTTTTCTGCCACCTTCTACCTTCCTCACTTGCTCTAAAGAAAAGGCACAATAGTGCATTTATTGTCTTTCCTGCCCTGAAATGGTAGAAGCTGCAGTGGGAAAGATTTCACAAAGCCAGCACTGGGAATAGGTGATTCATTATATTGTATGGTCTTACATATACGTGTGTATATATTTTCAAGCACTCACAACTATTTCTTGGTTACTTCCCCGCCCTTTTCTTTGTTTTGGTTTTTTTGGGATTTTGGGTTTCTTTGTTAAGTAAAAGCCACGCTCCTGCATGCAGAAGCAGATCTGGAGCAAGCCACACCACTCAGCACTGGGCTCAACCTTGATTCCTTATCTAAGCCCTCACCTCCCCAAAACACCCAGCTCCGTACGAGCTCAGTGTGTGCAGTACAGGTTTTTGGGGAAAAAAATAAGCCAGGTGACCTACCCCCAGCACCCCCTTCCCAGGCCCCAAGTCCCTTGCACAAAGGCTGACCCGATGTAATGTGCACCTATGCCCACCCCCGTGCCTCCACCTCTCCATTGCACCCGCGGTCACCCAGCTTAACCTCCACTACCTGCCATGTTATGCTTAAACCAGACATCTTTGGATGTTATAAGCTTAAATTAAATAAGTGTTAAAAGTCCAACCTACAACATAGAGCTAGGGCATCCAAGAACAGCAGCACTTTTTCTGCATTAGTTAAGATTTCTCCCTTTTACCCCAGAAAAGGGCCAAGGTGCTACACAGGTTGTTTTGACCCAATTATTTACCACAAAACCAAGCCACTAAAAGCTCAAAGCTTTGCAAATTTGATCAGCTCTAGAGGATTAAACGTCCTGCACCTCCAAAGACACATTATGGCAAGCTTCCCATGCCTAGAAAAGTTTGCCAAAAGGTATTTAAGGGCCATTTCCTAAATTAACTCATTCATAGTATTATTATTTCTTTTGAGTTTGGGGTTTGCTTTGCCTTTTTTTTTTTTTTCCAATTAAACATTTGAGAAAGGGAGCTAGCAAAAACCTTAATTTTAGGCTAAAAAGTAAACAATAAATGGAGTTCCTAATGCAAGGAGTTAAAAAGACGCATTTGTGGTGTACTACACTAGGAGCTTTATTGATGGTTAAAGATGATGTTCAGTTCAGTAGAGCTGAACATATAATATTGTTCATAAAAGAGAACAGATTCAAGCTGAGCAAACAAAACCTATGAATTTGCACTTATCTTCATAAATAGTTTAACTGAGGTAGGAGCAAACATAGAAAGAGAAGGGAGAAGAGTTTTTAAAAGGATAAGAAACAAGAAAATTTATTGGTTCCTAGTGGATTTATTCAGAGTCTGTTGCCCAGTTAGAGCATATCACAAGCAGAAGAGGACAACTTCAGGAAAACAGAAAGAAACGGCTCTAAGAAATGAAGACCTTGTTTTTATTATTGGGGTATTTGCGTGGAAGACCGGGCCAAGGGCAATAGAAGAGCAGTTTGGAAGCAAGATTTTTGAGACCACAAGGAGCTTATAGTTTTCCCTGCTGTACCATGAAACGTTTGTGTGGAGCACAGGGTTGAGCTCTCAGCTCATGGCAGATCTTAATATGCTCCAAAAGGGAAGTTTTGCAGCAAACTGCCTGCCAGTGGTTTAGGGACCCCATTGCACGAAGCAGCTCCTGTGGTTTGCAGATGTGCTACTGGTAAATACAACAAACTGGGGGGATTTGGTGTTAAAATACACTCAAGAACAACAATGCAACTGCTTCACCCTGCCCACAAAAATTGGTCAGTCTAGTAAATGTGTCATTTAGGTCACTGTAAACACACTGGTTCTTTCAGTATTGTTGTAGGATGCAATAATAAACTCAAATCCCACTGGTCTTCCCACCATCCACCCACAAGCGTACATCAGGAAGAAACACAAGGCTCGGGGCCAATGGCTCGCAGGGTGTCTCTGCTAGCCATGCCATGGTCTTCACTTTGTCCTCTATAATCAGTGGAATTTGTCCCTTTCCCTGCACTGAAACAACTCCTCACGACCTCTGGCACAGCAATGCTTCCCCATCTCACTTGGGACTGTTATTGTGATAAGCAACCTCCCAACCATCCATCTTTGATATAAATGCAAGCACATTAAAAACCATGGTTAATACATCACGTCTGCAAGATCGCAGGGAAGGAAGGCAAGACGCCATCAAGTCACAAATCGCTCAGTGGAAGTTGATCTCAAATATTTTAGCAGAAAACCCAGTTGCTACTAATGGCCATGCTGCCAACAAAGCCAACAGACCTACAGGAACTCAGCCATATGGCTCATATAAGTCTGGAAGAGAGACAGCAGACTCATTTCAAAGCAAGGGGTTTTGAGACAAGGAAGACACAGTAGGTATAGGAAAGTCAGCAGCCACTGACTGAGGTCAGAGGAGCAATACTCTTCACCTGGCCCAGGGAAAGAATGTGAACCAAGGAAAATCATGGTCAGGACAACCTGAGGTCCGAGTAACTGCACTATGCATGAACCACTGTCAGCTTCATGAAGGCTTAGAGACAAAACTCAGTCTCCTAAAACTTCTCCCTTCTCTCATACCCTCCAAAGCATACCCTACCTCATGTGCTAGCTGGCACATGAGGAAGAGGCAAGGCCAGGCTCTGGGCTGGGGGAGGCCAACTCAGACCCTCATGCCCCAAAAAAGCTCTGCTAGAACCCAAAGTGCCCTGCTGCAACATGTCCATGCAGTTGGGATTACATGGATAACTTCAGAGAGCAAGCAGCATAGCCTGAGGCAGTCAGGGCTGGAAGCAGAGCTCCACAGGGACGTTCCAGTCACCAAGCCAAAATTCCACTTCCCACTAGCATGATGCAGAAGAAAGGGAGCAAGGAGAGCAAATCCCTGTGGTCAGAGACCTGGGGGGTATCTGCCCTGCTGCATCTCACCTTGGGAAGCAAGAGAAAGGCAGATGAGCCATGACAAGTAGAGGAGAACCAAAAAGCTTCATGTGAGCCACTGCAGTTCACACAGCAGTTCCCAGGGAGAAGATGAGCATGGAGCTGGAGGCTGAAGAAGAAACTGCTCATGCAGAAGGAACAGCATCAAGCCAGAAAGGATTTAAGAGAAAAGATAATTATAGGAGCATATGGGTGGGTCCTAATTCACTCTTTAAAACAGCTTCCATGGATGGTATCTTGAACACAAGTCAGGGAATGATGAGTCACTTGGTTTTAACACCTCCATTAGCCTGTCCAAATGGTTGTACTGGAAACCCAGAGATGCACAATATACAAGCCTCGTCCATGAGCATTTGCTCTCCACTAAATCTGAACATGCATTATTTTGGCAAAAGAACATATTTCATTTCACAAGTTTTAAAAAAAAAAATCACTTCTTTTGAAACCAGAACATAATAAAGTGAACAAGAAATACACAAGCAGCATGATGCTCATTTATTTCTTATATAGCCCAGAAGGAATGTAATTTAAAATGTGAACTCTGGCAATTCATCACACGGTCTTTCAGACTTCAGCATTTTCAAAGAAGAAACTAAAATGAGCAAGATGTTTAACTTTGAGAAATCCCTACCACAAACACCAGAACTATCAGACATAAGGATATTTGCCTTAAATGCACCAAGCTCAACTCATCTCTGGTGCAACTCTCCTGTCTTTGAGACAAGCAAGTCTGGCATGCTGTTCTGAACACATCCGTGAAATACTATTTATATCATCACATCTGAAAATTCAACATAATTATATGGAAGAGGTTTTTTAATTAAAATATTTATAGATTGCAGGTGACAGAGCCATTTAAACCCGTTGGGTAAACCATACCTATGCAAAACTTGCACAAGAGTTAACATGAGCTCTTGTGTGCATCGCTAACTCTGTCAGATAACATGGAAGATTTGCACTGAATATCTAAACATTTGACTTATTTCTGAAGCTGAGTTGTTTACACAGCAATTTGATGTGTAGAAATAGAGCTTTCCGTATTAGTGTTCTTCATCCAGATCAATCCTGATCCTCCTGGACAAGGTGTGCCCTGGACCAAGAGGGCATCAAGAGCATCCCAAGCCAGAGCTCCTCCCGTCAGGACGAGACATGGCAAACCATTGCAAAAATTTGTTTCTATGTTACCACTGATGGAGGAACAGTGGCTTTTCCAAAGGATATGTTGAAGTAACCAGCAAGCTTGTTCACTGCTTACAGTTAAAATTAATAGGCAATCTTGCCCTTCCTTATCTATGCAGCAATTATTTCCTAACGCAGGCAGCAAAGTCACGCCAATTTTGCCCTCTGGGCCTCACGAAGCACACAGCCTAATTCACATTATCCGGGAGCAGCCAAGCCAAAAAAAATTTTTAGAGGCAGAGATATTCTTATATCTGCTCTCATTAAGCAATTTCTTGTAGTATTTACTGAGTAGCTACAGCCTGCCAGCATACTCAACAACTGTATCCCTCCCACTTCCCAAGTGTTTCAAGATATCTATTTTTTTTTTTTATTATTATTTATTTTAATGGGTTTTTTAGGGACTAACAGTGATGCCCAAACAGCTGAGAAGTCTGGCCAAGAAAGCACAACCTGACTCTGTCACCAGAGTTATTTCTGCTGCTGGCTCTGCAGGAGTCTAATACCACGTTACGCTCAGCTGTCCCATGAGGAAAAATATATTTAATAGGGGTTTTATTTTTTTACTCTTAAAAGTAACCTGCTAGAAAACACTGAGAATTAGCGTCAGACCTATGTCAAGCAAACTCCCATTTCTCCTGCGATCTCCAAGTATCCCAATCCCAACTAAGCTTCCAGGACTCCTGCAAGTCACCAGGAGTGACTTTATTTCACACCTTATCCATCACTTTTCTGCAACTCTTTGGATTCAATTATACCCTTGCTTGTTCACTGGGGTGGTAATATTTGACTCCAATATCATCTTCTGGAAAGAAAAAAAGTCAGAAGTGACTCGAAACCTTCACATTTCCCAAATCTTCTGATATTTTGGGTCCTTATTGATGTTCAAAATTAGCATTTTTTTTTTTTTTCTATTGTAAGACTTAGGCACACATTTCTAGTGAGGACTAAATTTCTCAGGCAACTAAACAAAGCAGCTGAGAGGGTCAATTAAACATTACAACACTAGTGATAAACTTCCAAGCCTGCATTGATTTATTTTCAATAGTTTAAAAATAATTATGAAAGACAAAAAAACAAACAGAAATCCCAAACTAAGCACAAGTCAGATTGAATTAAATTTCAGTCAGCCTGGACTTAGTTGGTGACAACCTCTGTAAGGGGACTGAATTCATAAATGCCTCATGAAAATAGTAAAGTTTCAGCTGAACTTGCAAGATAGCTCCACAGTGGACTGTTTTTCACGACAAATTATTGTAATTTTCTTTCATTGCTCTACAAATAATCCATTTTCTTTTTCTTTTAGAGACTAGCATCATCACCATGGCCAGCGTGGTTATATTCTCCACTGCCTTTTGCTGCCAAAAGCGGTACAGAGGACATCCTTCAGATAAGGGCTTATTTTTATATCTTAAAAGAAAAAAGCAAAAGCATTTTCTCTGCGTTAAGCGGTCTTAAAGATGTGATTTGAACTGCTCTGGAAGCATTTATATAATTGAATTATAATTTGCTTCATTTGGGCTTGCGGTCTCTTGTGCACTGGACAGTGCACAAATCAGGCATTTTGTACAATTCAATTACAAATATACTCAGGAACCTTTTAATCTCATATTAGGTTTCATAATTGATTCCTGCTGTCAGCGTCGAGTCTCTGTGTTTGGCGAGTTTTCTCAAATTGTGTGCAAAGTCTAATGATGACTTATTTCAGATGTTTATAGGCAAAAAAGGTACAATTAAATGTAATGCATACGTTAAGCCATATTTTAGAGACCAGATCATAATTACAAGAGTGGGCATAAATCCATCCATGTGTGCAGGGTGGGAATATTCAAAGGAGCAGTGGCAATTTGCAGTTGTGACTCTTTCTCTACTTCTTTTAAGGTCTGGGTTTTCCTTAGAAAAAAAAAATATATACACATTATTGAACTACAAAGCAAAATATAGAGCGTGATCAGTTTGTGCCTGGAAACAAATCCCTTCCTACTAAAAAATGGAATATTTGTATTTTTAGAAACTGGAAAAAATCCACAGTAGTACATCTGTTAAACAAACATCTTAAAACTCTTGCCTAAAGTAATGGAAAATGTCATGCTCTACTGATAGAGTAGTGTAGGCAACAAGATCCTTTAAAAACTAAAAACAGGTGTTACTACTCTGGATTTTAGCAAGAATAAACCCTGAACACATCAGTTTACAGAATTTGAGTGAATCACAAGAGTCTTTTTCCAGACAATCACCATTTCTCCTGTCCTTTGGTCCACCCAGGCAGCACGGGAGAGCCCACTTCCCACAGAAGCCTGTTCCATTTCAATTTATGTGAAGATCAGAAATTATGTTAATCCAAATGTTTTTATACAATTAAAATAACTTCTGCAACCAAAAGTATTGCCAGCATTTTGAATTACCTACCAACTTTTCCCTGGAATTTACTGTTGTGTTGGATTTTACTGAAATCTTACCTTCTTACAGGGAAAGAAAAAAAAAAATCAGATTTTTTTTTTTTTTTAAAGTGATAAAATATACTAAGTGCCTACCAAAACATGGAACTCTTAGCAGTACCAAAGCTTCACAGGACTATTTTCCTATTGTTAAGGCACGTATTACAGATTCAGCAGAGCACATCCAACTCTGCAAGCAGTTATACCCACAAAAATTCACAGGTCTTGAAGGACCCGCATTGGATTTACTCTTCTGTAAATCACAGCAATACTGCATTAAAGCCTCTGGGGTCAGCGTCCTGTCCCACCTCTGCCAACGCGCTCCAGCCCATCCACATCAGCTACCATCTTTTCACAAGCTGAATACCTCAAGACATACATCCTTCTCTGATTATTCTCTCACCTTAACTTCTTCCAAAACCACATACTTTTGGATAATAAATTTCATAATACCTAGAAAGCGGTTACCATTATACACCACCCTACACAAGTTACACAAGGTACTACTTTCTCTGTGCAAGAGGACCAGCAAGCTGAGATGGATGCTACGAGGCAAATGAGCAGATACATGGAACATTTGGTTTGACAAAAGCAGAGACTTATATACAGCAAGGATCCATTTCAAAGCCCAAATTCAGTAGAATGACTGATGCTCCATCTCCTAT
The DNA here is from genome assembly GCF_028858705.1 of Grus americana. Taxonomy (NCBI): domain Eukaryota; kingdom Metazoa; phylum Chordata; class Aves; order Gruiformes; family Gruidae; genus Grus; species Grus americana. The sequence goes on from NC_072865.1 coordinate 5,541,074, forward strand.
TTGTTTTGATGGTTCATGCATGCAGTTTCATGAAGCAGCATCCAGTTTTCCCCTGAAGGCTCTTTTAAAAATAAGCCAGTGAGAAGGAAACCTCTGAACAGCTAAAGTGAACCTCCAGAGTCATGACAAGTGTGACACTAAGTTTTTCCCCTATATGCTGGGGTGGGACCAAAGAAGAAAAAAGCTTTCCACCTTCCACACCATGTGTTGTGTATTTAAAAAAAAAAAGTAGTCTATGTTTTCAACACATGATATTCATAATCAGACCACATCAAAGAGTTATAAATGCTCCTTCAGCCTAAACACACTTAAACAATGCTTTTCATAAGAGAATTAAACTGCTGTGGCTTATCACAACATAAAACCCAGTAGCTCTGGGGGGTCCACAGAGCTGTGACAGTTTGTGATAGGCAAAAGGGGGGGGGGGGGAAAGCAAGCCCCTTCACCTCCAGCACAGAGGGCTGCACAGCCGAACATGTGCAAGCACAAATGTGAGCATAACGGGTGACCTTGTATTCTCCTGCTGGCATTTGAGGATGTCCAAACACAGATGATGGATTTTACAACACAGACTGTTAAATGTCACATCCTTCGACAGCAAGGCTTAGCCTTACAAACTAATATCATGACCCAGGGTGGCATGGGGTGGGGCTGGCTAGAGGAGGACACCATATCCACTGTGGATTTATTGGTTTGCATTACTCAATAGCACCACATGGGCAGCAGATTGAGACCAGCACTGCCCTGCTCTGCCAGGGCTGACATGGCTGCAGATGGGAGGCTGGATCCAGCTTTGGGCCCCTCAAATCAAGGGGGATATTGATCAAATCCCTCTTGCTGGACAAGAGCCCTCCAGCAAACCCTTCCCTGAATTGCAGGAACATTGGTGGGTTCTCTTTGGAAGAAAGAATAGCAGCCCAAGAAATTTAGATGAAGATTTTTCCTGGGGTAACAAACTATTTTGCATTCTTTTCTTAACAGCCTGATTTAATGTGTCTCACAGGCGCCTACCCTTTAGCAAGTGTGCAGCCTATGCCCTCTGTCGTGGCTAAACCCAGGAGGGAGCTCAACCAACCACCCAGCCATTTGCTCACTTCCCTCCCTGCAGTGGGGTGGCGAAAGAGAATTGGAAAAGGTAAAACACATGGGTTGAGATAAAGATAGCATAATAGTACAGAAAAGGAAGAGAATAGTAGAATATACAAAACAAGCAATGCACAGCACAATTGCTAACCACCCAGAGGCAATGTTCAGCTAGTTCCTGAGCCACACGCCTCCCAGCAGCTGCTAGAAAGAAAATTAACTCTATCCCTGTCGAAACCAGGACACTCTTACAAAGGGACAGGCCTGCTTAGAGATTTTATTGCCATAAAGCAATTCACTTTTGAAGTGTTTTTGCCACCATTACAGCTATAAGAGTTTTAACCAAACCAATAAAAGGACATTTAACAGCACTTTTGGGATGCCGGTTGCCCTGCCCAGGTGAGAGACTGTGCATGGTGCAGCTGTTACTACATCACATCAGCTCATGCTGCTGTAATCCCATTCAGGATTGCCTCCTGTTGCTTGTCCTGAAGACCTTATTCTATATGTTGACCTTACCGAGCCAGAATATGACAATTTCTATGCCTGTATCTCTTGCTTAGAGCTGGACCAAAAGAGTTGTTCATGTCACCAAGGCTTTAAGAACTTCTCCGTTATCCCTCAGTTTTAATAAAGTGCATGGAGAGCAGCTACTTAAAGGCTTACGTGGGGGTCTTGACTCAGTCTCACAGTTAGAGATATAAAGAAAAAAGTGATCCAGCTCCTAGTCCCCAAAAATCACCCCAAGGTTTGGAAGCCAAGTTAGGTTTCCCCAGATGGGAAAACCCTGCTTGGGCCCAAAGAGAACAAAGAAAAAATCCAGCTGCTTCCTTCTTTGCCAAACTGACACCATAGAATCAGGAGAAATAAAACCCTACCAAAAGCATTTGAAATACACATGTGCTAAATAGGAAGGTGCTACTCTCATGCTGCAGCTTCAACACAGCTCTGAGTTTTAATATTTATGAAATGTTTACTGCCTTTAAAACCTGCTAAGCAAAAGCTAGGGTAATATTATACATTTAGGCAGTAAAACTCAGAAGGGAAACACTATATTTCAAAAAAAAAAAAAAAAAAGCAGAGAGAGTGCCAAGTAATAGGCAAAACTAGATGCAACAGTTGTCCTGGCAGCATCTCCAAGAGGAAGGAGGGAGGAAGGGGCTCAGCCCCAGGGGCAGCCACCCCCTCCAGTTGGCTTTCTCCCACGCTGCACATGGACAATGCACAACAGCATCCTCTTGACTCAAGGATCCTTAAGACCCAAACTGAACCATAGGCAAGGATGAAAGAAAAAGAGACACCAATGTCATGGACCTTTGCTAAATTACTGTTTATACGTAACTAAACCACAGACTTGCAGGACCTAGGTCACCAACTAACATGAAGAATATTGCTTTTAAACATAATTACACTGTGATCTAAAATGTACACACTCAGGGCAAACAGAAGTGAGACATCCACGTGTGCATCTGACAGATTTCACGATCCTCTCCTGCAGCTTATGTTGAAAACAACTTTGTCAAGTCCGTTCTACATTGAAACAATAGCAAAAAAAAGCAAACAAACAAATAGCAAAAAAAAAATCACTTCATTGCTCACACTTTTTTTTAAACCTGCCTTAGTAACAGTTAGGTGAATTATAAGCCCTCAAGTCACTTTGTTTCCAGGGTGCGCATAATGGTCCTTCACTGAGGTTCCTGGGTGCTCCATACACCACATGTGCAAGGCTGCTACAGAAAAAGGAAAAAATACCACCACATACCTTGCCTCTCCCAAAATACACACCCACACTCTGCATACAAATTCCAGAGCTTGAAGATGATTCACTTTAATTACTGATCACACCAAAGGCTTCAGTAGCAATTAAAATTACTCTATTGTCTTTTTCTTCAGGTTCAGAAATACCCTGGTGAGCTTTGAGTCTATCTGCATTTCTACATTCATACCCAGCAGCTTAGTCCATCAAGCCAAGACCAAAAAGCTTGCAGAGAAGTCATCTCATGGCACTTCCTTTGGTTCTTCCCTTTCCTTCCCTCCACCCCAGGTAAGATTTAAGTGTGTGATGTTGGGATATCACCTGTGCTTTCTAACTTCACAAAGATGATGGCCAGGTGCTACTGAGCACTCCCACGTTAACATATCAAACAGCCAAGAAAAAGATGCATCTGGAAAGGTTCTCTTTGAAAGTGAATCATGCATAGGCACAGGTGCTCTCTGCAAATGGGATTCAGTTGGTATCATACTGGAAATGTGTTCAGTGTTCATCATAAAAGTGGGTCATTCCAGAGGAAATGGACCTGTGATTTCATTCATGATTTACAGTTGATCTGGGTGTTTTCCTAACAGGGGGAAAAAAAAAATACTGATCAGGAAACATCTTCCCCTGCTAAGGATTCTGAATGGTTTTTTTTCCATCAACATTATAGATAGAGATGGAATAAAAATATTTAAGCTGCAAACAAAGTTTTAAACTTAAATCTTTATATTATTCAAAAGAACATATAAAGAATTACCTGAAACTGCAAGTAAATTTTGCAAGCAAGTCAAAACAAAGTCTAGCAACTGATTCAGAAAAATCATGATGAAATTTGAAACTTCCATTTCCTCTCTGGTTTGAGACAGAACACCATGGGGGACAAATAAAAGTTGCTGCAGCCTGCCAGCAACTCTGTTACCTGCTGTTTGAGTGCAGCACATCAAGAGATCTCACTCATGAATGAAGATCTCAGTGTGGTATCTACTGCTTGGAAGCAAAATGAAGACTCCCAAAGTGCTTTGTCTTACCCCAGTCCCCAAAACACAAGGTGTTCACGCACCAAGTGGGCGTAGTGGGAGAATTTTGAGATGCCTATTCACTGATTAGTCACGTTCAAACATGTTTTTTGCAAGGCAGGTTAACCCAACATGAGTATCACAATTCTCTATTTCTGCTGTTGATGATGATATCAAATTCTGGAGCAGCCAAATCGGCATCACTTGTCAGGGGCATCAAAAAAACCCCTGAAGAATAACCACTATATCAGAGTCGAATACCCTTGACAAGGGACAGATATTTAGGTTTTCATCTGAAGATCTGATCTTGCCATTCACATGGAGGCCTGCTAATTGCACTGCCAAAAAACCCTATAAACCTGTTAACGAGCAGCCAGCCAACTACATGAAGTAATACGTTAGAAATAAAGTCTTCCATTTTCTAAATTAACAGTTCCTAAAATGAACTACAGAGATAACCTCTAGTCATTTTTTTCCTGCAGTCATTCAAAGAAAATGAAGTTGATTTTGTTATGTTAATTTTTCCATGTATAACTCATTTAGCATGAAAACCTGTATGAAAACCACATCCTGATGTTTGTTGGCTGAAAGAGTATAAAATCACTTATATAGATCCCAAGCTGCTCTGGCCAACAGAGCTGTCATTTATTTCATAAGCACATGGCATTCTGGCACACCACAGGTTAGGGATTTTAAAGACATCTGATTTACCTCAAGGGTACCCTGAAGAGTCAGCCTAGCATGAAAACACATACACATTTCATAAAGGTCATTCAAAAGTAACATCTGCTATTGATTCAATCTGAAAAATCATAACTAATCACTATAAACAGTTACTTAAACAATCTTCTCTTTAGTAAAAATTACTCAAAAGGAGTAGTCCCTTCTCATGCATAAAATAACTTTGTTATTCATCTCTTGATTACAGATACATAAGGAGAAATAGAGTTGTGGTTGGAGAATTATATCAGCGCACTTAATACAATCAATGACCATGTCTCTCAAGCAGAACCATTGCTTAGCACTTGCAAAATTTCAGTTCAGGTGGGAAAGCTCAAGGCATACAAGAGTGCAATGGTGAGACACCACCACCACTCCCCTTTTTCAACTCACTCTTTGTAGAGGAGCCCAACATTTGGCTTTCTCCCAAGATTTCCTGTAGGACTGCAGCCACGTTCACCAGGCCAGGCACACTCATTTGCAGGACAGCTGTAGACCTGGCAGCAGTCAGAGTTTCCTTGCATCCATACTCCAGAACAAGCCATGCCCACATAGTGCCACCCTGAGGCTTCAAGGGCTGCGAGGTCTCAACCCGAAAGCAGCCCCAGCTCCTCCTTCCCGAGGGGTCAGGCAGAGCTCAGGGGTTTACAGCAGAAAGCTGCGTGCATATCTAAGTTACCCCGGCATTAAAAAGGACAGCAGACACCGGTGTCCAGAGGATGCTCCTGCAGGAGCAGCTGCCCCCAGGACAACAAGGGATTTTCTTTAAGGCCAGATAAGTCACTTGCTTTGCAAATTTGCAAGAACTGACCTTTGGGGGAACTAAACTTTCCCTGCGATCCAAGGCACTTGCATGCATCTAAAGCAACTCCACCTGCTTTGCAGCTGAACGTGTGAAACCCAAGATGATTTTAGGAGTAAGGTGTTAACTTCTTGACAGTAGTTCTGCTGGGTTATGTCAGTTTTCAATCTGACTCACAAGTCCTAAGTGGCATCATGCACTGCCACCGGTCCCACAAATGTACCAGTTCAGACAGACAGCTGCAAGTCTGACCTGGTAGGGCATTTCTTACGCAGCCCCAACATCATCACTCCTTCTGTCAAGAAATCCAGGGCTATGTTTCGTCCCAGTGGGTAAAGACCTGCACTGCCACCCATTTCACTTCGAAGTTACCAAGTTGCCTCTCTAGTAATATGCTTATTTAAAAAAAAAAAAAAAAAAAAAAAGAAACAGGGGGCTGGGGAAATAAGAGCTATGTTAATGTAAAAAGGGATGTTTTCAGGCTGAAACTATTCAGGCCATTTAGAGTTTTCCAAACAACCCCAAACCTTTTTCCAAGTGATTTTCCTCATGGTTAAGCAACAGACACACACATTAATTAAAGCATTCATTTAACTCAGGTCAGAATTCGTTGAAGGCCTTTTGGTGCTCAGAGGAAAAAGAAAAACTGGAAACCATTCTAAGCAGGGAAAATTATTCACTCACTGGATTTCTCACTACCTGCTGCTTCCTGGGGATAACTGCTTATAAACCATCTTAATTTGAGACTTCCATGTCTCAGTGCGTTTCTGCAACAGTCCTCATAAGCCAGACAACTGCTTTTTCCTTCAGCCTCTGTGGTTCAGGAGATTAATATATGCACAGAGATCCTAACTCAGCAAACTCCTCCTGGCTGTAGGCCTTGCTGTGCCTTCCCAAAGCCCAGTGTGGGAACAGCCCACCCATGGCCGGGGACTTTATTATGCAGATATTTAAGAACATTTGATCTTATACCCCCAATTGCAAATACTAATACATATAAGTTCATAAAACAGTCCAGTCTCAAACATTCAGAACTATTTCTTAACAACACATAGTAGGCCCAGATGCTTGTCCATCACATTTACAGGTTATTACATCTTTTCTCTGATACTGTGTGTGCTTTGAAGAAAAAAAAAAAAAAAAAAAAAGAGGGCAGTAAGGAAGGAAGACCTTCTTGCTGAGTTTATGCCACTACTTTTTATGCACCTTTTATGCACCTACCCAGCAGTCAATCCTTTCCCGGTTTTGAAAATGGCCTGCCTCAAGCATCACTCTCTCTCCATAGGGAAAAGCATGTATTTTTTATTTTTTAATATGGCTATACACATATATATGCACACACATCACCCAAAGGCAGTCCCAGGTAAGGGGCTGGGAGAAGTCGTCACTGCGTTCTAAAGGCAGCAAAATCAGTCCAGGCTAAGGAGTGCTGTAACAGAGAAGGTAATTACAGCAGAAATGCTTATGGTATCTGTAAGCATTGGTGTGAAAACTCAGTCTGGCACAATTCTTTATGGTTAAGTGCACAATAAACAATTGGTTTTTAAAATTTTAGGTATGTGAAAACACATTAATATGTCTGCCTGAAGGTTTCCAGGGACAATCATAAATATTGTGGACATGATAAACTCAATTAGTTCAGTAAACAAACAAGGCATTGATAGATTCACATATGCAATGTTCAGTGGCATGTTATCAGTTTGAGTCATACATCCTACATTTACATGCAAAAACGTCTTTCTGTTTGTTAAGATTCATACTCCCCACTTTAAACCCACAGCTACATGGAATTCCTCCACAGCAAATCCCATGCTTTTGGGACAATTTCTTAATTATGTCTATGGAGCGGAGATAGCCCAAAGCCAGCTGTGACCACAGGCTCACACACCAGCATGCTGAACTTCACAGGAACATTTCCTTAAATCGTTATTTCCAATCCCTGCTCCCAGTGGGGATCTTGCCTTTGGCTTTCCATAGCAAGCGTCAGCTGCCTGTCAGTCTGCTAGGGTTCCTGGCTGTAGGTAATCAGCTGCTGCTGCACACAGAGCTCCTAGTTGGCCAGGGCATTATTAAACTTCACCAAACTTGATGCAAAATAACCCATCGTGCTCAACTGTGCTATTTTGTCTGGCTTTTTCCAAGAGTCACACCCCAGGCGCTCCTGCCAGATGGGAGATGCAACACAATCACTATTGCTTCTTTCAATAACCACAATACAAACTGCACTGGTACAAAGCTTTGATAAATACATCCTCCACCTAATTCGGTCAACTTTTCATTCACCTCAGATTTTTTTTTTTTTTAAAATAACATTGCTGATGCATTTTACAGCAGAGCATCTTCTCCAGAGGCCAGAGCAGGAGCTGCACGAGAGGCTTCTTATGCTGGTGGTATAGGAGGTTGGGCATCCCTGCTCCAGTGAAACAAAATCTGCATGACTGAAGCCAAAGTACACACTCTCCAAGCCACAAGCCAGTGCCAATATAACAATATCTCTCTTTTGCAAACCCCAGAACAGAATTTTATTAGGTCTAAACTACCTGTGTGAAATCCAAGCACTATCCCATCAGGAAGCAGAATTTAATCCTCTCTTCCCAGCAAGTGGAAGAGTTGATATTTTCCTTGGCAGGCGGGTCTGTTTCAGATACACACATTAGGAAAACCACAGCTGGACAGAGGTGAAAAGGTGCCTTTTCAGAGCAAATCCTAGTTGGTATACCTAGCAAAGATGAAGTTCATTTCATCAACACAGAAAAGCTAGGCAATCTTCCAGCTTTCAGGAAATTAAAGGCTTGATAAAACAGCAAGTTTAGATGTAGTCACCCAGGAAACATCATGTTGATGCACAAGTGGCCTTGGAAATTCAGACCTGGGGAGGCAAATCTTCTCCTGCTCCCGAAACACTGGTCCCCAACACAGTCACCACAACACACTGATGCCCCGCACATCTTAGATTCTGAAATCCTTATTTACCAGAGGATGACTAGCCAAGTTAGTTAATTCTAACTACATTTCTGCACAGGGGAAATGAAAAAATGTGTACATCTTTCCAGCTGAAGTCAACATTAAGTTCAGTTCAAACTGTTTCCAGCACCTTGCCCCGCTTGAGGCATTGCTTCCCGAGGACGGTCGTGTTCCTCCCGCAGCCACACACTTCAGCCCAGGGGAACGGGGAGGGTGTGAAATTGTGCCCACTGGGGAAAACACATCAGAGTCGGCAAAGAAATCACTCCTTCCGTGAAAAAATAAACCCACACAACCCCACGTAGGCAGACATTAAGCTATATGTGTTTCACAACAAGAGAGAAAGGGGTTTGTGTATCCACAGCCAGAGCCAACGCCACCCAGGGCAGTTTCTGAGCTTTTTTTCCGGTCCCTGCTCAAGGCATATGCTAAAATATAATAACAATTTAAAAAAAAAAAAAAAGAGCGCAGAAACATTTTTGCTCCCTGGGTTAGATACTGGCTGCTAAAATGCATGTTTGTCTCAGTTCAGGCATGGAAAGTTTCTGATTCTAAAAGGAATTAATCTGTTTACCACAGACTGTATTAATTAGGGTTTATTGCAGAATTGTATTCTGTGCTAGAAAAACACCACCACATATTTATCAAATTTTAACCATGATTATTGTGTTTTATTGTTTCATAAACTTTGAAAATGTCATGTCATGATCTATTTCATCTCAGACTTTCCTTTCCATCTACAAACCATTACATATGCTCCAAGGAGAAGCCAACCCAGCTGCACATGTATGTACTACAGGATTCTGTTTGCAATGAAAATTATCTGCAATTGATTCTCATGGAGACCAATCTTCACAGGCATTCTGTGAAGCCAGAGCTAAATAACAAACAGTGTTTGTAAAAAACCATACGTTTTCCTGCAGGCAAAAAAAAAAAAAGGGGGGGGGGGTAGGGGAAATACAATTAGTGCACTAACAGCAGTTCCAAGCTAATGGAAATCTGAGACATCAGCAAAGTACCAGAGATGCTGCGCTGTGATTTCAGTTGTTGGAGTGCTGTGGAAGAGCCCAACAATTCACAAAAAACCCCCAACTTTTTGAAAAAAAGTATTTAACTGACACCAAAGGAAAACTGCACAGTATAGAGCAGAGAGAGACAAGTCAAATAGTGTTGCTAGTGCTTCTGCCTCCCTAAATAGCAATGCCGGTCCAAGTGCCCTCAAAGGGCATACAATGAGCTCCCGTATGCCAGAACGACAGTGGAGATCCATCACGAGCAGACTAGCCATGCCACTGGAGGTCTGCACTCTCAGTTGTATCCCCATTGTCTCTCTCCTGCTACAGCAGCACTAAACTGCCAGTGATGTTTCTTTGCTTCATTACTTGAGCCCTCTCAAGCTCCAGACCACAGCGGTGACCATGCCATGCACCAATCCTCCCTCACAATTTATTCCAACATTTGTGTTCCTATGTGGGAACTTAATTTACAGCCCCTCTGCGGTCTCTCTCTACTCACACATCCCTCTTCTGTGGATTTAATTCATTCCTCAGTTTAAACTCTTCATGGTAAGGGGAAGATGTCTGTTTGGGGTTTGAATTTTCTGCATTTACCAGCCCAATTACAAGGGCTCCATGTTCTCCATCTTTCCTTACTGGTTTTCCAGCCTCCACTAGGAGAGGGGAAGATACCTGGACAACGAAGGCTCTGTCTGTGGATGCCTACAATTCCCCCACGAGATACTGAACTGATTTGACACTGCGTTCAAAAGGCATCACAGTACAGGCAAGAGTGCAAAAGTCTTGCTTTGCTTAGCCTGGTATCAGCATCCCACCAAGAGATGGGGAAGGCCATCACCACAGTTCTTTAATTGTAACTGAGCCAATACGAACGGGCCCTTTGGGCGCTGAGGCAGGCTCTGAAGCAGGGGATACTTTCCATCCCACCACCCAGGTGCTGTGCCCAGGTGTGAGAGGTGCAAGGTGGCACGGCTGTGCCTAACCCTGCGCAAGCAGAGGAAGCATGGGGGATGCTGTTTACGGATGCTGGGCTGACAAATCTGCCTCCATTCATTACCACAGCCCTTACCTGCTCTACACATTACTGACCTCAAAAGCTGTTACAAATAAGCGAACACTTGGCTGCCAAGCATGATGTGAACAGAGGGCTCATCCTCTGCCCCTCTGTCCCACCAGGGTCAGGAGCCACTGTCCCATGAAGTCTTCAATGGCAAAAGCACCCAGCACAGAAACCACTAAAACCAATCCATGAATTGTATTAAAACTCCATTTTCATCTCCCAAAACAGAGGCCTCTACCAAGGGAGTGCCCTGTCACGTACACATCGAGCCAGGATGCTGCTTTTAGGCAAGAAACAGCCACACAAACTCCCTCGACCTCCCCAAACACGCTCCAGAGACAGGGAGGATAGCTCCGGGGCTGGGCTGGCTCCTCTCAAGGAGCTTGTCCATTAGAACAGATGGACTCAAAAGAATCCCCAAACCCTACATAATTGATTTTATGCATATTCTGTAGATTTTATGCATATTTCCTATCTTTCCTGGCAGCAGAGTGGATACAAAAGGAATCAAGTCTAGTATTACTTGCTAAACAGATGGAAAAAGTCTCTGTCCCCTGCAAGAAAGTACCACTGAATGAAATTCAAAGCAGCAGTGCTAAAACTGTAATATCTAGGCCAGTTTTGAGCACCAGTGACTGGATCTCTGCTTCTCTCTGACCTTAGAAAAACCAAACAAACGTCAAAAGCTTCCTATTTCTTCAGTGCCAAATACACTACTTTCTGTTCAAGAAAAAGTGCCTCCATCACATCTCCTCCACACTATCGCTTGCAACACTTTTATCCTGCTTTTTATAAAGCCTGCAGAGTTTAATATTAGCTGATAAGTTACGAGACAATAGGGTTTGCAAGTGCAAGAAACACTTCCCCCTCCCCCCCCCCCTTTTAAACTTCTCTATTTGAAACAGTTTGTTGGGATTTCTGCCAGGATCTAGTGGAAAGTTTTCACATCTGCACTGTACAATTAAAATGTCAAAGACAGAGATTATTCAGTGTATTAAAAGGAAATCTAAAGAAAAGCCACACATTTTTAAGAGTCATATTCTTTGCTGAATTATGCCAAGACTATCTCCTCATTCAGTGTGAGCCAATATTTCACATACCGACTATTATAACTTTTACAAGGATCTAGCCAGCTTTTAAACTCATTTTGCCACTTTGTCCCCTTCCCACCCCACATTTCTTCCTCCTGGCCCATCAGCAGCAGTGCCTGGAGCATGCCTCAGCACAACGTGCACCAGCACCAAATCTGCCACAAGCACGCACCATTTGCTCTGCTGGGTTCGCAATTAGGATCCAGTAGGTGAACATGTACAAAAAATCTGGTTTGTGAGAGTCTGACATCAGATGGCAAAATGCATTTCTGTTATTCAGGCACACTTCGAACATTAAGACTGTGTTTCTTGAACTCTCCGTAACAATTTTAGATCTGAGTTATTGCCATGCAAAAGAAACAAGTTAAAACTGTTCAGTACAGCAGGTTCCCATTCACCTTTTGCAGATTTACACGGGAGTCTACAGACTTGCAGTAGGATGCTTCCAGTAGACTAAAGGCATCAGAATAATGCACTCAAAGCCAAAGAAAGTGAATACTCAAAGTTGTAGGAATCTGGGGGGTGTGTGTGTGGTGGTGGTTTTTTGCGGGATTTTGTTTGGGGGGTTTTTTTGGGGGGGGAGTGGAGCAGAGCGGGTGTGTGGGCATGTGTGTTTGGATTGTTTTGTTTAATAAATCACAGAGACACTTTAGATCCAGCAGGCTCACAGTTTCCATCAGCTCTTCCATGCTGGTGTGAGCCGCAGAGCTGGCACACGAGGAGCTGCACCGCTCCTGCTTCTCTGGTGTGACTCAGTGACCTGCGAGTCCAGTAGAACCCAGAAAACAAGAGCGAGCCAGGTTCCTATAGGACCGTTTGCTCATTTGGGTTGTCGGTTTGTAGGGGAGTGATGAATTCAAGCTTAATAAAAGTTTCCCTATGTCAATGTTTGAAATAGCACTCCAACGTTTTCAAATAGAATTCTTACCCAATAATTCTGGGAAAAAAGATACTACACACACCCTAGTTTCTACCAAAATGCAATCAATTTATCACCTTCTGAAAATCCCTCCTACAAAGCAGGAGGTGTCATAGATCAGTGCTGTCCATGTGGCTGTACAGGGACACAGCAGATATTTAGTGCAGCCCTCCACCCCCGCACCAGAGCGACCAGCACCACTGCATTTTCCTAAAGAGGATTCACAGCCTGCCTTGTCCCTGAGATCCCCAGCACACATTGCTGTGATCCAAATAAAATAATTTTTTAAATATACTAATTTCTTATTGATGGGACTATTCAATCCTGTATCTCATTTTTCCTGGTACTTCGCCTCAGGCTGTGCAAGTAATACTGAGTTTTGCTAAGCCTGAGCAAAGCCCTGTTTGGATAGCAGCACCCTTTCCGAGAACTAGAACTAATGGCTTCACAATTTGATAACATGAGCCAGAGTAAGGAGGAAATCATTTTGGCAGAAGAGAGTAGAACTGGAACCGAAAGGTCAATCTATTTAAGGAGTGGCACCACAACATTACAGAATATACAGCTAAATCACCTGCAGGAAATGTGAGCTGCTTCTGGGTGATCTCTTCAACAAGAGACATTGCAACAATTGGGCAAATCAACATGTACACAAGCCTAATAAAAATCTTTCAATTCTAATAAAGAATAAATCAATCTGTTAACAATAAGCAGAACCAATACTGACCAACAAAAGCTAGAACCAGGACTGACCGCAACCCAAGGATTTAAAGTTAAATTCCCATTAGGAGATACCTGAAAATCACAAAGGACTTGTTGCACACAGCAGACAGACCTGGGATTAACTCAAGTGTAAGGTAAGGCAAGGGCTCAGCGAGCATGGGCTGCACCGAAGGCTGTTGGAGGAGGATGGGTTTGCTGACTAAATCAATATCCTTAAGCAACTTGCCGTAAAAATACATATTCCTGCCTAGTTCAATCAGTGTGCTTCCCTCCTGCTCTTTTGAGAGGGTATTCCAGGAAGGGCAGCAGGTACAGCAGGGCATTTAGCAAGAGAAAATGAGATGGGGGAGAGGCCGGAGCTGTAGAGCAGGTTCCCTTTCATGCCCAGGTCGTTTGTCTGCGATGTTTGAATTACAGGCTACTTCAGTCATCTTTCCCCCCAAAGTCGTGTCTTACCCAATGTGAAAGACATTAATGATGGAGACATGTCTCCTTTTGGTTTTAATTATTCATATGCAAATCCATTTTGGGATGGTGGGAAGACCACGAAGGAAATGACATGTCAAGATACATAAACTGGTAAGGAAGACAAGCAAACCAAAGAGGGCTCCTCCAACCCAAAATATTTGCAAACACACAGCTTCAGTTTGCTATGCATAATTTAAGATGGATTATTTATAGATGAGAGCTGAAGAGTCGCATGTGAACAGAAATTAGAGACTTAAATGATAACACATTAGCCATGTTCATACATCTAGGCTGATCCCTAAAAAAAGATGCAGGCAAGGGGGCATTTTTACCTAGATGAGCTGGTAAAAGCTGATTGTTGGCTGCAGCTCTCCAGTTGATCAGAGCTGCATGCGATGCCTGGCACTGGAAAGCTTCAGCTCAGCCCCATTTTATACCATCACCAGCAAATCAGTTTCTGCTGCTTTAAAAAAAAAAAAAAGCTGTTTAAGAAGCAGGGGGGGAGCAGGGAGAGAACACCCAGCACCTTTTAGGTCTCTTAAAACTACTGAGAAGGATCCTTTCCCTGCAACAGTCCCACAGAGGTGTTCAAAACACAGACCTCCCATTTTCCCTCCCTGGAAATGACAGCCCCGATTAGGACTTGGCTGCACAAACCCGATGAAGCGAAACAAAAACATTTCACAGCCCACAGCATTCCTGGCTCCCCATCAAAATGCTGGCAGCTGGGAGAGGGAAATCAAACCCTCCGGTCCCTGGGCTGAGCCTCCGTCCCTTCATCTTCCTTCTTCCAGCTTTTGCACTTCAAGCTATCAGATAAGTACAAATTGCCTTTAACAGGCATTATTATTCAATGTCTCAGGTGCTAACGGCTGTATCACCCACAGGCCTTGTCAGTGTGTCCTAATTTGAGTGGAAACAGCTTCAGTAAGTGGCCTTGATCAGAGGGGTCCCCCATCAGCCTGCCTCCCAGCTGAGAGCCATATTTCAGCTGGCCCCGTTCATGAGGCTGTTACTCCTTGGCAAGGGTACAGCCGCAGGCAGAAGAGATTAATGCCTTAAACCCAGGGCCCCATTTTACATTAAGCCAGGCTATTGCTAACTTCGACCAAGCACCGAGGTTTAAGAGCAGAGAATGGCACCGACCATGCAGAAACTGGCACCCATCGGCAGCGACCTCTGCGTCCACCAGCCTCACTGACAGACGCAAGCTCGTGCTTCATCAGTGCAGACGAGCAGCAGAACCACAATTAGCAGTCGCTGCCCATCACTGGGCAAGATGCCTTTCCAGATTGGGGCTTGGTTTGGGGTTCCCCTCCCCCTTTGGTGCTCTGTAACACCCACCCCAGATGTTTCCTTCATCCATAAAGGTTTTTCTGACTCCACCCTGTCCCAACAGAGACACTCCACACTCAAACAAAAAACAAAAAAATCCCAACCAACCCAAAACAAACACCACCCCCCCACACACACAAAAAAAAACCAACCCAAAAGAGGACAGTGCAGTCACATAACCAAGCTAGAAAGGCTGCCACACACACAACCAATCACTTTTATTACTAACTTACCCCCACTGCCTGGGAAACCTCTTCATCCTCATCTCTAGGAGTCACCTTTTTGGGATTACAACCCCATAATTCATCTGCCATTCTTACACAAACCCCACATTGCTGTTTCACCAGGGCCAACGGCCGGGCTCAGCCCCTGCTCCCCACCAAACAAAATGGAGGCCTGGGATGGAGGATTCAGGAAGCAGCCATCTCAGCAAAGTTTCTCAACTACTCGGACACCTCTTCTGTTACAGACAAACCCCCTGGGTTACAAGGGGTGGCTCACAGTGGTCTCCAGTGAAACCGCTTGCTCAGGAGGGTGAGAGAATACACACAGGCTCTGCAGCTATTCCAGAGTACAAGCAATACTTTACACAAGCAAAGCACTAAAAAAATAACAGCCAGGAAGGTGAAGACCTCTCAGAAGCATCCCGTGGTTTAACATCTTGAAGTTGGGCCACTTCACCCTTCTACTACAGATTTCTCCTTAAGGAGCCCATTTGTTAGACATTTCTCACATTCACCAATTACACATAGTCTGCAACGAGCCAACATCCAGCTCCAGAGGGGATGAGTTAAAACAGACTTCAAAAATAACACACTTGTGCCCCCAGTCAGACCAAAAGCCCCCCTGGGGCAGCATACCACCTCCGGCAACAAAGAGGGCACAGAGAGCCTTGCTACAGCCTCCAACATCAGAAATATAAAGGTCTTCTCAAGACAGCACCCAGGCCGCTTCAACAACTACCCACAGAGCAGACCTTACACAAGCTCTTCCACACACATACACATACATAAATACACACACCCCCCTCTGCTTTCCTGCCTGCTTGCAATGAGTTTCACTCCAGTACATCTTAATCCCTCCCCTGTACTTTAAAAGACAGGGGATTCAAGCACTTTAAAGGCACTTGTACGTACCTCTCGTTCCCTAGCTGAAAGGCCACCCCAACTAACACCAGCACACACTTGCAAATCGTCCCTTTGCTGCACCTTCACGAGAATTGAAAAACAGCAAATGCCACAAGACTCACCACAGCCACGAGGAGCAGAGGCACATCCCACTGACCTGGAGCCCCATCCATGCTGCCAAAACACCCCACAAGGCCTCAGTGGATCAATTTGAGACCTCACAGGAGCCCACCAAGGCCACGCTTTGCTGGAAGGGCGGGAGGAGCCCCACAGACACACCTGGGCTGAGGGTGGTCATCAGGAGCAGCTGTGCAGTCACCAGAACAGCAGGTGACAGCACCACTGCTTAACAGACTGCGTGTGCCTGGAGAAAAAACATGCACCGAGCAACGCTCCCCTTTGCAAGAAGAGGGGGAGCAGTCCTATTGCCTTTTCTCTCCCTGAGATATTCAGAGGAGGGAAAGATGCTCCTGATTTCCCTCCTGGCTACTCAGGAAGGAAGGCAGCAGCCAGTTTTGGGGTCATTGCTGGGGGCAGAGGGGACGTGAGAGAGGGAAGAATCTGGTAACACAGTCTCAGCGTTACGGTTTTCAGCCTGCAGACGGTGCCTCTCAAGCCGCAGGCGAGGTGGGGAGGTCCTCACCTCAAGTCCCTCTGGGGTCACAGCCCCGGAGCAGCACAGCTCCACTGCTTCCCAGGCTGGTGGTCAGCGCTGCTCTTCCTTTCACCGGGAAAAAGGACTGTGAGCTATACAATTAAGAGAAGAAATGTTGCTTATTTCATCACTTTTTAATTGTGCATTTGGATTTTTTTAATTGCATTAAAAGCTTTAATATAAATAAGTTTTAAAGTGTACCAAGTATTTTTTTATTATTTTGCCCTGACAAGGATGCTGTGAGGCATTTCGAGGTCCAGGGCTCCCCGCTGGGGCTGGCAGCACATCAGCCGTCAGGACAGCAGCTGAAGAATAACACACTCCGACGTGTGAAGATGCTACAAAATGTGATTTTGCATCTTAAATGACACAGCTTTGATGTGTGCCTTTCCTCTCCCTTGAGTGCACACAGTTTTACACCCAGGAAAAAGCCAACATTTTCAACATTTGGTAGCAAAGGCCAAAGTTGTTGGGGTATCAGTGCCAGGTTTGACATCACCACTTCTTTACGGTGGCTCTGCGTGGGATTCCTGCCAGCAGCACTGAGCTTGCTGTGTGAAGCAGCTGGAATTCAGGGTAGTAATGGCATATAGACTCATGGCAATGGTACAGCCATAGGGCATCCCCAGCTACAGCAGGCAACACTTCCAAAATTAGGTATCGAATATATTTTAAAGCAAAACAGTTCAACAGACTGTGGGGTTCAAACAACACATAATTACCAGCTTAAACCAAATCAGGATGGAGCCACCCAGTTTGACCCATATCCTGCAATGAAATCCGCAGGGATGAGCTCTTGGCACAGGGCTGTCAGGGCGAATCTGGAGCAAAGAGGAGCTAAAACCTGCAATGAGCAAAGCCCAGAACAAAACCCAGTAAAAGAGGATGGGCATTTTGTCACTGAGGAGAAGGAATGTGTTTATTACTCCCTGCTCTTCTGTTTTCATTGCATTTTGCTTTGCCACTTAACAAGCAGTAAAGAGTTTATACATATATATATGGGATTATATATGGGATGGCACATATATATGTATATATATGTGTGTGTATATATATGAAACCCCTTCTTCCTTATAACCACCACCATGGGGCTGAAGAGGAGGGGGGCTGTTCACAGGGAGAAAGGGGTTTGGAAATGTCCACTGACCTGATGGCGTGGGAGGGATGGAGAATGGGTGCTTCCAACTTCAAATCCCCTCGTTAATTCAAAAAAGTGAGGTCTGGGGGGCTTTCTTGCTAAATCCCAAGTCCCTGCTTCAACAAAACACAGCCTCTGTGTGCACGCACGTGTGTGTGTGTGTGTGTGTGTGTGTGTGTAAAAGCAGAGAAGCCTGGCTGTTATCAAAGGCCTGAATGTGTCTTTGTGTCACTATAACCAAGTGGAGCCAAACCAGGGGGGTGATTGTGCCGCTGCTCCTCCAGATACTCCAGCCCTCGTGTGTCTGATCATCTCCAGCACGGCTGCCTGCCCCCGGTACTGGGGTACGACCAAGCGCTCGGGGATGCTGCGAGACACTGATGCACTCTGACCTTATGTCTGTGTGAAGAAACAGTTTAAAGACTGTGAATCTTTTCACTCGGAAAATGAAACGGAGTTCCTTTAAGTCTGGCTCAATTCACATTAAAGCATCCCTCAAGGAGCTAAAATACAGCGCTTTTATCCTTAAAGTCAAAGTGGTCTGCATAAAGTCCCAAGTCAGAGTTGAATAGCCCCTCTTGGGGAATTTAACTGTATCTTTGGAATTAAAATAAGATTTTTATACAGTCCTGATCTACAAAATGGATAGATCCAAAAAGTTAAAAAAAGAAAATGCAGCAGAAAAGCACATGTAACTGCTGGCCAGGGTCAGGGCATCTCTGCCTTCGCACTGCACTCCAGCGTGGGATCGACACTCGCCCAGGACGAGGGCAGGGGCAGACCCTCACGCAGCAGTCACCCCAATGACAAGGATGACCTCTGATTCAACCCTCCAGGACTGAGCTGGAAAAGCTGTGAGTTAGGATGCAAAGCATAGGAAAAAAATTTAAAGAAGCAAACGAACACAAGAAGTCCCTGTGTCCATGGCACGGACGACCACCATCACCCACATCAACAGCACACAGCCCACTACCAACAGCATGTTTCCCATCTAATGCCCCTCCAGTAAATAACCATCTGTCTTCAGACAAGCTAACATCAGCTGCCAGTAGCCAAAAAGCCAGGCTTTCTCTTAAAAAATGGGACATACATTCCTTACGGTTCCCTATCAGGACCCGTTTTTGCAGTCAGCCATGCCCTCAAGTCCCCCTGGGACGGTGCTTTAAGTCTCTTGACAAGGACTCTGCGCAACACGGTTGAACATATTTAAGTGTTTGCACAATAGGGACCCAGAAGCATCATTATTTGGTAGCAGTTACTGCCAAAGCTTCCCAAAATATGAAGCAGATCATATCAATACCAACTGTTCTCATCTTCCAGACAGATCTGCTGGGAAAAAAAAAAAAAGAAAAAAGAAAAATCTGTTCAACATCTCGTCCAAGCTCTTCAGTCTCTCTTAGCATTGAAACAGCACAAACCTGCTTGATCCTCCTGCAACAAGCGTGCCGCGCATCGGAGCGGCGCGAACGGGGACTGCTCAGAGACAGCACAAAACGGGGAGAAAACCCAGACAAACTCGAGACAGAAACATTTCCAGATGTACTGTACTGATAGACCTCATCTCTACTAGCATTTTTTTTTAGAAGTCTGACCACAAGCATACAGATGGTTGGGAACACCATCGAACCTATTTAATTTTTCTTTGTAAATACTTCCCTCCCCATGTCATACTTGCTGGGAAGCTGCCCAAGGGCCTGGGGCATGAGGGGTAAAATTTTTATGTGGTGCACAGAGCTTGAGTTTAAGAGGTCCATCCAGGGGCCGCTGGCCTCCACATGCTGCTTGTACAGCCAACGACCACGGTTGTGCTACAAAGAACCAAAAGCAAAGGGAGAAACGTGGGATTTCTTGCAAGTGTGTAGGAAACTTCACATGTGGGCTGGAGCCAAGTCCACCACTGGAGCTGTCTTGACATAAATGGTCCCGGTCACCTTGCACCAAAGGGGACCTTCTGATGAACAAAGTTCCATGCCGTTGGGGGTCGGTGGCTCCTGCCATGGGGTCACTCAGGGGGGTTAAAAAGCTATTTGTGTTACGCAGCTGTCCCCAGGTAAAGACTGGCTTTTCCTGGCCTTTAAGTCTTGCCACGATTGCAATCATTTTGAAAAACTAAACCATAAAGGGCAGCCGCCGTTCAGCAGAAGCCAAGTTCTCTTAATGTCTTCAATTAATAATTACATAAATAGACCAAATTTTAAAGTGTACCAGAAACATGAACAACACCTTGAAATGCAACCAGCGCAGCCCCAAATCCCTACCCCAACCAAGATTCAGTATGGCCTGCAAGATGAATGTGAGGTCTTTCACAAATACCTTCCCAACTCCAATTTGTAGAAAAAGGTGGACTTCTGGCACCAAATTAGCATTTAACCCAGTGACGGTCTCTCTGGAGGCCCCTCGGTGAGGGTCCTGGCTGCACTCGATTCATCCTGCACATGCAGGTTTTTTTTTCTCCTTCTTGCCCCACTAGGTCACATGAAAAAAAGCCAGCGAGCCCACACTGGGTGGGCAGGGGGACATTCAGGACCCGCCGTCCCCTGCATTTCCAGCAGCTCTTTGCCTCGCTCGTACAAAAGGCTATGAGCTCGATCCATCTGCCGCAGGGATGAAACCCAAGAAGCACATTGTATTTGCACAGGCTGCCAAATCTGAGTGTCCAGGAGTCTCTTGGCACCAGCGTATCTTCTGCCACATGATAAAACAAAGACTGATGGTGATAAACGAGTAACAGGTGGAAGTTTAATTAGGTCACCAAACCATGTGAGTGCAACCTGCAAGGCTGCATTAATGCAAATGCTTGCGCCCACCATGCTCGTGCTCGCAGTGGAAAGCCACAGCTTGCAGAGACAATCGCCTCCCCCCAGGGCTGGACACTGGGTACGAGTGGTGGGATTACCATGGGGTCATAGCTGGGAAATGACAAGAATTGTTGCCTCTTGGGTCCGATTTAGACAAGCAGAAAGAAATCCAGCCTTTTTACTGTCTAGTTTATCATGGCAGGACAGGTGCAATTAAAAAAAGATCGGCAACTGAATCTGTCTCCTCGTGCTACTTCTCGTTGCAGTGTGCCACCACGAGGACCTGTCACTCAAGAGACTGGTGTACCTTGTGCACGCACGTGGCGAGGTCAGTTCAACGGTCGGTTCCTAAACATCCAGCTCTGACGCCAGCCAGGTACAGTCACCGTGTCTCTGCCACCCCACCCAGCACCCCAAGGGACCCCAGGACACCGCTGCAGCAACGCTGTCTCCAGACTCCTCACAACCGCATGTGGACAAACCCGTAGCCAAATCTTCCACACTGGCTGCTTTTAAAATAGCTTTTTGGTGATTTCCTACAGCCAGACATGCTCCATGGAGAATGAAGGAGCAGGAGTACTCAGTCACACGGGTGCAGGAGAACTGCCACTCCCTTAACACATCTGGGGACAAAACCGCTGGTGTCACACCGCCCTCCCATGGAGCAAGGTCCGGGTGCTCTGCATATCAACATGATAAGTTAAATAATTTCACTGCTGATCTAGATAGTCAATTGCTGCAATAAAGGTAAACTCTGGTCCACGCTCGGGATTAAGACTGGGATGCACCAAGCTCAGCAGCTACTAAAGACTCTGACAAAAGTAGGATTTTCGTGCTGTAAAATTCCCACTCAGGTTACTGCAGCTTCAGCAATAGAGTATCACAGCTTTGGCAAAAGGAAATCTTGCCTCTTTCCTCCCCGCCACCTGGCTTAACAGAACAGCTGACTCAAGCCAACTTCCCAAGAAGTTCTGTTATACGAATGTTTAATGACCTAAACACATTTTTTTCCCCAAACTCTTTGGAGGTGTGACCCACTCGTGTTCTTTGCCTTCCCTGGCTCCAAGCAGTTCCTAGAAGTTATTCACCATATTTACAGGTTTCCCCCTTTAACCTCTTTGCATCTTCCCAGTGAAGTGACACATATTTTGAGAAAATGGACTAAAGTTTCCTGATCTCTCTCTGCTTTTATGTCTGAAATAACACCTGGAGCCTCAACTATGATCCCAGCTGGCATGATTGATGCTTGGCTCATGTTTTGGGTTGGTAACGGAGGAGCAAGAGAGAAGCACAGCGACCCACGCCTGTGGCTGGTGTTTGGCTTCACCCCCTGGTCCTCATAAGCCAGGCCAGCCCTGCTTCTCAGCGAGCAACTGTTGCAACGTAATTACTTGGTTAAAATCCTATTAAGACTCTCAGCTGCAGCCAGCTATGGGTCTTACTCTCCAATTCACCTTCCTCCCTCCTGTGAAAACACGATGGTCAAAGGATGAACAAATTTGGCAATGTGAAGGCATGCTACATAGGCGATGATGTTCAGAGGAACACTTTCCTTTAGGAAACTCTATTTAACAAGAATTGAAAGGGACTCTCTTGCCCAGAAATCTGTAAAATAACCCCAAAAGATACTGATAGTTTAATTAACCTGGGGATTAATTCCAGCCTTTATTGGAGTGACAGGAGCGATGGAGATATATTTAGATTCTTTAAAGTGCACTACACCTACTGCCCCTGCAACCCTAGAAAGTAGAACAACTGACCATGGCTTAGAGCAATAAAACAGGAGCAAGCACGCAGCACCAGGGTAAGAGCAACGTTTCTGGTCTCTGAATGGCAAAACAGGAGATACGTCAGATTTATGGATAGTTCGGGACTTCTCACACTGGTGGGGCAGATGGGGCTGTTTGTCCAGCCTTTGCCTGGGCTGGCGCTCCCTGAAAGAGGCCAGAGGGACAGTTATTTAACAAGATCTGTTGAGGAATGAAGCAACATCCACCCAGTGCAGCGAGAGCAGAGGCATAACAGTCTTACAGCCCTTCTGCTCCAGTTTGATTTTCACTGCTGTTACCTACACGCTCTCGGCCACACACGCAGGTGATCGTGCTCACTATGCAGCATGTATTTGTGCAATGCAAGTCAGGAAACATCAGCCTGGAGCTTCTTGATGGCAGAGAAATAAGGCAGCTTTTGCTTCAGGAATACATCAGCGGTAGCCCAAAAATCTGACTGCCCAAAAATCATTTCTGTGCTAAAACCTGCTTCTATCAGCACTACATGAATGATAAGATCAACATAAAGCACGCTGGGTTTGAAACACATTCCCATCCTGTTACATATAGGATGGGCAGGAGATGACAGCACTACCGGCTCAATGAGACAACATGGAGACACAGTAGGTACCACGCCAAGCGCAGTCTATTTTCAATAATCAGTTCTGCAAAGCCAAGTCATTGCTCATGTGGGTGACACTCATCCCATCATTCGAACAGGAAAGAGAAGGAAACCAACTGGAAGCGGATGGGAAACTCCCAGGTGAGTCAGTTCATGAGCATTGAACCAACCTGCTTCAGAGCCTCCTCTCTGGAAAGGCAGCGCTGAAGGGGCTGGCAGCAAAAAATATCTGTGCCTAGACAAATGACTTCGTACGTCGAGACAAAGATAAAGTTACACAGAGCCTCTCGCAGAGGATATGGTCATCAGGTTTATTTTTGTAGTCTTCATTACACTCAAAATAACTTTGGCAGACTTAGAAAAAATAAATTTTCAAAGCCTTCTCTCATTGATGTCACCAGTTAATTAATTTTTGCTGAAGTGGTCTAAAAATGAATGCTGCTGGGAAAAGGCTGGTTCCTGGTATACTGCTCTGGGCCTCCATGTTCAAACGCCAGAGCTGCACCAAACGCCACCAGGATAAATACTGCCGCAGTCTCACTGGGAGATGGCTCCGGCCCATTATCCTGCGCCAGTGGTTTTGAGGCCAGACTGCCTTTTAGCTCACGCCTCTGACTCCGTGTCAGAGGCACTGCCAGCTCTGGGAATAACACTGGTACCACGCTATTTCCTGCCTCGGAACGTCCTGGCCACATCCAGCATTTAATGTCACCTCGGCAGGACATTAAATGTCACTGCTGGCTGACACAGCAGCTGATCTGGTAGGGTGTTGTTTGGATGGGTGTTGAGCAGAAGACGTGCCTTCCCTTGGATGCCAGCGTGCTGGGGAGCTCGGTTTGAGAGCGGTCCCCAAATTCCCAGACTCAAACCTCCCTTTTGCTGCACACCTGGCTGTCGCCTGCTGCTTCCTCCACCACCCATGAGCTCCTCAACAGGGGTGCAGAGCAGTGCCAAAAGTGGCTTTGTGATGGAGAAAAGCAAGCCAGCATGAGCAGAAACCCCCTGACACTGCCATGACATACCTGGCCGCTGCCGCAGTGCCAGCAACCCTCTCCAGACACACAGCAACCCACAGGGCCATGAGATAAATGATTCTTCTACTTTCAAGAGGAACTTTGGGTTCCTTCCCCCTTGCTGGCTGGCACCCTGCAGCACACAACACATGCACGGCCCGGAGGAGATGCCAAACCAAGCAAAACTCCCTCTCCTCCATTTATTTCCATCTATTGCAACCACTCAAGAAAACAACTCATAGGTTTCCATCAATGGAGAGCCCTGAAGCCATGAAACAAGTCCTCTAAGCAGAGCTTTAAGGGTCCCAAGGATGAGATGGGGGCCCACCACTCTGCAGCGGCTGCTTTCCAGGACCATCTAGTAAGAAGATGAAGGGTATCCATGCCCATCCCAGGTAGCTCCCAGGAGAAGGCGGTTGGCGGCTCCCGCACATGTGGTGTGCAGACACGGCTCCAGATGTCCTCGGGGCCTTCCACAAATATCCAAAAGGGACTGGGGAATGGTCGCCAGGAAGGAGCTGATGGAAGGTAGCCAGCAGTAATTTCTATGCTCAAAGAGCGTTTTTCCAAAAGCTGCTAAGATCTGCGATCAGATTGTATTTTTGAAGGGGCAAGATTTGAAAACACGTTAAACAGAAAGTAAGTGCCTGCATTTAAATGGCACCATTTGTCAAAACTCTTTCCCAGCCAGTTGTTCTTCGTTATTTAGGTGCTTTAACGCGTGGCTTCTGGATCATTTTTTAAAATCCCGGCACAGGTTTTTCCATGCAGGAGAGAAATCTGATTGTGTTTTTAAGTCTAGTGCAAAAAAATCCTGTTTAGCCTAATACTGTAATTACAAAGTCCTAGCCTCCTGTGGGCTAGTCAGACCAAGAAGGTAAACCCTGCTGAAGCCAAGTGACTGGCAGGGTATGGGAAACCGAGGCAAGGAGGATTTAGGAAACATTTTAAATCTTGAAGATGTTGTAAAGCTCTTTGTCTCATTCAAAATCATAGAAATCACAAAAAAATACTGAGTTTTAATGATTTCAGTAGGCAGAACAGAGACTCTTGAGGTGACAGTAAGGAATACTTCAGACTTTTAAGCTCAGTAGATCCAAGGCAACTCAGAAAAGCAGAGATCACCACTATTTAAAAAAGAAATACTTGCTTTCATTTGATATTTCTCCATATCTATTTAACTACCCTGAAGGACTCATGACTCAGAAACGCGGCACTACAGACCCAGATACTGAAGATGTAAAAAGAGAGCAGTAACAGAGAGCTGCTATCACGCAAGAGTGCGAAACAAAGAGCGGGCGGTAAGAGCTCGGCGCATCCCATTTGGCCTGCTGGAAAACATCTGCCCTTTGTCAGGACTACAAAGCAAGCAGAACCCTCTCCTTGATCTCCAGCAATTAGGGAAATTCTGTTGTGCTAATTACCTGGGGAGACAAGGCGGGAGAAGGCAGATAGCGAGTGACACTTGAAGAGAACATTTACACCAGTAAAAATTAGGCAGATCTTTCAAGTCGCTGGGAACCACAAAAAGTATCGCGCCAAACTTCCCCAGCAAGCTGGAGAAAGCTGATCCCTGTGTATAAAGTTAGGGTAAAAATTAAAAAAAAAACAAAAATAATTAAAAAATTATGTAAATAATAATAAGCACAGCAAGAGAGCCTCTGGAGTCTGCTGAGTCTGCAGAGGTAGGGAGGATTTTAAATGATCGGCTTCCCCAAGTACACATGGTTTGAATTGCCGAGAAATGGAGCAATCCGCCGTCCTGCAGGCTGGAGTACCACTCCGCTCTTCCCGCTGCCAAGCCATTATTGGGAAATATTTGTCACATATTAACTGGAACATCAGATTACTACACTGAACATTTAACACTGTTTTGTAATATATACATACGTTCAAAAGCATATGACACCATCTCAGCGTGAATTCAAGATGAAGACAGGGATATGCATCATCCAGCAGCCAGGAAATTTGGAGTTAAGGCTCCGCAGCACAAAGCCTGCGGAGGTACTGTTAAATAAAAAGGCACAACGCATACATTGAAATATGCGGTGCAAGAGCAGCTGAAAGAGCTGGAGATTTGCACACCGTCAGTCTGCCACACAGCAAGGACTAGCTGCCAGGCAGGGCATTTTCTGCAGACTGGGGCTTGTTTTTACTGGATTTAAGAGGACACGCTTGCTCCCAGGCTCTAGCACGGTACATCCGGCACCTCAAGCTGTTGAGGGACCTTCTCACAGACCCCGAAGACTTTTGGCGTGGCAAATACCACGTTTGACAAGAGCCTTTTTGCGCTTCAGGTTTCAAAAGACTGTGCTTAAAAATACAAGGGGGAAAAATAAAAAAGACTCCTTATAAAAAAATATGAAAAAGGCAGTCAGAGGCCACACAACTGCAAACAAAGTGTCTGCAAGCATGAAGCTTTAGCCTTGCAAATGTGAAGCTTTGGTCTTGCTTTCAGCCCACCTCCAAGCGCTCACCAGCTGAAGGCTGTCCTAAATGCCACACAAACAAGTGCTCCTGCACCTGCTGGACTTTATCTCGCAGCAAAGGCTGTGTGAGGATCCCACCAGCGAAAGAGGCTGAACATACGGGGACGAGGGGCCTCTCTGCAAAATATTACAGGCCTGGCTCAGGGAATGACAATAATAAAAATATTGAACTGCTGTTTCACAGCAAGCCAACATATGGGGACAGCCTGTCCTGGGCCTGCCCAGCACCAGCAGCACGCAACCGCTGCGGCTCCATCCCAAATAGCTGGGGGGGGCTGAAAGACTGTGCTCCTCACCGGAGCGGGGTCACCAACCCACCCCGTCAAGGCATTTTGGGGCCCCGACCCGCACCTCGCCCTGCTGCCCCAACCCCCCCCAAGGATGCACTCCTCTCCCTCAGGCACAGAAATGCCCAAACCCATGGAGCCAAAGCAACACAAAGTTGTCGTCATCGTCATCCCCCCCTCCACTTTGGCTGAATAAATAAAGCAAAACAACTCAACTGGAAGCAGCACACTGATGCTGAGAGCAACTAGAGACATATTTTTGCAGCATGCCCAGCGTCAGAACCAGGGTAGTAATTTTTAAAGCTTTTTTTGGGAAAAAAAAATAATAAATTATTTTTCTTGACGATTGGGATGCCTTCATGGCCCTGGCGAAACGGCCGGGCCCCCTCTGCTGGTCACTGGTCCCCGTGGCTCCGGCCAGCGGCTCCGCAGCTCCCCGCAAGCCCTGCCTTCCCCAAAAAACTCTGAGGGTCCCATTTTAGAAATGACAAGCTGCTTTCTAACAACCCAGTTGAGCCCTATACCAAATAGGTGACTTACTGCAGAGCACAAAGCACAAAATGGGTCAGTTTGGGCGTTTTTTGGGGGTATTGCTGGGGGGGGGTTGTGTATTTTGTTTTGTTAGGGCTTTCTTGTTTGTTTGTTTTACAAGCACTGATTTAGGGCTTCGCTGTAGTCAAAATAACTTCAGCCTTATTTAACTTTTAAATGGATCATAGTCGTCCCGAACTGCTTTCAATGCACAGCAAATCACTTTTATCAAAGTGATCCCCAAAAACCCACACACCCTCCAAACTTCCAACAAATCCCCAAATTGACTCAATTCAAGGCAAAACAGGTCTGGTTTAAAACAGGGCAAGCTCTGAGCATGCTGTTTACTCCCACCACTGCCCACAGGTCCCCTCCTTCCCAAAGGGGCATCAAGGGAGGGACCGCACCGGCGTGAGGACACAGACAGGACCACCATCCGCAGCTTGCTCTAAATCCAGTGCTAAGAAGGAAGATTTCTTAAGCTCAGTGGGGTTTCTGGAGGAGGAAAACCCCCCAGCCCAGGCGTTTAGGATACCCACCAGCTTCCAGTCACCCTTGGGAAGCAGGAGTGGGGCTGCAGTCGGGGCTGCCAGCACCAGCCGTGCTCCTCACCTTCCCCTGCTCGTGGGCAGGCCTGGCAGGATCTCCCCACCTCCCCGTCCCCTCCACAGGGGAAATTTCTTTTCCCCAAGGGCTGCTGCTTTGGTGCCCGAGGTGAATTGAGGCTTAGCTCTCAGTTTGTAACCTGGCGTAACTCTGCAGCCAGTTCTGGTGAGGTCCACAAGCTCTCGGGATATTTCCAGACCAAGCTCTTTACAGACCAGAAGGCAATTATCTTTCTTTAGGAGAAAGAGAAGAAAAAAAAAAAAAGAGAATCACAGGTAAAGATTCCTTTGATTTGCTCAAGAATAGCTGAAAGGCTTCACGACAGCTCAGCAGCGCATCCTCACCTTAGCACAGCGCCCAGCTCCCCAGGGGTGGTAGCCAGGAGCAGCCACTGATGCCACAACATTTCCTCCCCACCAGGAAATCACTTCTCCTTCCTTCAGCTCACAAATTACTTTGACATTCGTTACTAATGACTGCAACAAGTATTTCGGCAGCACGTGGGAAAACCTTCCCCCTCCTCTCTTCCCCCCATCTCTCAAACACAAGCAACCAACAAACCCAGTGACCCAGAACCAAATTGGGACTTTCCTGGCCACAAAGGAGCCTCTTCAATCCCAATTGCTTTCTGCAGAGCAAAGGAAAAGCCTCTTGACCACTTAAGCACACCAGTAGTGCCCCGGTTGCACAGACCGGAGCAAGATGCAGCCCGCAGAGCCCCGTGAGGCTGACGGACTTGCTTGGGTCTGCACTTCAGCAGGGAGAAATCTAATTTGACCCCCGGTGTCCGAAGAGCTGAAAATAAGCATGATTTGTGTCTCAGCTGGCGGGGTTTGGTTACAAGGCAGCAAGGCATACAGGATGCCCACAGGAGCCTTCCACTAGAAAATTAGCGAGTACAACCGCAGCAGTGCATTTAAGAGCATCGTTACTGAAATGTTTCCAAGGTTATTACACATAATCTTACAGGAAAAAAGTCCATCTTTTTTGTCGTGTGAGTCTGGACTAATGCTGTGTGTTCTGGCAGGATTCATATCCAGGATGGCAGGAAAAATTGAGACTGCACATTTGCCTATTGTGTGTCTATATGTAGCATTTAAGGTTTGTTTTTTGTTTTTTTTAAAACAGAATTGAACTCTCTTTGTACCATCCCTATGTGCTCTCCCCCATCAAAGTACTGCACATCTTTCACCCATCTTTCGCTACGTCTGTGAAAAAAAAAAAAATGAAAAGGCTCGAAGTGCCTCAGCCCGAAGTTATTCATGCCGTTCAGTATGACAGCAGAGCACTTAACAGAGCATTTCTATAAATGAGATTCCTTTACAAACTAATCTAAGCTGTTTATTGTTTCCAAGGAGCATGCACTTCCACAGCAGAACAGGAAGTTTTGACAGTTTAAGAAGTTCATTAAACTCTGGGAGGAAATTTAAACAATCAGTGACAGCTTTCATACAGCAAGGCAGCGCTGGAGAAGTCGCTACCCTCCTAAAAGGCAGAGAGACTGCAGCTTTTAATTATCACACTTGCATTAAGCCCCAGTGATTTTGTTACTACTTCTAAATTGTTTTGGCCCAACACCCAGGGCTCACAACCGAGGAAAGCTATTTGCTCTTTTATTCTTATAGCCAAACTCCGCTTTTGTCCAAACCTCAAACTCCTTTATCTGTAAACAGGCCAAAGCAAGGCAATGGAAGAAGTTAACAGTCTCAAGCACAAGAGAGTGCTTCAGCTTGGAAAAACCCCACTTCTCAGCACATTTTCCTTGATATGGAGGAATATATAAAATAGGAGAGGAAGAGCTTAGTGGCGTCGGTCCAGCGAGCAGGCGGCTCCCGAGCAGTCTGGCGTTGGCCGTACCGGTACGTTTGCACCTACCTGGGGGGCACATGCAGTCTGACGGAGCCTCTCTCGCCGTCCGCAGCTTTGCTAGTCCTTCACCCAGTTTCTGTTTGGAGGAGGAATAAAAATAGCTATTTAGAGAATACATTATATCTACATGCGGACTGCGCGTGCATGCCAACAGCCGAACCATCCAGCATGCTTCCTTCCAGTGAGAGGTAATAGTTTTACCCTGTTGTGTTCAGCTTCTTTGGATAATACTCCATGCTATAGTAGCTCTTAAAATATTAAATTAAAAAAAATTAAATTAAACCCTCACATGGGGCAGGCAGAGACTCCTTCTGCACATCGCAATGGCCACTTGTGCCAAGCACCGTGGGCTGGATTCACTCTGAGCAGCTAGCACAAGTCCCACGTTCAGAGGTCAGCATCGTCTCGGCGTGTTTGGTGGCAGGACGAGCGTGGGGGGAGAGAGTCCCTCTGCTCCGCCACGGCCGGCCCCGGCAGCGAGGCAAACGCTCCAGGGAAAGCCCCGCTGCAACCGACCGCAAAGCTGCTTCCAAACACCATGGAAGTTACATAGCAGGGTGATGTTTGCACAACAGACGTGACCTGATCTGGCTGGTTTTGTACTTAAAATTCACGCTATGTTGAATATTACAGGTTTCTTTAGGAGAGGGATGAGGAGATGAATGACAGTGGGACGGGCACTGCCAGCGAGACCGGGGTGCTCACCCACCCCCAGGTCCCCCCAAAGCCCAGTGTTTCCATCTCCAAGGTGAAAAACTCATCAGTGGGACAACTAGAACACGTAAAAATTCACAAAACTAACGCAAAGTCTACGTGGCATATTGCAGACAGATGTGAGCGCGCTCTGCCTGCTCTCCAAGCCAACCAAAATGTTCGTGCCTGCATTTAGGACACTGCCAAGCCCAAGTTAATGAGCCCTGATGACAGGTAAGTTGTATTAGCTCAGGCAGAGCGCTTCATGGCTGGGGCAGCCTGGTGAGGGTGGGAACATCGCATCTTCACCCACAATCCCTGCCCTGTCAGTCCTCCAGGAATGCCCCGTCTCACCTCAAGTATTTAGCAAGAGAGAAACGAATAATCTGATAAGCGGAGTCCCCACATTTCAAAGAGAGAAAATTCCAAGTGCTTATTGAATCCAGGGTGTTCAGACTGGAATTTTACACAGCTGATGACCCAGTCTATGTTCAAATATTTGAACACTGGACTATTCAGGAATTAAGCTACCTGTGAATTAGGTTCTTTTCCTTTTATTCTGGGGATTAAGTAGTTTTACCTGTTGTTGAAATCCTATGCATTCCTTTCTAGCTGCTCGGACGTGATGCTAAGAGGTCCTGAAAGTATCAACGTGGTTTCATAGCACCTGACAGAGAAGTTGTCCTAAGGGAAGTATAAATACCAGAGTGATCCAGCTGCCTTCTGCAAAACATAGGCTGTCCTTGAGAAAAAGTGGCAAGAAAGTATCTAAAGAGACTTTTCTGACAGCCACTTGCAGTCTAAATGTTACAGAGTCGTTTGGTTTTTATGTGTTTATTTTAAAGTAATTTGGATGATGAAGATGCTTGAGGAAATGAAAATAAGCTCTTCATCCTTTTAGTTCAGCAGGCATCACTGGGAACAGCAGAGATCTGAATCCTGAATCCTGGAGCGAGTCCTCTGTCCTCCCATTGAATTGTTCTTGTCATGAAACTGATTAATCTGGACACTCTCTGCCTACTGCGGACAATAAATCCTTTGTGAACAAAACGGTCCAGCTTTGTTTACAACAACTGGATGCTTCTATAATCCTCCCGTTAACATTTTCATTCCAGTATGAAAACTACATGCTTCAAATTTTGACTTAGAGCAAATGGAGATGCTGCCACATTCGGACCACGCTGTTGGAAATGTTTCAGAGGGCGTCAAAGCAGGACCGCGCAGCACGTCCCGCTAAAGGAACAGCCAAGGGAAGGGCAAGGTCCCGCCACATTACCATCAGCAATTTCTCCAAAGTCAGACAGATGCCTGTTGCAGGGCCAGAAACTAAATCCTAGTTGTCCAAATTGGCTTTCGTTGCCTTAACTACAAGCTCACCCTTCCTTTATTTCCTATTCTCTTTTATTTGCCAAACATTTAAACAACACTAAAAGGAACAGAGCCAGCATGTTGGTGTTGTATTTGCTGCTCTTTATATGCAGCTCTGCCATAAATTACACCAGCAGACCCCTAGATTGGTATATGGGGTAATGCTTTTTGGGTAGCGACAGAGAACAAAGTATGCCAGGTCACGCACAGAGCGCATATGGAGCTTTGGTTTCACTTCTGAAATATTGTGGTAAACTTCAAAGGAGGACCAACACAGAATTTAACAAAAAAACTGACCCCAGGCATTAGTTGATGTTCATGATGATGGAAATATTCTCTCGCTCTCCAGAAACTCTCAAGCACAGAAAGGACAGAAGTTGCCTGACGAGCGAGCGGTCTTATGTAACGGAGAGGAGTTTGGTCAAGAAACAGACACTTTCTGAAACTTTAACAGAAATTAGTAAGTTCATTTTAAATGACTGTTAATAGATAGCACATCCACTACTATGAATTCCTTGAATCTGTTCCTCGTTTCAAAATTTCCTTTAGTATTGACAAAAGTTTGGTCATACTAAATGTTTCAACAAGCTCACTCTTGCATTGGAAACCCAATTATGTGGTTTTGCTTTATTTTCCCCTGTACAATCTCCATCTGAGCATTCCCAGTACAAAACAAGCTTTCCACACTTAACTAAATCTCAGCAAGAGGTTGCACATGATCTTAGGCAGTGCCACAGAAACCATTCCCATCGCTAAGCACATTTATTGGAGTAATTGGAACAGAACCACTGCCACAACTGGCAGGCTGATTCCTGCCCAGAGAAAAGACATTAACTAGATTTTGTGATTACGCCTCACAGGCACCCCTCTGTTCTGGTATTCAGGGTTTTCACAAAAATATTTGTTAACATTTCCCTTTTATCAAGGCACATCAATGCAACCAAGTTTCCAGGAGGATGGACACACTGTGGCGGTGCCAGCAATGCCCTCGCTGTAACTCCAACGTAACGCAGCGGGAGGAATTGTCTCCCCGCACCCCCAGTGCAGCCTCCATCCCCCCTCGCATCCCGCCCCGCACACAGTTGAACCAGCTCCGCTCCCCGGAGCTGCTCGCGGCCGGAAGGCACTGCTTAAAAAAAAAAATACATTTTTGCACGATTGAGGCTTCATGGCTGTAATGATTTTAATGCAGCACCGTGTTTCGCACCCCAGCCAGGCCATTAATAAAATCCCAGTGTAAAACCTTCCCCAGATGTCAGAATCGATCACTCGGGAGTGTCCTGCAGCAGCCCCGTAAGCCGCGTTGAATCCTGCTGCACTTTATGAACTACTGTTTACACAAATCCAGCAAACCAACTGTGGGATCTTCAAGCGGTTCCTATGAGTGATGGGAGCCCTCCCCGTCCCCCTTGCCTGTAAAAAGCCCCAAACCTAAACACCAGAGTCTGGGGGAAAAATATAACCTTGGGATCAAGTGTAACTTCTCCCAGTGATTTGGTTTAGTTATGGAGAAGGGCATCAGTGTGGATAATTGTTCTCTAAGTAGGAGAAATCTTTCAGCACAGAAACCTTTATTGAATAATTTCACAAAACCCCGGGATTGAAAGTGAAGTAACTACTTGCTCTTCTCTACCCGCCATAAATCAGTTCAGCACTGCTGGACCACATGATACCCTGCGATAGACAGTCCAGATAACTGGGATCATGTTCATCAATTTCTAACAAGGAAATTATAGTCCATTACATCCAAAGATAAATAGTATTTAAGTGCTCGGGTTACCTTTGCCAGTGAATAGAATGAGAAAAAAAGTCGCATGCTCTCAAACATTACGCTGCTCGCCTTTCCACCTGGGGCATTTTTCTCTTCTAAATCAGAAGGGCCAGGCTCTGCCACGCCTCGCCCTACAGCGCGATTAATGGAAACGGCAACAAAAAGGGGAAAAGTTCGGGACAAGGGAAGAAGTTTTGCAAAAAGGGAAGAGCAGCCGGTGCCCCACAGAGCGAACCCCGGGCTCCCCGCGCCGGACCGGGGCCGAAGCGCCTTCCCCAAGTTTCTCGCCCCGCCGACACGGTGCGGCCGGTCCTGCACGCCCGCCCGTGGGTGCTGCCCGCCCGTGGGTGCTGCGGGGCCGCGCCGCCACTCACCTCGCGGAAGAGCTGCTCCACGCGGGGCTGCAGCGCGTCCAGCAGCGGCCCGGGGCCGGCGGCGCCCCGCTCCTCCAGGGCGGCCAGCCGGCCCTGCAGCTCCGCCGTCTTGGCGCCCAGCAGCAGGCAGACGGCCACGGCGGTGAGCGAGAGGAGCAGGCAGAGGGCGGAGGTGGCGGTGCCCGCCGCGGCGGCGGCGCCGCTACCCGCGCTCATCGCGCCGCGCTCCGCGCCGCTGCGCGGGGTCCCGCTCGGCTCCCGCCCGCCTCCCCCCGGCGGCGCATCCAGCGCCCGCCCTGTGCGCTGCGCGCCCCGCCGCGGAAGTGGGGCCGGCAGCTGCGGAGCGACCGCTCTCCTCCGTTCGCCCAGCCAGCCCGGGTCTTAAACGGAGGAAGCGGGGGGTGGCGGCTCCCCCGCCGCCTCCCCCGCGCTGGGGAAGGGGGGATGCTCCGAGCGCGGCCCGCCGCCCCCCATGGGGGATTACGCGGAGCAGATCCCACCCCCGCTGCCCGGCCCCCCGCGGGGACCGCTCCCCCCCCCCCCCTTCCCCGCCCGCGGCCCCCCGCGCTTCCCCGGAGTCCCGGCGGTGAGCCCTGGGCCGGGCGGTGCGGGGCACGGCCAGAGCCGCTCCGGGGTGCGGGGTGCTCCGCAGAGGTGGGGGGCGGCCCCGCTCCGGCCGCCGAGGCGGACAGCAGCCGCACAGGGCATCCCGCAGCGGGGGTGGCCGCGGGCGCGGAGCGGGCGCCCTCCAGTGGGGCCGGGGCGGCCGGAGCCGGGTCCCCCCGCCGGGACAGCGGGCACCCGGCTGCACCCAGCCTCCGCGGGGGCACAGAGCTGGGAAACGGCCTCTCCTCTCCTAACGAGTGCGGCCTGTAAGAGGTGTCAACCGTTGGGGGGGGGTTCTTTCTGTGCTACAGCCCCCGTGATCTGTTTGAGGGAAGAGACCTTATCTGCAAAGCCCAGTGGTCTTCCCCCATGCGTTCTAACATACTGATTTTATCCCAGTAAAGCGCCCCATCTGCTTTGGAGAACCTTTGAATGAGAGAAACTATGCTCGTATATAAGCACTAGGTACCCCCCAGGCTTTGACAAACATCCTTGCCTTTCCCTCGCTGTTACAGATTGCATCACATCAACTCCTAACTCGCCTATAAAACATCCTGGGATAACTTAATGCCTGTCTAGACTCTAAGCACATAGTATACAAATCCAAATGTCCTCTTTGCCTCCTGGCCACAGACCCTGCCCTTCTAGGAGTAATTCTTACTTCTAGAAGAGATGACTGAAGCCCAGGACAGAGTTAAAAAATGCTACTTGAAGTGGTGTCAGTATCTAGTGTGTTACTAAAACACACACGCACACACAGCTAGTCTGCCCTGTTGGATATATACACTGCTTTTTTGTAGCCACTATTTCCAAACCAGTTAGCCAGGCAAATCTGTATCATTTGCTAACAACTATTTCCTGCTCTCCTTCACATGTGTGAAGACACAGAGAAGAAAATTCCAGATTTTCATGAGCAATCTCTTCCTTACCTTCTTCTCCCCCTCTCCTTTTTATGACCCTGCTAAGACTTTGCTTACGAGCTCTACAAGATTGATTCCACACGCACAGTACCATCACTTTGGGGGAGCTTCCAGGGTGCAAAGCATCTTGTCCTAAAACGTGCCCACATGGCCTGAGCCCTCCTTACAGCAGAGATACCCACGAACTGTAACAAGAGAAAGGACTGATCACTGCTGTAGCAGCTCAGCCCTCTGCCCCACAACCCCTAACCCCTTTCCTGTGAAGTTTAACCCTCAGCTCAACCCTTCCCCTGCCCAACTTCTGAAGTTCTGGATCTCATACACTGTTTGCACTTCAGAGACAAAGCCGGCTCTGCTCGTGTAACAGACAGCTTTATTTTGTCCTACCATCCACATTTAGTAGAAGTGCATACTGTTGGTCTGCTTGGCTGAACCATTCACGGATTTACAGACCATATTTTTAAGGTACAATAGCTAAAAGCCAGAAGTACAGAGAAAGATGCAAATGGATCTTACATTTATCAACAGCTTGATCCAAACATACAAAGACTACAAACTACCCCAATTATACTCATGCATTAACAAGAGGGTGGGGGGTGTGTGCGTGTATAAAAATCTCTTCCCTAGTAAAGAGAAAAGTGCTGAGGGCAGCCCAGGGCACGGCCCAGGGCACAGCAGGAATTGGAGCCCCTGGCACCTGGCTGTACTGCATCACCAGGGAGCCCCTTCAAACTAACGCTTCTGTGCGCGCTGTTCGGCCCGCAGAACTACTTGGCACCTCACTGCAGATGCTGTATGAATCTTGGCAGTGCATTTTTTAAGTTTACTGGGAGAAGGAAAGTGAATTTAAAGAGGGTTTTATATTTTTTTCTAGCAAGTACCTCCTTTAGCAAGTGCAATGCATTTTAGTAACTACATTAACAAAGGCCCAAAGTATTCCCTAAGCAAGAGCACACAATCTTTCTAATTTTGATAGAACTGTTTTATAGTTAGTTTTATAGTTGTAGCAGCATATAAACTTTTTTCCCCCATCTGCCTTTGATTTGCATTGCTTAGCTGACACGCTCAGCCAAGTCCTTGCTTTGCGTCTGAAGGTGTGGGATGGAATGAAAGCGCTGTGGGAAGAAGCAAGGGAAGGAATTCACTCCCGTCCCCAGTCCTACCACAGTCACTGCTGACCAGGATGGTACTGACTGTTACATTTGCTGTCACGCAGAGAAGAAACAATTATGTAAATATCAACATCCTAGGAAGGGGGGTATCTATCATGAGATATAATCAAGCACAGTAGGTGGCATGGTTACAGAAGATAAGCTTTCACAGCCTCGTCCCAGCTCTATTCCACCCCCAAGTCAGAGACAGGCATGCCCGGAGCCCCTTGCAAATGAAGCCGCCTCCACACCAGCGGAACAAGGACATCAGTTTAAAATCTTACTGTGCATTAGGACTTACTCAGCAGGCACAAAACCTGACATCAGGCTCCTGCACAGCTGAAACGATTTACTGTTTCTTTCCTTAAGAAAGCCTCGCATGGTTGAGTCAGGGCTGCAATAAACGACCACAACTTGCACATTGCATGCAGACAACAGCCTGGATGGGCCCTGCCATGGAAGCTTCCCTTCCCCCTGCTCAGCAAGCCAGCCATGCTGCGTCAGACGGACTGAAACAGCGTGGGACAAGGCCAAGGAAACATCAACTTAAACATGGAAGAGCAAAAACTAGTAAGGGCAGTAGTGCAGCTTGGAAGATAGAACCGTTTGCTTCTCAACGCAGCACCCGAATCTGCCACAATTCTGAGGCACACCACATTTCTCTGAGTTTTTCTCCAGGGGCAGTACAGTCCTTCTAAAAACCTTATCATGAAAATGCTGATCTTCAATGACAAAACCATATTGAAAATGTGTTACTTTTCAGACCTTAACAAAAAACCTACCTATAAATACTTAACACTGAAAGCATCAGACAAGTTTCCAGACACTGATTAGCCAGCCAGCGATGCATGCTGTTTAACAGAAAAATCTGGGAAAAAGGTGACCCACAAGAGATACCTACTTAGAATACAGAGAGTTTTCAACTATGTTTCAGAATTCTATCACCAAGTATTATACAGGCTGATTACGTAGCCTTCGCCCTTCAAATCTTTTCTTTAGGACTAATAAAAAGGAAGCTAGTTAAAGCATATAATGTTTTCAAAACTCCTTCAGCTAGCCCACAGGCTCCTCACCTTAAGCTGGATGCTTAACTAGCCCCATCTGCAGAAGGGGAAGGTACAGTTTCAAAGAGAAAACAATTTTCAAAAATGAAAATTACTTTTATTTTCACTTCGATACCCATAAGACTACAACTGTTCAACAAGGTAAACGTAACAGTTATACAAAACATATGTAAATATTTACAGACTTAACTGTACAAAATAATTTAAAGTTTACAAAAGTTTCATGCAACCTCTGTTGACTGACACAGTCTAGGAAATCTCCCTGGAGAAGCATAAAAGATCTCTGAATTTATTTATTTATTTATTTAATGGTTCAAAAAAAGGATGCTGCAAGGCTTCGTCAAGAGTAATTCTTTTGGCTGGATCATACTCCAGCATCCTGCGAACAAGGTCAAACAGACTTTGATGATCTGTGTCTTGGCAATGCATGAATTCCTGAAAGAAAAAGAAAAGAAGAAAGTATTTGAGAGAGATCTTTCACAACTACAGATCTAACAAAACAACAACATTGTCTCCTACCTTTAAAGGCTTACAGCGTCTCCTAACATAGCGTCCTGCAGAACTGTGTTCATCCCAGTCCAACTGGTCGTGGTGAAAATAATGCTTTCTGCATTACAAAGAAAATAATTTTAAGATAATGTCAGTGCGTAAAGTGGGCAGATGCTTTTCTAAGTTCTGAAACACCATAAAAGTGTTCCTGCAAATCCCTCTGGATTTGGGAACTAACATCTCTTGTAGCTAATATTTATTCATAGAGACCCATTGCTTTTATATTACCACTGTCACAATATTTAGAAAACAGGTCCTTCAGTATGCCAATCAACAAAGAAGCCACTGAAAACATATTTTTTGTTACTGACATTTAAAGAGATGGATGCTTTAAGGTGTTCCAAGAGAAGACCTTGGTCTCATCTGCTAGTAACAAATAAAAGACAGCTTGTCAATCTATCAATGTTTTAAAAAACATTTCTTACAAAATCAGCGGAGTTTAAGTGGTTAGCAACTATTTAACAATGTCAGATATTCCCAAATGTCTTTAAAAAGTGTACTGCAAATTCATGAGACTACTAGTGCAAATATAGTTCTGACAAATCCACACCTCAGCATCACATTAACACTGCTACCTAAGTAGCATTTCATTTTTTTAATTACTACCTGAATCTATGCCAATTGCAGCTTTCTACGTTTTTTTTCTCAGTTTTCAAAATGCATTATGAATCACCTGGACAACTGTAAAAAACTAAATACATTACCCAACCCAGAATTATTTGAATTGTACTATAACATGAGTTACAGGATTATCTACATCAGATGGCATGAGAACAACTTATTTCAGAAAGAGAATGGACCATCAGATGTCATGTGCTCTGGATTCTGGACATAGTGGGGTTACGGGGGAACCCTGTACTGGCTGCTTCTTGCAATGGAAGCGGGAAACTTCTGTTGCATATAGTTATCTTCAAAGAGAGAAAGGTCACTGAAGCACATGTCTGAAGGGTATCAAGGGACAGCGGAAGAGGCTGGCAGTTGTATTAGCAAGACAAGACCAGGACCCTCTTTTTCCTCTCTATATAAATCTTTTGGTGACGGCCGGTTCTTCAGTCTCAGAGTTTATGGAAAAATGGGTATCTAATATCGTTCTACTGACCATACCAAACTTAGCATTAAAGACTTAAGAATATTCATACTTGGTTACTGTTCAAGAGGCTGGCATTCTGATTGCTGGCAACTCAGACTAAAACCAGGAACTGTCAGCTATTTAATTCACTTAAATGTGACACCATTTCTTGCAATAGACTAATAGGTAACAAGAAGCCTGGGAGCCTCTTTGCTGATCTTCAGAAGTTCACAGCTAACAATGGAAACTTTGAAATTTCTCTTGTAATAGGAAAATATTACGCACCTTACTCCCTCTATAATGAACTTACCTGGATTTCTTGATCATGTGAGCTGGTAGAGGCCCAAGTATTCTTTCCATCATTGCCAGGTGTTCCTTACTATCATGGGTCTGTGTGGAAAAAGCAATGAATGCACTTAGTACATTTTTCTACTCTCAGCCACTTTTAACAACACTCATCTACAAACACGATTTTGCCAAAGTACCACCACAGTATCTTTATACATTATCACCTTAAAGTATTACAAATAAGATTATGCAATGCAGCTTGTTATATAGCACTTTCCACAGTTAAGATGGCCCCTGAACAACAGAGTTCATAAGCCACATTTTTTATGAGTACGTTTTCTTTATTCCTAATTCCAGCAGAATCTTCAGACTCTGGGCAGGCTTCATCACCCAAAAAAGCCAGAATGTGATCTTAAATAGTCTGAAGGAGACATCATTTTCATATATGCATGCCATCTTTACAATCTCATCTATATAATATTAAAAAAGCCTGTAAGGTTATGCCTTTTATAATGACAGTTATGTACGTGTCATTAAAAGATCAAAATCAGTAGCCTGCAACAAAAACGTTCAATTTAAATTTAGGTACATACCTGAAACACTGTAAATCCTAGGTAATACTCAATTAGAATACAACCAATACTCCAAACATCACATGGCTGTGACCATCCCAGTGCTGCAAAACATGCAAAGTTTATGTTTTACTTTTTAATATATTCTCAAAACTTGTAATCCACAAAGCATATGCCCAGTTTCCATGCATTTACTGATGCCCAGTTTCCCCTCCACACCTCTCCTCACACCGTAGTGGGAGAGAAACACGTTTCGACTTCTGTTTTTAGAATATTTCTAAAACACTTCAGGATATTTTAGAATATTTATTTTACTGTTTACTCTCAAGAATTCTAACATCACCATCTGTGAGAGATGACTGAATTATTAGAACCACAAGCAATTCTTCCAGTTTATGAAGTAAAGACATCTGAATGAACTATAATTGTCAGAAGGCTTAAGTGTCTTGACTGACCTAAAATAACCTCAGGAGCTCTATAATGTCTTGTAGACACTAATGTGCTGTGATGCTCATCATCAAAAGTTGCACTTCCAAAATCAACGACTTTGATGTCTGTGTTCTTTAAAGTACGTTCATCTCGCTTCTGTAAGAAAACCAAAATGCTATTTGTTAGTATTTTTTAAAAGCATGCTTAGGCAAATTATATTCATCACAGTTATCTTAATTTCCCTTCAAAATGTCCGTTAACATAAAATGCTAAAAATTGAACCAATGTAACAAAACACTCCTTCCGAATACATCAATTCCTATTCAGCTCAAGCACCAAGAAAGAGGAGCTGGTAATGGAGTGATTTAATCTGAATGCTCAAAACACCTGAGTAAAGAGCTTTCCCACAGTAAGAGAGCTCCCTTCCCCTTGTTAACCTTCAAGTTAACTTCAGTTAGTTGTTATCTGTGTCTTGGGTTTTTTTCTATCCATTGGTGTGAACACTCATTTCTGCAATCTTATCTCTAAAAAAATACAATCAAACCTTATGCATAAACTAGAGGCATTGAAGTCCATTCTGCTTTTCTATGTCCAAGCAGTTTTTATACTTTGAAAAAAAAGAGCAGCAACATAAAAAGAAACTTGTATTTTTGCCAGCGCTAGAAGTGATTTGTGCAAACAAGTTCTTATCCTAATGTTGCATCTTAGTGTTTTCTTACAGTTAAAAGCAAGACACTGGTCGAGAATAGGCCTATTCAGGGCCCATGCCAATTATAACACTGCCCAAAGATCAACATCACATGTGGATAACAAACTGAAAATTCATCTTAGCTATTAATCCAAGGACTGCAAAACTGACAGGCACTTCAGACTCCAGGGTCATCAGACAGAAAGTAAGGTCTGGCATTCCTCTCAAAACACAGGG
Organism: Grus americana; assembly: GCF_028858705.1. NCBI lineage: Eukaryota > Metazoa > Chordata > Aves > Gruiformes > Gruidae > Grus > Grus americana. The sequence continues at coordinate 5,582,710 of NC_072865.1, forward strand.
ATGCTTTAAAGAAAGGGGTTCAAATCGCTTAAGAAATATGAAGGAAAAAAAAAACTTGGCTAAATTCAAAGCCATTAACACAATGCTATCTATGAATGCCAGAATTTCATTAAACAGAAAAGAAATTAACTAGCGATGAAACAGTTTAGTTTGAATCCAAGTAAAGTTACTTGCTTTGAGATGTACTAGCTTTCTGCTAAGAGCACAAAAAAATTTCTAAGAAACATAACTATCACTGACCTTTCCACACATACTTTGGGGTTTTTTTGGGGTTTTTTTTTTTAAGAAAAGTTCAGATGAAGACAAAAGTAGCCAAATTCTATTTGGGAGAAACAAAGAACAAACTTACCATTTTGGCATTGTACTTCACTATGTAATCAGACTCCACAAACAAGATATTTTCAGGCTTTAAATCTGTGTGAGTTAGTTTATTATGGTGTAAAACTACAAGGAAAAAAAGAAGAGTATCCCATAATTAATACATTAATTTCCTAAAGGAGGGGGAAAAATTATGAGTATTGAGATTTACTTACAGTTTATAGACTGGCAAATTTGATAAGCCATATTTCTAATGTCATTAATATGAAATGGCAGGAAGCTGTTTTCCTTAATAAAGTCGTAAGTACTAAGTCCCAGTAGCTCAAAAACAATGCAAACATGGCCATGATGATCAAACCATTCCAGCATCTGGACACAGCGGCTTAAAAAAGAAAAAAATACAAACAAACAAAACCTCAATTTATTGAATAATTATCTTCCACAAATCCTTAGTATGCTGAGTATTCTAATTTCATACTTACAAAGTGCTGCTTGGATCCATGGTGTTCAAGTGCTCCAACACCTGTATTTCTGAACGGGCTGCTTCTCGGTATCTACCAACATTTTTCACAATTTTAACTGCTACATGCATTCCTCTCCTTTAAAAGATAGTAAAGGATCACAAACTAAATCAATTATTGTTAAATACCTACAACCCCAAAGCAGCTTGATTTTAATAAAAGAAACACAGGAAGATTAAAGCTCATAGAAAATAATGAGTTGGATTAGGGGAATTTGCACGTTTAACTTAACCAGAATTGTTTTTACAAAGAAACGTACTATCGATCTTTCCTTTGTCAAATACTTATAGTATATGCTAAAGTAACTATTTCTCAGTCTTATTATCTAAGGTAGAATAAATATCAAGAATCCACCTGCAAGATTAAAAAAAATAAATAAATTTTCATTTGAGGAAAGTACTGCAAAAATTTGACATTTTTTCCTGCAACGTGCACAACTTGTTCTGGTTTTTTTCCAGTGCTCCTACAGAGTCAGGGGAACTGAGTAACTTCTGAAGTTTAGATCCTAAGTATATTGTACTAGTGAAAACTGACCTGCCCTCAGCGTAATTTTCAAACTGTAAGGCTATTAGCTAAATGGAACACAGATAGACATAGTTCATTCTCTCACATTCACTGATAGGCAATTTTTAATTATCTCTGTATTTAGATTCCAATGACTTAGGAATACAGCCTCCCCTCACAACACAATCTCAAGCTCCTGAATAGACTTAACATGTGAAACAAAAGAACCAACCAGAAGCAGAGGAAAACCCACTAGAACCATGTCACAGAACTGCAGATATAAACTACGTGGTTAAAATAATCTGAGTTTTACTAACTGTTTAAACCTTCTAGCACATACAGAAATAGTGGAAATACAGTAATTTTCTTCTCCTCCTCCAAATGTCATCACACAGTAGTAACCATTCCATCAAAAAAGGACTGGATACTGGAGTATTGTGCATTCAGAAAAAGTTAAAAGGATAATTCTGATTATGGAGACTGAGGAAGGAAATTTACAGCTTGATCAATTCCAAGCGCTTGCTTTCACTAAGAACCAAAACTACTTTTTCAGCATCTCACTGCACCATCTTCTAAATGTCTCCCAAATCAATTCTGTACTCTTTACATAGCCTCGAATTCTCTAGTTATGGCAACAGCACTTGTAAAGCCAATAGAAAAACATAATGAAGCAAGACATAGTTCTCCCCCTTTAAAAAGGGTAAATTACATCTATTTAGTAAATAGTAGTTTGCACCATGCGGTTATATAGCTCGTGTTAAAAACGTAGAGTTATGAAAAGGTTTATTTTTGAAAGAAACCCTCTCTAGGCAGATGTTTCCCAAGACAAACGTGATTAAGGAAGTTAATTGTTAAAAGACAGATTCTCAAAAGCTTAGAGGAAAAACAGAGTAACCAAAAGTATTTCTCTATATACCATCTTGTATAAAGTGAGTACCATGCAAAGGCTCTTCACAGAGCAATAGAAGAAACAAATAACATTTCTGGTGTTGGAAGAGATGACCAAAGAACCTTAAAAACAATCAGGGACAGATTGGTATCACCTGAAAATCCTTAAAAATTTTCAACTAGAAGTAAGCTTACAAGGTAGCTGTCAAAACCAGTATAATTTCTTTCTTAAATATACTGCAACACTTTATTTGCACTGTGACTTTCTTTTAAAGAAAACGTCCCCGAACTTTAATTTCTGAGCTAAGGAGTGTCTTTTGTTATGAGATCCACTTATGAAGGTAACTGACACTTACATATCATGATCTATGCACTCCACTACTTTTCCAAAAGCTCCTTCTCCTAAAGTCGCAACAATTTCATCTAAAAAGAACAAATACGAGTTAGAATTATATAACTACTTAAACAAGAATACATACTATTAATGTAGATTTAAAAATGTGTCATTACAAAAGCATAATTACTTTAAATCTCAGCATCTGAATGCATTACTTTATTGGACAGGTGTCATGAAAACAGTTAGCCAAAAAACTATCTCTTGTTCTAATCTCAAGATTCAAGTTCATTTACTAATTGGAACTTTTTGAACACAGTATTTAAATTCTACAGAAAAGAAGATATGCAAAAAAACAAAAAAGCACAAAAAAAACAGAACAAAAAGAGCAATGAAGATTTCTTTAGCCCCCCTCCTCTGACATACTATTCTAAACAGATTTTTTGCTGAAAAGTTTTTAAAAAGTGTTGAAAAATATTCTATACATCTTGCTCTTAGAACGTCTCCACTTTCACAGATCAGGTGACCCTCCTCATCATCCTCTACACTCCTGGATCTTTTCCTTCGGTGACTCTTCTGGAAACGGCACCAAGATCGTCCAGCCAATCAATATATCAGAGTGAATTCAGGGCAGAATACGCAATTCATTCAGCGGGGAGATATTCAGGCATTCAGTTACACACCAGGCCACGAACAGTTGGCAGGAGCAATTTCAAATTCAGTCCCCAGAAATTCACAGGGCACAGTTTATGTTACAGAAGAAAAACATGGCAAGGAACAGATTTTCAGATAAATACTTAAAGTGATAAAGCAACAGAAAAAACAACACAATTTTGTCTCTCAAACAGTGGCTTAACTGAAGACAGATTAAGAAAGCAACATCACTATTTCTAATACTTTGCTAGCAAATAGCAAAAAACAGTATTTATTTACATATCTAAGCTTACAGTCAGGTGAAATGTTTCTATTTTTAAAACATATACTTCATGTAATTTAAATATAAAATACTACCAAGTAATTTTACTTCCCTCATGTTTAGAGAGAAGAAAAATTACTCTGAAGTCCTTGCATCGTATAATGTAATACAACTTGCTGTTTCTACTGCAGAAATGTGACATAAAACACCTGGAGCTGAAGATGTATCAGTAGGCATCATGCCAATAATGAGAAATTCAGAGAGCATGCCTTCAAAGGTGGCAAGCAGCAAACTTATCCCATCTTCAGTAAGACATTAGCTGCCATTAGCCAGGCACATGGCTTATCAAAGTTTTCTGGAATCAGGTGTAGAGCTTGTTCTTATCAATCTACCAGACATGCATGTTTCGTACTTCCAATTAAGCTTATATTAAAAAGGCATGTCACTTCAATTACTTTTAGTAATAGGATGGATGGCATCTCACAGTCTACCTGAAAAAACATAGTTCACTATTCTGTAGAACTAAAAAGTGATAACTGTACTCTGAAATAGCATAGTTACCTGTTCTTGATTTCGATATGACATTTTTCAGATTAATCCCAGTGATCTTAACCGGCCACCTACGTTCCCAGTGTATAACTAGTACTGATGATAAGCCCACCCCCACCCAACACTCTGAACCAAAAGTCTCAACTAAGAACACACTCATATGCTCACAAATGGACTCAACTACAAATCCTTTTTTAATAATATAGTATTTCTTAAAGTACTGTGATCAGGAATTGAAGTCTAGCACTCACTTAAGAAGTCTATTACCACTAATTCATTAATAATAAAGTTAAAAATTACTCATACCGAATGTGATTGGTGACTTGAGCAATGATGTCTCTTATGCTTCCTTTTATGACTACTTTTCCTGCTCCGACCAGAGGATTTGCTATAGTGATGATGGTGACTCTTTTCATAGTCTCTGTGATAATGCCTGTGGTCATATACTTCACAGAAGTCATTTCTGTATTCCTCAACATATCTCCGGTCATGATGGTCTCTTTCATTTATGGCTCTATCGTCCAAATAATGACTGAAAATATATTTTAAGTGAATGTTCTCCACTTCAAAAACTTGAGGTTCCAACAAGATAAGTGACTTGAACTGAGTTACATAGTATTTGTCTTTACACCAAGAATGTTTTCTAATTGACTCCCTCCCCAAAAACAGTGGAGCTTTTCATGTTACTTTATTAGGAATCTAACAACACTGTCAGTCTCAAATACATAGCAGCCATCCACATGAACAATATATAATCCGTCCACAGTTTGCACAGTAAATAAGAAACTCAGACTCAAAAAGGAGAAACGCTTCCTAAAATATATTGAGCAACTCAATCACAATCTCCAAAGTCACGGGATAAAACACTCTCGATACAGCAATAATGTCCTTCTATGCTTTCAAAGCTCAAAGTGTTAAAAAAATAAAACCTGGAGACTGAGAGAAGTAGCATTGTTCTTAGTGCTCTGCATTAAACATTAAAAACCTCAGAGAGTATTTGGATCAAGGAACTTCTGCACAGAAAAAAACCTTTAAGAAAGCTGCTGAGGCAAAAAGCCCCCATATTGCTGTACACCTAACCCTTCCAGCATTTTATAAGCATGAGTATGAGCTCTTAAAGAATTCCATGGGATCTTCTTCTCAAGGCAAAAAACAGAAAAACACATCCTTCCAGTGAAACCAGTATGGAAGAAAAAGCAAACCACCTCCAAATTAGTATGAGAAACTCATACTTACCATTGTGTTAAATAATTAAACACACCTTCTCTTCCTTTTGTTCACATTAAGTAAATGAAAACGTGTAACTTTAAGTTTAATACTGAATGTATTCAATACCAATACTTAACCGTCACCAGTGAAACAAATTAGTAACATTTACTTCTTATTAAAGAATGTCATGGTTCTCAATTTAATGGTTCGGCTACTGTATTAACAAAAACAACCACTTCTTAAGCCTGTCTTAAGTGAGCCAAACCTTAAGGAACAGCCAATTTGGGGCACTCAAAAGTCTTATCCTGAAAATGTATTTATTTTAGACATGATAAGGAACATTAGCACTACTCAATTCAGAGTTTTATACCTTTCTGAAATGTGATTTGGTTTATAGTGCTTGCTTTCTTGTCCACTGCTGTGGGACCTCTTCCTGCGTTTACGGCTGCTGCTGTGCTTTCTCTGATCCCAACTCTTTCTGTCGTCCCATTCAGGACAGTGAGATTGTTTCGAATGCCGCATCTGCCACTGAAAAAAACCCCAAATCAACAAAAACACATAAAAGACAAAAGCATTACACTGGTATTTGTAGATGTGAGTCAACTACTGTAGTTTCATCAAATATGACAGAACTAAAAAGAATCATTTCCTCAATTATTTTTTCTCAGCTTGCCCGACACATTATTTTGGTTTTGGGTGAGCAGACATAGCTTTCTCATCCTAACAGTTACGAAACACAAATCAAGATTAAATAGGCCAACTCATCTTCACTTAATAGCTTCAAACATGTCATTAAAGCCCGTTTTACATAAACTCTCAAGTGACTAAACAGAATCGTTTCCTTAAAGAGTCTTCTGTTGGAGAGAGACCTTACTCTTCCAACATCCTGACAAAACCTGTATTTAGTTCTTCATACTATATTGTATGTAAGTTACCACATGAAAGCCAAGTTCAATCAGTCTAAAAACTTCTCTCACAAACCTATTTACCAATCACTATTGAACAGACTGTTTTAGCAACAATCACAGTGAACTCTGATATATCAAACACATAACTCTGTAATACTATGAGCCAAGCCATAATTTTGAACCCTATTAGCATGCAAGTACACAGGTGTTTTAAAATTCAGCTTATTCACCAAAGAAAACCCACCAGCTTCTGTTGCTGGATGTTATATGCAGGAATTCTGTGTTCAAACAGGTACATGCACAACTGAAAAAAAAAAAAAGGAAAATAAAGCACAGTTGTAGAATTAAAGTTAACAAAAACCAACCATTATTTCTTTACTACTCTTTCACAGGACTTTTTGAAAATAAGAATAAGCTTACATATCTATTTCAGTATATTCTGACAAATGAACTAACACAGGACAAGAAAAAGTTTCCGTAGTAAGCAGTGATAGTAAGAAAAGTAGTTTAGAAACAAAGACAGTACAAAAAAAAAAAAATCAGGATTGTGTCAATTGACACAGAACAACGTTGGCTGTGTTTACACCAACTGGAGGCATTAAGGATGAAACTTTTAGAGCGTGAAAATGGCAAGCCTCTTCTGAAAAAGATGTTTTCTGATACTTTCATAATATTTGAGACGGGTGGTAGTTAAAAAGACACCTGCACCACTGTTTTTTACAGAAATCCATTTTTAAAATACAATGCAAACATAGTGACAAACTACGCAAAAATAAGTGACTAGTACACCCTTTGAAACAGTTATGATCCACATCTTGCAAAAATCTTATTCACTTATGATACATTAGTAAGAAATAAAAATACTAGTGTATCAAATGACAAACAAAAATGCCTGAAAGATCAAGACAAAATTAAAACCAATTAGTACTTCATTTACACATATGAATTTCTTCTCTTCTTACCCAGCTCCAAAGCCATTTCCCCTTATTTTCAACCTACATAAATCATGAAACACACTCAGTTTTCAGTTATTCTACTTGTGATGTGAAGAATTCCCCACACACACTCAGTTATAGGTGAACTGAAGATTTTACTTATGATTGCCTTTCCCCCCACCATTTGGCAGAACGCAGACTGCAACAGTGCTACATGGTAGTCAAATATCTAAATAAAATCACCACTAAAGTGTCCTGCAGAAGGGTCCTGGGGATGGAAGGATGGACACTTGACATAGGAAACTGGAGAAAAGATTTAGTCAAAGACTAACTTCTGCTTAACTACAGCCAAGTGCACGCAGAATTACTGGAATTAAGATGGAAGTTGCAAGTTCTGTCCCTAAAGTGACTAAGTAAACGCAAATGAGGAGGAAATTGTTAGAATCGGTCTTCGCAGGACCCAAAGTGGCCACAACCCATTTTACAGCAAGAGCCACCTTAAGATTTTTTTACTATTGTGCACTCCCTCTACATTTACACACCAAAGCACTTGGTGACAGCTGACATGAACATATGCATTCCTATATGGCATGTGGTCCTAATCCATATCACAGGCCGTTTTCACTCCCACATTTTGCCATAAGGTTCCTCAAATAGGAGCCACGGCCCTTTTGTAAAAGATCCGTATATAAAGCGCCTCAGGAAGGCCACAAACGCCCTGCCATAAGATGCCTACACAGCAATTTTTAAATGTCTCTCCTCAAAAACTTGGCAGGCTGCACAGATCGGAGGAGGTCAAAGGCTTATTCCTTTCAGACGACCGAAGTCCGCCCGACCAGGCCGATCTGAGCGCCTGGAGTACAGACATGCAGGAGCAGGTCCTACGGAAGACACCCACTACCCCAACCCACGGCCACGATGTCCACTTCCACGCCCATCTTTCCTCGCGAGGCCTCTGGAGCCGTGTGCGGAGGAGTTCATCTCTGTTGCCCTCTAGGCAGGCGCCAGGCACCTCCGTGCGGGCCGGGCTGAACAGCCAAGCTGCGCGGCCCCCACCCCAAAGCACCCACCGCACACGAGGCCCCAGCTCTGCGCACCCCAACCCCCACACGCACTTCCGCAGAGGGCCTCTCCGCCATAGGAGGCCCTGATCGGGGAGCCCTGTACCGAGGATTCCTCCTCCCGCCTTAACACCTCCTCAATCAACCCCTCACGCAGGGCTCTACGCTCACCCTGCTCCCCAGGCCGCGGAGACAACGCGAGCGGCCCCTCTCGCCAACCCTCTGTGCCCCCTCCGCTTCCCCGCTGCTTCAGCCCCTCGAAAACAGAAGAGAGAGAGAAAAAAGGGAAGAAGAACCCGAGAAAGAAAGCCTCCTCCACCACTTACAGATGAAAAAAAAGGCGAGCGAGCCCCGTATCCGCCCTGCGCACACAAACAAAATGGCGGCGACGACCGAGCGCGTAGAAACCGCTTCCTCCCCTCCTCCCTCGCTCTCGTGGCTTCTGTGCGGCGTGACGTCAGACGCACAGCACAACGGGCGGGCACAATACAAAGGCCGCCCCCTAGAGGAGGTGGGAGGAGGGAAAGAGGCGCCCTTGGAGGAGAAGTTCCGCCCCTGAGGCGCCCTGGCGGCCCCTCCCCTCCCCTCCCCTCCCCTCCCCTCCCCTCCCCTCCCCTCCCCCCCCCCCCCCCCCCCCCCCCCCCGAGGGGAGTCCGGGCCGGGTGCGCTCCCTTTCGGCGGAAAGGTCAGAGGAGCTGAGGCCGTATGGGTTGGGGACCTAGGTTCATGCTGGGGTTCAAGCAGCGAACTCGGGTTCAAAGGCTACCAGCGAGCTGCAGGGCCGCCTTTCTCTGGTGCTGTCACCTTGTCGAATGGGTGGAGTGGTCCAGAAATCACACTGCCAATTAATTGCTCCTAATGAACTCACCAAACATTGTGTTTAAGCAGTTCGGTATCCAGGTTGATTCCACTGTTAGGCCTGGCTTCGTGCTCCCACTTTAAGAGCAGTTCACAGATAAGTCCTGGGGGAATCGTTCCTGTGTGATGCTAGCAGGCTGTACAGTAAAATCCTAATAAAATTGATTATCCAAAGTCTGCAAGTTACAACCGCCCCCTCCTCTTTTACATGCTGAAATGAGAGTATGTGCACTGCTGAGTGGAAGCAAATCGATGTTTCCTAGTCCTGGGTCAGGCCCAGGAGACGCCGCAGCAGTGCTCCCTGAGGCATCGGGTGCTGGGCCTGGCCGCCCGTGCGTTATGCTGCTGGTGCAATTCCTGACTCATACCTGTACAAATGGACTATGGTGAATGAAGCTTAGTCATGTACTTCCGCCAGAGAAAAATGCCTAATAGCTCTGAGAAAAGCAAAACCTTGGTGTCACAGGTCTGAATTAATGCAGTTCTGTACAGTGGAAAAAATATTACCAACTCCTCTAGCAGTCAATCAGAGAATTTAATATGCCCAAAGAGATTATTTTAAATTAAAGAAAAGCAAACCCAAAACAAAGGGAAAGTGGAACTGAAACACAAGCTTCAGGTTTATTAACTCACAATATTTTATCTGGGGCAAATTACAGATCTCTGAAGGTTAGTGGATAAAATGAAAAAGTCCTGAACTCAGTGACTCCCAGAATAATTTTAGCAAGTTTTTCCTTTAATACAGTAAGATTTTGCAACTGAAGCAAACCCCAGAATATCTAAGGTGTAGTATCCTTTTTATTGAATGAGTGCTTGGTGTCTTTTTAATGTCAGTCCCCCAAAGCATTAGTAAATAGTACTAAAATGAAGACATACGTTGGGTTTTGTGGTTTTAAAATTTTCATTAAAATTTGTTTACCGGTGAGCTTAAGCATTTAAACATCGTTTGCACTAGAGTGAAAATCGTGTTTCTCTTGGTTTATTTTTAAGAAGAGAAACTAAGATACGGAACATTGACAGCTGTTTGTTGCCATGTGGTTTTTAAAAAGCTTTTTTACTTCATAGTCGTCGTGTACCAAATCTGACAATGCCAAATACAGCTTTGGTACCGGGGTTTACTATTTCTCATTTAGCATGTAAATGATTGGTTAGTATTTATAAAACTAGCAATAACATCTGCAAAGTGTTAAAGAGTTTTCCCAACATCCATTGATACAACCCCTGCCTGAGGAATTCTCTCGGACAGCAAGCAGCAGAAAAAAGATAGAGGGATAAAGTTATATATACAGAGAGGGAGCATACAGACGTGAACATGCAGAAAATATCTGTTGACCTGACACTAGCCAACTGTGCCAGATAATTACAGTTTCTCACTGATTTCTTATTCCAAGAGGAATGTCTAGGAAAGGGATCTGGATTTTTGTGGAAAGTTTCTTGCTGAAAGGCTGATGACAAATCAGTAGCTGGTATACCTGGCAGGGCAGAGAAGATGGGATGCGACTCGATCATGTCATCTGCCTTCCTTGCCTCACTGTCTCTTCTAGGGTTTTACTAGGCCTTACCTTTGCTATTTTTATCTTCCATATAAATAGATGACAGGGCCTCCAAGAGGGCATAGCAGCTCAGCGACCATTTGGGGAAGTCCCGTTTAATGGGACAGAATAAACTAATGCTGAAAAGACTATCAGAACTGACTGTACCTTGAAGCAGGAAAATTTTGGTTCTAGGGCATTTCAGTTCTCTTCTGTCAGGGAGAAGGATCTTCAGCCTGGAATAGAAGGGGTGAAAATAACTATTGTTCATTATGAAAATGCAATGAATGGGAGCTAGTAAAAATATATCGTTTCAGTCAGAGGTTTTCAGCTGACAGTTGAAAGAGGAACAAATCTATCAGAAGAATAATTAGCTTTTCGTTTTGAACCTTTTTGAAGAAGAAAAGTGGTATATAAAGGTTGTACCACCTTCACATCAAACATTCATAAACTATAGAAATTTCACTCTGAAGCAAAAGCCTTACAACAGATTGTATAGAAAGTAGCCTCTGTAGACAGATTGCAAAGCAATTTCAGATGCTGCACTTTGTGCTGAACAAAGTGCTTTTCAAAAATACCTCTATAGACATTCAAAAGAAAAGCAGTATTGAAAGCAGTTCATTTTCCTTCCTGTTCAGGAGGTGGCAGTGGAGACCCAGCAGTGGAGAGACGTCAGCTGGAATTTAAGTGGTGTCTCAGAGAAGGATTAAAAATTCAGGAGATATTCAACGGCCATGACCAGCTTGTGTAGTGCAAACAAAGCAACAGCCCTTCTAGAAATGGCCATTTTTAAGGTGGGAATAATCTAACAGAGAGGAATCAAATTAGAGAAATTTAGTCTTTAGAAAACTGGGAGGGAAACTCATTTGAGTGTAGTTACAGCTACTTCTGCTGTCAACCCTTATGATATTTACTGTTGTTTATATGAGGTATTTCCTTGTTTAATTAGACTTCACAACACCAAATGTATGCACAACTTGAGGAGGGAGTAACACACAATGCAGCCATGTTTTAGATTGCTTTGTATAGCAGAATATATTACAATTCAGTGTAATTATCCTGGTGGGACACATTTGTGCATGTATGAAAAGCTACATTCAAAACATTTGCTTCAAAATGCAATTTTGTATGGTCCCTCTTTCAAATGCTTTACAACAGTAGGTGATCCATCCTCACAGCAGCTGTTCAGGACATGTAAATCTCATTTAGTTTCCTCATTGTTTGGATACAAAATTTAAAGTAGGGATTGCCCAAAGCCTCAGAAAGACTCAGCAGCAGAGCCAAAAATTTCTCTAGCTTTCAGTACTTCCAGTACTGTGCTTGCTTTCTCTTAATTAAAGATGTATTTGGTTTGGTTTTCCTCCCTCTAGTTAGCGTCAGAGGGTGATTAAATAGTAGTTGTGCTTTGCCTTTAGTTGTTTATGGATTGGTTTGGTTTTTATACTGATGCAGAGAATTCCGTACATCCCCTCGACTGGGTTGTACCAGCTGTAGCTTTCTTGGGAGCTCAGGGACAGGGTAATGACAATACTGTCTGTTTGTAAGGGACTGAACTGAATGGGCATGGAAAAAACAGCAGGAGCATTTCTAAGATATATCAGGGAAAATAAATTATTAATTTCACAAATCACTATAACTACTAATCAAGGGAGCCAATGTCCTAGATTGTTGTGGCATATGTAAATTCAAAGAGATATTAGGAACTTGGATGGGTGGATCAGCAGGAAGGCAAAGCAAGAACCCACTGACAGTAGTATTTGTACCCCATTAGAGTTTATTTTTGAAAAGGATGATTTTAAAATAGATTTTTTTTTTCTGGAGTGTGCAGTAAAATAGGAAAATACAAATATTCAGCCAGGTCAAAAAGAACAAGATACAGTTATGGCTCAGGGACACATTTTCCTTGTTAATGAGTTGTTAGAATTTTTCTTAGAAAAGCAGTGACCCAGAAACTTTCTGTGAGCATGGACACTTGTGTTCATTCACATGCACATTGGTGAAAAGACGTGGCCAAATAATACGATGGTTCTCTGAGCTGTGACCGGTGGCAGATTGGAATGGCCTACACTGCCCTCAGCATGTTCATACATTGTATTAAGGTATTAAGGGCAATTGAAACACCATGCCTTAAACGGCTGGCAGATTGCCACTCAGGCAAGATGTTTTCTCTCCAGTGCTTAGACTGGTTTTTACTTTGGTAATGTACGGTGTGATTATCCAGCTGTAAGAACGCTGTGCTGAGAAAGGCGGTTCTAGATCACGCTTCTGCAAGCTCTGGAGTCAGGGACACTGCTTAGATCAAGCAGAAGTCCTCACTTGGTAACAGCAGGCAGAACCAGGCTGTGCTGAATAGAAGTAACACACTCACAAAAGCAATGTGGTGCAGATGCCTGATGTTACATCAAGGAAACTCCACCACTTACACCTACGAGTTTCACCTCTGAGCCTCTTTATTTAAAAGAATTTTGAGCTACTTGAAGCAGGGATGTCTTTTCTGCATATGATTACTGAAATGGCTCCCTCATCTCAGAAGAAGCTCTCAGTTTACTACAATACAAATAATAGAAGAACACATTTAAACATCAGTTGTACCACAGAATTTTATAGGAACAGACTAAAAATACTCGGGCCCAGTCCCAACTTTTTCCTCTCATTGTGAAGAATTTTTGAGTCTATGACTCCTATTTGGGAAAATATTATAGGAACTAAGAGATTTTGTCTCTTTTTCCTTGCAGTGTACCGTGCAGTGCAATGTTTGAATGTGTGAGGATGAAAAAAGAAGCAATAAACTGGAAACAAGAGGAAGAGCAGAAACCACAGGTACTTTTGTGCCTACAGGCATATTCATGAATTGCCGTGCAGTCAGAGATATCTTTGTATTTTGGGGGTTTCAAAGCATCCAAAATGTCTCTACAACCTATTCTGTAGATTTGTTGTTGCTGAAATCTCTACTACAAATAAAACTGAAGAACAAAATCCACACAGCTGAGCCTTTTTTTTAATTATTATTCTTATTTGACACTCACATTACAAAATTTAGAAACCATAGACAGTTCAGGCAAACTGTTAAAACACAGTATAAATTAGGGGGGTTTAATATATAAATTCTATACATAGGTAAGTTAGCTCGAACATGACTGACAAAAGGATTTCATAACAATCTTACCACAACTGTATAAAAAGGCATGGGAATAGGATGGGCACTATAATCATGAATGCAGGTTAAGACATTTTCCACAACAGCTATAAAGCGTAACAATGACCATGCTATCCTTGCAGTGTTTATGTGGGGTACAGTATGCATATTACCATTAACATTTTGCAAGATCTATGTACAGTCACAAAATCATAACAGCCACTTTCAAGTAACTTTACTGTTTCCTGCCTGTGCAATTAATAAAGTGTCGATATTTGTTCTGAGGACTTCTAACAAAGCTACATGGTTTGAGTATTATGGATGGTAGACAGATTTCAATTTGACCTGAAAATGCTAATTATAACAAGAAATTATTCATTTTAAAGAAAAAGATACAGAAAAAGCACAGCTCCTCATTACTATCTCTCACATGATCAGTATATACCAGTCATTTAATCCGTATTTATTTCCTAGCTTGATTCTTTTTAAAAACTAAAATGAAAATTTACTTCCCATTTTTCAAAGCACAGTTGTAAAAAGGAGTTACACCAGAAGAAATGTAAAACTAAAATTTGGATATCTTTATGGGGTAATTTTTTGAAAAGACATAATTCCCAGGCAACCCTGGATGTGTCATTCAACCTTTGAATTTCTCAATCTCAAAATAAGGACCATTCTGCTTACACGTTTTAACTCTGGGCTTTTAGGTGTGTGACTAAATGTTTTACAATAGTATGTTCTTGAAGTTTAGGTTTAAGACAGCTGGTACCGTCACTGTGACTAAAAGTGAAAAAATCTTAAAATCTGATTTCTCACCTTTGTAAGCTGATGAACACTTGCTAAGCGTTCCAAAACCCAGAAGATAATTTATTTTCCATCTGTGTTGCGTACTAGCACTGGTCTTTTTACAGACCGACTCCTAAGGGAAGTACTTCTACATTTGTAAGAATCCTGTCTTGAAACACTTGAATTTAATAGCTCTGTGTGTGCATCTTTCACTAAGTTTTAGTAATTAGGAGGATTCTATTGGAACAATTTCTTCCAGTTCAAGGCAAGGATAGACTGTTAATGATAACCCAGCTTGGGCTGTTATGGAAATACATATGATGTCACCCGTCAAGACTACAGCCCCTGTTTTCTCAACTCTGTTTACGCATGGGCCAAACATCAAGAAACCGTATGTTTAGTTGTTTCAAAAAGACTGGGACTTTAGAACCACAATGAAAGCAGTGATGTAGTACTGACCAGTAACAGTTCACTGAGGAAGTCACATTTCTCTGAAAGGGAGCTGGACTATGGAATTTTCTGGTCAAAAGTCCATTAAATGGGCTTTGCACATTTTAGAAGGAAGCTTCCTGTACAGATATTTAACTTATAGGACTCATGAGGTCTGAACTCTAAGTCTTCTGCATTCAAGAAGGCTTGGGAACATTGCTGTACTGCAGTATTAGTCTGGGTTGGCAGTTTTAGGGCCACAGGGATGAAGGGAGAAGGACTCCTATTCTATTATGGCAGTTCTAGAGTATCCCTTGTATGGCAGACAACTAGAAAAATGTTCCTATGGCATTTTGCAAGAGCTGTTTATGGAGCAAAATACCGCTTCTGTGGAGGGAAAGGCATCAAGGGAAGAGCTAGCAGTATAAGCCACTCTGAATTTACAGTGTTGCAGTCTGCATCTGGCCACAATGCAAGGCAGGGGGTCTGGAGAGGGGTTACTCATACTTAGCTTTTTGCTGTAGCTGAGGTTATAGCCCGAGTTTCAGTGTCTTGAACCCATGCACAGTGCAGGAAATACCACCCATACAAGCTATTCGCTTCCTATCTACATCTTGCATTATGTAAAAATGCAGGATGTGATGCCTTGTATGAGGATTAGCTTAATGTATTTAGTATTTTTTGCCTGTCTCAAAATATGCAAAAAGAATTGTAAAAGAAATTAACACAAAACAGATTAGCCTCCAGATCTGTTCCATGAAAACAGTAATTTGTTTGGTGCCTCCTCTGCTCAGCTCAGAGTTCAGCAGCTCCACAGAGCAGCTAATAGTGGTTGCAGGGAAAGGGATATGCTCTAAGGCAGTGTGCTTGCTTTCTGACATACTCAACATTAAAACAAAAGTATTGGTACAGCTTTCTGCATCAGTATTTCACTATATTCTCTCCTGCCTTAGCCTGCCCAGCTGCCATAGATATTAATAGGAAGATATGCACAGATACCTTGTTTTACTCTGCTGCCATGCTGTGAAATATGAAAGTTAACAACCATCAAGGTACTTCTCATAATTCTGAAAAGTATTTATTTTTCCATGTTGCTTAGATCTTAAAATCTCTGTCAACTAAGCAACAAATTCTTCACTGTTTTAAGTCCTCTAGAGGAACCTCTTTTAGTTCAAAGAATTTTCTTGTGATCATTCTGTTGGATGGATAAGGAAATAGGCTTTGCCTCAAATGAACTTCCAAGAACTTCTTACCTGTCAAAAGGAATGTGTCCCAGCATCAGAAACCTAAGAGTGCAGGCTCAGATATGAATTTGCATGTCAGCTTTATACAGGATCATCTAATCACCTCTGCATCCCACTGTTAGCATATGTGCTGCCATACGGACATCAGACAGGTGTGCGCTGTTCCCCAGCCACAGTTCAATAATGCCCTGCACCAACTACTGAGGTAATTTCACTCAACAGATAATGTTAAAAAGGACAAAAGAAAAGAAAGTCTTTGGCCCACAGTTGAGCCTCTGAGCAGTGACAAAGTTTTTCCCTGTTTCCTTGTCACTCCCTCATCCCATTCTGCAATTACAACAATGTAAATAATCAGTTCACAATAAAAGGGTTTTTTATTTCCAATGAGAGAGACACCTGAGACAGTAAGGCTAATTTCTACCAGTCTAAAAAGAAAAAAGGGTTCTTAAAGCCAGAAAGTCAAATTTTGCTCTCAGACGTGAATGAATTCATTGGATCAGATTAGTCCTTGAATTTGCTGCTGAAACTTCAACAATGTCAAAGAAAACTTTTGCTGAGGCTGGATTTTCACCCTATTAAGTGCAACCTGCCCATCTGAGAGTTGCACCTGGCTCAAAAGAAAGGCCAGGGACTATGCCAGTTGTCAGTGCAATTTAATCCCTATGAGTAACTTAAAACTGTATTATAGGTAATAATGGCAGGACTGCTCCAAAGCCCATCAAAATCAATTGGAGTTTTTCCTCTGGCACATCGTTCTGCTTGGGATCAGTCTCATTCTACAGAACACAGTCATTGTTAGGCCAGATACTGTTAACTGCGTAACATTTTTACACTGATATGCATAACAATATCTTTTCTACTAATATGTCTTCTTTTTGATAATTCCAATTACATATTCAGTAATCTGAGCTCTGTTCTAAACTGGATTTACAGTCATGTGCAAACCAGTGCTCACGTGCTTTAATAAAAGGTGCATAAACTATTGCAATAAAACATGATGAAGTAACCAAGGTAGCAGTAAGGGACTGGCTTGATTTTAAGTGAGTGATTATCTTATCACCACTGACCACATCTTAAAATATTATCAAGATGAGAAAAATATCTCTACACTTGTTTCTTTTTGAAGTGCTTTAGCAGCTGTGTCCACACTTTGTTGAAGTGCCATCTCAGCAGTGGCTGGGATCACAGTTTGCTTGCCTATCTGCATGTCCTCTATCCACAAGGGGAGCTTCCAGCCAGCTGTATGACAGGATTGTGTTAACTGCCTGACAGAGGAAATGACAACATGTTAAACACAGTGTACTCTGGTGCACAGGGTTCTTGTATGCTAGACTCATTTCAAGAGGTTTTTGCCCTCAAAATTCAGTCATGCCCAGCAGACCTACATCCATCCAACCTTTATTTAGGTAATGTGATTGATGCTGACGTGAAATTGAGGGCAAGATTGCACGATTAAGTGTCTTTTGAAAGGCATTGAGCAAGCTCATCTACTGACTTCAATGCAAGCTGAAGGCACACAATTCCCTCATTGTTTTTCACTGGGCTTTTTATCTAGCTCTGCATTGCTGAATGGCACTCTCAAGAAATGAAAAAATAGAACTTTTGCTACCACTCTGATTAAACTAGAAGAGGTGCAGAAGTGATTTAATGTATTTGGGTCTTTTAAAATATTGCTGTATACACAGAAGTTAAGTTAATGCTTCTGAAAGACTCTGTATCATATATTCACAACTCACTAGCTTAGGGTTTTGATACTAACACTACAGACCTATCGCTCTAGTTTTGCTCTGTTCTCTGTGCAGCATTAGTTCAAGCAGCTGTGAGGGAGGCTAATCCACTGAAAAAAGTGGAATTAGAAAGCCATGACATTACTACTAGTAACTTGTCTAGATATTAGTCTAATGACTACATGCCGTACAGTGGCTTAGTGCTTGCTGTTAAGTGATACCACTTTCTTTTCAACATGGTAGGAGTTCTTTACATGTTTATAGCACGAAAACATTAATTATTGGAGGTGGTTTTTCTCATTTTCATGTAATGTTAATTTTTGGAAGAAATCTATTCCCCAAACTGTTTTCAATTGTACTCGTGCTTTGTAAAACCTGTTGGTGCAGCAAGGCTCTAACCACTCTCCTCTATGGAGTTGTACACACTAGTTAGGCCAAATACAAATTACAAATGCAACTGACAGCTGTAACTTAAGGCTTTACATTGTTTCTATTTAAATCAATAGGATTTTAGCCATGAAATTATGTGAAGACAAGCTAGGATTCCTATAGCCTGTTTTTTAAAAGTGCAGTCTTCTCATTTTAAGTTGCCATGTACTCCCATCTCCAAGTCATTTTGCGAAGAGGCCGGCGTCTCTGGAGATCAAATACTATGGATCAATACACCATGCACCTCTATAAAGCAATTATTGTCTCAGTGTTCACACAGAGATAAGGATGTTTAGCACCTCTGAAAAGACCTTTTAAATGTGTGACTACATAAAGGCTTAAAGATAATTTGGTGCTTCTGAAAGTCCCACTAAGCCCTTAATACCTACCTAAATCTGACCTTTATGCATCCATTTTAAGCACTGAGGTTTGAAAGTTTTGAACTATGAAAGTGGTTTAGTTTGCAACAGTGATAAACTTTATGAGATCTAATTTAACTCATACTTACAAAATTGCCTGAATTCATGGAAGGTGCCCAAGAATATAAAGTATTATCATGAGAAATCACATTTTGATTCATCTTCAGGGTGTTATAATCTCAGCTGTACCAGCCTCTATTGGCTCGTTAGAAAAGGAGTGAGGATTTGCATTTTAAAAAGCAGGTTTAAAGAAAGGGCCCGTACACCTACATTGCATTGCAGATAAATAAAACATTTCCGCTATGAAGTCACACTGTGCCTGTTAAAAAGATGCAGACATTAAGAAAAAAAATGACCATTTAGCAAACACACTTAAGCATTAGCATTGTTGTAGATACGTTTATGGTTATTGCTCTGGATTTGGTTGGATTGTAACAGGCTTTTAATGGCATCATTTTGGAAATGGTTCTGCTTGTGTACGTTTCTCTGTATAGCTCTCAGCTCATGTACAAAAATTAACAAATAGCATATTAACAGCATCACCACAACAGTGATCATTCCCTGGCTAGAATGATGTTGTACCATCCTTACACTTGTTTCTTCCATACAAAGCTTGAGTAAACACATGATGTTTTTATGTTCCTCCTGCTTGAATTCATGTGCTGATAGACCAATACAAAAAGGAGAACTGAAGTTCTGCCTCAAGCCCCTACGTATGCAAATCTAGAAGAAGCTGTTCTGCTCATCTCAGCAACTGCAAGAGCAGGGGAGTCCCGGTGGCCATGATCCAGACTGCACAGGTTTTCACAGATCATAACCCAACGTAAGAACTGCACTGCAGACCCTACAAACCTTTACTATATCATATACAGCATGTCTCAGACTGCCGTGCTCCTGATCAGCTCAATTGTCAGAGCTGCCCTCAAACACTAGGTCAACCAAAGCCTCACATTTCAACAGCTCACTGAGGCATGGATAGCTTTTGAGGCCTGGCAGAGGGCAGAAACAGTTCCAGTCTTCTGGCTAAATGCATAGGCCAGCACAGCCAGGTCCTGTGATTAGGCTAATCTTCCAAAACACTACAGCCACTTGGAATCACTCTATCAAAATAAAACCATTACTATCTCAAAGAAAGGGTTACATCCTTCTGTTTTAGACAGAGAAAGACTGGAACATCTGAAAAGGCCAGTATCAAGTCAGTAATAAAATGCAAAGTTCAATACCATATGGCAGTTAGGTATCATTTAAGTTTTTTGAGGCCTTTTCTGGGGCAGGTAGGAACATTCCTTCCACATACAAACAATTAGTCTACTGTTAGGGCTTAGATTTGAATCTAATATCCATATAGTTCATTATCATTTAATATATGTGTTACAGTAGCACCATGATTATCGTACAGCTTTAAACACAACACATAGCCCCTACTTCATATTATCTGTAAGGAAATGGTGAACATGGTTTAGATCCTAAAAATAAAGAGAAAAATGGTTATCTGCTCATGAGTGCATTCATTTAGTGCATTCATTCTAGTCTGAAACCCTTTCTTTTTAAAGTGTACCGTTTAGTTCCCAAATTCAGAGCAATTACCCACCCCCCCATCCTCTTAGTATCACGTTGCAAAATAAACAGTAGTATTAATTGGAACCGGATATATTTTTTTCAAACGGTAATGCAGTATCTTTTTTCTTTTAAGTGTGATAAAACCCTCTAAAAGATGCAACTCAGCATCAACAAAATTAGGGAATACACTACATACATTAAACAGAGGTAAGTTGAGTCCAGAATCATTTGCTGCTTCAGTTCAACTTTAGATGTGGTGGTGGTGGGGTCTTTAAGCAATACCATCTCACTCTGTGCCCTCCTCAGATCTGCCAAGATTCACAGTAAGAAAAGCAACAACAGTGGTGGGAAGAATAACTAAGCAATAGTCATACTTCAGATTGTTCTCCGTAAAAATTCATGGGGTTTGTAGGACTGTCCCATGCTGATGTGGTCTATATGTGACATACATGTATACATATGAGTGAGCGATGTCGGTTTTCATCCGCTGGAAGCTTATACCTGTAGCAGTCAGTGCTTTGTTCAACAAGGCTGGGGGACTGCTCACGTAAGATTAAGTTCTTCTTTCTTCATTCAGCAATTAACCAGATTGCTGCTGTGTCTGATTTAATTTTACAATCCTCAGAGGGTTTAAAGAGCTGCTGTCTGAAGCACCTGCTTCTGAAATAATCCTGTGTATTTTTTGCTTTCCTTTTCTTATACTTTTCCATTCTCCTTTGCAGTACCACGGTTCTCCATGCTCGTGATTTTCTTATGTTTTCCTTCAGAAGCAAAAGCTACAGTGATCCTGACACAGTTTGGGCACAGCCACAAATAGTCTGTTTGTCCTTCCCCTCTCTGTCTCACAGTTAGAAAAGCATCATTGTGCACACAGTTCTGTTGATTTCAGTGGATGAATCCAGTTCATCCGTCATGTTAGGCAGTCAAAAAACCCAACAAAAAACTCAAACAAAAGAAATTGTCTAAATCCCAAACAGGCATCTTTGGAATCAGTAGTGCAAAATGTTTGCGGATTTCTTTTCCTTGACCTACTGCAATAATCTCTTAATCTTCAAGTCTTTCCTAGAATAGTGGATCTGTAAATTTAAAACATAAGAACAATGAAAAAAAGCAAATATAAAGGTGTGGGGTTTGTTTTTTTTTTTTAAAAAAAATCAGTCTCTCTAGATTTTCACACCAAACCATTATACATCTCAAGACGGATGTAAACTGTAGGAAGAACCAGTTAACGTAGGACATTTTTCATCTGCACCAGGCCTCTTTTGCATGGGTACAGCACTGTATAAATTTATAAGTGGAGAGTATTCTTTAAATGTTGGATACTTTGAGATTACAATTAGCTTTCATCAGTGCAGCCTAAGCTCTGTAGATTAGTCTTAAATGGAAAAGACCTCCATCAGAGGTCACATTTTAAATGCCAGCACTTTATCAGCTTTGACTATCAGTGCAGCACTTTGGAGGTACTTTAGAAATGAGCTGATAAAATGAGTGGTTACCTCAAGGATTTCCACCTGTCTTTTTCTGTCTGGTTTTCCGGACTTTCACTCTCATAGGAAGCCAGATACAAACCTGGAAAAGGTAAATATGTGTTATTTCAACAGCAACAGTAACCCTCTATCTCTCTGCATTCTTGTATGTCCTATATTGTACCACACAAAAAGAGAAACTTTTTAAAACTTCATGGTCCATCAGGTGGCTGGTAGGACACTGATGCTCAGCTCACATGTCTACCTTTGGAAAGCCATTCGGTTAATTTTGATGGAACAGTAAAGGAGCCCAGAGTTAAAATATGTTATCATGACTTTCTTGTAACAATATTAAACAGTTAAATGTTTTCGATATGGAGATCTGGGCCTATTTACTCCAGCACAGCACTGCTACCAAAGTGTTATATGAACATTAAAAAAGAGAGACAGCGAGAGGTAACAGCTATACAAATAAACTTTTTAAAATCAAGACTATTCCCATCACTTAACACAACTTTATCTTCCTCAATCTTTTTAAAGCTTATGGGGATGTGGCATCTTAAATGAATACAAAACACCTTCAAGGTAAGAATGAATTATAGAAGAAGGAACACAGTAGAAGAAAATAAACAAGTCTCTTTTTTCTGCAAAACTTTGCATCATAGGATGCATTTACCAAAATGTGTCTAGGCTGTTAAGTCTCCTCTGCAAAAGCTGGTGGTGCATTAATATCTCACTGCCTTCACAGAATTTAAGTAGGTTATGATTTGTGTTCACACACGTTTCCTCATTTGACTGTTCAGCAATGCTTTATTCTTTAATGCTGGAACTATCTCAGTATTCAAGTCTGTGCTACAATTCAGTTGCATCTGAACATTCAAGTGTTTCCTCCACACTGTGACAAGCAGCACACAGTTGCATTCCACATACCACCGCTGCATCTCTCCAATATATTCTCCCACCTTTTACTCAGGGCAGGTCTTTTGGCTCTGCGCTTCCCCTGGGTAACAGAAGAGACCTGCCGTGGCTTCTGCAAAGGGCATCTCATGCAAGCAGTATGGATATAGGGGAGGGCACGAGAGAGAGAATCTGCAAACAATTAGTGAGTTGAGGTCGCCCTTTTTTGGTCCATCAGCCTGAAAACTGTACTTTTAAACATCACTGCTGAGATACCCGACTTTCACTTTCTGTCCCTTCAGAGCCTAAAAAACAGACCAAATGTCTCCATCCTATCCCCTTGCGAAACGCATCACTTTAATCACATTAATTATTCTATTTTGGCATTCATTCTTCTTAGGATTTAGGCAGGATTTTTGAAACCGGATTTTGTGTTCTGAAGTAGTCTGTGAAATAAAAACTGTCTGGTCTGATTAACTTGGATTAGTACAGAAAACTGCCTATAGAATCAAGAAAAAAATAAGCCCAACACCAGTCAGTATAGGTTATGGGAACATAGCTATAGACAATTCTGTGCGTGACAATGTACCAAGAGGCAATTGACACAAATGAATATGAAATGACACAGTCTGACATGCTGGATACCAAATTGAAGAGGACAGGTAAGTATAAAAAGACAATCAGAGAAATAATTTTAGAACCGGGCTTTCACAGATACAGCTTAAATTAATTACTAGAAAAGATTTTTCCTAAAAATTTTTTTCTGTAGATACGTATTTCTTTGCTGCAGTGGAGGAGGTCAGCTGGACTACCATCGCCCTGGGCTGTGTTCACTGAAGGGATCACAGTGTTGGTTTGCAGAAGAGATTAGTTCTGGCTCCATCATTCACGGAATGAGTGGCTAAGGGACAGCTGACATTCATAGCAGTCCACAACACAGTTGTGTGGCCTCTTTTCTTGGTTACAAAAATAGGGCCACACTGGCAACTTCCTAGACAGTGAAGTCTAGACTTTCTTCTCGTCCTTATAGAGAAGCTATGGACAAAATAAAAGCAATCAGGCAGCAGCTTCATGAGCTAGGAGGTTATATTTGCAAAAACATGTTGATAGACTGGGGATAAACAAGCTGCGTGACAGGAAAGCTAGGAAAGAACCAAGACTGGTCAGTGAGAGAGATCACCTAAGTATGGATCAAGGTGTTAATTAGTACTGATGAAGAGACATATTTTCAGTGATTAGAGATTGTACAGAGTCTTACCGTCTTCAGTAAAAATGGGAGCAGTATGCAAGTAGTGGATGATGTTAGGATCTTGTTCAAAGGGACATTCCACCTGCTTCCATGTTATAAATTCTCCTACTTGCTTAGCCAGTTCCAGAAATTTCTGTAAACATAAAACCATTCCACTCAGGTACAGCAAGATTATCTCATGAAAACAACCACATCCAAGCAGAAGACTGGGATCCAGGATCCCTTGTGCCAACCACAAGGATATTGGGAGAAAAGAGCCTTGTATGTTTTAGATGGGTACATCTTCAGAGTTCATTTACAGGGGAAAGAGAGAGGAAAGGGTGCACTATGTTCCTTCTTACAAGCTGACTCAGTTTGTACTTAAATGAAAATGTATCCATGAACAAAGTTATGGGTTACATGTATGTACTTAAGAATAGAGGACAAACTTTGGTGGAACAGGAGAGAGCAGAATTAGATATACATTACATAAACTGGAGTGACTCTAACGCCTCACAACTCTGTAGACCTTGTAACAGTTCTGATATAATTTAAAGCAATGCCAGGCTCAGTATTTTATGCATTAGTCACTATCTCACAATGCCAATAACTGAAGGAGAAATTTAATCCAACCAAAGCGATGCTGAAGTGATTTGCAAAGAATTTGAGAGCTCAAGAACTATTTTCTCATCAACACTGGGCAGTTCTTTTGGAAGCACCCCACCTCTGCCCTCCACCAGCATACAAGAACGCAGCCATCGCAACGCGCAGCCCAGTGCAGAACACCCGAGTGCCTGCACACTGCCATGAGCAACAAGTTGTACTAGTGTAAAACCATCTGCTCCAGCACAGAACTGGGATTGCTCAGGACAGGTGACTAACACTAACTAGTGCCTAGGAATATAAATCCTTCTACTGCATATAAGAGAAAGTTTTCTGTGTAAAACCTACAGGCAGGAGATAACACATTCAAGTCCTTACATCAGTGGCATGACATTTACCTCATGGACACAGTGACTCTATATGTAATTCTGCTTGTATTCTAATTTTTCTCTAATGACCGCAAGTAATTTATGTCTGTCTTTGCCAAACTTCTTTATTAAAAATGAGAAAAGGCTAAAAAGGCAGATAAAATAAAGTATAAAGCATTTTATACTGGCTTGTTTCTCTGTGTGTGTGTGTATAGGAAAAGTAGTTTTCCATGTTTCCTGAGAAAGTAATCTTCCCCTCCAAGCCATAAGTATAATCATTTATACTACTGACACTATACTTCTAGCAGCCAACCAACATCAAGCAAGTTAGGATGATCTGCTTTTAATGTTTATATAAAATATACATAATGATTCTTTTAAAAAACATCCTGGGATTGGTTTAACCTTCACACAGTCACTTGAGATCATCCCTTTTGGGATATTCAGTCTTTATTGGTCTGCACTGAAATTGCAGGCAAACAGTCTCAGATAGTGCTATCAGAATGGGATAGATAAACACATTTTTCAGATCTTACTTCAAAGTTGACATGTCCATTTGGAAGGCGATTAGCACATCCTTCATTCAAAAAATAAATGTCTTTGATCAATAGGCTGAAGAAGGGGATCACAATCTGTGAAGAGAAATGACATAACTATTATCTTTCCAGTTCAGTATTTTCTCTGCATAAAATAAGAACTCAATCAGGAGAGAGGAGAAAAAAGAAATATTAACTTTTCAGTGAGCTGTGTACTTAAAAAGCAGTACAGCGACAGGCAAGCAGGAGGGCAGTAGGGTATAGATACACCTTCAGCCATCAGGAGGATGTATGCTGAAAGGAGTATCAACTGATCACAATGTTCACTGAGCAGAATAACATGACTAAGAAATGCTAATAACTCAGTTTATTATCAACAGCATCACTGTTTGACAACAAGATCAGACAGCAAAGAGCAAAATAAAATTGCAGAACTCTTCCTTTCTCTGTTGGGTCTTTATAAGCGAAGATGTTGAATACACAAATTGAGCAATTTAAAGACAGCTGCAAACCAGAGAACAGTATTGTGCCTGAACAAGGAAAGACAGAATAAAATTTGATGACCAAGGACTTGTCTACAAACAGTTAATCAGGAACTGTTTCATTTACAACAGCTCCATGCATAGCTACGTCTAGAGGCATGTAATTTCCTTCCTGGTGCCTGATTAGTACAACCTGCTTCTCCAAATTAACCTGCAGACAGTAGGACTGAAAATATTAAGTTAGTTGACAGGAAACTGCCAACAGTAGCCAGAGAGATCATGGTAGCACTGAAAATAAGCCCATGGCATCATCCAGGGCAAAGTGGCATATAGAAGTGATCCAACTTCTCTCTAACCCATCAGAGTCAGGTCATCATTTGCTATAGAAAAAGTCTACTTCTAGGTAAGACTCCTGAAATTAATGGAATTACAGCACGGATAAATTTGATGCCAGATGTTCTACAGCAGAAAGCAGCACCAGTGCTCCTGAAGTGCATCCCCAGCACTTCCACAGCAGAATTCCTCTGGGTGCTCTGGTGTCACAACTCAAAAAAAAGGAAAAGGAAGATAACACAAAGGACAGTCCATGACAAAGCTGACCCCCAGGGCTCTGGGATTTGATTTCAAATCTCAGTCCACCCACCTCTCCACCGCATTAGAGAAAGGCCACTTGGAGGGTTTGAGCTGTAAGGTCAGCAGCCACCTCTGTGAGCATTTTCCTGTGCCAGCAACATCTGTCTTTTAAGCCACTAAGTATAAACTTAATCACCACAAACTTAAAGGAAAGCACATTGCATGGTAGAGTGTTCAACTGTTTCCACTGTTCTATTTGTAAATTAACTGAACTGTGGCTTAAGTGTGCACCAAAGTTAAAGTGCCTTCATGGCATGCAAGACCAGCCAAGGGAGCAATCCTTTAGTGAAGTATTTAATGTTGTACTGTTATTCCATCTCATGCTGTACGTCAGCTGTAACAGGATATGAAACGGACCTAGAACAGGATCGGCAGCTGTTATTTTCCAGTCTACAGCCTTTACAATGCAACAGTGAGTGCGAGCAAGTCATAGATGCAAAAACACTGAGGCAAGGAGTCTACAAGCCACTACCAACTCTTGCTGTGAAAATGGAAGCCAATTTCTGTTTCAGCTAAAATACCACACTGCATCTCTACTGGCTTTTTTATTTGACAGCCATAGATAAACTCTGTAATGTCAGTGCAATAGCCATAAAAAAGCCTGGACTGACACTCCAAGAGCCACTGGCATTATGCTGATACATCCCACTGATATAATACAGGAATGGAAACAAAGCACAGCCTAACCCCCCCGAAATCCTGAGCCCTCCTATCAGGGTGAGGTAGAGCAACTTCTAGTCAAACTGAGCTACGTGTGTTTCAGGATTCATTTTTATATCATCCAAACTAGGTCAATCAGCCTGAGGTAAAAAATACAATTCATTCTATGTGGTTTGTTTTCTACCAAAAATGATGATAACTCTGTAACCAGTGTGGTCTTATACGGTGGAAAGATACAGAGAGCTGGAGCCAGACACTGATCCCCAGCTAGAAATTACTGCCAGGTTCTGTCTACATATTTTTTGCAGGCAGATGCGAGCTTGTTCTGCCATGTTCCACACTGCCTGGGAGTTAGGTCACCATCATTAGTGGTGCTAAACATAAGCGAAAAGCCTTGCTGAGAGGGAAGGTATACAAATGTGGGCTCAATGCCATGCTAACCCAGCTACGAAGCCACCAGTCAGCTCCGAGCATGGGTAGAGCTTGTTCTCATCTGCATCCAAAAGGCGTCAAAGACATACCCTAGGATACCAGTTCTCTACACATTTCCAGGGGATCTCTGTTTTTAGGTCACCATTCACTTCCCCAGTAAAAATATGTTACCCTGTATGTTTTGTTTTCCAAATTTCTGTCCGAAAAACAACAGAAGTGGACATAGTTACACTCTAATGTTGGCTTCAATCCAGGCCCTTTGCTAGCATAAAATCTGTGTTAGTGCCAGAAACTCATATTTCACCCCCTTTTGATTCCCCCCTGTGCCATCCAACCCAGCCACATGCTGAAGGACAATTGCCTCCTGCAGAAAGTGGACAGCTAATGAGATCAGGCACGTTCGTCCTCCCTCCTATCAGGCAGCAACACCACACAGTACCGCACTGTACACTCCCAACATTTCAAAGGCAGAGAAATGTCATTAGCACAATGCAGGGTTTCCCAGTGGAATGACTTAATTTTGGAGATGGTGTAGGTCAGCTGACTGCATAGATAAAACCAGACTTAGTTCCTAACAAGTGTACCCCTCTGAATCCTGCATGAAACATCAGCTCTTCATTTACAGCTCTCTCACCCAGCACTTTGGCAGGTTTATTTCTGCCGCTGTATCGCACCTCTCAACTTTGAGAGCTGCCTTGCCATGCCTTTTTACAGCCTGCTCCTGAACAAGTAACGAGTAGTTACAACTATGCCGTTACACACCGAGAGCCAGGCTGGGTTAGAACAGTAAGGACTGAGGGCGAGGTGTGCACAGAGTAGGAGAAGGGAGGGTGTCCCAGGTCACTGGCTCACCCTGTCTCCCTCTGAGGGTATAATTTAGCCCTTGAGCTGTGCTTCTGTTCAAGTGCTGTGCAAAACTCAGCAGCCAAGGCACCAGCGCTGAGGAGAGAAGACAGTAACGTTTCTGGTGAGTCCACCAGTTAAATATTAGCTCCTCTGAGCCTACAGGCAGTTTTTCTTCCTGCGAGGCACAACCCACTGCTCAGTCTGTTGGTCTGCGACAGGAGTGCTCCCTGCGGAGCACCTTCCTGCTCAAGCAGGTGGACGGAGGCCTGAAGCCTCATCTGTGCATCTGGGGTGGCTGCTTGTCGAGAAGAGTGGTGGAGGAGATTGGGATCTCAAAATCTTGTAAGCATGATTCAATTTGAAGGTAAAAATTGCCTTCAGAGTGAGTTTTGCTACAAGTTTGCCAAGAAACAACATAACATTGTCTATCAAAAAAGTGATCATGTTCTTTCAATTTTATTCAAACACATTTAAATAAATAATAATAAATTATGATCTTGCTTATAAAAAGAAACAAAATTCCTTCATTCCTACAGCAAGAATTACATGACCTGCTGTATCTGACACTGTAAAATACCCAGTGTGAGTAGCTACCAAATCACATGCTTGAGCATTTTCTTGAACTGATGTATCTACACAAGGGAAACAGAATATGGGCTTTTTCTTATGTAAAATAGATTCCTTTCAATCTAATAACCTCTCTGCCCTCAGTCTTAACCAGCTAGGGGTAGAGATATGATGGAGATTGCTAACCTCCACAGAAAATTAAGTCAAACAATAAAGCAACTGCTTTGAATATATATGATGGTTGCAGAAGAACTGAACTGCAGAAGCATCTCAGACAGGTCCTTGCTGCGATGTGTGAGAGTTAAAAGAATTTCTCTGCCAGTCACACACATCCAAAGCCATTGTCTCTTCTCTGCACACAGAAATGCTTCTCAGAACAACTCGGTGTACTCCCATTGCAGCTGAGTCAGCCTGCAACCAGACGCTGATCTCATTTCACTGTAAATGCTGTGAGATTCTATTAGCTTCAGCAGATTTACATCAAATTTACAGGGATGCGAGATTAGCATCTGGCCTGCCTCCTGTAGTGAATGAATACTAAATTCCATATTATGCTTGTTCATGCAGTATCTACTTTACCTTGGCCATGCTCTGCGCAGAGATTACCCATTTATGACTATGTGCAATTGCAATGTTAAAAACAAACCCTCTTTCGTAAAACAAAAAAAGAATTGAATGGAGAAATAAGAATATTAACAAGAAACACACTAGGGCACAAAACAGGAGGATCCTGCACTAAGATCTTGTCAATCTGATTTTTGCAGCATCAGTGACATCTGAGCGCGCTACGTATCTGCCACGAACACTGATAAAACACTTCAATTCTTGCTCACCAAGATGGCGGCAACAACCAAATCAAATGAAAATTCACGGGGACAGAATTTCACCCCAAATTTGCTGCAATGGATTCAGACCAGACTTCTTTGCAGGACTTGTGGTAAGTCATCTTTCCCTAATGTAAACGGAGAACGATTTCATCTCCGAGTGCTGTGCCCTGTGCTCGCTATCTCGAATCACACACTACACAACAGGGGCTTCTCTGCGCAGAGGCCTGGCTGGACAGCTATAACAAAAGCTGGAATCAGGTTTATCAATCTAGACAACGTGAATTGTCCAGGGACATAGAGATGCTTGCAACAAAGTCCTCCATGCTGTGTGTCCTGCCCTCTCTAACTCCCCCATGTCTGAGAGCAAGTCCACAAAAGCCCTGAGATCTGTTTCAGACTCCTTTCCACAGACTTATATTCCAATCGCGTTTAGCGGCACACGAGCCTTGCGCTGGTGCCCTGTGGAAGGGAGGAGAGCACTTGCATCAAGTCTTTGAGCCACTGGCTCAGCAGCAAAGCACACCATCCCTTTGGAGATAAATGGGATGTGGTCACACCTACCTTCTCCCTGTTGCTGTGTGCAGTGAGTGATCTGTGAGCAGCCCCCCGCAATGCTGTTCGGTAGTTATAGAAGTTCCCAGTAGGGTCCATCTGGTGCTAGATACACAAAAGACAACACATTGGTGAGAAAGCGACCTGAGTCTTCTGAAGACAACTTTACACTCACCTGCAGCAAACCCTGAACAGAGCCTAGCCTACATCTTAAAAAGATGTAAAAACATTTTCTTCTTAAAAATCCACATACCCACAAAACCCCATGAACCAAAGATACATTAAGAGATGTACAAGTCATGGCTGTTGTACCTTTGATTTTTCTAGTAACAGCTTACTGAGCTTTTATGTGAAAAATAAGGACTGCACATTTTATATATGCCAAATCCTGGTTTTCTCAATACAAAAACCAACTTTGAGCCTTGTTCACTTGACATCCAAGGTATAGCTTGGGAGCTTTACACTCAGCATTGTGTCTGTGGCCAAACAAAACTGGCATTAGTGGAAGCACTATGGCTTGCATATAGGCTCATATTTTGGTTTTTTTTTTTTTCCCTCCTCCTATTTATTTGAGTGCTCTGATTCACCTCTACATATCAGCAGCTTCACACCTTCCTCACTACACCTAGGAAACTTCAGCAGAATCTGGCGCTCTGCCTGTGAAACATGTCTACAAATACCTCATACCTGGATAAAAATGTGAAAATTCACAACAAAAAATCCAGAATATAATTCCAGCAGTGTGTAAGGCACTCTTTTTTTTTTTTTTTTTTACCTCAAGAATGAAAAATTTGGCTGTTTTCACTTTTGACCAAGTCTTCTTTAGCCTGGAAACTGGACTCATGTTCATTCCAGCTGTAAGTGAGAAAGAAGAAAAGAAAGCCAGGGATGAGAGTCAGGTTTTCTCATTTCATCCGTGACAGCTGATGGAGAGACCTGCTTAGAAGCTATACTTACAAATGATTGCCATCAGCGAATTAAAATTCCCTATGTTAAAGCACTCTCGGGCAACGTCAATGAAGAATTCGATGACTTGTGCTCGCTGTTTCTTTTTTGCAGGCTGCAAATTAAAATAAACGGGTATCTGTAATAAGCATGTGCAGAATTGGAGGGCGTCTTAGGTATTTGTTACATACATAGCGGGGCTCCATGCACAGCTTGGGTCATCTGCTGTCAGTCACTGTTCCAGCAATCCAGTGGATGCTGGTGACTGGCAGTCTCTAAAATCAAAGCTTTCATTCCAGTGACACAGAAGAAATTCACGGCAGTTCCCAGGCTTGCTGCAGTTAATGCCTTAGTGCTGGAACAGGCAGCCCAACAGCCTGAACAATGCCTCAGCTCCCTGCTGGCCTCCCTCAAGTCAGTGGGCACATCAGCATCTTTGTCCCAAAAAGGTTTTGTTTCGCTGTATTAATCCCTTTCCCCTCTTCTGGCCCTTTTGGCAATATGGCCAGGGGAAAGGGTAGCTTGCATTTTAAATACACATTTTAACTGGACGGGAATCACCCCACCTTTTCCAAAGATGATCTTCAAATGGTAATGCTTTTGAGCATTCCTCCTTCCCATATCCTTTTCAAAGGAGAAAACATTCATTTTTATTTTTATTTTAACAGGGCCAAGTTAAACAAAATAAAACCACCACCAAGTTAAAAAACCACTAGTCATGGCTACAGTAATAGGCAGCAGGACAAAGTGCCACGCAATGGCAATTCACAAGCACAACAGAGCTTTAGGATGACAGATAACAAGTATTGTTCCACTAGAATCTTTTCCAGCAGAAATCTCACAGGATAATTCAAGGCATATTTTCCTCTCTTTTTCCCTGCAGGATTCATTATTCCACACTATGCTCCTACTACATCAAGAGAACAGCATATCCCCTGTGTGTCGCCAGCACTGGTTTGCAATATGTTTGTCATTTATCAGGTCACTTCTGTGAGTGCAATATTACTAAAACTTACCGTCAGATGCTTAGCTAGGTCATAAGAAACAAATCCCCAGGTTTGCTTATTAATGTACAGTCTCAAACTGGCACTTCACACTTTTCTCTTACCATGCAAATTTCTGTTGCTACAAGATAGCAGAGTCGATTGAACCATTTCACATAGGCCTCGAGGTTACTTGTCTTCTTCTGTTCACCGAAACAAGTCTGGGGAGAAAAAAGCACAGGAAGACAGATGTGTTTCAGCTAGCAGCCCGAGTGCTAAGATAAATACCACACAAAGGTAATTATTGGCCACATCTCTCTCATGCACATGGAAGACTGTGCATCAAGGGCTCCTTCCAAAAAGTCAGTGGGTAGGTGGGTGGTTGGCAGATGCACGGTGTCTAGCTGACTGCATCACTGCACAATTCACACCAGCGTATAGAAAACAGCCCCATTTTGCCTGAGCAGGTGTTCACTGACACAGTTTGCACTGACCCTTGTTCACTGGGATATTAACCACTGGGGCATTGCAGGATTCAGCCAGCAACACCGATACACAGAAAAAGTAAGACAAGCACAGTCTTCCAGAGCACACTCAGTTTGTGCCTTTGATTCCAGAAATTCCTTCACTTTAGTAAATGCAATCACCCACAGCCCTTTTCTGGAGAGGAGAAACCGTAATTTAGTGAAGTGAACAAGAGATAAGCAAGAGAAAACACAGTTCTAGTTACCTCTTTATGGAAGAAAATATTTCCTTTACTGAGTTTTCAGGATAATAGGCTCTCTAGTGACCAGCTCTGTCTTGATGGCTGTTCTTGAACAGGTCTCTTACATGCCAGAGATACTTCATTGATAAGAGCCATTACAGGAAGCACATTTTTCACTTTTTTTTATATGAAACTTAACATAAATTCCCATAACTCATACAGGCTGTGGGAGTAGATACTTGGCTGAACTCTTCCAGTTCCTTTGACATCAATAGACAATTTGACTTCAGTGGAGTGCTAGGGCAAGTTCACACAGCCTGAAGATGTTGCTTTGGATTATAAGAACTTAAGTCCTTTTCCCAGCTCTGAACTCTTAGGCTGTCCATCTAGGACACACTGCTCTCTAGAGTTCACGTGATTTATTTGAACATTCATTAACATCCACTAGAGGGTATCAGAGAATACCGATTTTTTTGTTTATTAAGATGATCACTTCCCAGAGCTACCATAAATACACATGCCACTAAGAAGAAAATCACAATGCATAAACACAGATCCATTAATGTCAATGGGATTACCCATATTATGCGAGTTAAACAAGTGACTAAAACACCTTAAGAAACAGGGCTTAGCATGATTCCCAAGGTAATTCAAAGTAAGAAAATATTCACCTGTGATTCTGTATACAGGTGTGTTTAGTAACAGAAATCACAGCACCATGCTGTGGAGCAAATCTTAACAAGCCTGAAATTCCTAGTCACTTTATGAGTAGACCACACATATGATAAAAAAATGTATTTTAAAAGCATCTCTAAATTCAATGTCAGCAAGGAGCCTGTAAATATCAAAGAAAACAAAGGAAATCCAAAGTAGCCCCAGTCTATCCGTAGCAGTTGCTTTTCACGCACTCTGTGGTATTTCTTGTTCCCTGTTACAGCAAAAAGTACACAAAACCTAGATTTTGTTCTGCATATGGTATTTCCATCTCAACACTGCTGTCCTGTGCCAGGGCATAAGAACCACAGCTAGTACCACAAAACTTGTGAAAAATGTGCAACAGTTAAAGTTGAAACAGACTGCTTTTTAAAGGTTAAGCTTTATAAATGGCAACAATATTTAGCACCTCCTTAGCATCTTCCATCTGCAACTCAAAGTGCTTGATAAACATTCCTAAGTGAAGCCTTCTGAAGCCCTCATGCAAGAAAGATGTTCAATATGATCTCCAGCTGGAGGGAATTCAGACCAGAACCAATTCCCTGTGGTTAACAGGGGTGGTCTCCACAGGTCGGGGAGCGATATGTCACTCACATAAGGTTTGTGCTGCTACGTACAGTGTTCTGCCAGGTCCCACACGACCTCTCGTCTATACCTTACCCTGATGTGGAGGCTCTTCTAAATCCTCGTTGGCACTTTTGGTCAGCCCAGGGAAACGGTGGAGAAAAGTTGCAGACTACCTCTACTTTCATCAGCCTTGTGAACTTGAAGCCCAATAATTGTGAGAAAATGTTATGGCAGTTTTGCTTTAACTAAGTAGATCCTCCTGGGGGAAGGCATTGCCTTGAACTCTATAGGCAATGCAGTGGCACATCCTTGCTTTGTGCCTGTTATTCTCTCTGTTATTATGCACTTTAGCGAAGTCACAGAACTGTTACTGGGCAGCACCTCAGTGTTCAGATTAGCATTTGAATAACATGGGTAACTGTCAAATAGCTTGTAATAGTCTGTAAAGATGACTTGCCCAGATTTCCCATCCGACCATTATTTTCAGGCTATACACCTCTCATTCTAATCCTTCCCATCCACCTTAGCTGATGTTTCCTTACGTTTACCTTGTAATCACAATTTCTCTTCACATCTTGGTGGTATTCTGTGCTGGCCCTGCATTTGAAATTTCAGATACAGCTACAGCCGTTATGTGTACGTTAGTTTATTACTGAACATTTCCTTCTTCCTCTTAGCATCCCTTCCCCTCTATGGCTTTATGCAATTCAATTTCACTCACTGCTACCTCCCTCCCACTCTTCCAAAATTCACTCAAATTTAATGCCCTCATTTGATCTCTTTCATTTTACTTCACAACATATACAACCACTGTTTATTTTCAGTTTTGTCTCTTGTGTTTGCAACAGTTTGCTGAAATCTCACTGTGGCTGGTTTGGTATTTCATGTTTCTGATACATCTTTGCTAGCTTAGGGTTCCTTCCTAAAGGATGCGATCAATGCTCAGAATATTTGAAACACCATCTCTGCCCATTCCCCTCTCCCTGAAACCAACTGCAGAATCTCCATAACTCCAACAAAAGAAGGAAAGAGCCCAGTGTTGCACTTTTCATCCACCCACCCACCCATCTTTTCACTGTTAGAAGCTGTTCTGGTGCTCTCTGGGCAGCACTATAAACAGAGGTCTTCCTGTTATGTTCAGCATCCAATGATGAAATTCTGCCATTGATGTATGATCTCAGTAGGAGCCCATATGCAGTTCTGGGGAAGAATTTTCCACCCTCCTCCTTTTCTGGCAGTATGTGAAATCTCCAGCTCTCTCTCTCCAGCCAGGAAGTCTCTTTCCTTATCGAGGCACTCACTGAAATGCTGCTTCAAACCCCACTGGAATCAGTGGAAAGACTCCAACTGGCTTCCACAGACTTTGGATGAAGCCCTGATCAGGAACTCCATTCCCTGCGGTGCCTTGGGTTAAAAGCTATTGTGCAGAGAGAGAAGAGTATGTTGATTCACGACGCACTGACTCATTACTGTGGTGTCTGGGCACACGCTATGGGCATTACATCACGTCCAGAGTCTTTACGCCTTCAACGCTGGAAAGAGACATTCCCTGGTTGCGTACAGCTGCAAACCATCTGCCCTGGTCAAAGCAGGTTAGGAGGAACAAGCCAGAAAGCAGAACATCAGGGTGCTGACCAGTCTTGGGCTTGGACATACTCTCGCCAGGAAGGAATGGCAATGACCTGCCAGTATGAACTCTACCAAAAGGTCTCATCCTCGTCATGAGAATACAGGTCATCAGTTGGCCTGGCCATGGTCAACACGTGCTCCAGTCCCTGCTCTTATAGATCTCATCACATCAGTTCATCTAGAACAAACAGTGATCGCAGCAGACACTTTGCATGCAGACAAATCATACCTTGGTGCCATCCAGGGGGTCTTTATGTACAAATGCCTGCACAAACTCCTCAGGTCCAATGTGACTTAGCCTCTCCTATGAGAGGGGGGAAAGAGAGAGAGAAGAAGAAATAAGAAAGCACCCCAGAATCTCTTCTGTTTCTCCTGGTAAGAGATCCCCGTTATCTGTCAGCTCTGGATGGTGTTACTGAACTGGTAGACAGCCAACTAGCACCAGACTTTAAAATTCATAAGAACAATTTGAGTTATTTCAGCAGAAAGAAGAAAATGAGAATAAATGTGTTTCATTACTGACAAGCCACAGTAAGAGCCCTCTCCCACTGTGCAGAGTGAAAGGTGCTGGATGTACAAGTCCCCAACTGGGAGCCAGCAGACCTCAGTTCTGTGCCTGGTGTTGTCACAGACCTGCTGTGGTCCGGCATTACTCAATAGCCTTGTTTCCCAACTGCTGAAATGGTGATGCTGTGATCTGGTAACCATAGCAATCCACTGCTCATCTGCACACCCAGTGCTCTGACCCTACCACCCCACCCAGTGAAGCTCAGGTGATGCCCCAGGGTGGTGGCTCTGTGCCACTGGGGAAGGAAGGCATTGAAGATGCATGTGCTTACATTAAAGGCATTGTTTGCACCGCAGAGCGTCACAGGCATTAACCAAAACAAGAGTAAATAAAACATCCAGATCTCTCTTAGTAAAAGACAGGCCATCTCCACCAGCCCCTGAACAAACCTGGCAGTTCCAGCCACACCACTGACCTTCTTAATAGGCTTTTCAATTCCCTTAAACACGTTTATCAGAAAAAAAATATTTTCAGTAGGTTGTAGGTCACAAAGGTGTTTCAGAGGAGGTATTCTGGAACCCCTACAGCCCAAGCTTAGGACACTCCTCAAGCAACAATAAAATCAACAGTAGTTTTGCTTAAGTGAAAATTTTATGGTCACTCCCATACTGTTTCTCTTGGCTTCTCACCTTGCCTCCAATAACTGTACAGGACTCTTACTAACAAATATCTGTTATTAAATAAGAAGTAAATAATTCTTACTAACAAATAAGCATCAAACAGTTTTAGTGCAGAGTGGTTGGTGTACCAGATGCGGTAAGTGAAAGAGACCACTGGTTACAGTGAAATGGAATAAAAAACCTTGGGCTGCATCAGTTTTATAAGTGCAGTGGTGCCCTGGTTACAGGGAATCTCCCCTTGGAAGACAGTTGTAAGAAAAGCAAGAGAAACACTCCAGGCAAAAGGACTTCTGTTCTCTGGCTTAAGCTATAAAAAGCAAAAAGAGCCAAAGCTGCATGTTCTGAAAACCAACCAAGGTGAGATGATGATCCTAAATTTGGGGTTTCTGAGCTATTCACTTCTTGACAAATAGAACGTTAACTACCTTCAGAATTCCCAAGGCTAATTCCATGATATTCACTCCAATCCACAGTCCATTTCATGGTTTGTTTTTCCAGCCTTCCTCTCAAGGATGAACACTGACTACAGGAGGACAGGCAGCAGGGAGTCATTACAGCATCAAGAGATCTGCAGATGGCAGCAATGTTTTATGTTCTTCTGTGAACATCCAGGAGGTCTCCACGGAGGACCTGAACCTGGGAGAGGGGTGTGCAACACAACAGTCTGTCCAACATCTTGGTACTGCAATTGGAGCAATTACCATCAAAAGCCTGTTTGAGAGTGGACTGCAGGACTTCGTGTGGGTGGTTTTTGGACACTCTGGTATGTCCATGCACAAAGTCCCAAAAGGAAGAATGAAAAACACATCAGACAACTCAGATGCTTTGTGTATCTGTTGGAAGGGATTTGAACTGTTAAAATTTTTTCCAAATTAATAAAAGGGCTAATGACCAGCCATTTTTATAGCACCTTCAGGTTGTGGGGCTCAGAGCACTTTACACAGTGAGAACCCCTTGGCCTTCCTGGGACTATGACTTGCATTTCACAAATAAGCAAGGTGAAAAGGTAAAGTGACCCACCCCAAGATCCGCAGGAACACTCTGATATATAGCTTGCTTCCCAAGCATCTCTCAACCTGTCAAACCCTGCCTCCTGCTGCAGTGCTGATAGAGCGCGGGATGTGCTGCAGCAGTGAAGACATTTTTTGGTTATGTCTGGAATACTTAGCAGCTGATGCCTTAAAATAATATCTCTGACTGCAGAAGTTGGGAACCATTCCCACTCACCAGCTCCACATGTGTCAGCTGCTGAGCCAGAGTGTAAGGGTCACTGCAGACACTCAGGATTTCTCTCTGAATTGATGGAGGTTTACTTTTAAAGGCAACCAGCTTATCAGAGACAGCAGCACTGATCTTGACGATCCCTTCTTGCCCATGGCTGAGGGTTGCAAGCTTCTGATTCAGGGTTTGCAAAAGCTGATTCATCTTTTTCCAGTAGGCCTGGAGAGACAGGGAGAGAAACAAACATAAACCACACACAGAACTTGACAAAGGAGGGGTTTTATGCTGAATTTTCCCTTCTGCAAAATACTCCTAAGCCAGCAACAGGTTACCATTTTATTTTCAACAAGCCTATTTCAGAATAACCAGTTGGCTTAATTACAGTTCTGTGCTCTGGACCACAGAAACAGACTGCAGTCAAGAGAAGAGGCAGGCAGGACTGGTGGGTTGGGCTGGCACTGATACTCACATATTCCTGCCAACATCAGGATCAGAGGAGAGGTAATGCTACAACATGAGTTATTGCAGCTTTCTGGAACACAGCAGCATTCAGTACCAACCCTTTATGTCAGCTACGTGTTGGCCAAGAACGCTACCTGTTAGCAGTGCCTAGTCAACTCTTATTTATTAGGAATAAGAAACGTTTCTAATGCTATTCTCTCCATCCTTTTGAGCTGAGAGCAGCAGAAGCTGCTACCCAGTTGGAGTGGTCTGAGCATCATGTAGCTTTGAGTACTTAATATCCAAAATGTTAACTGCTACTGAAGGAAGCTCGTATTGTATTCCAAGCACAGCCATGTGCTCAGCAGGATGATCGTTACTAAGTTGCTCAGATTATTCTCAGAGCTGGAGCAGCCCTTTACAGACAATGAGTGGAGCTGCTGGCCACGGAGGATTGGCAGAATGACATGCCTTCAACTCTTCATGACTGACAGATGCAGGCATCATAAAACAGATAACTGAGATGACTGGTGGATGGGCTCTGAAGACAAGGATTAATTGGAGTGTCCTTGGGCAAAAGGCTCACATGGAACATGGGGTGTACCCTGCTGAGGAACACAGCCTCATGGGCTTTCCCAGCCAGAAAAAGGAGCATCAGGCATGGGTGCAATGGGTGCTTGCTCAATGTCGAAGAGCACAGTCACTTGGGAAGTTTGCAGGCTGGTCTACTACCAGCTCCTCTTCCAGCACAAAGATATACAGTGGGGAGATCCTCTGGCTGCTCACAAGTGGAATAATGCCTCACTCCCCATCCAAACAGAATTTAGTAACATCAAGTTGCCAGTAACATCAGTTTGTAATCTGTCAGTGTGAACCAGAGCTGGCACAAAGCCTTCTTCTGTTTCATCTGCACTGTGCAGCAGATGTACACCCTGGCACCCTCCACGCAGTCCTCATCATCACAACAGGGACTTGGCTGGAGCGTGCCTTCCATGAACACCAACACACACCTGTGGTTTTAGCTGTTCCTGATGTATACTAGTTCCAAGAAAGAGAGACTACTGGCCTTCTTCATGTAAAACCTCATTCAAACAGGTAGTCACACAACTAAGACTTTACAAAGACTCTCCTTGACCCAAACCACTGAACACCATCTAAATATTTCCCTGCTTTACATCCAGATGTGTTTGTAAATCTCAGCATAGCTTATCAAGCTCTATGAACAGAATGTTATATTTTAGTGGAAACTCAAATAGTGACATATTTGGTATTTTGTGAACATATTTTGCAAACAGGGGAAATAATTCCAGGGTGGGGGGCAGGCATGGCACTGAAGTCCATGTCTTCTACAGAACATAAAACATTTGGCAAAAAACCTAAAAAACTTCTAGCTGAAAATAGTTCTCTTTCAAAAAGGAGTTTGGATGAGAAATCTTGGACCAGCCCTATCTGTGCAGTATCAAATGCTTCACTGTTTGGATGAAAAGCCAAAAAACAGCATAATATTGCTTGAAAGACATGTATATTAGCCAGTCTTTCAATAAATCCTTATCAAGAGATCTAGTTTCACCTAGTTTTGTAGGGAATACAGCATAATAATATAGAAATAGGCAACAGTAAACAAAGACTCAGGTAAGCCAACCACCTAGTAAAGAATAAGAGAGACAATGGACACAAAAAAGATTACTCAGAAATTAGAGCTCTTGAAGAGACTCATTGAAAATCGGTTGGGTACGCCCTTGCCTAGAAAGCTTTTGTGTTCATGTTGGGGGAGAAACTGGGAAAAAAAACCTGGTTTTGCCCTTTTAAAAGCATTACCTGCCTTCTTTAAACTATGTTCACTAAGTGAAAACAACATTGTTCATTACCTTCAACATGCTGGTAATTACCTTGCCACAAAGTGACCCCCCATTGTACAGGGGCCGCATGCTGGACTCTATCAACCGATTTCACTTCAATGCCACATTAACAGTCAAAAGAAGCATACTACTGTTTAATATTTAAAGAAAATGTTTCGTTCTTAACTGGGAAAGTTCCTCTGAAGACAGCAGGCCTCAGCAGGTGGCTTAGGAGCTCAAATTTTAATTAAAATTTCTAGCTCTAAATGCAAATCACAGCACTTACTAAGAAATGCTTCTCAGCATGGACACCTTTATAAGCACATCACAGAACCTTTAGAAAGTGGACTCTACAAAGGACAGGAGCATACACTGCAGGGGAAAATCCTGCATTAACCTACACGGACTAGATGACCTCACAAATCTTTCAGTCTTTAATTTCTATGATCCACAACTGGAACAACTTTCTTCCAAATAACTAATGGGCACCATCACTCTTTTGTGCTGTCCCTTAAAAAAAGGAAATTTGCATTTGCAGGATATGAGCTGTTTCTTAAATTAATTATTGATTTTGCTCAGACATAATCACTTGCAATTATAGTGCCTAGTAATATTTGAAAAACAATTATTTGCCCCGCCCCCCCCGGGCACCCACAAGCAGTGGTACACAGCTATGCCCACTCAAGAGTGAAGGTGTGCAGCACTTGCTCCGATTAGGCAAATAAATTATTGCTTTGTATGCAAAAAGTTGATTTTTAGCATTTATGGCTCTTCACCAGGGCTGCTTTTAAAAAGCACCCATTAAAGAGCCCTGTTCTCCACCCTTTTGGCTGGTTCTTTCTTTCCAGTGGACATGGTTTTGGTGGGTCTGTGTAGGTTTCTCTCACCTTATATGCTGAAGGGCTGCAAGGCACCTTTCTTGGTGGCTGGCAGGAACAAGTTCATTGCCTCTTCCCCTTGAGGAAGAAGTTTTACTGCTCTGGTCAATGGAATTGACGCCACTTTGGCTCCTTCTGAAAGTCCTTTGCGTTCCCTTCACCTCCATCGAAGCATCATGCAGCTTCCCCTTCCCACCTCTTCACTCCCGCGGGCTGGCCAGCCCAGCCAGCCAAACCATGCCAGCCTACAGCCACCCAAAAGTGCCAGCTGCAATGCCAGCCCAGCCCAAGAGCAGCTGTTTCCATTTCTCTCATGATTTGTGTGGGTGGGAGGGTCCAATTTAATTTCCGTTGTGCCGCAACCCTGCTAATTCCTTCTCTCATCTCTCCACCCCTCTCTTTCTTGGACTCATGGGTATGCACTTTTTGTTCTACTCAATTGCACCCGTCTGTGACCTGAAGCCAGGCCTTGGTGTAGCCAATGAAACTGAATTCTTCCACATCCCATGGTTAACCTAGAAGTAATTAGAGACTCTCTATGTACTATTTGCTCTTATCCTTATTATTTTCATGGATTTTGTGGTATTTTTAATGTTTCTGAATTAATTTATGGGATTCACCCACCTGAATTCGCAAGCAGGTCTCCCAGAGACTCTATTCACTGTGTCCTACTCTGCCACACACATGGCTCGCATTTGAACACCAAGACCATACAGCCATCTAGACTGAGTTTTGCCCAGCAGGCCACACACAGCTGTCTTCTGCCACTTTCATGCTCCTAGAGAAGCTACATGTCCATAAACATTTGTATTTTCTTTACATGTAAGGACTGTCCCTTGCTATCTCACCATATCAGCCAAACAGGCTGGATTCAACAGGAGCTACCTCTTGGCCCACAGATCCTGTGAACTTTGATGGGGATTCCAGTGGCATCAGTCAAACTGTGATCAGAGTCTGCTGCTCTGTGCCCGCTCGCCTCCTGCCTCGGTCCCTGCTTTACAATATCAACCAGCACACGCATAGGGCCTGTGAAGTCTTACACAGGACAGGAAGGTGTAAGCCAAACCCTTGTTAGATTCACTAATGAAAAAGATGACAAAATGCTAAGATTGTTTTTAAAAAAAAGTTACCAGACTGAAGACATGTAAAGGAATGGAAAATTAGATTTCAGCACAGGTGATCAAGGACACAAGCAAATGGACAAGGTGAGACAAAAAGGACCATAAGTGCCCTTTGGTGGTTACTCTTTCACAACACTCATTTTCTTAAAGAAAGGAACCCTTCATCAGGTCCCTTCAGGCAACTGATCATCTTTTTTAGCTCCCCAATGCAATCGCTTGATTACTAGCTGCTTGCTTCACTCCTCATTCACTAAACTAAACATCCTGGAGTTCTCCCTGAGCCACTGCTTGGCCAGGATGGTTGGTCTCAGGTCACGATACTTCACTCCTCTGCTAGACTGTAAGTCGGGAGATCACAGCTCTGTTGCTATCTGAATTGTGACCACTACATTGAGTCTATGCTATGCCTCAGATCTGCCATCTGTAAAATGGGAATGTTATTCTCTTACAATTCAATGCGCAGTAGCTAAATTCCACTGATCACTCCAATGTGTGCCCATGTCATTGCCACAGGGGTACCTAAACTGAGCAATGTGGCTTTCAGGGAAGCTACTACAGGTGTTAACCGTTAGAAGAGGACAAAACTGTAAGAGTTCCCAGGAAGAGGCAAAAGGAGGAATGGAACAGAATGTGGCAAAAGGAGGAAAAGGAGGAACCAAGTGGGAAAATGAACATAACATCTCCACATAACGTCCCAGGTCAGACATCCTCACCTCATCACATGGAGCTATCCTGTGAATCATGTCTTTCAGATGGCCAATCATCCGCTCTTCCTGAAAGTCATATGGGAATGTCTCCGTCCACTCTGTCAGCAACTGTAAGATTTTGGGTCCAAATTTTCTGATCCGTGCCTGAAATGGAAACCAGAATGGAAAACCAGGATTGAAAATGTGTTTGCTCATTAAAGTCTCCCAGCAAATATGTATGTATGTCACTGAAGTGGGGCCAGATTTTCAAAGAAGGAACTGACGGTTGCACCTGCAAATTCTGCACACATGCAAACAGTGTGGTGCACAAATTATATATTTTGGCATGCACAATATACCAGTACTTAGATGCATGCACAACTATCTGGTTTACATGCAGATTTAAATATTCTGCACATGCAATTGGCCAGTTTATGGCTGGATGGACATTTTGTTGGTGCAACCTTTATACCTTTTTTAAAAACATCTGGCCTTTTTGCTCATTTGAACCACATGTTCTTTGCTTTTGTACTTACAACCCTCCTATATTTT
Source organism: Grus americana (assembly GCF_028858705.1). Lineage (NCBI taxonomy): Eukaryota > Metazoa > Chordata > Aves > Gruiformes > Gruidae > Grus > Grus americana. The sequence continues at coordinate 5,626,539 of NC_072865.1, forward strand.
CATCCTTTCCTGAAAAATTGATTGCAATGTATTTCTTGACCAACAGAGAGGTGAGTTTTGCTTTCTGGTCATATGAAAAAACTGCTTAGTGATCACTGGCAGATGTAACATGAGCAAGAAAAGTTGGACAAAACACCAGCGCTTTAGTAACTTTACCTGGGCAACTGATAACGTTGCTCTCTTCCCACATGAGCTCAAGGTCATGATAAGACAAGGACACCCACTCCATAACACACAGCTGATGCACACTTTACTTTTGGTATAGATTTATCTGAGGATGCAGCAGTGGGGACACTCAGGAAGATATGAGGCAAAGAGGGAAATGTGGGGAATGGCACAATTGGTGCATTAGTGTTATCTCACAAGATGGCCAGTGTGGCTGCTTCCAAAGCTTCCAGCCTCCGTTATCCAAGGACACGTGAAAAGGAAATTGCATTAAACAACAAACTGCATTTTTGTTTACAGAAAACACAGACTAAACCAAACAGCCACCTTCTGCATCCTACGTACTGTATCTAAAGTGTACCCTGTAATCAGGAAAAATTATACTCTTGAGCTCCAGAGCTCTCTACTTTTCAACCAAGGTGGTTAAAATGCGTATTTCAGCTTTCCACCAACAACAGGTTTCAATGAACCACATCTCTAAAAATAACTGCTGTCAGCTAGCATTAAGCTCATGCTCAAAGACCAGCAGGTGGCTGCTAAAGGGAAAGCTTCATTGGAAACTGCAGAGGTCTGGGGAGACATTTGCTCCAGCTGTGTAAACTGCTATTAGGAATTGAAGGAGAAGACTTTGTGCAAGTCACAGGACACAGGGGATGGGAGGTCGCTTGTGTGCAAAGTTCTAAAGTCAGCCTCACTCTCAGGAACACAAAATCAGCTGTGTTCTATCAACTTTGCATTACTACAGGCTAGTCCAAAATGCAGACTCACCTCAGGCAGATTAGGAGATTTTCGTAATAAGATAATGTTTCTCATTTCTTGCAAAGTTTAATGAGCAGCAAAACTTTGCAATGCTCACATTTTAATCCTCCTAAATTTACATCTGCCATAGCATTGGAGAACAGAACCCATCACGCCTCAGAAAAATTGTTTTGGATGCTGCACCTCGTACAGATATTTCTATTAACACGGACTGTATGGGCAACCCAAGTATCAGATTTCTACGTAGCCCGGCTGATTGCTCTCCATAGTGAGGGCAGAGCTCCTGTTACTCACGCAACCAGTTGCTGGGCAAAAACAAGCACACATGTTCACATGTTGGTGATTCAGTATTTGATGCCAAAAATACTGTTTCAAAGCTGGAAAGGCTGATCTTGTGAATCCTTTCAGAATTCTGGGGGTTTTGGAAAGTTGCAACTAATGCACATTCTTCTTCCCTCCACTGCACTGAAGATGTATCTCCTACTCCAGGTAATGTACTGGATAGGTCTTCCTCAATGCGCCAAGGAGGGCTTGGGTACAATCCAGTGGGATCCATCTCCACCGTAGCGTCTGTGGGACTGCCAGGGGATGCACACGTGTTGTTACACACTGTATCAGTCTGCACAGTCCCTAGGGCAAAACAGGAGGAGCGACAACGCAGCAAGCTCAGATTTTCTCATTCTGTTAGCTTGTCACAGCCTCACTGCTGCTTCAACTCATTCCTGGTGTGCCAGACAGCGCCGCTCTGCAGCACGGCTGTGCGGACAATCTGTCAGTGCCAGCAACAGGAGGTTAGTGGGTAGCTGCATGCTGTTACATAGCGTTCAAAGTGACAGGTAAGGCCAAGAGGAAATATTACTGTACCAGAAGCAAGAAAGCAAAAGGGCAGACGCATTAAGTAAAAATGGGAAAGAGTGGTGTGTCAACATCTGCAACTGACAGTGTGTGAGGTTTACATCCTACCTCCTTGCATCCCGCAGGCTTCATCAGAGCCTTAAAGAAGTTAAGAAGGAAAGTCACCTGGGGAGACTGAGACAGGGGGAAAGGGAAAATTAGAAGAAGATTTGAAGTGACTAATGCCTGGAGCACTGCTCTTGGACATGGATACTAGGATGTCTCAACGTCAGGGTCTCAGCGGCAACCGTCATCCTTTATGTGAAAGTTTCATTCAGTCCAAAGCGAGGCAAAGTACATGCACCAGAGCCCCAGAATTCTCTGCCCATTGAAAATAGCTGACATTTTTCTGCTGTAAAGATAAACTAACCTTGTCCAGCACGGGGTCGTCCAGCCGCTGCTGCTCAATGCACTTGTGACAAACTCGGGACAAAAGCTCATGGGGTTCAATGAAGAGTCTGGAACTTAGCAGGAATGTAAAGATATAGGCTTTCTGTGGGAGAAAGAAAAGCAGACCTGCTGTAAACAGCCGCACAGTGGGCACTATTAGCCATAAAAGCCCTGAACTCCATAGTTTTTGCATTTCCACTGGGACAGACCTTCGTGTCTAAAAGACATAAGGATTCCTGACCCTGAAAATGGAACTGGTTACAGTGGGCGCAAGAGGCAGTGGCATCTCCTTCCTCCACAGCATCCACTTCCAGCCTTTGGTTGCCCAAACCCTGTCAAACATCCAGCAAAGACAGCACGTGGGTCACTCTACAGGAGTGAGCCCAGGTATAGGAGACAGCACAGCCAGGGATGCATGGAGTGAAAGCTAAATGTGTAGACACTCAGGCATCTCTGTGTGGTACTGTTGTGAGCTGTGGACACCTCCAGATTAGTCACATCTTGGTATTGCCCTGCAGGTCTCACCCAGCCTGTTTTAAGGAAAATTTCATTTATTCTACTAACTCCCCAAAATTAATTTCTACCAGCCAAGCCATATCATATGCCGTCCCAGATCTGTGAAGCTGTGGGAAGCAGGCCTGTTGGATAAATCGTTGGATTATTTAAAGTATTCCAGCAGTGAATTTAAAATATATGCATGAATCCTCAGTTGTTTGCATCCTGACCCCTCCCAGCACCTGAATTATCTTCTTTCCCCCAGACTTAGCCATGCTCCTGAGCAGCAGGTATAATATTAGATATCACACATTGCTTAATGAAAATCTCACAGCCTAATCTGTCCATTACCTATTTTTATTGCCTGGGTTTTTTTTAATTGATATGCTTCTTTATTACTTATTTTTAGCTGATCAGAAACTGAGCTGTGGGTAATTTAAAACATGCAGTCTGCTCTGCATTGATAACTTTTGTAGTCTTCGAAACTGCCCAGAACTCAATGCTACTCTATGCTTTGAAATGCAAGCCTTTCCATAGAGATATATTAGCACTTAAAAATCTTCCAGTCAAACTCCATCACGAATTCTACTGAGAATGTGCAAAATCCAGTGAAGTCAATGGCTTGCAAGACCATAAACCTACTTCCAGTTTAGATGCTCACACTGTTGGTGAAAAAACACTGATTATTCAGTGATGGAGCAAGGATTAGGATCTGGACTGTGCTGTCCAGTGACTACAAAGTTGGTGTGAATATAACCTCAGGTAAATTATGAACCCAGCAGAAGGAGCGTCTCTGTTGTCACTGAGAGAATGCTTTGTACGTACAAACAAACCTGGATGATTTCAGCAGCTACTGAAATTCAGCTAATTTAATGCCAGTTTAAACTTGAAGCTTTTTGCTTTGGTTTTCATCTAAACATCTCTGGGATGCACTGTTATTTTTTAAGTGCTCCGACTGCTATATCACTAATTCATCACGACCACAGCTTACCCCCCCCCGCCATTCTCTCATTTAAAGGCAGTATCAACTTTGGGATCTGCTTTTTCATGGAAACAATTATAGAGCAGTGAAACAGCATTTAAAGCAATGCATCAATTTATGAAGCTTTAATTGTATGCATCTTTTAAATTAGCCCTCAATTCAAAATTTAACACATTTGCACTTTTGCATAAAATGCTGCCCCAATTCATCAAAATTAAACTGTTTATTATACTGTGAAGTGCTTACTTCAGGGTAGTAATCAGTGGTAGGTATCAGATGCTGGATTAGAGCATCTAGAGATGCTGAGGTAAGGTTTCCATCCTGGAAGATCAGTCCTCCTTGTTCATCTTCCTTCGAAGTATGTAGATGAGGGCTGAAGCCACATGGAGTAAACATACTGGTAGAACTCAGTGTTTGGGGCATGCCTTCCTACAACAGACAGAAACTCACGTCAGGGACAAGATCCATCAGATTCACAGCCACATCTGTCTTCTGGTTGATTTGAAAAACACAAGCCACTAATGAGAGTTTCCTGTTCGCAAAATTAACATCATCCCTTCATTATAACCTCTTTTACTGTTGTCATTGGCAGATCATGCCTGCGATGGGAAATACACAGGAAAATGGGACATTTTGATTTATGCTTTTGGGCCGGAAAGGGACAGCAGCTGCTTTGGGCTCCCACTCCAATTGAGAGCACTTTGGTGATCCCCTTTTGGCGACCAGCCCTGGTCAGTCCCATGTAGGAGAGGTGAGATGCTTGGGACTTCAATTTAGCAGGTTCCTGAGCAGAACAGAGCTGTTTGTTTAAACCTCTAAGGCAGGGAGAATTTAGGGTGAGAGAAGGAGAGGAAAGGGGTGCCACCTAAGACTTGCTCAGGATAGACCTTGAGAAATGCTCTGTGGCTCCCATGGCACAGGAAAGGTGTCAGAGCGAGCGAGGGAGTAGGAGCAGGAGTCAACTGGAGGAGGATGAAAAAGTGAAAGGAGTTGGAGGGAACAGAGAACGTGGGAGCTGAAGAAGAGATTAAAGAATAAGGAAAAGAGAAATGAGGAAGAGGGAGAAAGCAGACACCTGCACTATTTTTGGAGCCTGAAGTTAGTCAGTCCTAGATCTATACTTAGGCACTAAATAAATGTTTCAAAAAGATCTTCAGCACTCATTGACTTCACTAGAGATGCAGAGTCCTCAGCACCTTTGAAAAGGAGGACAGGCAAACTCAGAGCGTGTAGCCCAGTTTCAAGCTCCCTGTATTTCAGTTCTCTAGGCTCTCCAGGTTGCATTCTAGGCTCCATCTCAATTTTGTGGCTTACAATCAGCTTTTAGTGTTTCTTCTGGTGAGCAAAGTTGTTTCATTCCTGAAATGGTGCAGAGGGGTGACAGATTTTGCCCTGAGAGCTTTAAAGCATCCCCAGCTGCCTCTGAAATCCCCCCTAGAAGCTGCTCTGCTCTCAAGAGGCGGCATTATAGGACGTGGACTGGGAAAAGCACAGTGTATACCCACTCCCTGGTCAGCGAATACATCGTCCAGAGCAAGGGACCCCTCTGTGACCTGACAATTTGCTTCTAAATTTGATTTTACTTGGTGCGAGGGGGGATGGGGAAGAGATGAAGGATGGGAAGAGTCCCAGAGCTAGCCTCTACTCCCTTGAGAGGCTACAAAACATCTCCCAGGACTCCAGCTCTCCCTCCTGAACATAACCGCTGTCTGCTGGAAGAGCAAGATCTGCACCCCGCAGCCTGCTGAGCCAGCACCAGCCTCCTACGTAGGAAGGCACAGGGCTGACAGTGCCTCAGCCTGCTGGTGCTCAGTCACAGGCAGTCAGCAGGTATACCTTATTTTTTCATGTATTTCTCTGCCCTTTTCTGTATCCTGCTCTGCTTTTCTGCCTCTTTGCCATCCCATACAACTTCAAAAGCTGCCTCATGGATTTGGCTTAAAAATTTCAGTTTGCATTTCTCCCTCACATAGATTGGTAAATGTGCTGTGACCCAGACAGCTCAGCTTTAGTTACACGTACAGTGTGTTGTATTTACTCCTGCAAAAGCATCTCTCTGCCTGGCACAACCCATCTACTCCCCCAAGCTCAGGCTGCTGCAACTTGCCAACTCAGAGCAACCTTGGGCCATGGAGGATGAGAAGGGCAGCGTGCCTGGAAGCCAGGCAGGGTGTGAAGCCCTGGGAGAGGCTGGGAGCTGGGTCCCAGCTCCGTGGGAGATCAGGCTTTACGAGCAAAACTTGGGTGACTTCATCCTTCAAAGGAGGGACCGTTCCCCGGGAGTCAGCGGTTCGGTTACTGCGTCTTATCTCCTTCTGGGAGGCTCACATGGGCTCGGAGCACAGGCTGCCTCTGGGATTTGCAATCAAACATAAAGGAACCAAAATGTCAAACCCAACAAATTCCTGCCCTGACTGAAAAACAAAATAGATGTCAGGGATTTTAGTTTAATTTAAAGACCAGAATATCCGAATGTCATCCCAGCCAGAATGGAAGTTGAAGTATCCAGCTTTAATGAATGTGCAGATGTGCCTGTTAATAAGGCACCGAGAGCAAGTAATTGCTGCTTTTTGTACACAGCTCAGACACTGTGTAGTAAATGGGAAAGACTGCCAAATCCCATTTGTTACTTCTAACACGCTCTATGTTACGTCTTGTTTCTATGGCAATAATCCCAAGAAGGACTGCATGTCCATATAGATCAAGAAATAGATCTTATGGACATATAGCTGTCTAGATGAGGAAAAGAAAAAGTTCAAACAGCTGTGAACTTACAGGACACATCCTGGCCTCAGTGTAAAACAGAACTCAAAAGTATAATTTATTCAGTGCAATCCCTCACTGCTGATGCCAATTTTATTATCGAATAGAAAAGTATCTAAACAGGATATTGCCTCAACTTCTGCAATTCATTACATGAGAAATCTTGCCGAAATACATAGTAGTGCTTCTTAAGAAAAAATTACTTTAAAAAAAAAAAAAACCTGAATAAAACCAGCTGTACAACTGTCACTGAGACACCCGTCTTGGGTATTGTTAAGAAATTAAATTTGACTTTTTATTATGAAGTTCCTGGTCTGATCTCAAATTTTCAGGCAAGGCCTGTGTCATATCTGTGCTGGTGCCTGGTTGCCACCTTACTTGCCACTGAAGATGACCTGAAGGTTTTAACTTTATGCCTTTTTGCTCACTGTTGACTGATACTGTTATGTTCACAGCAGGATGAACGCCAACTGTACATAGACTAAAACCCTCTTGCACTACTAACCTTGATAATAACTAACGTTAGTATTTGGCAGGCAGGAATTTAGGACAGGGAATTCTCTGCTCATGCCACCTCATTTCTTTTTGTGTTCATGCAGTTTCCAAAGTACTCTTTTCAAAGGCACTAAATAGAAACAAGATCTTGCTTTGAAAGAGCCCAAATATGTGATTGCCTGCAGTAGGCAGAAGACGAGGTTATGCTGTCAATCACTCGCAGGATACACAAACAACAAGGGAAGCACTGAGAGAGGAAAACAAACAAGCAAACAACCTCAAGGAGATTTGTCTTACTGTACTGATGGTGGTTTGGATGATGGAAAAGGTAGGTGGTGTAGACAGAGCCAGACACTTCTCAGAAGAGCACAGCGACACAATGAGAGGCAACACCCCCAGATTGCAGAAGGGAAATTCCAGTGGAACAGAAGAGGAAATCTTCCCCTGAGCACCACACAAAATTGGAAGAGGGACCTGGAAAGGAAGGTCAATCTCCATCCTGGGAGATTTTCAAAACTCAACTCGACAAGGCCCTGAGCAACCTGAGCAAACCTTGACATTAGACCTGCTTCAAACAGAAGGCTGGACCAACAACCATGAGATGTCCCTTCTGATTAACTTTTCTGTGATTCTAATACATGTTTTTCTTAAACTGTTGCAGTGTTACCCCATTTCTGGGTTTTTTAATATTAACCATGGCAAGTAAAAAACAAGTCCAGATCATTAGATATTTGTAAAGAAGTCCACGTTGGGTGTAAAAACTTTTTTCCACTTTTCCTGGAAACAACAGCCAGCAGATGGTAAAAATGACCCAAAACTTCACTTGAAGACCACTTGGACTTAAACCGAAGTCAATGAGATTTAAGCACGTGAAAATTCAGCAGGTAAGTGCTTCCCTGAACTTTAGTCCAATTCAACACACGTTTTGCTGTTCCTCTCATTTCAGAAGGAAATCAGATGCCAATTTTAGCCAAAATTTGCAGGATGATACGGAGATCTCAAAAGCATCCGAGTTCCTCCATGTGCCATAAAGCTGAGCAGCTGGGTAGAGGAGAAAGACCCAAATTAGTGATCTTCTGGGCAGAATGCAGCAATGTGAGCTGACCTGTTGCTGGACTCAAGATGACCTGTATGGAGGTGAGAGACCTTATGAATACACCAGCTGAAGGACCAGCACCCACCAACCTTGCTAAGAACAGGGAAATGCAAGAAAAAGCCAAACCCTCAAGTTTCACAAGTTTTGCTGCTCTTATCCGTACTTATTAAGACCTGGAAATTTCCAGCAGTAAATGTACTGGAGAACTGGTGCCCTGACTTTGGAAAGATATACTGCTATACCCTGGTCCTAGCCCCAGACTTAATGCTTGTGGGTTCAGAAGGAGCAGAGATGCTTTGCTAACAGCACACAGGCTCTGGTGGAAGTGACAAGGGTAAAGGACAAAGTGTGCCTTGAAGGACTGCTTTGATAAATGGCGCTCTTGAGGGAGCGCTGCTGGTGGGGGGATCTTGGAGAAGGGCAGACTTCCCCACCCTGCCACCCAAAATGACTGATGATACAGGTGGCTACACACATAGAGCATTTAAAATATCCGTGTGCTCTAAAGTATTGAGACCTGGAGATGTGAAAATATCTATGAATTGATTTTAAAAGAAAAAAAAAAAGAAAGAAAATGCAAGGGATGGGAGACTGTTGCAGGGACTGGTCTCCATTACACAGGACCTCCCACGTGGGAGAAGGCAGGACAGGTAGCTCCTTCTTTGCCTACAGAAAACCAAGGTTATAAAGTGGAGAAAAGCAGGTTGGACTCTGCACCGACATCTGCACAAAGGCTACTGAGCTGGTACGGTAGCATTTTTCATTAATTTTACCCAAATGTTATGACCACCGGCACTAGCAATGATCAGTAATCCCAGGTCTATGCAGGTGCTGAGCAAGGCGGCACAAGAAGGGTTCCTCCTCACTTGTTGGAGCATGTTGCAATAAGGTGTGCCGGTGATCCTCTGTCCCCAGGTACAAGGAGAACAGTGGCATCACACTGGATCACAGTGGGCTCCTCAATGTTCTCCCTGATGTTGGGGTTGTGTGTTCAGCCAAAGATTCTCTGGTAGGGAAATGCAACAGCTCAGGTAACAGCTTGTTCAACTGTGGCTTTTTTGGATGATAAAGTGAGGTTTGCTGGAAGTGAGCCCATTGCCACTGGAGAGGAAATGCACTTCTGGGGTGTTATGGTAATAACCGGAACAGGGAACCTTCTCCTGTATTTATTTCTACCACTACTCTTGTTTTGCTGTTCTTCTGTTTCATCATTCTTGGCTTTTACTGGCTATTACGAAGTGCCTTTTCTTTACATTCTTTTAATATATTTCATATGTTCTTAAGATTAGAAATTAAAAAATAATGGCAATATACTGCTTTTTAATCTTTCTCCACTGGCCAGGACAGCTCAGTATTCCAACACAGTGATGAAAAATAAACAATCCATAGACACATCTCACTACAAATTATGCCGCTTACACAAAAAATATTTAAGAACTTGATTCACCGAGCCAAAGCACGAAACCAAACGATTCGGAGAAAAGCCACCCACAGACTCTGCACCTCTCTACATCTGCAAGTGCCTTAAAACCTCCGGAAAACCAGTGCACAAACCTGGAAAACTGAACAGGGCATGGCTTAAGGAAAGGACTGCCTAACCATGAACATAACACGTGCCCACCAATCTGCAGCAAGAGAAGTTCGATGTGCTAGAGGACAGCTAAGAGGCTGCCAGCTCTGCCTTCCTGGTGCAGCCAGGTTACCTGTGGCAGAGCCACAAGGGTAAATGCCCCACCAGCATTCACCAACTCCACCACCTGCTGTTGCAAATGTCCCCATGGGAAGTACAGTTAATGCTTACATGGACACAAAACATTCAGGAAACATTTAATGTGTTTTTCAGCAGCTTTGATGTGATAAGTGTTTTATCCTTTTATCAAAAACTTAATCACACTGTTTACTTTTGATCTTCATTTCATCTCTGCCTTCCATCTGCTCTGCCTCTCTCAAGGGGAAACAAGAGCTGGTACCATGTGACGAATGGAGCGGGGCTGCAGACTTATCTTCCCACCCACTTAACTTCCAGATTAACAAAATAAATAAAACCCTTCCCACTTCAGGGATGAAAGGCACAAGCTTTTGACAATCTCCCACCAGAATTACAGGAGCTAGAGAGGATGGTAAGGGAAGGTGTGGAGGCTTGGGTGTCCATCTGTGCCACGAGGGAGGCTCCAGTTTTGCTCGCGATCCTGACTGCGATGGTGGGCTCCTCCTTGCAAGGACTCAGGACATGCAAGTCAGTGTTCAGCGAGCACAAGCAAGGGATAAATCAAGGGCATGGGAGACAAAGTCAAGCATAATTTGGCAAGGCAGAGACTTTAACGAATATCCCTAATCTAGAATGAGTTAGACTGGTTCTTACTCCCATCTGGGAACAGCGGTGAGAGATGTCTCTCACCCCGTCCCGTCTCAGTCCTGCAAAAGTCTTTATTGATCAAACTTACACCAAAATCAGAGAGTTCAAAGAAATGAAGAAGGTTAACACTAAAACATTTTGGAAAAACATCATCTTGGAGAATCCTTGACCAGTTTGAGTAACCAAACCTATTATCCAACCATTGCTAATCTATGTAACATTGGAAGACCTTTGCTGAAGGATTTTATCTGCTCCAAAAGCATCAGGAACTAAGGGATAGAATAGCAGGAAAAGAGAATCACAAACAACCAACATCTTCTCTAGACGGATGTTGGCTCAAACGATCTAACAGACTGCACAGGCCTGGAATGCAGAGCAGACATACAGATCTCTTCTCCTTCAACGTTTAGTTGCAATACCACCAAAACCAAGGCCTTGTTTGTTCTAATTCACATACAGGTGAATCCTGCCCCAAACAAAAGTGATGGACAAACAATAGGATAGGAAACTGGAGCCAAAGGTGATCTCCTCAATGCCACAAGTGGGAGAACCACCAACTCCTGGTCCTGTTCACTGGGCTTTGTGGTTCAACCAGAGTTACCATCTAGGTAGCTTGGAAAATACTTTGATTCCTAAACTGAGACTCAAGTAGGTAATGACTGAAAGAGCAGAAACCGTAGCACTGTGGAGCAGGCTGCATGGTAAAGGTGAGTTTCGAACCCTCCCCACTGACAACTCCACAGACAGAACACACAAACCAGAGCCAGAAGCATTTAGCTGTTTGTAGGCACATTATTTGGCATGAAGACACTTTCATCAGTGATGCTTCTCATCTCTGCCACACGCTCCCTGCGGGTTAGGACACGGTCCATGTCCTTCAGCTGTTCCCCATAATGCATTCTCTTTCTGTCCCACCCCCGCGATACAAACCCTGCTCCACATTCTCAGCCAGGACAGCACAGGACACAGCCAGGTCTCATCTGCCTCAGTACCTGCCCACCAATGTCGTATGAGCCCTAAATACCAGTGGGCTCAGCAGAAACCTCCATAACAGATGTTCATTTTTCTTTACATTACTTTCAGTAATTTTCCAGCTATTCATCTTTGCAGACAAAAAAAACTTCAGAAGATAATCATAATGAGTTAAAATTCAGCTTTTTCTCTATTTCTTTTGAATAGCAGAGGAGAGAAAGAATTCTAATGTTTTGGAAAACAAAAGGAAAGCCACTGCAAAGTAATTGCTTCCAGTTATCAAGGCCATGGTTATAAACATTTTTTCAGCAAAAGTACCTGGCATTAACAAACTCATAATGTATTTGATGCTGATGTAATTAGGAAACTGGTAGCAGATGTAACTTTCTTTTCACCTTTTCAACAGGCCATAAAACATTCAATTTACAGTCCATGAAGTTGTAAGATTGCAGAAAACTCAACCTGTCAATCCCAATACTGTTGGAAATGGTTAAATGAGCAATATAATGAAGCTATACAACTTAGAAACACAAAAGAGTCACAGGGGAAAAGAACCACAGGATGGGAAAGGTGGGGAAAATCACTTAACTGTAATATTCTCCAACTCAATAACAATGATTACATCTCAATGTGGGCTGCCTCCCTCCCCTTTCCTACCCATTCCTTGCAGCAGCTGAGGCACTTTACTGAGATTCACACAAATAAAGATTGCAAGAGTAGCAACCGAATTTAAGGGGTTTGGGTATCTAATCAGAATTAGATGACAATTCCATTTCCTTTGATCCCACCTAGTTCTCATCTCTTGCTCATGTCTCCTCCCAAATCACTTCCCTGAAGAATTCTCCCCCACAGTCCTCTCATGCGGAGCCTCCTTTGGGTGTTGCAGATCAGGAGGGGGAGGAAAACTCCTGCTGGACCTAAACCAGCAACCATAAAAAGCAGCCTTGGGTAAAGTAAGGGAAAGGAGATCAGAGCAGTGGAGAGGGAGACCACAGCTCTACAACGTGTTGTGGCACACAATGCCCCAGAGTAGCGGAGGGATGCGGACCAGGAGCTTCAGGGTGCCTGGAAAACTTTTTCTTGTGTAAAATTTATTTTGAGGGTGCTGAAATTCCATTATACACCTAGTCTGGCCCAAACTGAAGTGCTTCAAACTGTCCCAGGAGTTGCTGGAGCCTGAAGTTCAGGTGAGTTCTGCTGCCTATCCCCATTCCTGGGGAGGAGGGACAGGGCATGGTGAAGCCTCAGCACAAGGTGGGGAAAGGGATGTGCTGGGGAGCTCTGACCAGGGGAGAACAGACTGCAAGGGCAACCGAGCTGCAGTTCCCATGGGGAACTGGGGAAACACCTAAAGCACAGACCCTCTTCATCCAGTTTTTCAAGGAAACACCCAAACCAAAATGACCCTTGCTGTAAAAAGCAACTACAAACTCCCACACTAATTCTTCCAACTTCCCCATGAAAATGCATTCTAATCCAAAAGAGTAACTGCAAAGATTCAGACCACAAACTAGACCCAGCACCTCCAAACCAGCATTTATATTGCCCCGGAACGTGCAGAGAAGCCATCAGGTCTCCATCCTCTCCCTCCTAGCACTTGGGCAAGTCACAGAGCCAAGGCTGAGCTTCACGGCAGGCACAAAAAGGAACCTGGCTTTTTCCTTTGCAGCAAACCTCCAAACCAGAATGGCCTGGCACAAGCGGCGCCTGCAGCGTAACTTCGTTACCCTGAAGACATTGCAATGTGACAGGAAAAAGAGTCGACTCACACCCCACAGAAATTACTGGGCTCTGCATCTCACATATTTACTCCGGGCTAGAACAAGAGCTTTTATTCTCTGAGATATGCACATAGCTGCATTCAAAGCCAGCCAACGGGAGAGGCATGCGTACGTCTACCAGCTGAATTTTTTCCATCATGTCAGTGAGAATGACACAGCTACTCTTGTACTAGAGATTTATGAGAAATACCTTGCAGTCAAAATACTACAGTGAAAACACAACTACACTAACCAATTACCTTGAAATCTGATGGACATGCCTCAGAAAGAGGCCCAATTTATAGGTAAGGAGGCATTAAATCAATTACCAGCACGGTGCAAGCAAGAACAAGGTCACCTTGCTGAAGGAATATTTCTGTTTATGTTCATGTCGGAATATTTTGTTCGATAGAGAAAAATGAAAACCTGATTATCATGAATTTGGTAGACTGGTCTGAAGTAGAATGCAAATCAGAAACAAGAAGATTTATGGCCAATTAAATTGAACTCCAATCAAAATCCCATTCACGCAACCGTTCCCTGGGGGCTTCAATTTGTTAGTGCCACATTTTTTTAATAACTTTCTTTTTCATGTAACATCAGCAATAATAAAAGCCCTTCAATAACAAGCAGAGCCGTGAACACGTTATTTATCTTAGAACGCCATCATTGCCTGGAATCAGAAAGCATTGAAAGGACACACCGTAATCACTCAGGAACAACCCCCCATAAAACTGCGATAAGTGTAAAGCTTTTCTTAGTCTCACAACAATTTCTCTTTTCATTAATCTGGTTCAAGTCTGAAGTATTTCTCCTGAGTGAGTTGGCATTGACCCTGGCATGAGACTGAACACAGCCTTTGATGTCTCAAGACACTTTCCCAATATTGTGTGTGCATCTGAAGGACAGGGCTGGTGGCATATCTGTGCCTCATCATTATCAGATTTTTAGTATTATTAAAAGGAGAATGCCTACCAATATATTCCAGATGCCCCTGACAGTATTCAAATGTATGCTAAAGGCAGCAGTCTGGATTTCTCTCACTTTAGGCTAGGAAATCTGTTTTCTGCTCTAATGTGCCTCTCCCCTTACACCTCCCCCTTCCTACCGAGTTCCTGGTAAAACCCTTAGATGATATAAAAACTACCCTGGTGTATAAAATTTTTTATTTGATTATTTTTCTAATAAGAAAATTATCCTTTTTCTTTCTTCAAGAAAAAAGATAAACAGAATGTAAACAGAACAAGGAAATTGTGGGAATTAATTACTGCACCTTTTGTTAAACACAGAATTGCAAAATTTGCCCCGAGTGAAGTCAGAGTTCAACCAGGCATGGACGGAGAGGGAAATCCCGGAACAAAACCATGCAGGCAGCGTTCCCAGAAACCACTGACATCAACAGGAGCCTTTTGGCTCAGTTCAGTCGCTGACGGGCCACCACTGTGACTGCCTGGAAATCAGTCAACACTTGGATTTTCTTGCTTCGGCAGTAGTGAGGGGAGGAAGTTATTTAAGGATAACTAACAGTTGTCAATCTGAAGGGCTGTGCGGTTTTGTAGGGCAGTCTGGACTGCAGCACCATCAACTCACACTTATAAAAGAGAAAGCTGCTGTCGGAATTCTATTTAATATCCAAATACACAGGCATGACATCACGACCACCTTCGGACCTCAGCCACAGCCTCCTCTCAAAGAACAGCTTCTTCCAGGCCGAACCTGGAGGAATCAGAGCAGCTTAAAAGCAGCATGGCAGAATCTGGTCCCTGCAACACCACCAGCTTTGCATGAGCAAGGACGCCTCTCCCCATCTAAATGAATGCCGTCTCCACCGCATGCTGTCAGAATTACAATGGAAAGCCTGTAAATAAAACAAAAATGCAGACCTCAGTCCTCCTCTCATGACATCTTGGTGAGAACAAGCCCTGACAGGAATAAAAAAACCTCCCACACTAAGCAAAGCAATTCTGCTATTTATGCAGAAGGAAGAAGGAAAGCTGTATATCAAACAAATAATTACAAGAGCAGCTTTATCAGTCCTTGCTGATTACTCTCAGCTCGGTTTGATGATTCTGCCAGTGCTCCGCAGGTTGTTCAGAGAGGTGCATGTCACAACATTTCACTCGCAGTTCTTTCATTTATTAGCACCTACTGCTACCTGTCTCTTAGTCAAAAATCTTGGCATACATTTAGAAATTGGTTTCCTGAAGTCTGTCAGGGAGGTTTAAAAACCTATAAATCATATTTTTATATATATACATGCATCCTCAGACAGGCTCCACACACGAATATGAATGCATAATGATGTATTTTGGGCATTATATATATATATCTGCAGTTATACAGAGGCACACACATTTTTATATAAGTGCACCCCCCTACCCAATACGTAAATACAGCCATTCAAGTAACTTGCCTATCACTGCTCCAGTTTGGGCGGGATAACATTTCATTGGACTTTTTTTTCTTCCCACATTCGCTAAAATATTAAATGGAAGAGAGTCTACTCTATCTCAGAAAACATCAATGCCTTCTGAAGAGCAGCATAAGCTCTGTCACCAATGCCAATTTGTCATCCCTGTTAATTACACTGTACTTCAGCAATGCTCAGTTACCAGATTAGCGCAAATGTCTCAGATTTTTGCTCAATTGCCATGGTCTGCAGGCATCCCCGAGATTTATGTCCCACTGCAAGGCATCCTTTGTGGCAAGTACCTCTGTGCTTCGGTGTGGAGCGCCCAGCCGAGGGGATGGACAACTGAGCACCCGATTTATGGTGCTCACATCCCCTATCCTTAACACATCTTCGAGAGCTGTGCACAGGACTGTGGACAGGAAAACTGAGCGGTCAGAGCTGAGCCTGTCAGTGACAGATCTGGCCATGCTGGCTCCCAAGCTAACTCCTCCCAAATATCCCCTCAGCCCTGGGCTGGAGAGGCACTGATGATCACACTCAAACACTGGACTTCACTCCCTACCAGGGAAGACAGACGGAGCACAGGGGCTGCATCAGTGCAGCCAGCATCAGGCTCCCGTCTTCGCTATAGATTTGGGTTATCTCATCCTAGCACCCCCGGAATGCTCCAGACTGACAAGCAGGCTCTCGTGCTCTATGGATGGCATATGGACGCGTCTCCCTAAAAGAAATGAGCTCATGAGCTTCTGGATTTCCCCTTCTGGAGCACCATCTGCGCCTGCTCCCAGTCCCACCACCCGCTACCACGGCATGACCTGAGGCAGCCGGGTACGCGCCGGCACTGGGGCGCTCGCCAGCCCCGCGCTTCTTGCACGAGGCGAGAAAGCGGCAACATCATCTGTAGCTACCCCCAAATTTAAACACATTCATGCTGGAATACGCTCAGCCCACGCAAGTTCAACCTTTGTTTGGGCAGGCAAGGAGTCTTCTGCTGACAGATTTTTCTTTGGCTGCATTAAGTATTTTGAAAAAAAAAAAAAAAAAGAAAGAAAAAAAGAAAAAAAGAAGAGACTCTGCTGACATTTAGGATCACAGCAAGTCTGTAGCTGGAAAATAAATCCTTCAACTTCAGAAAGAAGAAATTTCAGCTGCAGCCCAAGTTGTGTTGCTGCCTCTTCTCCAAGGCACTGTGGGTGAGGGTGCTGGACCCATGCAGGTCCTGCCGGGGCTCCTGCACCCCAGGGAAGCGCCACGCTCAGCCCCGACCACCTCTTCCCCAGTGGGCAAAGGGCAGGGGGAGTCACTGCCAAGCTGACTAGCTGCTCATTAGCCAAAATTAACTCTGTGAGACACTTCTGTGATCACTGTTAAAAGTCTGTCATTAAAAGGGACTGCAGACATTAGTTCTTCGCTTTCTATCCAAGCACCAGCTACATGATGCTCTGGCTTTGGGATCAGCAATCTGCTCTTGGAGAAACATGGGAATCACCTGTGCTGAGCTGCCTGCGGTCCATCCGGCTCACCCGCCTGCCTCTCACGCTGCCCACCATGGGATACATCGCAGAAAGGGGCGAGAGTTCTGGGGAGGGCAGAAACGCAATGCTTTGCTCACTACAGCAGCCTCTTTCTGCTCTCGAGTACTTAGAGACTAGTTCATACCCTGAAGCACAAGATTTAATATCTATCCAAAACCTGCTATTGTTAGTTATTCTCAGTGCCCATATAAATTATAAGCTTCAGGAACCAGCAAGCAGAAGCCTTCCCAGAGCTACAGTAGGGAGCTCAGTGAAATACACGTGTGCTTGAGAATCCGACTTTAAATATCAGGGCATGAATTTTTTTCTTGGCATCATTCCAGTGATTTTTGTGGTATAAAAACCAGGGGTGAATATGGTCCAAGATATACACAAAATGAGCTAAATTCTGAACTGCACTTGTTGACCTCATAACTCTTCAGCAGTTGAAATGTGGGTTACAAAGCCAATTTCCATAAAGGACATGTTCAGTTAACAGTGGGAGACTGTGCTTACTCGAGCTGTGTGAGCACACTACTGAGATATTTCCCACATAATCTACATTCATTCCATACTTTTTGGAAGTGCTCCTCAAAAGATGGTGTCAAGGGTGCAAATCCTATAGATCAGAAAGATATGTGACCTGTCAGAAAGCACTGAGCTTTTAAACTCATTATTCTGGTGCTCCAAGAAGCCACAACCCACCAACACGCGTGGGTTTTCTTCCCCCCCACCCTCCGAGGCTGGAGGGTAGCAGTTTGCTTAGTGTATAGGCAGCCCAGATGGGGACATACACACACCTCTCCGCAAGGTTTAAAGCAGAACATGCTATACAGGGACACAGGGAAAATCCCAAGTTTCTGGGATACAGCCCAGCATAAAAAGCTATATTCATTTGTTCATTTTGTATATTGCTTGAGCAACAGCAAGGTTTTTAAAGCAGCAACTACCATTGTTGTTGCTTTACGAAATTGTTATATTATTAAAATAGTACAATTTCGTAATGTACAAACTACCTGATACAAAATTTGAATGTACACCAGAGTTGTTACCCTGGGGCTAAATGTCTCACCCTTACTTAATCTTCTAAGGCTCCAGACCGGCACAGAGACATACACAACAGGACTTTAAACACTGTAGGGGAATTTCTGGTAATATTATTCATGTACAGATATGCAAATATGTAGGATTTGCAACAGGAAGAGTCTAATGTCACCTGTAATCTCTCAAGCCCATAGATTTATACACGCAATTGAAGAAAACCTTGACTTTCCACTCCGCATGGGAAATTGGATGAATCACATGCTCACATTAGGTCTGGCATCGCCACATAGCTGGGGCCATATTCTAACCATCTTATTTCTGTTCAGCGGCCACAAACTCAACAAGGCCTTGAAATCAGTGTGACTATTCAAAAAAGTATGCTTCTGCTTCATGCGGATAAGGGGAGTCACCTCTGCTCCCCAGATACAACTGATTGCTCATGTAAATATTTACAGCAACAAAGTTAGATATCACATTTAAAAATTCAGTCTCTGGTACCTGCAAGTTTTCCAGGAGCGCTAATACCAAAACCAGAAACACGCAACTTGTCTTGAAAGTTATAGTCAGCTAAATAATCATTTCAGTTTGAATAATTCTAAAGAGCTGAGCCAGCAACCTGTTTCAAACAAAGAATATTGACGGGAACAAGCAAACGCCAGTTTATGCTCAATTTAAGGCAATAACTAGAAGAAACATACAGCCCATTGTCAGCTGAATATAAACCAAGTAGGAATACGTGATGGGAGACAGAGGCCTCAAAGGCTATTTTAGTACTACTTAGAATTTAAATAATAATAGAGATTAGTGGTCAAGACATCAGCAGTATGTTCAAAGCTTGCATGGACGGGTTCCCACTGCAAAATGCCCTGCACAGACCCAGTCTTTGGAAATAGGACTCGGGTTGTACTCACACAAACATTTACTGTCAGAGGAGTTTGCAGGAGGATGGACACAGGACAGATGAAGATTTCATTGCTAAATGCTTTGCCAGGATGTCCCCAGCCCAGGGTATGAGAAGCTCGTTAAGATCTGAACTCTATAAAGGAAAAACTGTGGAAACGAGGAACATAAGGAAGTGCGCAGCATTCAATGCAAGCGAGACATGGGTTTGAATGTTGGTTTGTAAACAATACTAATTAGACCAGAAAAATATAAGAACGGCAGAGAATATACACAAGCCTTCATCAAAGTTTTCAGTGGTACAGCCGAGCAGTCAAAATGCCATATACAAACAGTGATGCCCCTTCTCCTGGTGCACTACGACACTCCGTTTTAGACATGGCGTATGGTTATTCAGTTCTTTGGGATGGTGCTTTAAGATCCAGGATGCTTTCCTTGCATTTCAAATTTTCAAATCCCCATTTCGGCAATCCCTGCTGTACTTTTAGATGGCGCTGAAATTTCACAGTCAGTATTTCCTTAGTGACACGCACAACTACTGAGAGAATCCATTTAGGAGGGAACCAGGGAGGTAACCAGCTGGAAACCCATGATGAAGGAAAGACTACTTGTTACCACCCCGAGGGAGACAGGGGAGAGTAAAAGTTAATGGAAGGATAATCAGGAACTCTTCAGGGATATCAGTTTATAGGCCAGGAGCATATATAACTGAGACTTGTTTGCATATCAAGAGACTACAGGAGAAGGTGTGACAGCCAAATGCAGCTTATGAAAATATGGCTATCTGTAAAGCCGATAGCTGCTTCACATGTGAAAACACAATCCTAACGCTCAACTTGGCAAGCGAAGGCTAAATAACATCAATGTGTCTGTTTTGGGCAGCCTGTACAGTGAGATTTACAGTGTTTTCAGCAGACATGCCTGGGACTTGGAGAAACAAGCTGGGTTGTTTTATATTTTTTTTAGGGATTTCAAGGATCCCTGCTTAAAATATCCACAAAAATGAAAAACTCAAGCTTTAAAACAACATAGTGGAATTGGGTGCTTTTTAATGGTCAGTGAAGAAAAAAAAAACAACTGGGAGATTGCTCGAACGCACCAGGCAATGCTACAAGAACAGGACGAGATATAATTCAGCTTTAGACAGAGCTCCAAGTATTTAAGTTCTTCAAAGAGTTTTAGCAGATTAAACTGCAAAGAAGCTGCAGTGTCCAAAAGCACAGCTGGAACAGCCATTTACATACTCTGCAAACTCCAAAAGCAATGTGTGTCTACAGCCACATCACTCACCTGGAGACCTCCCTGGAGCTCAGCAGGGCCAAGGGTCCCTGTCTATACCGGCACGGGAGCCCTTTTGGGAAATACGAGGAGTTGGTCCATATCTAAATTCCTCCCATACTGTAATAAGCATTTTGTTCAAGTATTATCCTGAAGATCCCCCCCCTCACTCCCATTCATTTCCATTCTGCATATTTAATAATCACCCCAGCTGGTCCCCGCAAGCGCCACCACGCTTCGGCCAGATCTGTGCCCCAACCTTCTTGCCAAGGCCAGCACAAAACTTTCCTTCCCTTCCTGCTCTGGACTGGTTGGCAATATTGCTACAGCCTATTAAACAGTATGAAAAGGAAAGATTACTAAAAGCCTTTCATTGGGTTAAGCAATCAAAAGCAGGATTTTATTATTAGAATCTGTTTTGTGGAAAAGGAGGCTATTGGCCAAGATTATCTCAGTCTGTTTTGTGATCATTTCAGTGAAATCTTTCATGTTGGCCAAATCCAGAATGTGTGGGAAATTAAGTTGTTTAGCCCATTATGTCTCTTTTACCATACTAATGACCAATATTCTTCTTTATTGTCCAGGGCATTTTTAAGTGTGTACCTGTCTTTCATAAATATGTAATTGCTTTCCTGTTTATAATTTTTATTAACATAGTGAATATTTAGATGGGAGAAAAAAATTCTATCTTATATATGGTACAAATCACCAACATTTTCCAGGACTGTAGTCCATTTTACCAGCCAAGTAATTTCTCAGTGGGAACTTAATTCTGAAATTCCCAAATCCTTCACTTTTAAAACATCCCTTTTCATGTTACATCGGCTCTTCATTCTGCTCCACTGCCACGCCACACAGCATATGAAGCCAGAGTCAAGAGGTTATCCTGGAGCTCGGTCCATCGTTATTCAATGCCCATTTCTACAAAAGCCTCCAGGAGTTTCCAATTTTCAAATGACCCTCCCACAAGGAAAAGTTTTGTTCCAGCACCACGTCTCCATCCTCTCCAGAATCGTATGATTTTTTTTTTTTCTCTCTCACATCTGCAAATCTTGGGTCATTTTCACCTTCTCTAGGCAGTCCAGTGACACTTTTGATTTGCAAGTAAGTTCAGGCAGGAATTTTACCGGATGAGCAGCCTCGCTATCTGCACGCATTTCACTATCGCATCAATACTGGCTTTCTTCCAACCAGGAGACTTAGAAGAATCCTGAAGAGGTCTTTGTATTCAGACCAAGCCTTCTGCTGAGCTGTGGGCACTATCTGTAAAGTGACTCTATGAAAATGACATCATTGTGGGGCAAATGTGTTCTTCCTACAGTAAATTTGGTTGGCATGCAAAGTCAAAACCGAGCTTTTTCAACCTGTCAGCATCTTGAGCTCAGTCTTGCAGCTAAATACCACATTGTGTTCCTTCTATTTCATGTCTCGCACATCAGCAACAACACAAACTCGGCAATCCAACCTGAGCTGGTGTTTTTTGTGATGACTCACGGAGCTGATTAAAATACAATTGCTCTCCCAGATCTGGGCTGGCTCAAACCAGCAGCAAACGTATCAAAGAGGTGTCTCTTAATTCCCCACCCTTTGTTCAGAAAATTAAACACACACAGAGAAGAGACAGATGCAGTAATGGAGTGTGCATTTTACCCTCGTTTGTAACCGGTCCAACTCTTAACTAATGGGGCTTAATGTCGTCGTACATTATGATTTCAGATGGGTGTTTTTACTCACGCTGAGTTATGCGCTCCATGAGTACAAGTAACAAAACCGCGCACTCACCAGCTGAAACACTGAGAACCAAGGCTAGAGACTCTAAGTTAAAATGACATTTAGTACCATAACAGCCACATAACCTGGAGATAGAGGCTCTTAACCCATAGCAGGCTTATTTCTAATGCTGCGTTTGTCACAGGTGACATGAAGTTACGTGCTCCCCAGACAGCAGTGACACACAATAGAGAATCCTTCAATCTCTCTGAAGGCAAAAATATTTGTCCTTGTCACCCAGCAAAAGATGGCAACCCCAGCCCAGTGCGTGCTGTAATCGCACCAGCACAGTGAGCCCAGGGGGAGGAAAATTAAAGTAGCAAAGAGGTAGTGCCTACCTTCTGAATCAATTTATCTTAGGGCATGCCTGTAGCCCTCCTCTGCGAGACACTGCTGCTGTGCGCTGGCAACATCTCTAAAGTAGTCAACAAATATCGACCTCTAAAACGCCAGCCAGGCTTTTCTGCATGAACCTTGAATGTGACTCAGCGTGGGAATACATCTTCAAAAGCAAGAGTTTCAGACAGCATTCTCTTAAAAAAAACCTCCCAAACAAACAGCTCATTTCAAATCGCTCTTCCTTCTTCCTCTTGTTTTTAATTGCACCAGGAATGAGCTTTTTTGGGCTACTATTTTAAAAGTCCAGGCCTAGGAGAAGTTCTGCCAAGTCCCAGCAAAACACAATGTAATTTTAAAATTACAGTCTCAAACTGCTGCTTTGAGAGAACGATCATCTTCCAAATGACTGGGCAGGCTGTCTCAAATCGCTGCTTTACATGAGCTAGAGAAGGGGCCGCAAGAACACGCAGCGGTCACTGCTCTAACTCCGTGCAGGCCCCAGACTTCAAAGGCATCTGAACATCACCGCGTTGCTAATGAAAATCCCAGGGAATTGCTCTGCACCATCCTTTCTTGGCCTGAATTTGCTTACTGTGCTGAAACATCAGGATGGTACATAGGCAAGTCTGTTCCTGTCTTGTTACAACTTCAGATTTGATACTACACAGCTCCATCAAATAACAATAAATCATATGTCTCAGATACGAATAAATCCCTTTGTGTTATTTAAGTCTGAGCTGGACTGAGCATTAAAGAATACTACACAGAGACTGGGCACGCAGGGAACAGCAGCGATCACCTGAATGAGCCTGATGCTCTAGACAACACTCCAGATTCAAGCTGGAGGTGGGACTGAAAAAAGCAGTGATGGATGATCTCTGGGTCTCACCAGAGATAAGAGAATCATCTATTTTCATTCCTCCAAACCCCTCTGCAGCTTTCAGACCTGTCAACAATAAAGCACTGCCCAGCAGGAGCAAAGTAGTCCAGGATAACCTTGCAACATAGCTCTTCCTAATAAATTGGAGCAATGGGCAATGGTACCTCCACTATCAAGCCCTCCTCTGGAATCCCACTGACCACCTCTGGGACTCCAACATGCAGGGAGGATTTGAGAAGCTATCAAAGGGCAGAAAAGACACAGTGCTACCTGCCCTTTCCTCTACACAGCCATACTGCAGGTACCAAGATGATGCATTGCACAGGACAGAATGCTAAAGGGCCAGGAAGCAGCTGGCTGAAACTGAACCCAAACTTCAGGGACATGATGCTACTCAGCAAAGTGGTTTGGAGACAGTTCCAGCCACAATGCTGTCTTTTAGCCCAAAAATGAGCCTGTGCCCTGCAGTCATCCATCTGGGGTCCAGGCTGAGGGACAGCGTGTGACGTGCTAGCCACGCTGCTGGCAGCCTTGCTGGCAGGCAATGAACAGCTTTTTGTTGCTGGATGTGAACCCACGTCCTTCATCTGACTTCCTAGAGGCCATCAGACCTTGAACCTGCATTACCATGTCCCTACGGCCAAGGCCAGCGCAAACCACCCACAGTGCCACCTCCCAAGGTGCAGCGTCTCTGAGAGCCAACGCCAGCAGCGCAACCTGGGGCCACCTGCACCACAGCTGCTGCTTCCAAACAAGCAGGGGGAGAGGGCAAAAGCAAGAAGAATAGGAGTTGTCTGGTGAACTTCAATCATAGCACAAGCTGATTTATCCAGGGTGGAATTCACCCCTGAATTTGCCCTTCCCCCTGGGGCAAATTCACTTTTAATAGTTTATATACTTGAAAAAAAAAATTCAGAGTAAGACGCTGCAGCCCAAAGCAGGCACGTGACCCCCGTCTTCCAGCTTTAGCAATCTACAGAGCTCTACTTGCTGCTGGCTGTAACCTAAAGCATTAACACTGTACAAGATTTATGTTTAAAGCATATTAGTAACACTTTTTAATGATGGAGGCATTTTAGCTAACAGTAAATTCTGCAGAAGCTGTGTTTGGCAGAGTTATCAATAATCCTATTAATGACGAGGTGCAATTTACAGCAAACTGGCAGTGGAAAGGAGATACAGGACTTATGTGAAACAAAAAGATAATACAATATTATTCCATTGACTGTGCTTTCTCTTAATTGCCTTGTTATGTACGCTCAGGGCACACAATCTATCACGGATGAAGTTGTTTGTTCATAAAGCAGCACGCAAGAGGTTTTTAATCCAAGATCCCTCTAGCTGCATTTCAGGATTTATTTCAAAGTTGTCTTCAATTTTTCTATTTTGTGTAAGTTTATCCTAATATTAGCAAGCACTCCTCTGAAAAGAAACTGCTGTGCTCAATTGTGCTACTTGTACTGGATTACGTGACTGCTTACTAAGGCCTTACTCAGACTGCACAAAAAGGCATGATTTGCAAAACAGACTGCAGATCTCATGTCACTCTTCCCTGTCCTCAGGTTTGCAGAAGGGCTGCTGGCCCTCAGGACAGAATCCAACCAATATTCATTTGTGCATGTCCAAGTGACCCATGTTCAACGTGCCAGGTTCAATGCACGTGTTATAATCAAGACATCAAGACTACCCTTTGCACAATTATGAAGCAACTCTACCAAACTCAATGTCATAATTTCAACATAACAAGAAACTTGACCCCTAAGAATGTATCTATCCTATTTACACATGAAAAAACACACTGGAAACTTTCAAGATTGCAGAAAGATGCATTTGAGCCTTTAAAAATATTTAAATGATTTGTTTTCTTTTCAGCATTAACTCATCTTCAGGTGTCTGTGTGGGAGGGCAGACAGATGGTTACTCAGCAGAGGAACTTGAGGCTGTTCTGTCTTTGTAAAATGGTAACAACGAGCAGTCTGGAAAGAAGATGAGCTTCAGACCGGGCCAAAGTCCAAATACAGGAGAAGAGACTGTGCAAATATGATTTAAGGGAACTGCTCAGATGTAGCTTTTGTGTGGTTTTGCTTCAGCTTCGATTCCCAAGGCTCTTACAGATGGATTTGGTCATTACACCACGAACAGCTAAAAAGCCCAAGGTGCACATTTTTATACCATATATAGTGCTCAGAATGTATGCTACGCTGCAAATGATGATGAATGAATTTATTTTATTTGTAGTTTTAACTATCAGATAAATTCCATTTACCACCTAGAACGTGAATGTGTTTTATTACAATAATATGCCTCCGGCATGAAGCCAAGACAGAGCTTCCAAGCAAGGGGGAGGGGGCATTAAATTGTGCTGGCTGGTGTTGAAAGCACTTGACATTTCTCCATTTCATTTCCTAGGTGCAACATCATAAATAAGCTCAATAAACTGTTGCTTACAGCCCTGGCCAATGTGAAACCCTACCTGATAGATTTATTTCAAGTATACCCTGTCCTCCAAAGCTGCTGGGAAACAACGACTTATCACTGCCAACCTGTTATTTCTAGATCCGACATTGTCTGTAGCATCAGCAAAGCCATTTCCAGTGCTTTTTTGCCGAGCTGCTGAAAGTGACTGGAAGCTGATGGTTGCCTGCACTCATTGCTGAAGACACAGGAGATAAGCCGAGTGGCATGTAGCTGTTCTACGTCACTGACACTGCCAAAAATGGAGACCACAAAAATGCAGAAATAGATTTGGATTTTTTTAATTCATATTCCACAGTTTAGGAGAACTAGAGAATTATTCCTTCCTCAAGATTATAACATTGCTCAATCTTTTTCTATAGCTCTACTCGCACAGCAACCAAGTTGGCTTGCACCGAAATAATTCAAAGTTTCTCAGAACTGTCTCCTGTAAAAGCCATCAGTTTGGCATTACCCACCTCTGGCAAACACACGGCCAATATCAGCTGAGGGTGTTTCTCCAGGTGTGCGCTTGTTAAAATACGTGCATGTGGCTGGCATCCTCTATGCAGATGACTGATGTTAAAAGGACTGGGACTTGGACTTCCCAATTTATGGAGAGCCTTACCTTAAAACAAAGTGCAAGTGAGAAAGTCATGGTCTGCTCTATTAATTCAGGTACACGGTGAAATTAGTGAAACCAACTGAATTCTGGGATTTGACGTATTAGTGACAAGCAGTACAATTGCTTTGTACAGCCGATACGAGCTGGGAGCTCGCACCACAAGAAGCATTTGCAATGCACACCTATCTTTCAGTTCTCCGACTAGAAAGCTATTTCATTCTCATGCTGTTATGCCGCTCTGGCTGATATTCCAGCTTGCAAATCAAACCCTACCCTGTTCATCCCTTGACAAGGCCATTTGCCACTCACCACCCTCTGCCTGCTCAGAGTCCTACAGCAGCATTTCCCCCTCACACATTCAATGCAGCAGTTTGGTCTCTGATACCAGCTGGAGCTGTGGGGCAGAGGGAGACAGTCCAAAAGATTTCCACATTATCATGGCTCTCCATGAATGACTTCAAAGGAGAGCACAGATCCTATCTTCAGGAGATTAGCTGGAAGTGTACCGCCTGTATAGGCAAGCTTGTTCCAGTCTTTTATCCTGTAACTTGCAGGATCTCCATACAGCAGAGACAATTCAAGACCAGATTTGCCAAAGCCTCCTACACTGGGTCTGCAGGATGGTCATTTCCAGCTGCCAGAGCTATAAGAGAAGATGGGACAACACTTACAGCCTCTCCCATAGGACAGAGAGGTGTTTATTTCCAAGGTACACAGCAACTACCATTGTTTTGGTTAATAAGTATTCAAATCTTGTCCTGTTTTGACTTCCAGAATTACTTTTACTAGCTAGTTTACACAACACACATAATTACATTTCCATGAATACAGACCCCATTTCCTGTCTTGCCTTTACATTCAAATAAACAACTCAGCAAAACATAAATGCACATCTGAAGTATAGCGAGTCCCTGGGAGCTTTGAGAGGGGAACAGAGTGGGGAACAGGAGCTGCACCTGCCATGAACAGTAACCAGTGCTATCTTGAAAAAGTATGTGTGGGTTCCTGTGTGCAGCTGTGAAGCCCAGGGGAAGCTCCATATGCTGTTAAGATTTCTGCTTAGCGCTGTCAGACAGAAGTTGCTTGGGCTCTGCACAAGCTGCCGTGGATGGGGCCAGGACAATCCCTGCTCACAGCTCTGAGCGAACACAAGTGCTCTGCCACAGGGCAGATCTCCAGCAGCATTACAGCTGCAGTAACCACCAGGTAATGCCACCCACACCAATGCTCTCAGATGCACTTGTGAATTTTCACAAGTGTCTCCATGTTTGACAGATTCTCTGGATTCCCAAACATCCTACCAGGACAGCACTGGAGAACCAGGGACAGAGAAAAGGCACTTTCTCCATGGCTGAAATGTATCAGAGAGGTATCAGTGAAGCAAACATAAGGTGAGCTTTACCTCCATGTCCTGCTCATGCCAGCTAGAAGAGGAAGGATAGGGCAGAGAGGGAACAAAATCACATGATTGTGGTTTCTCCCAAGAGCTTCACCTCAGTGTACTGGCAGGCTCCATGCTGGGGTGCTGACTGGCACCCCAGCTCCAAGAGCCAAACCCCTTTGCTCGTCCCAGCCCCTGCACGCTCTGGGCACCTGGCAAGGCCTGCCTGCAGGGTGTTTATCTTTCCTCACTGCAAACCGAAATGCAAATGAACCTCAAAGTTACAGGGCGGCAAAGATAAAGATGGTGCAAGTTTCCCTGCCCTGGATGAAACCTTGGGTCGTGCCAACCAGTGCTGCATTATGCACATCTCATACTGCTTCAGCTCCGCATTAGCATTCTGGAGCACAGCTTTATCCTCCTGCCTCAGAGACCAGCCCCTGCTTTACATAAATCTTTAATGAAATGCTCTGCCTCAAGCACCAATGCCTACGCACAAAAGGCAGAGTTGAAGGAAAACATGGTTTTACCTCTAAAAAACAGAGCAGTGCTACAGATAGCGCATGGAAATTATGCTTGCTACACCTCTCTAAGATCCCTGGAGCACCACTAAAGAGAGGGTAGAGCATCAAGAAAAGTGAGAAGCTGGGAACAATTGTTAAGTAGTTTCCAGAAAGGCAGGGAGGAGAGTCATTCAACGGTGGTACACGCTAAACCACAGCAGGACAGCTCCAGTCTCCTGACATGCGTGTCTGGTTGATGCACATGCAGGAGGTTGTAAGGCTGCGTGTGCTGGGTCGCCAGCATCAAATGCTCCACAGCAACGAAACTGGCTTCCCACCGACGGGGAGACTGATGTTAAAACCTCGAGATTTAAAAACACATGCACAAGTCTATCAACTTTATATTCCCTCTGGGATTCCGAGCGCTTATGGTTAATGCTGTCAAGTGTTTCAAGTGCTTCTTTCATGAATTTAAAGGCTGTAAATGTCCACCTCTCCCTGCAACACGTGCTAAGTAGAAATAAGAATAGAAACTGAGACTGTGCTGTTGTGAATCAGGATTAGGAATTGTGATTTTAAGATAAAACTAAATACCATGAAACTAAAGATAAAATTACAGAGACCGGCAGCACAGTGCAACAAGGACAGTTATGGTCTTGATGGAAGACAGTGACCAGGAGATGTTACAAGACCTGCAGAGCTGAGACTGCAGACTGCGATGCAAAGACAAGGAGCATTTAGGACTTCATACGATAACATTTGATGTTTTTCAAAGCATTTTTCCATTAATCTTAATGGAAAATGCTTGTTTAATCCCAAAGACTGCCTTGAAAAAGAAGAAGTATTTCAGCTTCACAATCTGGATTGGATGCGTAAATTTTTATTTTTAATATTCACATCTGCATGTAGGCCCCAGGTCAGTAAATCATTTAAACCTGTGTTTCAACATGCAACAGCCAATAAGGCTACTCATGCTTAAAATTAAGTAAACATATAAACATCCCGTCCAGCAGAGATGGGGTTGCTCACACGGCTCTGTGTTTTGCTGAACTGCTGCCTAAAGCCTGGAGTGTGGTTGCCATAAGGAAGTTACTATTTTGCCAACAAATACTACGCTGTTACCACGCTTATTCTTATAAACGAAGACAAAAGGCAATGTCAGAGACATGCTCCAAGACAGACTGCTGTCTTGGAGACACTGGTTACCTTGTTCACCTTGGCTTTCTCATACATATTTTGGGCTCCCAAATCAGAGATCTGAACAAAGTTGAAAAACTGGACCCAAGTGAACATTTTTCAAGTATGCCTTTAGTTTTTCTGAGCAGCAAGAGTCCTGGACTAGATTTTCTGTATCACATAAGCAGCTATTGTCAGGATTAAAAATAAAGCGAGAAAACTCTCCAAACCCCCAAAACGATACCTTAAAATAACAGTAACATGGAGTAGAACAAACCCTCCTCCCCAGCTAGATTTCAAATATACAAAATACAGAGGGCTTTGGCAATTCAAAACACCTTCAGCTTTGGCTCTTCTTACCTCTGCAGGACAGCACAGGATGCACTGAGACAGGAATTAAACTCAAGAACTTGAGCGGAGTGCCCAAAGGCAGGGGGCTGTTATGCCCTTTGGAATGAGGCATTTTGGGAACATTTGGACCTAATCTCCGACTTGGTAACTGAGGTCTCTGAAAGCGTGGAAGTATTTGGATCCCGTCATCTGATTCTTGCTTACCCCAATCAGCGTAAGAGTCTGACAATAAATTAATGACTTAACACATGCAACATTTTAGCTTTTTAAAGCCAAATGGCTATTTCTGGTGCATTTTGAAACTCAGAACCCAACAATAATCACATAGAAGCTCAGCAGATTCCATTTGCAGGCACAAGGTAAGCAGTAAGACAGTAGTTGGATGTTAAACATAACCTGGTGCAACCATGCGCAGCATGAAGGAGAGATCCTGCTCTCCCACCACTGCCTGTTGCTTCCCTTGCAACAGAGGCAGCAACTGGCAGACAAGCAGGGTGAGTCTGTTCAATCTGCTGATCTAGCAGAAAACTAACCAAGAAGTAAAAAAACCCCTCCAAGGACTGCTCTGCCCCTTATCAACACTGAAAATTGCCCACAGGATGAGCCCAAGGAGTCCGCTCCTGTCAGCCACACAACCTGCAAACCTGAGGCAAGGGAGAGGGAAGAGATGCCCCACTGCAAAAGAGGAAGGAGACCATCCCTTTTGGCATCAGTTCACTGGCAGGGTAAAACCTTCAAGCCGTGCTCTTGGTGAGCATGTGGCATCCAGCACGCATGGGGGAGGAGACAAAGTTGTGGTTTTTTGGGGCTAGCCAGCAGACAGAGGCAGGTTTGCAGAATAATAGATGATCAGCACAGACGTGCACATAAAAATCACAGCACGCGGCTGGCAATCTGCACAACACTTTCCCACAGCTGCGCCGAGAGGCACACTTAAATGGAGGGCGCACATTTGGCCTCCCCTCCATACAGCTGTAAGCCTGGACAAAGTCCTGCCAAGCACAGAGGAGTGCCATTTTTCATACCAAATCCCTCCTCCCTCCCTGAAATCCTCTATGCATTTTTGTTATTTGGAAGGAAGAGCACATGTGAGAGAGGCAGGAGGACTTGCCTACCCAGCATGCGTTCACATTTAGGTGCTGAAGGTATGCAGACCATTTGCACGGGGGCAGCAAGCTCATGCCAGCAGGTACCAGCCACAGCAGCTCACTGTTGGACAACTGCACAAGCTTCCACCGCCTTCCTCAGGTGGCTATCACAGTCTGAGTTGTGCCCACGTTGTCCTAGACAGACACTCAGCTAAACCCAACTGAAACAATCTTTTACTCCTTGCACTGGTACTGCCAGCAGAGAGAAAGCAAGCTGCAGTGTTTCCTGCAGCCCTTTATTCATATTCTCTCTGGGCAGGTTATTACCCTGACTCTTCTGCAGGCCAACCCCTTTGGGACCCGCATCTTCCCAAACATACACAGACCACTACCCCTACATTACAGCAAGACAAGAACTTATGCAAACAGGTACTCAGAGTCACAGCATATCCAACAAAGAATGGGGTTTCCTTGAACTCATTTCTGTGTGAATGACAGCACCATTTTCAGAAAAAGCAGCTCATTTTGATCCTTCTGAGTAATTCCACTGATTGGAGCCACCGGTAGATTGCTCTGTGGCTCATTGATTACGCTCAATGTGCATAATTGCATTACTAAAATAGACTGGCTCAGGCACCACCAAAGACAAGTCAGAGCAGCCAGGGATGGCAGAAGCAGTGCACCCACCTCTACAGGGGCCACCCAAGCACCCTGACTCCAGGAGGACAGTAGGAGCTGCTTGTGTGGCTGCAGAGAACTGACCTCTAGAAGGTCTGCAGCTCGTCTGTTCTTCCCTATGGCTGTATATCGCTCCCATGTGGACGGGCCGCTTCACGCCGTGGTCCCAGGCGTGCATTTAGTATGCATGACAGTGTTCCTGAGGGCAGCGCCTACACGAAGCAATGCTAAACATGCTGACAAAGGCAAGGGAAGTGACCTGGAAATGACAAAGTGAAGCAAGGCAAGGAGCAAAGATGAGGTGGCCGAGGAGAAATATTTGCACAGTTATATTGATAAAGCCCACCAAGGAAAGGCGATGAGTTCTGTTTGATACAGTTGGTGCAGTGCAAGCGCTGCTAGGTGTCTGTGGTTTGGGCAAAAGCTCTGTA
This sequence comes from Grus americana, assembly GCF_028858705.1. Lineage (NCBI taxonomy): Eukaryota > Metazoa > Chordata > Aves > Gruiformes > Gruidae > Grus > Grus americana. The sequence continues at coordinate 5,658,491 of NC_072865.1, forward strand.
GATTGGCAGCCAGAAGATTAATCTTGCGCCGCCCAGAAGTGGTGGGGGCTACACACAGAAGAAAAAAAAAAGCTACTTTATTTTTTCATCACGTAGAATATTACATCAAACAGCAGAGACGCACTGTCCTGAGCGCAGTAACAGCTTCCTGGCAGCAAGCAGAGAGCTGCCACACTATTCTGAGCAGCTTAAACTGTAATTCTCAAAGCTGAGGTCCCTTTTTCATAAAAAGATGTAGCAGAAAAAATTACTTTTAATATGCAGATGGTGGAATCACTTCTAAAATCAAAGATCAATTCTTAAAAACTGAAGAGCTACTTTTCATTACAGATGATGTTTTAAACACTACGAGAGAGAAGAAACTTCCCTTAAATAGGTTAATTAAGGAGATTTGGTAAATGAGTGTATTTCCTGCGCAACAAACTACAGACTTCCAAAGTACATTATGTTAAACTGGACAAAGACCCATTATTCTGGAATAAAAGATTGCCCACTGGAGGGTTTGCACTAAAATAAGTGTTCCAAGAATATCTTCATCCAGGAATACAAGCAGTGTATTTGCCAGTGGAGTCCAAGCAACCCTTACGTATACTACCATCTCCTAAAGGAATTAGTACAAAGATCAGGCTTCTAGTAGCCAAAGAACACACAGTAGCTGGGCCTATTGGTTTATACAAAAGCTCAGGAGACAGAGGGATGAGCTGCCTCTTGTGAATATAAGACCCTTGGGGCGCATGCATGCTCTGTAGTATAAAGTCATGAACTGACTCTGTACCCTGCTCTAAACCATGCAGACATCACGTCTCACCCTGTCTCAGTGCCCAGGAACCACAGTGTACTTTATTTAAACAGTGAACTACAGCATGAGCTGGTTTATCTGGAGTTAGTGTAAGCATTTGGGCATCGTGCTGTACTGCAGGGTATGGACAGGACAGGGTGAGCATCCTTAACGCTATGCAGAAGTCCACAGTGGAGTTGGGCATTATCATCAAGTGGGTGAGTGCACGGCTTGAGTGCAAGATAGTGGTGGAGACCACAAATGGGATACATGCTTCCCCTTCACACTGGAGGACGCAAACGCAACAGCTTTCCATCGCAGTCCCTAGTGCCCAACACCCTACACCCGCTGAGAGCCAGCAAGGGTGCCACTAACAAAGTTGACAGAAGAGAGACCAGTCACAAGATCAGTATGGTTTATCAGGACTCTCCCCAGCTCAACCTGTAGCACTCCCAAAGCCACCTCTTCCAAATTCCTCCCAAATCCTTGCCTACATAAAGCTTTACACCAGCAGGGCTCTCAGCCCACATGAAGGGATGCTCACCAGTGATGCAGACAGTCAGCTCCTATGCAGGTGAGTCATTTGGGATAGACATCATCTTGACCACACACACCGGGTGTCCGTTCCCTGGGCCAGAGGTTGATAATCCTTAGCAGACTATGTGCTACTGATACAGAAAGACTAGTTATTCTCTGGAATAATAAGCATCAACCTTACCTCCTCAGGAACATCTCTGAGCTCTCACTGCGAACAGCCAAAGTCAACTCACCAGGATGCCAAACTCTTGACTTTCATTATGGTAAATTACTCACAGCAGAAGTGTCACTTTAGCAGTGTAAAATTCCTTGCCATTATAAATATTTTCAAATCGCTTATACGTGTGGAGTCTTAGACCACACTGGTTTCTTCACCTTTAAATTGTGCATAGCTGTTCCCACACAGAAGACAGTCCACAACTTACTGGAACACAGAGAAAAACTCACAAGAACCCTCTCTAGATCTTTAGAAAGAAGCATTAATTTCTTACAGCACTTTCCGTGATTTTTCCCATTCTCCAAAAATTTTCCCCTTCCTATCAAAGACCCAACTATGCACACACTCTACCTTCAGTATAATCAATATATTGATACAGAAGTGAATGCCTTGCAGTACATCTTTTTACTGCTTTAATACCCTGACTATTCCCTATGGCTGTTTGAACTAAATCCATCCTAAATCTTAACTGTATCTCTGTACCAATCATTTCCAATTCAAAGGCTTTGCATTGCCAGTTATACACATGCACACATGTATCTACGTGTGCATCTTCTGTTAATACTTTAAGCTGTACTTGAATCCTTTAAGATTCTCTTCAAGGCCTTTTACTATTTTCCCCACAATGCTATTTAGGCCACCGATTAAGCCCCCGAAACATCACTGCTGCCCAATGCGCTTACAACCGTGGTCAGAGACAGGACCACGTCACAGAACCATGCAGTCATCTTCCATCCAGATACGAAGACCTGGTTTGCCTATAACCATGTTTTTGCTAACTTATCTAGGGGTGAAAACACTTAGTATTAGTTATTCACAACTCCATTTATCCATGTCTGTTTTGGTAGTTCAGAGCAGGAGTGTTGAGCCATGCTATGACAGTCATCACCTTTTCTCCAGAGATCTGTTTGGCAAGGCCAGTGCTATCAGCTAACACAGATTTTGCAGGCTAACAGAATGACTAGGACTACAGCAGCAGGAGAGCAGATAGGTGTGCTATAGCAGCTGGGACACATCATGCTCCTGATCTCCTACAACACACCACCCCTGAAATGGTAGCAGGGAGGAGCTCTACTTTGCATTTCCAGGCCTGGTTTTATGCTGTCAGCCACCTTGCGGTGCAGACATGGGCAGCAGATTAACCTGTCACAGACAGGATATGGCTGGAAGTCTACAAAGAGCTTATCCTTCCCACAGCTCGTGCCAAAATAGCTGGGGAACCAAGTGGAGACCCAAAGTCTGGGTGCTCCCCAGAACCTCAGTTTACAGTCACCCTTCCAAGAAGTTACTTATGTATCTATGAAGTCTTCGGGCCCATACTGGTCCTCACCTGTAGGTGGAAAAAAAGGAAAATAAGAGCAGAAATAGTCCCTTCCACAAGCCCTGGGTACCCATGTATTCATGCTAGTAGCAAATGTATGATTTCTCAGTGTGGATGGTTTTTAAATTGAAATCACCTGCAGTATCCTGTTTGGGAAAGCATTTCCTAACACACTTTTGTCCATTGATATAAATGCACATTTCTGTGCTCTGGTTAAAAATTGAGACTTTTTCCTGATCAAAGGAACTGGAACTTCTATGTTGCATAAAACGCTACAGAAATGAAAATACACTTTTCCTATTATGTGCATGAAAAAAGAAAAAGACCTTCCTACAGAAGCATGGCAGAAAAGACACTCAAGCTGCATACTAAGCATTTTACAGTGGTTTGGGAAAGAAAAATACAAAATTTGAAGTTAATATTCCTCATGGAATGAGATTAGAGATATTTATTTTACGCCCTACTTGAACCATCATAGTAATTTTCATCTGCACTAATAAAAATAAATCAGAAGCTGATCTTCCATGCATTAAAATTACCATCTCATGCAACAGTCACAATGTTTCTGAGACGTATGCGCCCTTTGGAACTCCTGCCACAAACAGAACTGAATTTAGGGACTGCTGCGTGCACAAATTTATTACATCGATTCTCTCCAAAGGAGGATATTGTCACGTACAAAATACAGTGTAGGCAGCTAGAGAAAAGCATCCAGCACCAAGTAAAGACTCTTAGCTTTCAAAAGAAAAATAATTAGAACCTAACAACTCAAAAAAAAATCATCTTGCATGACACCAACTGTTGGGTGACCAGCAGAGCCCTGTTCAGAGCACGCTCATCACCCAGACATGAATTAATGACTTTGCAAGCAGTCCTCCTGTCTGCAGCTCAGCCTCTCACAAAGATGCTCATTTACAGAGCAGGATACAACTTGCTGTTAGACAGGAGAAGTTCAATATTCATTAGCCAAAAGAGCCCCCACTTTGTGCTGCTGCCTGCAGCACAAATCATCTGCCCATGGGTTTTGTCAAGCCCATCACCGGCTGTTTCACGAATGCTGTACCTGAAGATACCGTGCAATGCATCACTCTCAGCCCTGAACCAGGGCTTTTTCATAGCCAGAGTCCAAAGCTAGGAAACCACAACCATTTTTTGAGCGATGCAAATAGAAAACACTGGAAAGACAAAAGGTTTCATCTCAGATTTGCATACAGCAACTTTGTCTTGCAACAGAAAAAAGAGCTACATGAAAAGGGAGAATTGAACTGGGCAGTTGCATGTTGGGAGATGTTTTCCAAATCCTCCCAGGGAGCCTGCGGCAGGCTTGCAAGTGCATGCTTTTCTTCTGCAACTCAGGACAGTAATACATTCAACTGTTCTAAAGCAAAATTGTCAGGCACACAGATTTAAGGAGATAATACAGTGAAGGCTCAGGGACTAGATATAATCATAAAAAGATGCAGGCAGAAGCTGCTGCTTCCTTGCTCTTTACTGTCAATTGTCCCCGTTGTTGTATTGGATAGGGAAGGCATAGCATAGCTGCTTCAGAGGAAAGAGTGGTTGGGGTAACCTCATTCTCAGCCACTCAGTGCATAGTCCCACAACCCAAACCAGCTTGCCTCTGATCACCCTTGCTCTTCCGGCTCAGAAAAACCCAGCTCTGGTCACCAATGCCAATGCTGCATTCAGATGTACAAGGGTTCGATCTGATCACACGGTCAGGTGAAAGCTTAAGTTGCTTAAGAGATCAAAGACAACCTTTCTTAGATTTTTCTGTGTCTACATTTCTACTCCTGAGCTCCACAATAAATCTCGGCAACAGGCAGATAATCAGAGAAGCTCAGTAAAGCCATGGATGGGAAATACCTAGGTATGGTAGAGACCCAATACTACAAGCTGTCAAAAAACTTGCTTTCAAATCTCTGGAAGCCATGCAGAAAAGATCTTCATAGCCATCTGCTTGGCCTCTGTACGCATTCGGTCCCAGCAGAGGCACAGGTCATGCTGGAAAACAAATCCAGCAAACTGGAAAGCCCCACAGCCATCTTCTTAGTAGCACATGGGCTGAAGTCTGCTACCCCAGTGCTGGAGACGCTTGGTCACACACGCTTTTCTCTCTCCACTGTATGCTTGAAAATGCTCTGTTTAAGACACAGCTATGTCAAATAGTCTTGTCACCATCTTCCAAATAACTCATATGAATGCCTCGCATTTTTCAAGTGGTGTCATAAAACGTGGGGCTGCACACGCCAAACACTGACATATTTCACTAATATAACCCAGTAGCAGCATATGGAGAATATTTATACAGCTCTTTATTATTTTTTATGAAAGGTAAATGACCCTTTTGCTGAAACTGTGACTTGTGCTGACAGCATCTTTGTTTTTATGAAAAAAATACCAATGGCAAGAGGGTCAGAGGGTTTGCCAATCTAACTCATGGGTACAAATTCCTCGCCCTGTTGTAGGAAAAAAAACCCACCAAACATTCTCTTCTTCGCTTTTAAGCTAGTCTTGCTAGACTAGTTACTTGACACAGTAATTAGTAGAAATAAGATATATATAAATAAAATCCAGATACTGATTGAGTCTTGAAACACAAGCTTCCATGATTTAAAAAAAAATCACCTCCTTAATATAAAGTCATATCTTAAGGTCAAGTACTTTTAAATGAGGAAACAAGGGATTCTGCTCATTAGTGCAAGGCTAACTAAGCAAAGTTAGCTGCACGTGCTGGTCTGCTACAGCACTCCCAGACCCAGGAAGCAGTAAGATTTCAGATGCTTGAGTCTAATTAAGTCTTCTTAATTGTTGTTTTACTAATTGGGGTGGAGCAGTTTTGTCATGATTTTAGTTGTTGACAAATTCCTTCTTGCTTTACTGAGGAAAGCCAACACGCATTCAAATTCAAGTGAGAAAAACCAAAACTAATCAGAGCAATGCAATATTAGCACATGTTGTCTCACCAGGTGGAAAGCCAAGAAACCAGCACCAGCTCCCTGCAGTGCCAACAGCAAGGACCACCACAGCACTCCCAGCCCAAGCTGGTAAGATACCAAAACCTCAAGTCTTTGCACTTGTGCTTTGCCCTGACAGCAATAATGCCCTTTGAAGACCATGCCAAGGTGACTCTTTGTCAAATTAATTTTTTTTCTCCTTTTCTTATTTTTTCCGATATTCTCCCTTTGCTTTATAATATTCTAGACTAAAGACTGTTTGCATTCCTAATGATAGTTCATATTAGCTCATATCTCTTCCATTTCTAGTAACGAACCTAGCCCTCTTCTACTCTACTGGGAAAAAACTTTTCAATATTTTAAGCACTCACAGAACGCAGAAGGACCTACACACAGTCTCTTGGGAATCAAATAGCGCGCATTCACAGCGGGGAGATAAGCCATTGTAAAAGCTGATGGGTTTTGGGTTTTGTTTTTTTTTTTTTTAAAGCTGGTCTATTGATAAAGGAAGACCTCAGCCTCACTCCCTGCTGTCACAAACCCATACGGGGAACTGTGGGATGAGCCATGCCCTGGACCCACAGCATTCATTTTGCTGGCACAGAAAGGGAACAGACCATCTGTGGTTTCATCACATGGGCAGGACCATTCTCCAGCCCATGTCAGCCCAGCTCTGCTTTGGGACTCTGGCCCCAGGTGTGAGCAGAAGGTGTTTTCCCATTGAATTGGCCAGGCAGGTGCAGTGTCCCCATTCATGGCTCCGGTGCTGTGGAAACCAGGAACTATCTGTAGTAACTGGGAGAGAAATTGGGCAAACCCATTCCCCTTCTCAGCTCCAAGACACGGTGGGGACTTCAGCCAAAGCCATGTGAAAGACCCAAGTGAAACGCCTTTCCCCTGGGAGGCAGTTTAAGAGCAAGACCTGCTAATTTGAAACAGTCAGTTTTCACTACTTTCCCTACAATTTGTTTTGATTCCCCTTTCCATCCCTCTAGGACACCCCTGGCTGGCTCCTGCCTTCAGTCCAGGTACGTTTTTCCAAATGACATCAGTGCAAGCTTGTGCAAGGTGACATGTGAACTGCACCTAGACAGAGATGAACACCAGGATCCTAACTGCGCTCTTTATTCAGACACTGGAAAACCATTCGCACACTCATGCTCATTGGCTTTCCCAAGCCTTTGCAACAGAGGACTGAGATTTGTCTCTAAGCTCCACAGGAAGGCCTGCACTGAGGGAGAGTTTCTGCAGTCACCATGATGGAAGATGGGGAGCAGATCTCTTCTTCCCTTTGCAACTGAATGGCAGCTGCTCCCCAGATCACAAAGCACCCCAGGGTGCCAATGGGACAGGTCAGCACCCTCCCTTCCCTGCCTTTAGGAGCCTGGTGCAGGGAACACTGCCAGACTCGTGCAGTATGTGTTTGCCCTCCCAAGGAAGGGAAAAGGCACAATATAGCCCACAGGAAGAGCGATGCAAGACTCAGGGGACCAGTTCAGCTTTTAGGGTGCCAGCACTTAACTCTTGTGCTCTGCTACATCACACGGCAGCCTCTAGACAAGTCCCATAATCTCACTGTCCCTCTGTTTCCGTCTATCAAAAGTGGATAACAGCCTGTCTCTAACATGGAAGGGCGCCTTGATAAATGCACTAATTATCACCAGACACCCCGCCCAGCAAGTGAGAAAATAAAGGCCATTTATTCGCCTAAAAATCTTCTTGTTATAAAACCACTACCAGAAAACTACAAATCAAGACCCTGGGACCTGATTTAATCAAATCAATGAGAATTATATCATTAATTTATAAGAAAGCTCAAACCTAACAGGAAATTGTTTATATTGACCAGTATACAAAATCCTTTCATCTGCTGAGAGCAAATGTGTTTTTATTATTCTTAGCACTGCAGAAGACTCATCGAGCTGCTCAGTGGTACCTCTGCTATCAAAGAGCCCATGCAGCCCAGCTGCACCTCCGCTGCTCCATTTGTCATCTCAATGCACCATTTGTTCCTCAGAACACAGATTGTCTTACACAAAGCAGTTGTCGTGCGTCTTCCCAGTCCCTGCCATCTCAAGCACTTTACACATTCCTCTCCACACATGCTCATAAAAATCACTTGCCGTAAGAGTTTTTTAAATGGGGCTTGTCAAAACCTCGAGATAGGTGTGCACAACAGAACCTCAGATTTCTTATACTACTTACTGAAACACCCACACACACAGCCTTATGCAATAGGCTTTTCTTTCCACAACATACCACTGAGGTATTTGTGAAGGAGAACCACCCTGTTGGGAGGGGAGGCAAGAGAGACACAACAATCTTAAGAGGTAACTTCATCTATATAAAAGCCTACAAAAAGTAAAACCTGGCTATCTGTAACAGAAACAATTAGGAAGTGATTTAAAGTAGTGTGCAAACAGTTTCAGCGGTTGGTTGAACACCACCTTTAAAATACAAACATTTGGCAGGCTATTTATAGCCCGTGGGGAAAAGCTCCTGACATCCCCTTCCGAAGCACAGCAGGCCATAGTCTATTCGCAGTGAAGAACATAAATTGTGAGCAACTCCAATGGACATGAACAAGTCACTGGATTTATCTCGATTTAACTGGTTTCAGAAAACTTAAAGAAGCGATACTCAAGACAAGCGCTCTCCATCTCAAAGCCACTCAAACCCTTACCAGACCAGCTATCGTGTAGATAGCAATTGCCAATTTATTGACTGAAAAACGCTGTGGATCAAGCCTTAGTATTTCCTAATATCTCTCCTGAAATTGGCCTTTAATGGTCCAATCCAACTCCCATTAATGAGAAAGGAACAACATCTATTTCCTTTAATGGAGCTGAATGAAGTGGTAGCAGTTAGCATCTGATCAGGAAAAATAAAACATTTGGACCAATTAGTCTTACTGGCTGCATTTCAGCTGATATGAAAACTACAAATCTAGGACTACAACAGAGAATTTCAATTATATTGCTGATTCCAAACTAAAAAAGAAAAAAAAAAGGGGGGGAGTTGTGAAGTGAAAACCCACTTCTCATTCACTTGGGTGCAATTCAGAAGTAACCCTGGCAGAGCCAGGGCAGCTCCAGGAACATACATACGAAGTGACAGGGAAATCCAACCTACTATTCACATCACATATTTCATGCTTCTTTCTATTTCACAGTAATACACCAAGTTAAGCCGCTTATTAGATGGGCACATTCTCCTAACCACAGCCAGACTTATACTTTATGCTGGGCTCACCATCAGTACTGACTGCCCTTTAATCATAATTCTGCTGTCATTTGTGGTTCCACTTCGGAAGATACTTGCTCTAACACACAAACTGGATAGCTGTTAGCACTGCTGTACCCCAGAAGAGAGAGGCATATGTGTAATGCCAAGAGAGGGACTTCCCTATTTATACAAACCTCTTGCACATTTTCCTAACAATCTATACTCTCAAATACTTCTCTTGGCCTACATGACATTGTGGCACATGCTTCCAAGCCCCACAGCACACCAATTTGCAAATAATGACCTTCCTGAAATGACCTAATAACAGCTAGTAACTGTACCATAAAGAACAAAAATGCTGTTGCACAGAAGGTCTTTCACGGAACCAAAAAAAGACCAAGCTTTTATTAGCGGAATCACTAATGGACACATGGTCCTTAAGTGATCCATTTATTTTTAAGAAATGCCTATTTTCAGTTAATGAAATTATCCTAGAAAACAAAAACAAACCCCAAACAGCAATTTTAAAAGACACACTGCAGTCTGGCAGCTTATGAATGAAATGCTCCGTAGGTGTTTGTGTACATTTATAATTTACCACACCACATTAAGAAGTAAGACAACTGCAAATGACAAGCTGATGCTTTCCCAGCTGTGTACACTATGTAATGATAACTTCTACCAGGGCTTCGCCAGCCTCCTGACCAACTTCTCACTTGGGAAACAGACAGAAGGATCCAAAAGATCCAAATCACCTCCAACAACTGAGTTACAAACAGCAGTAACTCTTTTTATAAAGTCTGTATTGTGGGTGTTTTAAAGCAATACACACTGAACATCTGAAATGCTGCTTAACATACGCACACACCAGGAACAAGAGCACAAATCCTGTCCCTGACACACAGAATGAGTGTACAAGGTTTGCGCTGGCAGTCTCCACAGAGGCAGAGAGGATCAGAAGTCTCTCCTCCAGGTCTTGGCAAAGCAGCAGCCATGAGAGAGGCTCCTAACCTTGTCCTCCAGCAGCACTCGGAGATGGGGAGCACTTATTGCACCTCTCACTCTGTCTCCTCTCCTTGGAGCAGACAGAAAGATGCTAGGGGACACTGCTCCTTAGCAGGACAATACCATGGCCTGTTGCCTGGTTCTCACCTCTTGCGTGTTGTGTGCACGAGGCATGAGTGGTACACTTACGCCTAAGTTCTCCCCCGTGTCCTGAAAGAGAAGGGTCCCATCTCACCTTGCTCTACTCCAGACCTTGCTTTCAAGCTGCATCCCAAACGTGTGTAAAATCACTGCTAATCTCAGAGAGAGGCAGACATACATATCTGACAGCTCACGTAGGACCAAAGAGCCAAGTACCTGACATGGCAGTAAGAAAAGGTCTCTTCCCTAAACAGCCAACAGCCCATGGCCTTCACCTGCAAATGTCCAGGCTCAGATACTGTCCCTACTGACTTCTGAAGAACTGCTCACATGCCCCAAATTGTTCAACTATTTAAAATGTCTGCAAGATTACAGGTTTAATATACATGTCAATTTGTCATGGCAATGTGTTTAAAAGAGAGCAGAGTGGAGAGTGTTCAAGCCCTGATCTTCCCAACCTTGCTTGTTTCCTGACTTGTGTTGGATGTGATTGATGCAGTAACCATTATTAAAGTAACAAACAGATTTTAAAAACCCCAAACAACCAAATCCAAAACAACCTCAAAACAAAAACAAACCCTACTTCAGCACAGAACTACTTGATTCTGTCAGATCAGGCCTCTGACCCAGTGCCATGACCCAAAATAAGCCAAATTAACTCCTCCACCTGCCTTTCACTTTGCTTCCCCCTCCTGCCCCTTTTTTCTGCTAATAGGTATTGTACCTTACCCCAACCTTTAAGAAAAACACAGAAAATCTCACTATGTCTGTGACTGGGTGACAGTGGGGGTCACGTTAGAGACCTCCAAACATCTCCATCTATTAAAAGCACTGGACTTGCAGGAGCTCCAGCTGTTAGATAGCATGAAGGGAAACAGGAACAAGCCACTAAAGTAAAAAGCACAACCAGCCTGTAAGCACATAGTCAACACAAAGATTTTAAGGCTTCATACCCCAAACCCAAAGGGTGCTGCTTTCTGAAGAGGTGAAAGCCGGAACCACGGACACTGGGACTGCAGGGTCAGCCCCACTGGAACACGGCACCAGACGCAGCCAGCCACGTACTCAGCTTTAAACATGCTCCTAGCCCAGGAAGAAGCCTCTAGATGCAGTTTTAAGCACATAACTAATCCTATGAAACTTAGCAAGTTCTTTACGTTCTCACCAGAAGTAGACTCAATTTAACTGTGCACACAAGTGCCTCACTGATTCAGGCCTCACACAGTGACAGGATAATTTATACAACTTTCACATGTTTCTTGATCTTTCAAACTGAATTGCTCTATTGCATCCACTGTTTGCAGTTGCACCTGTAACCTCAGTGAATTATTTCATACTGTGTCATCCTAATGGCCGAATCATAAGTGACCCACATAATTGTAATCCCAAGATCCCTTCCGTGCACGTGGATGGATAAGGAAGCTCTGCAGAGTTGCAGTTCCACAAACAAGATGATGGATTTGAATGAAGCGATGAAAAAACCCCAGATCTCAACAGCCATCTTTGTTCTCCTCAGACCCATTGAGTACACATAGCATCTTGCCTGTATTCCTGCTTCAGTACAGCTAAAGTCCCCGGCAACAATGCTGGGACGGCCACTGAGCCCCAGTGCTTTCAGTGGGCACCTCCTCCAGTCCACAGGGCACAGCAAGGGGTTGTGTGAAGATGTTCTTTGCCTGAAGGCTGCTCTCTTGCCCACCTTCTATACCCCTGCATGATCCTCCTTCCTACACACTCTCCTGACCTCCAGCCCTGCAGAAAGCATCAGGCATTTGCCAGCACCAGTGTGGAACATTGCAGCTTCCTGCACTTGTGGCCTTCTCTTCCATCTGCTTTGATTTGTGGAAAATAAAGTCTCTGAAACGTAAGCCCCAAGCCCGGGTGACTGGGCCATACATGGTATATGGTGTTTATACACATGCATTAGAACAGGCTATACATACACGTTCAAAATAGCTGTAATCAGGAAATGAGCCATGAAACGTGTAAGCAATGGCACATTAATAATCTGTTTTATAGCTTAAATGAGAATCTTTGGAATTTCACAGCCAGAGACTTTTAAATAGGTCAAAAATGTGGTAATCACACTTAATGATTGCACTGTGATGTACACTGCATCAGAGCTAGGAGTGAGGAAACCTGAGCAGAATGGATATGAACTACTGGCACATGCAAAAAAGCATTTAACAAATCTCAAGTAATTTTTATACCAAGAGCAAAACACATAGCCCAAGCCAGAAGGGTTTTTTTTGCTTCTGGTTCTGCTCTTCAGAAATGAGCTGCGACATTGCATACGGTCACAGAGATCAAATGCTGTGCCTCTATATCTTCCTTTTAGTTGGCACTGCAGATTAGCAAATCTCCGGATTTGACCACCTGTAAGTGGTGAGCATTTAGTGGTGAAAAGAAAGCCTTCCCCAACTGAGGAAAATGTTTATTTAATGTACTTGCCCATGCACATTTCACCCCAGGTAGACAGAGTTGAAACACATTCCTGGGTATCAGCATTTTGAGTTCTTTTAAAGAAAAGAGTAAAAATCCACAGACCAATTGCAGTAATCTTCTAGGCTGCCAATCAGGGAAACCCTTCACAATTTTTCTAAGTTTAGACACGTGCTTATGTTCTCTTTACACCAACCTGACTTTAGGTACGACAAACCTGATGGAAAAATTGTGGAAAGAATGAGAATTTCAGCAAAATAGACAGTCACTGCTAATTAATCCTGTCCTGCCAAGCTGCTGAGGCAGAACCAGAAAGGTAAACCAAGAGAAAAATAAACCAGCTATATTCTGTGGAAACAAAGTCAATGTTTGTGTACTGTGAAAGTACAAAGTCAGCAGGGGAGATTGCTTGGAAGCTTATAAGAAAGCAGGAGAGAAATGTTTTTTTGTTTTCTTTTTTCCTCCAGTCAAACTTGGCTTCTTCTAAAAAACAAAGCAAGGCAAAAGATGAAAGGCCTTCTTTTCTGAAGCCAAAGATGAAGAATACAAAGAATATTAATGACTAACAAGTCTGTCTGTAAATGCCATGAGCTTAGCTGTAGTAGCGACAAAAAGGAAGAACAGCACTGCTATTAACTAATGAAGTTTCTGATCTAACAAGCAGTGATGAAGGCTGATTGGGTCATTTATGGCAGGGAGCGTTAGTTCGAAAGAACAGAGGTTTCATATGGAGGATAAAAGGAAAGAGGGAAAGATGCCATTATATACATGCAAAAGCTCAGGATGGTTGTGGTTCATTCACAAAGCACATAAAGGTAGTAAATTCCCAATTAGGGCTTGTCTGTCCCTTACGCATGTTTCTATGCACATTACACCAGACAGCCAATCTGCAGGAAACTCGAGAATTTTTGCAAATTTGTCACTTGCCTTATATCACACAACATTGTATTTTGATGAATCGCATTGCCTAAAGCAAAACTTCAAAATACACGGAAGCCTGCCTTTGTCACCATCATTTGATCTGGCATAAGCGTGCCCGGCCACTGCAGCTTCCCAGGACCCCAGCACCCCCCCAGCAGTCCAGGAGGGTCTTACTGGGAGGTAGGCACCAGCCTCTTGCCTCTGCACTGCCCTGCGCAAGCGCAGCCATGCAAGATCAGTGCAAAACATATTCCTCCGTGTTTGAAGTTTGTCCGTTCTCTTTTGAGAGATTCTTCTAACTTAAGGAAATGAAGCACAATAAAACCAAGAAGAAAAAAACAACCCCAAACCAAAAAACCAAACAAGTCAGAGTCAAAGGCAACACGACACAAACTTCAGATTTGGAAACTGATTCATTTGCCAGCTCATAGGCGTACACACCTAGCGTGTCTATATTTATATGCATGGACTCAGGCTCTCTGCTGTGTAAATGCATTCTGAGTATTTTTAAATCATCAAGAAATCAAGAATCACTGCACTTACAGGAGAGAATACTGAAAAAAAACCCCTTTCTTTAAGCTGTGACCGTTCAGGTTAGAGGACTCTTGACACAGCAGCTCTCCTTGCAACATCCAGCAAGACTGAGAGCCAGGACGCGTATGAAATTTTCTCTGAGATTCTTGACAGGCCGCTGCTCACTCCTGCAGACAGATCGTATTTTCAATTGGAGTTTGATCCAGTAGATGATATGAGAAGCCTTTGTGTTGGGATGGAAATCTGGGGAGCATTCTGATCCTCTGAAAGATGGCAATGTTTAACGAAATACTGCCGGAGAGCTGTGCTGCTGCCCCCGCCTTACCAGCCTGAGAATTAAAGGCTGCTAGTTCAATGCCCAGCTTTGTCCATAACCCACAGTGGTCCCAGAAGATCACCAAACTCTCTCAGCATCTCCTTCTGGAAAACGGGGATAACAACACGTCTCAGCAGCATCACTAAGGTTTGTTAATGCTCATAAGCACTTTGTAGATAAGGAACATCAAGACAGCAGTTAGCAGAGGGATTTGGGGCACAAACAGACATAAATCCAAAGTACTCATATCATATACTCTTTTCAGACAAGCATAGCAGCAGATCTCCCTGCATTTAGCAGTTGTGGGCTCCATCCTCTCAACATACTGAGCACTCTGCCTTTGATCCAAAAAATGAGTCCGGGGAGAATATTCACATGTTTAATGTTAATCATATGCTTAAATCCTCTGAATCTATAAAGAGAGTAAAAGAGAAAAATGTTCCCCAGCTCCAAAACAAACACAAAGTCCCAGAAGTTATATTTAGGACATGAGCAAACATTTGACCAGCAGAGGAAAGGCCTTTGCTACACACCTGATAAGCTTCTGCATCCCTGAAGAAACCTGCAGGTGGGAAAAGTATCTGGAGTGAGTTTGTTTAGACCAAACATTTCTAACATAACCAATGTGATGCCATCAGAAAGAAGAACCCCAGAGTATTTGAACTACCATTCCAAAGGGAGACCAGATCTTGAGCAAGGAAATGAGAAAAAAGAATAAAGTTTACTCATCACACATTTGAACTCATGATTATGAATTTATTTGCTACTATTAATTCCTTCATTTATAAACTTTCTACTGTGAGGGAACAGGTCTTCCTCAGCAGACAGGCACTACCACTCAGACTGCACAAACACCCTGTGCCTTGCAGCAGCACCTAGAAAGCATCTTCTCCTAACTATCTGCATCAGAAAGCAACTTAAACACTCACCAAAACGCTTTTAACTCCGCCCTTAAAGCCTTGTTCATATTAAGCACTCACTTGCGCGCTCTCATTTTTGTTATCCAAAACATCTTATTTTTACATCCTGCTGAACTCCTGGCCTAGCTGATGGCTTGGGGTGACAAGTCTCCTGCGCTCGCTGGCTGGAGTGTCCAGAAGTCTCTGCTCTTGCACCAACCCCACCTTGACTCGTTTCCTGCAAGCGAATCAGGTCAGCAGAGCGAGGACACAGCGCTCCTTTTGCACAGGTGAGCTGAGCATGGCAAGAGCAGGTCCCTGCAGCATTAGGGTGCACTGAGCTCCACGTGGTTACAGACACACTCCTGCAGAGCAGAGCGCTACATCCATGACTGTAAGCATGGACATAACCCCAACCAGATCAGCATCTGCAGCATAACTGGCTTCCAGAGATGATTGTCAAAACCCTGTTAAACCATCATGTATAGCAAGAAAAGCCTCAGGCAATTAAAGGACCACTATCCAGAGCTTGATTGCTTTAGCAGATCCGTAAACATTATCCAGCTTACAGCAACATCACGCTTCGCCAGTGATGTGAAAAGGACAAATCACTCTCACCAGTGTAAGTCACCCAAGATGTTAAATAAGGCTGCTAATTATTTCAAAGGATTTTAAAAGAATCCTTTAAGATTATTGTCCCCAAATTTGACTAAATAACACTTCAAATCCTTTCAATTGAACATCATTAGGGGAAGTTGACTTGATGGTATAATAGAAACGTTCTCTCCTCAACTAATGGCTTTTTGAGAAGTGTGCTGTATTTTAACAGTACACACCACTTCTAACTTAGTAAACCAGAGGGAACTGTAGCAGTCACACCTTACAAAGTGCTAACAAGGTTATTATCTTCCTTGGTTGGCTATACAAAACGCCGTGCCTCAGAGGAGGCAGATGCATATTCCTACCTTTACCTGCCATAAACCGAGAACCACGAGGGGATGGAATTACGCTGGGTGAGGCTGTAAGCAGTCCAAGGGAAGTTAACATAGCAGTACAAGCACTGGTCTTCTCAACCTGCTTTGCAAAACACTTTGCTGTCCCAATGTTTGTAGGTACTACAGAGCACCACAAAGTTCACTGCTATTGCAACTCATTAGCATGAGCTGCCAGACCCCACCCCTGGGGAAACCCTCTGGAGAGGGCTGAATGCCCCAGGTGGGACCATTGTGACTTTCTCCTCATTTTCCTGGAGGACGAAGCACTGTCTCTCATGATGGGGTAAACTACAAGGCATCACTGCAAGCCTGTGCAGCCTCTGACACTAAGATAAGACCTCTTAGAGAGGTCTTAGTTAATGCTTTGTTCTGTGCCTCCACTAGTATCACCCAGGAGGGCAGCTCTAACAGACCTCACTGCCAGGCACTTTCCCCTAGCTAGAGCCTTGACCCCTCCTTTGCTCTATCATTTCTTTGTTGTAATCTATAAAGAGCCGGAGAGTAACAAATGAATGCACTCCCCATCCTCACTCCTTTACCCAGTCATCCTTCCCCATCCTACACGTGCAGTCCACTCCTCCTCCCATCCCTAAAACACTAAGTGAGATTTAAAGAGTCCTAGAAAGCAGAGCACCAGCAAAGTGCATCTTTCAATGCCAAGGAGGGCAGAGACACCTCCAGGCAGGTGCCATGGGCTGCACCACAGAGCACAGGTATTCCGCAGCAGGAGCTGAACCTGGGTAAGGACTGCTGGAATACACCTTTTGTGCTATATTGGCTTGAGAGCAATAATTAAATTCCAGTCTAATTTCCTTTTGATCTACAGCTCTAACTCCTGAATGACTCCCATTAAGTCAATTACCAATGCGGTATCACGCTGGATTTTTGCCTTAAATAAGGAACCCATGAAGCTACCAAAACAATGACAATCTTTTTATCTGTGAAATACCTGCCCAGGAAATTTATTCTGTGGAATATAAGTGTCACTATTTTAGGTTTCAGTAACAAACAAGATGTGCCACCACCACTCTACTCGGAAAACACAGGGGCAGGGAACTGTATTAAAGGACCATCAAGTCTAGAAAATACAATCTGAGCACAAATGGTTCCTCCTCTGCCCTTCTCTTTTCTCCCCTCATCTCCCAGTGCTTCATGCTGTGCCAGAGCATCGCTGAGGGACCAGTGCCCAGTGTGGGTCCTCACACAAGCCACCAAAACACCCCAAGCTATACAGTGTCACCCAGGAATACCCTGTGTATTAAAGCCATCACTGACGGGGTCTGTGCAGCTGCTCCTACGTCCTGTTAATCAGGTACTATGGACATGCTCATGCTGTAAGCACATCTTTGACATAACATAGCATGACAATTTCTTCGGAGTCACAGAAATGCAGAGCATACAAATAAACCTGAACGCTGAAACCATTTCATTGTTCACAAAAATATGCACGTTGCACCTGTTACAACCAAGGGCACTGCCTGTGCCTTGGAGCTGATTATTTCAGCCTCTAACAAGCCTGTCTGTCTTGGAGGACTGTTAAATTCCAGGAGTAAATACAGCACAATAGAATTATTTTACAAAAAGAAATCATTACCAATTATACAGAGAAAGATCTTTAAACCCAAGGGAAAGAAAACAGTCCTCAAACTGACATTTTTCCCCTGAGCTGCTTTCAACCGCTGAGTCAGTTTAAATTAAATTTAGCCAAAAGAAAATAACTCCAAGATTGATATTGCTAAAGTCCGACCCCGAAACAAATGTTTGGGAGTCCAACTGCAACCCGCCCTGCCCAGGGCACCTTACGAGAGGCAGGCAGGACGCTCGCCGCGGCACGACCATGGAGCGCTCTCCCAAACCCCATCCCGCAGGAAGGGCCAGCCCGCAGAGCCGACGCTCCCGCAGCCCCCGATGGGAGCCGGAGCCACGCCGCAGGGAGCAGGTGGCAGAACCGGGCGGCGAGCCGGTCCCTACAGCCCAGCCCCGGCGCCGCCGCCGCCAGCCGGGCCCCCGCCGCCAACACGCGTGGGGCGCCGGGGAAGGGGAGTGATTTTTACGCGGAGAGAGGGAAACGGAGGAGCGCGGGAGAAGGAGGCAGCATCCCCGGCTGCGGCAGCGCGGTGCGGGCTGCCGGTGGGCAGGGTGCTGGGGGAGGGAAGGGGACCGGGACCGGTCGCGGCGGGACTCACCGAGCTACGCGCGCCTGCTGCCCCCGCTGCCGTCCATGGGGGCGGCGGGGGGACGGGAGCCCGCTGCGGGCGAGAGCCGCCCCAGGATCCGCCGCATCTGCCCGCCGCCGCCGCGGAGGAGGAGGAGGAAGAGGAGACCGCGCCGCACCGCCCCGGAGCCCCAGCGCAGCCCGGCCGCAGAGCGCCGCCTGCCCGCCGTGCCCGGGATGGGACCGGCTGCGGCGGGAGGGGCGGCCCGGCCGCGGGGGCAGGTGCAGCCACCCGGGCGGGGGGTGGGGGGGGTGGGGGAGAAGCGGCGCGACAGGGCCAGGAGCCGGGCGCGGCCCCGGGGCGGCGCAGCTGCCGGAGCGGGACCGGCTGAGCCCGGGGCGGTGGCGCCGGCGGCCGTGCGCGGTAAGGGGGGGGCAAGGAGCGGCTGGAAGCGCCTGTGCATAACGTGGTCAGGCGTGAATCCGCCCCGCGAGGGCTTTTAATGAAGTACAGATGTTCCCTAATATAATTATATCGTCCTCTTCCT
The DNA here is from genome assembly GCF_028858705.1 of Grus americana. Taxonomy (NCBI): domain Eukaryota; kingdom Metazoa; phylum Chordata; class Aves; order Gruiformes; family Gruidae; genus Grus; species Grus americana. The sequence goes on from NC_072865.1 coordinate 5,677,482, forward strand.
GATAATTGGCTTTGGCAGTCGTGCTGATCGAAATCCCCCCGCGCGGCTGCCGTACATCCCCTCCCTCCCGCTCGCTCCGCGGCAGCGGGGAGCTGCCCCCCCCCCCCCCGCAACCCCCAGCCTGTGGGAGAGACCCCCGTATCCCCAGGTCCCTCACTCCTGTGAACCCCACGTTTAGAGACCTGTCATTGCAATGGAAGCTTTTGGCTCACAGCGGGAGAAAATAAGGGGCAATGTTTATTTACTTATTTCTTAAAGTGTGTGTCTTTAGAAAGCAAAATGATTGGGCCACTTGTAGGGACAGAGCACAAACCATCTCCATTTTCCAAATAAAAGGTTACAGCAAATGTTGGGGAAGGGCCATCTTATTGAACAGGAGCACAGCACCGCCTTAGGCTGGCACCAGAGGATGTCCTGGCTGGATGAGCAGGACGAGCACCCCCCTCTGCTGCTCCTTTGCTCTACCTGTGCTCTCAATAGGCCCAGGTGAGCTGCAGCTGGTTAAAACACTCCAGTTCTCCCCAGCTCAGTTCATCTTTAGAGAAATTGCCCCACGAGGACACGCTAATACAAGCCAGATGCGTGGGCGTTTTATGCATGTATGTGGGGAAAATGGATCAAACCCACAAATTCATCTTGCAGAGGACAAGGAGCCAACTCAAGGTAATGATTTCTAGTCGCTACAGGCCCCAGACCAGACTTCTTTCACCCAATGATTCAAAGCGGAAACATGGCCATGCCATGCCTGCTGACACTTGGTCACTATGAGGAGTGTAAATACTTCAGATAAGCAGGATTAGGGAATTCTCCTAATCCAGGGTTGCAGAGGGGAGCAGCAGACAGCTGGCACATCTGTACCTCTCTCCATACGTCAGCCCTGGCAGTGTCTAAGGGGTTAGGCATTCCTGTGTGTTAAAACGCAGGTTGCTCTCCCAAAAGAGAATACATCCTGCCCCCTCGTCTTGTGCAGTCCAGGTTCTCAGTCATCACCCTCTATCAGCTTCTTTCTGTTTTAAGTGAAGGCAAGTGAATACTGTACTTTCAAGCAAAGGCCAACTTCTCAGCCCAAGCACACAGTAAGTCACGCTCCCATTTTATATCTACCACTGGGTACCAAGGTGATCCCTGTGGACTAAGAATCATTTTGCACCTATGCAAAGGGGTAAAGTGGTAGCTCTACCCAGAGACTGGGGCTACATCAGCATGAATTCTGGCCTCAAGCCCATGCTCCCAGCTCCCAGAAGCTTGAACCAGAGGACAGGCAGCCTGACAGTCTGACTCTGCAATTTCTCTCTGAAGGTCTTTTCTCCAAATGTTAAGTATTTTATTTTAAAGACCCGTCATAATTACTGGCTCTCACTCAGACTTCCCAATCTTCCTCTAAAACCAACATAGAAAGAACTTCAGAGAATTACCTAATTTAGTTTTCCCTCAAGGACAGATGCAGGAAAACATTCACCCTAAAATGGGGGAGTCCTCCAGTTTGTGAGTTCTTGAGTGAAGATACAAGGAGACTCACACATTTACCTTATTGACAACATCCTTGTTTTCCTTATGCTTCAGAGACCTTTCAGCAGGAGTCCTCTCCACAGATAAGTAGTTTTCAGCTGTCTCTCATTGACTCAGTTTTTCTACCATCTTTCCAGGTGTTAAGCTGCTAAGTGTGATTTCCAAGGATCAGCTTTGTCAAAAAGAGGAAGAACAGTATACTTACTCTTCTCTGATCTCTGTTATATTTCCCGTCCTCCACCTGTTATTAAAGGTAGATCGTTCAGAGCTGGCTTCAACTTGTTTCTTAGATACTCCAGAGTAATTCTTCAGGCTTTGCCCATTTCGGTTTACCTTTTGTTTCTGTGCCCCTCTGCAAGTGGATACTTGTTGTTTCCTGAAGCTGTTCTGCAAGCAGAAAACAGGGAGGCTTACTGTAGAATTCAACTAATAACAGGTCAATCATTTATTTTGTTCGTTATTTCATTCCATTTTAAGAATAAATGCTTTCTTAAAAAATCAAGGTAATGTAACTGTTTGATCCTGAGCAAATAAGAACAATGTCTTTTTTCCCCCCCGGTATAAGGCACCTGTCCAACATTGTATTAACTTTGCTAATTGCATTAAGCATCCTGCAGTGCTGAACAATCCTGAGCTGCTAATTCCCAGATCACTATAGTTTAGTTGACTGTTAAATGAGAAAAATTCATAGCAGGGAAAGAAAAAAAAAAGACATTTTAGACCCACAGTGGCAACCAAGTGATCATACAGTTCTGAATTCTGATCAGCTCCTAGCAGTGATCATGTTTTATGAAATACTGGAAGATGATGTTAGGAGTCACACAATAAATATGACACACTTCTGAGCTGTATGGGTACAAGTGAGATTGATTGATAGATCTTACATGTTCAGACATTTATACAAACAAGAAAAATTAGGTTTCAATATGTGAATATTTTATGCAGATTTTTATGCAGATAATTTGTATCTGCTCTTTCATTTTGTAACCTGCAGTATTACATGTGAACATAATAATAATCTGAATTTACATACACAAATTACTGGAAGATCTGGATCTGGCACATTGGGGAGTAATTTCGGGATAGAAACATTAGCAGTGTGATAACTATTTAGACAACTATACGAAATAAGCACTTGTCAAAGGAAAAATGCATTGTTATGAAAACTGGAATTGGTATAGTCGCAAATAAAAATGTAGCCTGTGAAAAAGAGTTAATCAGAAATTCTCTCCTGCCACTCTCCTGCCTTACTGCTGTTCCTGTTTCTTTCCCCCTTTTCCTGAGGTGAAATCCCACCACTGAGAAGCAGAGAGCTGAGGAGGCAGAAGCAGCCATACCATGCTGCACACATGGAAAAGCAGTAAATCGCCACTCAAAGCAGAGGGGTGGCAGGCTCCCTGCAGTCCAGGCTGGTGGCTCTGCCTGCAGGGATCAGATGTGCATCTGCCTGAGAGGGACCCCATCCGGGATGTGGGTGCACTACACACAGGGACTGGTTTGGGTTTGACATGGAAAATGTTGGACTTCATAATTTTGGTCCTGACAGTAGTCAAGACATGAATTGTGCTCGAGAAGTACCAGGAGAAGCCGCGAGGTTAAAGGGGACGTATAGAAGAAGCTGCAACTGTCCTGCAACCCCTGTCAGGCAGGCAGTGGTTGCCAGATGACACGTAGCCACACTTCCCATTTTCAAGAAGCGCTAGGGCCTTTTGACTGTGCTTTTCTGAAAGGAATATTATTTCTGCCTTTTCTTATTTGATCACCAAGGAACCCATTCTACAGCCAGCCAGAAGAAAACTATATGGAAGGAAGAAGGAAAAAAAAAATTAAAGAAAAAAAAAGCCAGTCAAGCTACTGCTAATCATATTAATTTATATATGTTGTTTATAATTAGCCTGTTTAAACATTCATTTCCTTTCTTCGATAAAGACCATATCTCTCCAGGACCCTTGCCATGTCCATTGTCTTTGTGAGAGACAGCAGAGATAGGTACCAATTACTTAGCTGTTATTTACTAAGTACTCCGAAGTGCTTTGATGAAGCAGCATTGTAAATTCTTAGTAGCAGCTAATTGTCTCATTTCAATTCATTTTTAATGAAACACCTGGGAGAATGAAGAAACATTACAAAACCACAAAAACCCAAGAATATTTTTGAGTTGGTCTCCCAGTCCCTCCTCACTTCTGCCTTCCTGACAAAGGACTTTTTGGTATTTGCACACCAAGGTGCAGCCCCTGAGTTTCACCCAGATGTGTGACAGCATCGTTCTCTGCCACATCATAACCCATCTCCCACAGGCAAGGGAAAACAATGGTAGAATCTATAAAACACCATGGAAGGAATCCAGAGAGAAGAGGCCTCTGGTCCTTGGACATTCCACATCTCCATCACTTCTGTCTCTCTGGGCAACCAAGCCACATTTCCTAGGTTGCCAGCATACTGTAGCAGAAAGGATAGGGTTGTCACTCCTCATCATTTGACATGTAGATGTGATTCTCAGATATGAAGAAAAAAGGTTGGCAAAGGAGTGTATTTTCTTCATCAGTCACTGATTCACTCCATATTTTTTTGTGAAAGTAAGGAAAGGTGTCCTCTGACAGTCACCAGCTTGGTTTCCTTAGTTAAGATAGATATGCAGTGTCTTGATTCTCACTCACGCTGCTTAGTGTTATACTCTGTGCTAACTTCAACATACAAGTTTTATTGGCTCAACAGGGAGGTTAATTCCAGTAAGACAGAACTGGCCAAATCTCTATCAGCAGTTTGGCTTCAGGGAGTCATTGACACAGCATCCCGTCGGTCTGTGCTGCTGTAATGGCTGGAGAAGAAAGGAGCATGGTCCAAGGCAGCCGTTAACCAAGTCACACAAGGAGCTCATAGATCAAACCCAGCACCGCTAATTGCACCCAGGAGAAAGAGCACTAGACATTGAGGAATAGATGTGGTATGTTCTCAGTCTAATTAGAAGGGTACCTATGGTGACACATTGCCTATGTTTTCACTGAGGGATTTATCAAAAATTGATAGGCACACCCAGTAAGCCCTGTGATTTCACTGAAATATTTCCCTCTTAATTTTGGTAAATATCTATGCTCTTTTGTTAGCATTGTGATAACTGTTATCAGGTGAGGCCTGTCAGGAGTCATAGGGCAGGTGCAGCTGGTCCACAGCCACCACAGGTATTATCATCCCAGGAGCAGCATCCCCACTTGCCCCCAGGGACAATGGCTGGAGCCCTCATGGTGGGGCTAAGCCCCATCCTTGCCCCTCATTTTATGTGGCAATCTCTGTCTTTAGCTCTGGCATCTTAATGAGAATCTGACAAGTAGTCAGGTCTATAGGAAGACCCACAAGTTTCAGTAGTAGCTTGAAAGTAGCTGTAGATGCTGTCTTACACAGAGCTATGGCTGTGTACTCACAGCCCACAGATGTGCACCTCCGGTTAGTGCTGGCCTGCCCAGATGCCCTAGCCTGCAGTCACTAACTGGTTTCAGCTGGGGAGAACTCTGGTCCAAGCTCAGTATCTTTGATGCTTAACAGTGTAATACATTTAATACTATTAGTATGCTAACAAACTGGCTGCTGCTTTTGTATGTATTTTAGCTGCTTAATTCAGAAAGGAGCTTTGCACATTTGGAGTACTGAGACAAGGGGCTTGTTGATTCCAGCAGAAGAGCTCTTGAGCCTGTGGTGCGGCCATGGTAGAGTACCTAGCACAAACACTCAAGAGTTTTATCCTGCTCAGTTGCAAAACTCCCCTTCAATTTTGCTGCTTCTGGGAAATGCCTAAGCATGAAGTGAGCTGGCTCCTTCCACAGAAAGCTGCAAAGCTGCTGAATTTGTTTGAAGCAAGGGGCTGAAGGTCATGTTGCAACCATAGGGTCAAGGGGAGCGTCACTTTTGGGAAATGAGCATTGATGTATTGAATCTACTATTACAGAAAAAAAAAAACCTAAAATCCCATAGCATTTAAGAGTCTTTTGTTGATGTAGATGATTTTGACAAGACCTCCAGGAAACTTCCTTTCTCACTGCAACCCCATTTTCAGGCTATTTTTGCCCTTACTGTATTTTGTCTCTTTTTCTAAGATGGATTTTTTCCACCACAGATAAGATCCCAATTTCTTTCCAGACTTGGACAATGGTGCAGTTGAGGAGGGTGACAACAACAAGCTTCTTCTCAAACTACTGCACAAAAGACTTCAGTCAGGATATTTACAATAAATACAGGCACCGAGTGTGAGGGCTCCCATTTCCTGGCAGCGTTGCTTTACGCAGTGTTTTCTCTGGAAGGAATCTATTACATCAGTGGCCTCGGGAATGTATATTGAGATGGTTTCATCAGAGTCGAAAATCACAGTACAGAAAGGGGCTTCAGTTCTTCTGGCTGGACACAACGTACCCAATTTGGGAGCCACTGAGGAATTTCACTGATATCAGACACATTCTTTAGCTCATCTCCGTCCAGAGTTAACGTGGCTGGTGGCAGCATTATGGCCCTGATTCAGCAAAGCACTGAAGCACATGCTAAACTTTAATTTCTTCAATTAGACTTAAACATGTGCTTTGGGCTAAGGATATGCCACAATACCTGCAGAAATCACAGTGCTGTTCAACAGGTAATTTGTTTTGGCCAGTGAATCCCTCTGTAGAAAAAGGTTTTGTCAAGTTTCCCCTAATCCTGTCTTTTGCTTAGATCTTCCTGTTGACTTTATTCTTACATTACTAGGCAGTCTTTCAGGACACAACACTTCCTCCTCATTATATATTTGTACAACCGCAAGTACGAATAAGGATGTTGTTTCTATAGCTCTCATAACACCAATAATTACAACAGGAATGGATTTAAGCACAGGCTTTATTGTCCTCCTAAATGGAGGCTTATATTTAGAGTCCTTATCTCTCTTGTGTTTTCCTCCATGTGTGAAATGGGTCTTTACTCAGCCCAGCTTGCTTTAGCTCCTCATGGGGCAAATTGTCGGTGGGTGAAATGACATCTGTTTGAAGGGAACAATATTAAGTGAGGAGTAAAGAGTCTGGAAAACTTCTAAGACTTCAGCTGACATGTTGAGTAATGCCAAAGTTGCAATGCAAGATGACAGAAGCCATGTTCCTCTGTGGCTTGGAAGCTATGGAAATGCAGAATGTTTCTGCAGTAAGTTAATCTGCTGATAAGAACTTAAAGCAGCAGTTAATTAGAGAGTAGGTTCAAGGGGAAACTCAGCTGAGCCTACAAAGTTATTGCATCAATGATACAGCATGAGGCTTGAAAGGAAGTACCGTACGTAGGCAGGTAACCTGCAAGAGATGGGCCCAAGCCCACTCTGCTCCACCAGTGTAAAAGTGATTGTCAGCAGGAGCAGATACAGGCTGATAATTGTCAGTACGTTTCAGCGAATGCTGGAATCAGATGCTTAATTGCGTGAGAGTTGCAAGAGAATGATAAAGGTGGATCTCACTCATTATCCAGGGGCAAGTTCTAACACTGCTGGACAAACATTTTGCTGAAGGGTCTTTCTTAGGTATTAGGTTTTTATCTGAATTCTATCAACTGCATTCCTAGGAGGAGGAAAAAAGCCTGCAAGAGCAAACCCTCCCCAAGAAAAGAATAGTATGTGTTTGATTGACAGTCATGTACTCTTTGTTTTAAATTAGATTTTTCAAAGGGGTACGGTCACGGACTTTCTGTTGCAGAAGATCAAAGGTCACATCCTTTGCTCGTCTAAACCAACTTGGCTTCATTGACTCCTCTGTTGATTTGTTGCAGCTGAGTGTCTCTACCAAAAGTACAGACCAGACACAGAATCAGCAGCACACCCATGCCTGCTCTCCAGTCATGAAATAAAGCATGATTCATACCCCAGGCACAGGAGAAGTGGAATGCAAAAAGCAAACAGAAGACAAGGTGAAAAGTAATTACATTCCCTTAATTGCAGATTAAAAAAAAAAGTGTAACACCAAAAATTGTTCATTAGATTCTTTGTCTTTAAAAACCTGTAAAACATGAAGCCAGGCTCTTTATTGAATCCCATTTTTTGGCAGAAAAATAAATATTGTTGTAGGAATTATTGGAACATACATCCAATTAATATCTTCAAACAGAAATGCACTATTAATGTAAGAGCTATTAAGCTGGGCTGAAATATATAGATCATATTTAAACTGAAAGGAGGTAAATAATTTATTGCTTTTCTGTGATTGCCATTGGCAGAAAAGAAAATAACGTGGAATTAGGATAAATGGTGCAGCCAATAATGAAAGCTGTGGCTAGCGTCCCCTAAGGAGACACCACCCAGAGGTGGTGAGTAAAGAAAGTAATAAATGAAGTAGTGGCAAGACTGAAAGTACAGAATCTATTTCATAAACCGCAGGTTTGAATGTGGAGGCAGTTCTGTTCTGATGTCTGAAATTGTAGTATGTAGGAGCACCGGGACAGCAAAGCTTTGGCTAACCTGACATTGTGATTTGTTGCCATTTAATCCTGCTGTGTGAAAGGCAGGTGGGTGTATGTGTGTGTATTGGGGCATGGACTGTTCTCCGTTTCAGCCCAACCTGGAAGGTGACGGTTTACTTTAATTAGTTTTAACTGGTTCAAATTATGTAAACATTAATTTCACACTTACAGGCTGAGATAATAGATACTGTCAAAAGAAAAATTAAAAGAAAAATGTGTGCACAAGAGTAGGAAAGGCTCAGTGGCACAGAGGAGAAGAAAACTCTCTGCAGAGCTCTACAAGATGAACAGAGCAGCCACCTTGACCAGGTGTTACCCTGTAGGAGCAAAGTATTTTCTTAGCAAGAACAGAGAGTGATTTTTATTTTTGCCACAAAAGACATTTAGGTTCGCTGTCTGTGATGGAGTCTGTGTGACTTGAGAACCAGCAGAGCAATACTGTGTGTGTCCAATACCATGTTGCAAAACACAATTTATTTGCCTTTTCCATCAGAACACATTCTGTTCCTACAGGGACATAATTTTAAAGCCCAAATCTCATGCTGGCTCTGAAAGCTTCTATTAAGACAGAAATCTCCCAGATAATAGAAAACTGTCTTAGGCCCATTCTCTTGCATCTCAGGCTCTGTCTGTCCATTCAGGAGTTTATAGCAAGCTCATCTTTGCAATAATAGAGAGGATTTAAAGGAGGTCTTAAAAGGCCAACAATTTCTAACAGTATCCCTGTCTCCCTCCACTGTTGTCTCTTTTTTCTCCCTCACTTCTTACAAGCAGTCATCAATGCAGGTCAGCTCTGGCAAAGAGAGAGATCTCGCACTGAGTGTAGAGGGTGTCAGGGTTTGAAAGCATTTTGATCTCTTGTGGCAACATGTCCTGCAGCCAAAGAGTCCCTTCCTGGCAAACTCTGTTCTGAACCGGCATCCCACTGACACAGTCTGTAACACCACGTAGGTTAGTGGTAACGGTTGGTCTTGAATGTAAAGTTAGTTCCTGAGACACCTCCCCAGAACACCGCGTTACCACACCAGGACTCCCCGCATGAGCAGCCGCTGCGATTCCTGTCTGTCATCTGGGTGGCTGTGCTGTGCCTGCTGCAGGCTGTCCTGCCGGTGCCTGCAGCTGCTTCTGGCTACACAACGGGGAACCCAACGCAGCAGACCTGAGCTGCTCATAACCACCTCTTCGCTGTTTCACGTCCCCACTATGAGACCGCTTTGGGTAACATTTTTACCTAAAATGACATTCCAGAGGTTCAGACAACAGTGAAGAGGCTAAACTAGGTGTCCTGAACCAAACCTACTCCACCACTGAAGCTGAAATCCCCTGGCAGCAGTGGTCTGTGCCCCCACATCTCCCCAGCTGCAGCAGGCCAGCCAGGCTTTCCCCAGAGGGGAACCTACTCCTGCTTTTCCCATAGGGAGGGATCCCAGACCCTAGGCTCTTTTACAGGAAGATGAATAAATAAAGGATAAAAGAGAAATACAGCAGGCAGCTGCATTTCATTACTTTCTGATTTAGTCATCCACAGAGTTATACTTACAAAGTCATAGTAAACATTGTTATCTCCATGTACTAGGTGGGTGTGAAATACAACTTGAAGGACACACTAAGCTATTATTGGCTTGCTTTATGCTGTAGATTTTTCTAATAGAGCTGAATTAACTTCTCTGTACTGTATCACAGAAGGAGATTGGGTTTATTAAATATCCAAAGATGCTGGCCCAGACAGGTGGCAACACAGCCCTCCATCAGCAGATGGAGAGGAAAAATACAGCCCAGTTCTTTAATATATTTGTTTCAACATCTTTCATTCCCAGAATTCAATTAGTCAGCAAGGTTAATCTTTAGCTAGAGCTCATGGAAAGGACTGTGTTTCTTTCCTCCTTCCTGCTGGAGTTCCCTGTGCATGGAGCCTCAAGTTTGAACATCCACAGAGGTGGGGACTGACCTGGGGAAAATGCAAAGTTGTCCCTTTGTCCCCCAAATTCTACCCGGCTGAGCAGGCAACGTGAAACTACATTAGTACATCCCCTCTGTTGCTGTGTTTCCCACTGACCTAAGCCCAGTCCAAGACAACAACAGCCCCAGCCAAACCACCAAGGATGTTATATTTGCTCTCAAATGTCAAGCTGAGGAATTCGCTCCAGTCATGTCACTTCCTGTGCCGAAATCCTATTTCAGCGGCCGCATTGTCCGCACCAGTCAGGACTAGCTCTCCTTGCATTTCTGAGCAGGTTTACTGCAGCTCAAAGCTGTTGGGAGAAGCAGAGCAGAGACGCTTCAGGGAAAAAAATAAAAATAAACAGCAGTCATACTTCACACATGAACTCATTTTTTCTGAAGAAGAAAAAATTGTTAAACCTCAGAAGAAAAACTCCAGATTGTGAACTTTAAATCTCTTCCCAGCAGCATACCCTTATCTTGCCCCAGACTGAAACGCAGGCGTGAGAGCACAGGACAGCTGAGATGTAATCACTCCTTTTCCTTTTGTTATGCGGAAGTTATGGGAAGACCAAGCCAGGACAGATGATTTGTCTGTGCATTAGTCAGCCAAAGAACTTGTACTCTTGCAAAACAAAACCACTACCAACAATAATTCAGGCTCTCCAAGGAACATGTCAGGGAACGTAAAAGCTGGAGACCGAAAGACAAGTCAGAAGGAGGGGGAATACTTGCCTCCCTTTGACACGAGCAAAATATTCGTGTCAGTCATACCCAATGGCACGCCACATCGAGGTCCACAAGCGAGCTGTGAGCAAGTCTGTGCTGAGCACAGCCCCGGCTGCGCAGGGCTGGATGGCAGGCAAAAGCACCTCCTGTTTGTGGAGCTACCTCAACCAAAATTAGGTGAGATAACAACATCACACTTGATAGCACAGTGTAGACTCATGCCTTTGTATCTCAGAAATGCATTTGGGGATTTATCTTCCTTCAGAAAAATAAGCTCTGCAAGGCATTGTTGGTTACATACAAATGCAAAACCTCAAGCAATAGGAGAGGATTTTAAAAAAGCTTTTTACAAGAATTTGTTATAGGCCCTCTAAGCAAGGACAATAACTGGACTATGAAATAACTGGTCAATACAAAAGGATACAGAGAGGCCAAAATCCAAGTAAGAGATTTTATCTGTCCAGACAAACTAAAAAACACCATCAGGGAAAATTAGATTCGAAATCTGTTTAGTTTTGGTGCCGGATTGTGTTTTTAGAGCTGAAGTGTATCTGACAGGGAACGAAGTTGTACAAAATTAAGCAATGAAGGGGCTAGTCTGAAATTGGGCAGAAGGGGCAGAACAAAGCACAGGCTAGAGAGATTTTAAAGACAAAGTGCACCATCAGAGAGAACCAAACCTCTCTGAATGGTAGGCAGGCAAGATCATTTTCCAGAGTACATTATTCTTATTAGATGATAAGTCTAGACATTATGTTATTTATTCCTGACAACATCCAAAACTTTTGTCTATGTTATTTACAAAGTCCACAGCTATTTGGCAAACAGGACAGAAGAAGTGTCAGCTGTAAGGGTCTCCTGCTTTGAAGACAAATAGACAAGCAGACAAAGAGTCAAGGAAAGGCTCTAGTGTTTCAGCTGCGTGGCCGAGAGCCACTTCTTTGTAGCATATGGCATACACTAACAGGTTTATTTTCCATGAGGAGGATGTATAAACTGTCTGCAACTGCTCTTCACACTTGTCACTCTAAGTCAGAAAATTTTTCCAAGGCATCCTGCAAAAACAGCCCCCTGGTTGAAACCAAACAAAGAATTTGTAGGTGCCTTGCAGGTTGCTTGGGGAGTGAAGGGCTAGTTTGCACAACCAGAGCATGGTAAAGCACACAGGGAAGCGTGTCAGGGAAGCTGACAAAGGCGGATGGACGCAATATGAAATTAGAGCAATTAAATGAGGAGGGGCAGGGCTTGAGGGGGGCACTGCTGGGAGACGGAGTTAAATTCAGGTCAGGAAGAGAATCAGCAAGTGCTGGCGTGTCTCTGCAGCTGTCCCGGCCGTGCCCAGCAAGGTCTCATCTGCGCCAGCAGCCCTCGGGCTCTCCCCCCGCGCCGGGCAGTGCCCAGTGGGTGCGAGAGCTGGCTGGCCCCTGCTGCCGGCCCCACCGAGCTGCAACCTGCCCCAAGGCCCGTTAGACACCATGATTAATATGCACAGACCAAAGTGACTGGCAAAGATAATTACACAGCGAGTCAATTGGCTGGCAAAGTTAATTATGCAGGGAGTCAAATGAGTGGCAAACCAAGTGACTGAGGCAGAATAAAGAAACATTTGGCAGTGACAAATGGCAAAACAAGTTACTCAGACAGGGGGTCAAGCGGGCTGGACACTGGATGCATTTTCCGGCAGCAGAATGCTGGCACGGTGTCAGTGAGAGCTCGCTGCCTGGCGGCATTGCTCCCGGCATCGCTCCCTGGGCAGGGCAGGAGTACTTGTGGGGCAGCCCTGGCTCCAGTGCACCTCGATCTGCCTTTGCTTCAATTACTCCATAACCTCAAGTCATTTAACTTCCCTCTGCCTCAGGACTGCTCACTGTCCCCATTGCACTACATGAGGAAGTATTTTGCATTCTCTTCAGCCGAATATAAAGCAGACATATCGATCTGAAAGAGGAAAATATTAACTAACCCAGAAGTGAATTGTGTGTGTGCCCTTGCATGCATTCTCAGTGCCACCATCAGCAATTACCTCCCAGCACACTCGGGAACTAAAAGGAAAGTAACCGGTTTTCTTCTGCCACTAGCAGTCCAAAGGGGAAAAAAACGCACAGGCTCAGCCAGAGGTTTTTACCAACACATACTAACAGGCCACATCTTAACTGGAAACCAGCTAGATTTATTTGTCCTGACTATGAGCAATGGCACTTTTTTCAAGGACTTAGTGAAAGAAGATGGCACAGAGCTGTAAGATCCTTTTGGGAAGGGTTACATATTTTATTTCCATATATATCATCACAGAAATAATAAGAGCCCTAAAGTGACCTGCAGAGGGTTAGAGAGAAGTAACTGTGACCTTTTTGTGCCTAACAAGGTACAACCAAACCCAGAAGTGTTGGGATTCTCATGTGTTTGGTTATGTTTCTTGCTTGGTTCTATATTCGATATCTCAAATGAATGTCAGAGCTAGAGTCCCTCAAAATTATGTTATGCCTAGAAATTACAGAAACAAAATTGACAAATTGAAAAAAGAATGTTTAATCCTGCTATCCGCAGTAGTTTTGGGTTTGTTAGTATTTACCTAATTCTGCTGGCCAGTTGGCATGGTTGGACAATGAGACCACATTTGATGAGAAAGCTCAGGTATCTACAATGAGAATTTGCACACAAATTCTCCAGGAAAATAAAAGAAATTAAAGTCAACTTTTCTTAATTGCCTACAAAGATATTTTTTCCAAACTATACCTAGCGTTTGCCAGATCAACTCCATTCTTTACATGCAACATTTTTATATCTTACTTGAACATTTTATTTGAAAGCAACATATTTCTTTTGGGGTGAATTATACTACTATGGTCATGAGATTTAAAAAAAAAGAGGAACGAAAAAGAAGGAAAGGCAACTGCAAAACACTAGACAGTTTAAAACAAAGAAGAACAAATAACAATAGCAGAGAATCAATGTGGTACACGAAAAATAAATCCTTTCTAGGTCACGCTTAAATTTGCATTAATGGCCTTGTCAAATTATCTCAGGGGAACTTCAGGATTAGCATGCAAAAGAAGCATGATACAAACTAGAGCAGTAATACTTGTTTTATTTACTAGACCATTTTCTCCAAAGGAACTAAATATGAGAATTTTGAGGGATCTGACTTTCATCTTTTATAAAGAAAGCACAGTCAGGAAGAACTCACTGTAATTAGCAGCTAGTCAAATAACATATAATTCCTCCCTATGTTTACTCAGCAGCGTGTACTTTAATCATGGAAAGCATTAAACTGACCCTAGCCATCTCCTATAGACCAGATCAGGAGCTCATTTGTTCAGTTCTTGGATCAGCTCTTGAGAAAACAAATCTTACCAAGCACGCTTAAAAGTAAACACAGGGTATTCCCAAATCTGTATCTGAAAACATGTTGTGTAAGAGAGATGAGGTCACCTAAGGTTCGTTACTGCTGTTTTGGAGTAGCAGGGTGGTGTATTGACAAGATTTGGGAATTAATAGAGATCCTGGGTTTTATTGTCAGCTGGAGTCCCAGTGCGTGGTGAGGAACTGGGTGTTCCTGCTGCTTCAGCAGATCGTGTGGGATACCCACCACATCGGGGTTTTGATCTGCACACTCTATCAGCATGAAATGAGACCTCTAATCCTCATCTTTTCTTCTTAGCGCACAGCTGCACAGAAAGCATTTATGGAGGATGCTCCACTTTTCAAGTGTTGTTAGTAGGTGGAATCTGGAGGTGGTTTTACGCTGCTGCTTCTCACCTGGCAGATCATGGTACAACCTATCAACTACATTTTTATTTAGCAAATCTGTTAAGGTTTACTACATAACCAACCTACTGCTCGCACAAAGAGAACCTGGGAGGTAACAAATGGACTTCTACACCCAACTCTGAAGGGCGTGTGAGCACACAGATATAAAGGCTGTCTAACCTACAAAGGGAGTATCATTTGCGCCATCAAGTCTGTGCCATCAGAGCAGGGAACTGCACCAGGAAGCCTTTTCTCAAATGCTAAAATCTCACCACTGTCCCAGCGACATACCAGATACAAGAACACTGCCATTATTATTACTTCAGGCTGAGAAAATTGAAACAAATCCTTTGAATTAACAGTCATCTTTAAAAACAGTTGAGAGCTGCTGAGTTCGTGGACTTTCTTGAAACTCCTCTGAATTTTAAAGCTAGTCAAGCGTTTGCAGCTGGAGTGGGATTAGATAATCCAGCCCAGACACTGCTATGGGAAAGAGGCCCAACAGGGCAAGAAAACAGACATAAAACACCGTGGCTGGCGGAAACTATGTAAACCTGCTTTATGGAGTCACCAATTGTTACAGGTTACTGGGACAGGTGGCAACAGGCAGTGGAAAAATCATGCCCAAAGAAAATTTAAGGCAGCCAGGGCAGGACACAAGAAAGCTGCCAAAAACTTGTTTTTAAAGGTTTGGCAGCTACAGTGAATACACAGTTACCTGTTTTCATCCTCGTATTCAAATGCTGATTTTCAGAAATTTAAGTCCCACATATTAACGTGGTTTGATCAGCAGTTTTACACTGCTCAGCCATTGCTGCTTTCACTATCTGCCACCCATCTGTACTGCTGGTATGCTTGGCTCTTTTACAGTGTTGATAATGTCTAATTTAACATGCCAGGTTACATTAACAGCTCTGAAACCCAAATGGCCACAAAAGTCCTGAAAAAGCAGTTGGGCTGCTTTGCTGTTGTTACACATTATATTCCCCTCCTCATTGTCACTAAATCCAACCTGAGAAGCACTTCTAGGGGGAGACCATTAGCCACCGAACACCCCAGGGCATCACAGCAGCCCATAAAGCTGATACTTTCTGCCAGCCGACCAGCAGCTCTAAAATGCACAGAGCTTGTAAGGTTTCTGGGCACTCCTCCTCCCCCCAACTAGTCATACCAGTGACTTCTCTGTACAAGGAATTAGGAAGACGAAAAAAATTAGCTTTTCCTCTGGCTTCCTATTTAATGAAAGGCTTTAAAGTTCAGAGAATGTAACCTTTGGGGATCTTATGAAGAACAATGAAAATAATAAGAGAATCTAATGTTTCTCATAGACTTATATCCCTTAAAACTGTTAGAAATCTTAGCTTTTTTTGGGAGAAACTTAAACCAGAGGCAGCTCAGAGTCTTGTCAGACTGCTATAAGATTAAATAGTCTATTAATCAGAAATCAGATTAACAAGACTTTGTTAAAGCTAATTATGTGAGGAAAGCCAGCCTCTTGTTGCATTGCCAAAATACTGGATATAATATTTTTTTCCCCTTCTTATTCATTGCACCATTTTAGACCAAATGTTTTGGCAGCTTAATTAGAGGCAGGTGGTGCCGTTGCCATAATTACATAGAAGTCCTCATATTTTGTCATCATGCTTAATTAGAGCCGTTGATTCAGCATGAAAGGGAAGCATCCTGGCCAACCAAATATTGAGCAGTCTTTATGGGAAACGCAGTGCACCTTTAGATGAGAGCTGCCTGATTCAGAAAATGTCAAATATTTATTTCAGGTCCGGGACAGTACTGTTTTCTCTAGTAGGAAATAGTTAATTTAAACTGAAAGCTCTCAACCGCAAACGAAACCCAAAGCCACTGCAGTCAATGGCAACATTCCCATTGACTTAATTGGGACCAAAACCTAGCTGGCTTTCCTGAGCAGGGTAGGACTGATTTATTTAGGACAAATATGGGACAACTCCACAAATATAACTGAGATCAGAATTTGGCTCGTTAATCTCACAGGAGTTGGGCTGGCTGTGGCCAGGGAAAGCAGAGCTGGATTTGGCTTGCATGACACCTCAGGATCACAACCCTCGGCTTGCTCTGCTCCAAAAGGGGATAACACTTTTCTCATCAGGTCCCGTTAAGACTTATGCTGAGGCAGTAAAGAGAGAGTGGTCATCTTCAGTTCAAGGTCATAAACAGAGCCTATAATTCCTTTACCTATAAGTCTGAAAAAACTGATGAAGCTTCAACTGCTATTGCCACCTTCACAGATCTCTCCAGTTAAAACAGTCCTGAAACTCGCCTTGCACCAGCTGGTACAAATGGGAAATTCATGTCTCATGCCAGCCAAGCAGCTGATTTTTCAGGGTAACAGAGCAAATGTAGATGGCAAAGTTACAGTCTGTACATCCCTAGGAATCAAATAACCTCTCAGCCTCAGATGGTCCTTCTGGGCTAGGGAAATTGTGCCATGGCACACAAAGGAGTGGCTCAATCTGCATCATGTCACAGTCACAATTTTCAGCACCCAAGACTCAACTCCCCATTCAGATGTACCAGGGTAACAACCCAGAATAACACCTGTGAACACACAGCACGCACCATGGCTGATCCTAACTGAAACAGATCTAATAGACAGTAGATACCTGCATTTTTACACCTTTGCCCTCTTTCCCATTTCTGCCATTGCATTTTTTTTACAGCCACATGAATTATGGTTGCCAACGCTCCACAGACTGAGCTCTGGGGGCCCTGTATAGCTCCGGTGTGTGGCGCTCCCTCTGATCTGGATATGGTGCTTCTAGCATTAGAGAGCTATTAATCAAAATCAGTGCTACAGAATGTAAGTAATAAAGTCCTTTAAGCACCACGTTTCCCTTAAGCTTTTGTATTTATCCCCGAGATCTTATACTTCCTGTTCAAAGTTTGTGACAGGACTCAATTTCCCATCTGTGCTTGCTAATTTCTTGCTGATCTTAGAGGTTTTAGATCATTCAATCCAGATAGCTCACCTACGAGGAACGGGGCCAAGCTTACATATCTCAAAGAGCAGACCAGGAAAATCACTGGGGAAAAATTTCCAAACCCCCACGACTCCTTGGTCATCTGGGAAACAGTTTGTGGAAATTGGTGCTAAACTTCCCTCTGCTTCTTAGAATTTGGAGCCCATCTCCCACTTAGATGAGAAAGGCAGATAGGCTACCAACCTAAATGATATTTTGATCTCCCTGTTTCGGGCTACATCTGTGAGTCTGGTTCTGCTGGTGCAAAACCGATGGGAGCTCAGCTTCTCATCAGCAAAGAGATCAAGGTTTTACCAGTTCATCTGGGCACAGTGCTCTTAAAGAACGGTGTATCAATTCCAGCATAATCAATGATACATTTTATCCCATTTCTAATGTATGCAACAATTTTAATACCTTGTGGCTACTATTATATTTAAAGCCAATAGCTTAACAATAATCTTATTATAGTTGTAGCTTCAATGAAGTGCTTAAGATGTAGGATGTCACAAAGCCTTGTAAAGTGCAATTAACTCAACAGCCTGAATAAAGATATTGCATATTATCAGATTTTCAGGCTGTTTTCCATATACACAGCTAATAAATCCTGAAAGGTATTAAAAAAGCACAACAACAAATAAAGACATTACTTAAGATATTTTTGTACCTAAAAAACCCAACAAGCACATCCTGGTCCTTCGTGTAAACTCTGAAGCCTGCAATAAAGAAAAAAATCCCACAAAATGAATCCCTGGACTTTTGAGTTTTCAATAAATAGAACGAGCTTGTCTGACAGCATCTACCTGAAACGAGTGCTCAGCCAAAAAGAAAAGCAAGACCAAAGGCTTAAGATCAAAACTTGCCTTGTTTTTTGTACAGGGAGAAGGGACAGGAGGACAGAATTGAGCAGTTGTCAGAATCACAGCTTGATCTGTATTTGTGCATTTCTGTTTTGGACAAACTCCAAGCTCCAAATGAAAATGCTCTGCCCTATACTACAAACGAGTTTTAATCCACCCCAAATTTAGCAGCAGCAGCAGCATCCCTTCCCCCATAGCAGTGAGAATTTAACAGAGCACTACTGCAGTCATTTCCCTCTTTTCCAAATCTACCGCTACAGAGAAAATCTCCATGTTTCATTTTTATTATTTTCCAAATGAAATGGCAGAGAAGTTTCCCCAAGGGAGAACACACTGCTCAGTCCTACAAGCTGGCTGGTTCAGCATGCAGCTGAGTAGCAGCAAAAACCCAGTGAAGACTCCAGGAGGAATAGCCATGCCTTTGGAAGGCTCAGCCTGTGCTCCCAGACACACTGGCACAACTCCACTCAGTCGGGTACTGTGCTGAGGCCAGGCTAGTTCAGGTGCTCCCAAGCTGTTGTCCATGAATACATCCCAGGCAGCCAAACGCTTACCACCATACACACATACAGCTGAACGCCTACAGCCAGTAGCGGTAATGGTGGTAAATGGGTAAAGCGAGCTTTGGGAACCCTAACTGAGTTGAAACTCCTTTAATTTCTTTGGAGCGGAAAAAGGAAATGTTGGTACTTTGCACAATCACAGCTGGATGGCATGTTCCTCACTACAGTATTTTGCTTGCTTTAATTACCCAGACTTTTTCTATTTAAATTAACGGTGTTTCCTGGAAATGGAGGAACTGCAGACATAACACAAGATTTGTCTGTAGATTTTAAGATGATACTTATGACAGTCATAGCCAACCTAGTGTAACAGGTTAGAGACACTCCACATAAACCTCTCAGCTTGTTTGGACAACTGTACATTTGTGATATTGTCCATCTGTCTGTAACTGATGGAGAATCCAGCCTCTCCAGAGTCTCTGATCAGCCCATCTGGAAGAGCATATCTCTACATTCTCACATGAGAAACTTCACAGATATAAGCAACTTTTGCTCAACAGGCATGTGGAAGCTCAGCCAGCAATAGGGCTGATTTTCCTCATGGAAGAGTCAGAAGCAAAAGCAAACACTGCCTAGCTCCATGAAGCACCCAAGTGGAGCAGTATGCTCATTATGCCTCTGTCCATTGAAGTTTGGAATATGGTACTTCCTGAAAAGCCCTAATTCACATCTCAGCAACAGTTACTGATTCTAAATCCATTAATTACTTGAAACAAGGAAGATTCCAATAAAGAATAATTTTGGACCAAAACCAATTATCTTTGTTTTGGGTTTTCATGGTTTAAGCAAATCAAAATCAGTTTCAATTTTAGCAACTCCTGCAACGGTCTACAAAATGTATGCTTTTCCCTGGCCATTATAATACCTATGCTATGTAAGGTTTGGTGGAAAGTGGTTTTATCTGAAAACCACTCAAAGCAAAATGATCCCTATCAGATTTATTTACTCCATGTTTTATAGGAAGAGAGAGTACAAAGTGTGCGTTGTGTTGGCAATTCTTATTTCTCCCTTGCTAGCTTGAAGAAAATTGATCGTTGCCACTACACAGACATAATGTGGGTAGGGCATGATTAGAATACCTTTGCTGGTATAGAAGAGATATCACATGACTTAATATTCTTATCATTAGTATTCACCCTTTGATCATGCACTATTAGCTTTTACACTGGTTGATTCATGCCCCGAAGAAGTAACAATAAAGAGGGCTTAGTTCAGCACACGCATTTCCTTTATGAAGGCTTTGCAGCAATGGTGGCTATTTGATCATTGTTACCCAATGCTGGTGTCACTAGAAACTTTTGGGAGGATGTAGCAGCCGTCTCCCTTTCTGTTGCAACATGTTGTCTCCAAGAAAGGCCAGGTGAAGTTGTTGCAGAGCGCACAGTTCTGATTCCCAAGGAAAGGTATTTCTGACCACACTGCTATGAGTGGTGCTTGAAACAGGCAGAAAGAGGCTAAGATCTCCCCAGCACACTTAGTCCTGGTGTTTCCCTGCACTGCTGAAATGAAAATGAATTAGGGCCTTTCTTGATGGTCCATGTGGTTTTTTCTAACAATTTCCAGTGCTGCTATCCTGGTCCAATGTTCCTTGACACAGGTAATAAAAATTCACAGGACAAAAAAGCCCATGAAACAGGAGGGGCTTAGAGGTGTCTGCTTGTCAGATAACTATCATGGACCTGACCCTGTCAGCATAAGCGCCTTTCCACAACAAGCTGGTGTGGGGAGATGGGAAAGCTTCAGAGCTTTCTGAGATTGCTGAACAAGGCTGTTACTCAGCAGCCCCATCAAATTTCAGCTATGGACACCAGTCCCACAGCCACAAGCTTGAGGAAGTGTGGGATCACTTTTGACAGGGATTGCAGTCCTGAACGTGAGAAGCTGGGTGTCCCATTACCAGTCCCCCAAGCCCTGTCTCTGCCTTTTTTATACTTTGATGCTTTCTGCTGTACTTCAGAGTCTTTGACCCCACAATCCTTAATCAAGGAAATCAAAAGGAATTTCAGTAGATTAAATCAAAAGCAGATTTACAAGATTAAAGACTGTAGACTCAGGAATTCAGGTTGAAAAGGAGAAACTCTGAAGTGCTCAGTGTAAAGAAATATAGTTTTCCTTATGTGTCTGGGATGCGGATTTCCACGTAGGTGTGATGCAGGAAGGCACCCAGATCCCACTGAAATTCCTGGGAGCCTGGCACCTAATTGCATTAGGGCACTTTAAAAATCTCAGTCATGCTTATTAATTGTCTGTGATAAAATTTAAGTGATGTATTTGCCCTTCTGTTTTACAAGGCAATAACCCAATTAATGTGTGGATAAACTAGGAGGCCAAAGGGAATTGGATTATGTCTGAGGAAAACAGAGGAGCAATTAAAGTATCGCTATTATAGGAGAGATTGAATTAACATAGTAATGAAAACATTCCTCTCTCTTTGGGAAATGGGGGCTAGGTCTCCAGTTTGTGTCTGAGGATTATGAGCAGTGAGAGCCCCTTGTAATACTCTATCAGTTGACATCAGAGCCACCATTTCATTGCACATGAGGGAGACTGAAAAAGTAGGGATTAAAAGAGTAAAGGTTCATGCACCTCTTTCTGCCCCAAAGCTCCACCTTCCTGCCAACCTCAGCCTCCCTCTCACTTCCACACCAAGGAGCTGCTGCTCTCCTGCTTCCAAACTGTACTTTAAGTTTGAGTCCAAGCGAATGTTTTAATTAACAGAGAGCAACTTCTACCTGGAGCAATCTCATTAAACAGACAAATCCAACATTGGTCATGATTTGCCCTTAAAATTAAAATGGTGCCTCCAGGAAAGCATAAGACTTACAAACCCACAGAAAACTATAACCATAAGCCTAAATGCCTTAGAGTAACAGAACAGCCACAGCCTTATTTTGCCCAGACTGCCAAGCCTAGGGCAGGACAGTAATTCTAGTAAAGCTAAACAGGCCCCTGGACTAAGTATAAAAGTCATGAGTGGGAAAAAAGTGTACACAATGGTTATTGCTAGTTTATGGCTTTTCTTCCCCTGTTGTGGAAAAGCCAGGGTCTAGCTTATAGCTCAGACAGTAATATCAGTGTGCACAATGGTGGAAAATGAATTATTACTTGGTGTAACAGAATGGCTTCTGAAATCATGATGATAATGCTTAATCACGTACTTTGCAGACTATATTCCCCAGAGTCATAAGCATGCAAAACAGTGCTGGAAAGACATTAGCAAGAGAAAGAAGGACTTCCACCTCTTATGGCTTTGTTAAAACTGCATTTTGCATTGTCCTTTCTGGGGATGTGAGTCTAGTCCTGGGAATATTTAACAAACTGACAAGCTAATGAGTTTTACCAATGAATAGGCTTTCAAATTTAAGGCTAGGGTTTTAACTGTGGAGTACTGCATCCAGCTCTGGGGTCCCCTGTACAAGACAGACATGGACCTGTTGGAACAAGTCCAAAGAAGGGCCATGAAGATGATTAGAGGGCTGGAGCACCTCTCCTATGAAGACAGGCTGAGAGAGTTGGGGTTCTTCAGCTTGGAGAAGACAAGGCTCTGGGGAGACCTTATAGCAGCCTTTCAGTACCTAAAGGGGCCTGCAGGACAGCTGGAGAGGGACTGTTTACAAGGGCGTGGAGTGATAGGACAAGGGGGAATGGCTTTAACCTGAAAGAGGGGAGATTTAGATTAGATGTTAGGAAGAAATTCTTCCCTGTGAGGGTGGTGAGGCACTGGAACAGACTGCCCAGAGAAGTTGTGGATGCCCCTGGATCCCTGGAAGTATTCAAGGCCAGGTTGGATGGGGCCTTGGGCAACCTGGGCTAGTGGAGGGTGTCCCTGCCTATGGCAGGACCTCGATGATCTTTAAGGTCCCATCCAACCCAAACCATTCCATGATAACTGAGAATTTTGATAAAGCCATTTTCAGTTGTGTGCTAAAAAGTACTTGCTCACATATCAACATGGATTATTTTAATACTCAACCAGAAAAGTAGTAGAGTAGCAGGAAATTACTGCTCCTAATCCACATGCTTGTGTTAGTAACACTATAGCAACCACATGGAGACTAGCTGAGATGATGTGTAAACAAGCTGGCAATATGGTTGGTTGTGGTTTGTTGTTTGTTTGTTTGGTTGTTGTTGTTTGTTTGTTTGAGAATACATTATAGTCAAGTTTCAAGCCAGGAAACCTATATGCCCTACTTGGGCAATCCAACTTCTCAGTTTCCAGGCTAAATTTAGCACATTAGGCTGAACATCAAAGCCAATTTTATGGAAGAGATTATTCAAACTTGCCAATGTGATTTAGAAGCATCAGTGCCATTACACACACTTTTAAGACTAAGAACAATTTGCAGGTGAACAGCCTGATTGGGGGATGTGACAGATTGGTCCTTTTATCTAAAAGATATATTTTCTCTCAATTAGAATGTAAGGCAGGAAAGCTCTATAATGTTATACAAGTAAGGCTGGATGATTTAAATGGCTTAATTCAGTCCTTAAAATATACAGCTATGGTTTTCAAAATCAGCAACACTAATCCATACCAGGCTATTGTTTAATTCCCTGGATTTCTGGAAATCTGCCTACCAAGGTGCACATCAACCAAGCAGTGAGGGTTTTGCAGAGTTTTCTTAAGAGTTCAGGGTATCTTCATTTGAGGGCCTGGAATCAAAGCCATTACCAAAATGTCTCCTTTGACTAGCTGAGCATGACAGGGTCACAGCAATGGGCCACCTCAGCACAGTTTGGTGCATCCATATGCGGTATGTTTGCACTGGATGGGATGGGAGCTCAGCTCAGTCCCTGTCCTGCTGCATCCCTATATCCTGTGCAGGACTTCAGTGGCATTAGCTCAATTTGTATTAACACTTGTACAAGTAAACCTTGAATTTCAAACAAGAATAGAATTGAGGCAACTTTCTTGCTTAAAATCCAAGCTAAACCAGAACTATATCTGAATAATACTAAAAGTCCAAGGCAAACATTCCCTCTAAGTCCCTTCCACAGAACATGACACATCTGTAAACAGACCCTCCCCATCTGTATGCTGTTGTGAAATGAAACATGGGCTTTTCAGGATCCCAAAGGCTTATAGCTGAATGGACGGCTAAGTCTGTATTTCGCAAATATTTTTAAGCCCCCTTCAGTGTTAAACTCTTAAACCTATCCTCCTAATCCACACTGATTAACAGCAAAAAGTGTCTTTAATCACATGTAATCTAATTGAATGCTTTTAATATCCATGCCTGTAAATTATGAAATAAACTAACATTGCACATACATTAACCCAGGTTTGCAAAAATAAGAGGTATATTACCACCCTTCCAGAGAGTCAGGATAGAGCTGCTCACAGCACAGGATATCTGCTCCACAGATCGTCCCATTAACCTGTAATAAACTCACAAAACCTAAGATACTTCACAGTAACTGAATCTTCTTTGTCAACTCTACTTCCCAGAGCAGGCAACAACTGCTACAGGTGGAGTTACACAGCACAGCGAGATGCCAGCACCAAAGCCAGAAGTCCTGTTCTCTGCCTTGCTTCAGCTCTGACATTCATTGGACCCCGTGCTGAGCCAAGTCAGTGTGTCAATTCAGCAAAAAAAGTCATTTTGGATTTGGGAGGTCAATTTTCTGCTGGATTAACAAATGGTCTCAGCTCCACACAGGGCCCAAGAAGCATCAGATCCAATGTAACATGGGTAGAGAGAGCAGAAGGGAATAGGGGAGAGGCCAAAAAGTCCTTTCGTATTTGGCACCAGTGGGTTGGACCCACGCAGAACGTACCCCAATCCTTTCATACGTGACAAACACACACAGAGACGTTGCAGTCACTTGCCCTTGTGTTAGTCTTGTTAGACAAACATAAACTGCTTCTCATTTGAGATGATCAGCAGTAAAGACCTGCAGCTGATGTCTGTCCTCACCCCTACAGTTACTGTGATGTGCCAACTGCAGGCTTCATTCCTGTGCACTGCTTCGCCCTGGGGCTGTGCCCTGTGGAGTGTGGCTGTGTGCTCCTAGACATAGACGTGGTGTTAACTCACCCTCTACCGAAGCCAGCAAGCACCATGGCAAAGATACTGCTCTTGCTTTAGAGCTGACTTTGCCCTTCTTATTTAAAGTTGATTTGATCCCATAGGTTACAGCATTTGAGAAGACTGCAGGGGATACATGGTATTAAAAAACAGAAGCGCTAGGAAAAGCCAGCCCTGAAGATACCTAACTGGAGCTGAGCAATAGCTATTGAACAATAAATACAGAAGTTGATGAATTACTGAGGAAAGAGAAGCCTTTTTCATGCAAAATGTCCTTATCAAAATTGGATGAATCACCAACTGCAAACTAGATATTTGAACACTTTATCCTTGTTTTAGCCAATCCCAGCCCCTATGAGTACATCCATTATTCCTAAATATCTATCAAATTTTGGATCCAGTTGCTGCAGTGGGACCATTACCAGTGCAATTAGCCTGGGCACATGCACACCAGGTCCAGTGTCTTGATGCAGACATAAAAGACCAATGCTCATAGAAGCAGCCATACAAATTTTCTGGCTCATTTGATTTTAAAGTGTCTAACAGGAAGATCTGAAAAGACAGTTATTTTTCCTCAAATTGAAATGCTTTTAATCTTCCTTGGAAAGGAAGTTTCTTCAGATTCCTTCCTTACTTTCTTCTTTGCCTCTCCTCAAACAGCAGCCCCTCTGCTATTTTAACAAGCTCTCAGTCTCTTAACACTTCATTGCATTCAAACATTTCGTTACAAGTGCCTAGAGAGGGAACAGGAAGAAGGAAAATTATTATTTTCAATCCATTCCCTAGTCAAAGTCTTACATTTTAACCGCACTTAAGCTGAAATTCATTAGCAAATTATAGGTAAAGGATTCAGAGTAAGAGTCAAAGCAGCTTTCTCAGAGATGATTCCCTGTAGTCTGGTTATTGAATGGCTAAGGAAAAAAAATCCACATGAATATAAACATTTGTCCTTTGAAAACACTTTAAAAAAAGCTATTCTTCTAAATCAGTCACATTTTTCTTTAAATGGTTAATAATGCACTAGTACTGAAGCAATTCCAGCATTTTATTTCATTTTTTGAGCTAGAGCTTTGCTTTTATTGTCAGAGGTTTAAGTCAGCTAGCATATAAGTAAGATTATGTTAACATAATAAGACAAAGATGATTCTGTGGTTAAGGCCCTATAATATTCAGGAGCTGCAAGTTCAATTCATCTTTTGCTCTGGAGTACGTGTGGGACCCCAGGGAAGTCATTTAGTCAGTTTGCTCTCAAAGGCGTATTTCCTCCATCTTTTCTATTAGACGATAAATAGAGCTTTATAATAAACCAGACTTTGATTTCAGAAAAAAACACGCAAATTTTTCAGGATAATTTTTGGTCAAGACATGCAGCCTTTTCATGGAATTTAAACCCTATACTATTTATTCAATTTGCATGGGATTTTGGAAAGGCTGGGGCTTCTAGGTAAGTAGGAAATAGTGGCCATTCAGACATGCATATGCTCTGTCAGAACTCTGGGAAGTCAGCTCATTTCCACAAAACCACTCGGATTTGACAACTGGAAAATTCCCATTCAAGAAGTTTCCTATGACGCTTGCGTACAAGCTCCAAGTGTAAGTTCTTCAGGATAGAGATGAGCTCTAATTACCCAAACGTATAGATATTAGCAACGGAGGATACCTGCCATTGATTGATACCTCCATGTGCTAAATGATAGCATGTGCCTAACGAGGGACAACTTCTTTAATGTGCAAGATTTGCATTATGAAATTAGGAGGAGCCTTTTGACAACAGCCACTTTCAAACGTCTCATTTACACTGTAAAATCTGCTGCTTCCTGTAATAATTGGGAGGGAGAGGAGGCAAACCACAGGTAAGCTGATCTGCTCCCCCAGGTGCCTGTGCTCACAGCTCCTGCCAGATCAAAGCGGAGCCACGCACCGAGGCCGAGGGGAGAACTTGGCCCCTGGCACTTTACAGTGAAATACGCCGGAACATGCCTTGCATTTAGTCAGGACCCAGCATGTATCTTTGATGTGTGATAACACCGAGGCAGGTAAAGGCATAAGGGGAGGCCTAACAAGTTATAGCTTAGGTGGGAAATGCAGTTACAAGCCCAGGGTAAGTTGAATGAAATAACATGTGCTTTTCTAGGAGAGCCAGGACATAGCTCTCAGCCATGAAATGATCCAGACAAAGGCAGAAAAGCACAAGGTCCAGAAACGTGCGGACAGTTTATTAACTTGGAGGTGAGATGAATGACCTGAGAACTGATACAACTGCAGTTGGTATGGGGGATCAGGAAGAGGTGGTTCAACTGCAGGTGAAAAAACCCCAAACATTTCACTTAGATTTTTTTGAGGCAGTTTCTTCTTGGAAACAGCCACAGAAACCACACAGGTGAGATGAATGACCTGAGAACTGATACAACTGCAGTTGGTATGGGGGATCAGGAAGAGGTGGTTCAACTGCAGGTGAAAAAACCCCAAACATTTCACTTAGATTTTTTTGAGGCAGTTTCTTCTTGGAAACAGCCACAGAAACCACACAGGTTGAACCTACCCATCATCAACATTGCAGACCATGTCTGAACTTTGGAGATTTCAGGCAGTCCTGTGTAGCCCATCTTTTCTCTCTCCTTAATTTCATGTATCTTTGTCCTACTCAGGAATTAACAAAGACAAGAAACAATTCCTGCTACCAAAGTTATAAGATATGATTTAAATAATCTTGGAGGAAGGGAACCTTTCTGCCTGGTTACCCATATTTGAAGTCTGGGGTGCTTCAACGTGTAACATTCATACATGTTTTCCACTTGCAGGCCTATAGCACAAAGATATCAGAAAGAAATGGTCACTGAATAAGTTAAGTCAGTTTTCTGCTCTCCATTTCACATTGATTGTTCTTTAAGGAAAAAAAAAATCCTCATTGAATTTTTAAACAAGGCTTAAATAAGTACAGTTAAGATTGTGCAGGGGAGTCATGTTTGTGCATGCTTCACATGTTTGAATAGCAAAAATAATCTATGTAGAAATAATAACATTGTTACACACCTAACAGAAAGCAAAAAAACCCAAGTTGG
This sequence comes from Grus americana, assembly GCF_028858705.1. NCBI lineage: Eukaryota > Metazoa > Chordata > Aves > Gruiformes > Gruidae > Grus > Grus americana. The sequence goes on from NC_072865.1 coordinate 5,705,374, forward strand.
CCTGATTTGACTGGTTTTACTTTTGTAGGATGCCTTCAGCAAGCTTTTGTTCACCTTTGACTTTATAAGGAAACAAGTGCAAAAAGACTGGAAGATGTTCCTTTGAAACTTTCCTGTGTAAGAGAAAGAGAATTTAAATTCCCTAAAAAAATGAAAAAAGTTTAGGCTGTTTGTGAAGATTCTTATTTCCTAGATGAATTATTTTCTTCTCCTCCTAAAGATGTGATTGATTTGATAGTCAGAATATGACTAATGAATGCACTTGCTAACAGCTAAGAATCATCAGCCTTCAGTGAGTGACCAAATGTAGGTTTAACCTTCTTAATCCTATAAACCCCACCAGCAGGTCTCATGATTTTGGCCATCAGCACCACCCCCCAGAGAGGAGGGACAAGGTGGATAGTAAATAATGGCACCAGATCATCTCTGCCTTAGATACTGACAACCCCCTGGTACAACTGAAATTGCCATTTAGAGTGGATGGCAATTATTTTTTTTTTTCCAATTGTGATATTCTCACAAGTTTCAATTTTGAGCTCAGAGTTCTTTTACAGAATAGTCCTAGAAGATTATTCTGCATAAGTATAAATCTAATTGTATCCTTGGCCTTGTCCAATTAGCTTTTAAAACTCAGCTTTTAAACCACAGAATAAATTTGTTTGAAAGGAAAAGGATTTTTTTAAATAACAAGATGTCTATCATTCAGTTTTAACAAACTTCACACAAGAGCATGCCAACAATTTTCTGAGCCATATGTGGATTTCTGTTGTCAGTTAAAAATCTTGAATACCCCATGCAGGAACTACTGAATAAAGCTGTTTATATTATAGAAGTAAACAGAAAAAAAATGGATTATTCTTTGTATTACCAACTTAAGGCACTTTCAAACACATTAAAGTTTGTATTGTTCAAAAACCATCAAGTTTTATGAACAGAAACAGATATTGCATTTAATATGAGCCAGAACAGCTGTAGCTGACTACAGAGCCAATCCTATTCAAGCCAAGAGCCATCTTTTTGTGTTGTGATTATGCGGTGCCTCACATCAGTAGTTTACCCTTAAACCAGTAACTTCTTTGGTAAAGGTTTACCCTTTAGGATCAACCTGACACAGGACTGAGCAGCCCCATTTTCCACTGAAGCAAGTTCTTGTGACTTGTCCCCTAGGAAAACCAAGGATTCCAGACTACACAAAAAGCTACCACAGAAAAATCCCGAAAGTGAGAAACTCCAGGGCGTCTGTTCCCTGTTCTATCTCCATCATCATAAAAACACAAGAGCAAGGGCCAACACCACAGCTCACTCAAACTGAGAGCTGAAAGCCACGATCCAGCTGCTTTGGCTGGTGCAGCCCTTTAATATCTCTGGAATTCCCCAGGCACTGCTCACTTTGCAGCAGGATAAGCCTGAGCAGCTTGTTTGTACGCAGCATAACGCTCAGCACACAGCGTCCTCAGCATGGATAGAGCCATCTCAGCTGTGATTAAAATCCATCAAGAATAGCAAACTGAAGAAATACTCCCCCTCCCCCCCCCTGCAGTTCGTCATCTGTACTTCTCTGTTTTCCTGGGACTGCTCAGCTAATCTATAGAAGGCCACTGCAGGTACACCCAGAGCACTAGTGCGGATGGCACTGTTAGCTACAACGATGGCACGTTAAGTCAAAATTCTGGCAGCATTAGGAACAGCTGCCCATACACTGATGAACTTTCCAAACATGAGAGGTTTTAGAGCTAGTGTGAGGTTTTTAGCAGAAGCCACTCCTTTGACTCAGTGCTCACCTCAGCTGTGGGGGCACAATTCTGCTCAAGCAGACAAGTCTGAGGTTAAACAGAATTGTTAAAGATCTCAGCTCATGTTTGTAAAATGAGAGTACTGGGATTAGCATCCTGGTTGATACCTGGCTCTGCCACCAGTGGTTTTTTCCTCTTACCTGTTCTAACTATGCCCTGTGGTTTCTGGGGATGTGAATGGGTCTTTCCTGTGGTAGGTAGTGGTTATTATCTCAGCTCTGGTCCAAGCTACAGAAAAGACTGCTCCTGGTTACCTTCTTGGGCTGGGTCTAATGTTCTGAGATGCTGCTGAAATGTGGATACTTTCAAAAGAAGAGCACCCAAGAAGCCACTTCCAGGTCTCCCACTGATATTTGTTGATGTTCTGGGTCACATAGCCTTCTCCCTCTGCCACAGACCTCCTCTTCCTCCAGGGCCCAGCTCAATACTTTGCCACAAGACTGCGCTCCCTTGCTTCCACAGCACGTCTTCTCCTCCATCCTCAGAAACATGGCTACTATGAATTTCCAACTCTGTGTGGACTGTATGCATCCCTAAGCATCTGTTAAATGCTAGCAATATACCAAGGGTTTTGCACTATACAGTGGATGCTGCAGCAGAAAGTTACAAGTCACTGTTTCAAATTCGTCTCTTGAACTATTAAAATCAGTCTGGATTTTTCTTTTTTAAAGAATTTGCACTGACAACAGCCTTCCCCATTTAAAAAAGAATATAAATTTTAATCAAAACCTACTAAAATGCAGATCATTGAATCTTTGCTATTTTGGAGAATGATAGTTATGAGTTGACAAACAGTCTACTCACCATCTGAGAGAGCTTGTCACAACACACATAAATTAACCCTCCCCCACACACAAAGTACGGTAATCTAAAAAAAAAAATGGCTTTTTCTTTTCTTCTACCACAGCCCACGGAGAATTATCTTCTTTGCAGAGCTTCTTGTGATGTATTGCTGCTCAATCATGCATGCACCTTTGAAACAGCATCACAAGTTCTTCCTGACAGAAAGGAATGTGTTCCTACTCCAAGGTTACCTTTGTTCAAAATATACAATAGAAACTAGATGCTAATGAGAAAATAAATGCACAGCGCAGTCTTTGGAAATGGCACTGCTGAAGCTATCACCTTGCCTGAAGCAATAAATTCCAGGCGAGCACAGACTGTATTTTTAAAATTTATCACCTCACAGACTAACAAGCATTGATTATATGTTTTTCTTTGAGTAATTGCCAATATCATTAATATGTTCAAAATTATACTTAAAAAGAAAACAGATTCTGTACTCTTCTACAAAGGAGAATATGTATGAAGAACAAAGACTAAAATTCTCTGCCAGAGGAGAATCCTGACAAGCCCCCAACTTCAGTTAACTGGGACAAGCTCAGTAAGGAGGTAAGATAGTCCCTGAGATTAAGAGCAGCAAGAGATTGGGGAGAAGTCCTTAGCTGCCCACAGCTGGGCCACCCATCACCCTCACATGGGACCTAAGCCCCCCCTCAGTGGTCCCAGACAGCAGCCCCTGTTCAGGACCTCATGAAGAAACAGAATTCAGAAGCTCTGCAAGTGTTTCCAAAGCAGGAGATGGTCTAGCTCCCACTGGTCCTTCACCTCCAAGTTGAAGAAAGTTGTGGTTTTCTATGGCAATCTAATTTACATCCAGTTAGCTTAACCAAAAATTATTTGGGGGGTTTCTTTCCCCTTCATTTGGTACAGAAAAGGCAGAGTAAAACCCTCTGTCAGAATTGTTCCTACAAGTTAATAGCAATCCTTGACCATAAGCATTTAAGCACATTTCCCAGGTGAAGGGCTTGTCCTACCCTCTTTAGGAAGTTCTGGTAGTACCGTTGGGTTGGTGAGACAGATGCAGAAGCACAGAGGAAGCCTATGTGGAAGCCCAACTCTATAGCTCTACCCTTCCACACGGTAAACTGAAGGGCTCTCTCACAGTCCTTCACATCCCCTGCCCTCTCACCAGGGTTTTCAGAATCAAAATGAGACCTGGATTAGCATGTGTTGCACCTACCTATGTCATATTTCTCACATTGCCACTGTAAGTTTCAGCCAAGATGCTGAAATCCTATCTCAAAGAGGCAGCAGGAAAAGAAAAGCTCTGGATAAGGAATGATACATTTTTCCCTACACAACATTATAGATAAGAAATAAGCTGCTCATTTATCAGTTGTCACCATTCTAACAATGCTAAAAACTCTTTTATTTCTGAATATCATCCTTAAACATGTCCTGAACAATTAACTAGTGTAAAAAGAACAAAATAACCAGAGCCCAGTGCAGATAAAAGAAATATCTTTGTGGAAGAGAAGCCTTAAGAAATCTAGCGAACATTAGATATATATCACACACATTCTAAATTTAAGATCGAGGGTAATTATTTTAATGTGGAACTTTCAATCACTGCTCACCCTACAGAGCTTCCCCATGGATCTGAATTTGAGTAATGTAGTAATGACAGCATTACCACTTGTAATAGAAAGAATCATTACAGCATCATTATCAAGGAATTACTTTTGCAATTAGTAATAATTCCCACATTCACGGTCAAATAAGTAACATTTTCCCCATTAATTTCATTTTCTCGGTAAGGCTAGAGTAAGCAACTACTCTTATCGCTGTGTTTCAATACACCTGCCTGCCTCTGTCTGAATAGTTCCTATTCCTCTGCTTTTGAAGAGCACTGTGTCTAGTCAGATAATTTCTCAAGGATCAAACTAGATGATCTGTCAGGTTACCAGGCAGGTAAAAAATGAATTCCTCACGTCTGACCTGTTTTACAATGTACTCTAAATGGAAATCACGCCCTTCAGATGCATTTACAACAAGAGAAGAACGATATCTGAGGACAGTGTGAAACATTATCCCATGTTATCCACTTGTTTGCAATGGCTCCCTAACTACTACTGGTAAGCAGTAGCTCACAAGATTATTGCTGTATAATTACTGGGAATACATTCCCATGGGTTGATCCAAAGCCCATTCAAGCTATCAAAAAAGAGCAGCCCAAGTTCAGACTTCAGGCCCATGCAATACGTTTGCTTGTACTGAGTACACATACTCCTCCAGGGAGGCTCAGGCAGTAAGGTCTTCCATCCTTCATTAGCTTCTATTTTATCAGCTTTTCTATCACAGCCTGCCCCTTCAGATGAGATTTCAGGGAAGAATTTAGATCTGCAATTTTATAATATGCGCATGAAGTATTATTGTATCACAATGAACCATATATATTGAGGCTCTGGAGGATTTCCTTTCTTAAGGCAAGAAATCTCCCTCTTACCAATACAGAGCAAGGATGCAATGCAGTGCAGAGAAAGGAGGAGGATTTTCCCTGGTACTTCCAGTGATGCTACTGGGAGAGGTTAACTTAGAGAAATATTCTAGTGTTCTCTGGTTATTTATCCTGGGCAAAAGTTTGGCAATTCACTCAAACTTTTTTCGTGCTAAATTGTCCTGCATCATGCCATCCCACATCCAGTCCTACTGAAGAAACTGCTGCAGAATTCAAAACACTGCACTCCCTGTGCACTGTAACTCCCCAAAACGCCTGCAGCCAGTCACACTCCCACTGCAGGCATTGGGGAGCTAGGAATGCCACAGCACTCATCTGCACTCCGTTCCTCTTGGCTGACTGTGACAAACGGCTTTTCTCCGTGGCAGACCTAAGGAGGAACTGCCAAGCACAGTGCTCCATTTGAGACCCTGGCTCCTTTTGTAAAGTGCTTAAGTGAGAGCCAAAATCTTACCCTAGGCATGGACACTGAATTTCTGAAATCCTTTTGTAAGTTCTAAGCATGCAGAGAGAACAAAACTACCAACCTTATGACACAGCCTACGTAATACATTAGATGGATGTGCCAATCTTATATATAATTCTGTTACATTCTCCTTCATCCCCCAACTTAACTCTTCGCAGAAGCCCTCCTCAGTGAGATCTTACAGCTGCTTTATATGAAAGCTAGTGAATACATTCATTGTTCTAACACAACTCCAAGGCATATAGTTTCTTAGTAAATCAGACATTCAATACACGGATGAAAACACTGTAAAATAGTACAAGATACAGTAAGTAGTACTTGGATTCCTATCAATAATGAAATAGAAACCATTGGATAGTAAATCTGCTGATGTTCCTCATGCAGATTTTTCCCACTTTGCTGATGTTACACAGTCTCTTTAATTCAGCTCACGTTCCCTTAGGACTGCAGAGGATCTCTTAAGCCATCACAACAATTCTTCTATCACGTGCCCCCATGTCATGCAATCCTTCAGATACTAATCAAATGCCAATTTATGGCTACTTCAGGTGCCTCGCCTACATTGTATTTACTGTGAACCTTTTCTAGATCCCTGCAGCTCTCATACTTGGAAACCTCCTCACACTCAAACTAAATTTATTCTCAGCTACACTCTAAGTGTTCCACTCTAGCAGCAAGCATAGAAGTACCATAGCTGTTATGGTCTAAGACTAGAATAAAAGCAAAGTCTACAGGGAGAGGCAACATCTTTCATTACATCAATTTATACAGTGGGAAAGCACTGGGCAAATTTACAGATGCACAGGTCAACTACCAAGCTCTTCTCCTTCCTGCTCTCTACTCCTCTTGTATTTATAGCCAGCAATCACATTCTCTGCTTAGTTTTCATTTCATGAAGCAGTACAAGCCAGGCTGTTTCTCCTATGAGAGCCTCAACCTACTGTCTTAAGATCAGAGATTCCTTGTTCTTCATAGCAAGGCCATCAGCCATAATATACTCCTCCCAACCTGGGATGGCAGTCTGCCGCCCCACTCTTTCAACCAGTGTCCAAGAGGCGGCCGAGGGCCCGCCAGAAGAATTCTGCCTGGAGGAACCAGAATTTCAAGCATCCTCTGAAATTATTTTTTTTTTTCTTTTTATTTGCACAGTCTTGTCAGAAAGGAAAACCATGACATGTTTACATTAACAATTCTAGTATCGGTAACAGATGCCTGTTGTCTGAGCCTGATGATGATTTCCATTGTTTGATACTTAAACCAACCCTGGGTGCTTTGCTTCTGCTCCCTAATAGTATTCATAATTAGAGATCCACTTCTTGTCTCTCTCATTGTGAAAAACAATGTTTCCCAGCTTTAGCTTTGATGGGAAGTAGTAGTGAAGGGCCTATCACAGAAATGATTAATGCCAAAAGTAGGAATTCTGTCCCCACATCACTTGTACAAATCAATATATAGTTTGCTTCATAGGAAGGTCTCGTTCTTGGATGATTGTAACTCATTGTGCTTTGTAAAGCCCTGAGGTCAGATAAGTTTTCTGCTAGAGTGAATGAAAAAAACTTGGCATTCCTCCAATCATAGTAAAATGAAAAACACCGAGATCTCTCAGAGCAATTTGTTCTAGTAGAGTGCTCAGGCTATGGGACTTGAGCACGATCCTGCAAGTCAAAGTTCTACAAACAAAGCCCTGTATTTATAGCAGATCTCCTCCTCCTAATGTTGGGATTTCAGCTTGAAAGTGCCATACAAGGACCCAACTCAGCTCTGAGATACCCGGTTTTTATTCCTGCGCAGGGCAGTAGTGTTCAGGGCAACGCTCTACCCAGAATCCTGGAGCCCAGGTGGAAGGAAGAAGATTGAAACTGCACTTTGGATCAGGTTTCTCTCCTTTAAAAAAAAAAAAAAAAAAAGTAATTCCACCCAAGGGACTGTGAAACAGTGGCCTCTATGGCCTTTGATTTTGGCTCCAGAACAAGAAGTTGAACTTGCCTGACCCTAAGCCCAAGCTAATAAATCCTATTAGAAAGCAGCTATATTGTTTGCAGTCATAAGAAACCATCACTTCTTTGCTCTGATTGCTGTGTACAGCACCTAGCACTATGGGGGGTGGAAGGGGTAAGAAGGGTTGGAGACAGTTTGTCGTCTTATTTGTGTTGCAAGTATTTTGTTTACAGAGGCAATCACTATGCTCAGCAGACTGAGTGCTGCATAAAGATCATAAAAAAAATTTGCCATGAATTAAAAATGAACAATACTTAAAAATCCCATTTTCCTATTCTCTCAGCAGCAGGCAGCACAGCAAGGTAACTTTTCAAAGAAAGCCTCATTAGTTCTGACACTTTATAAAATGCAGAGCCTGACCTGTTCAGCATTTACATACTTCACTGATCAATTAGGATGCAGCACTAAACAGCAGTGCTCAGGACACAGATATTTCTCCACCTTGGCCCTCTTTGACCTCCCCACATAGTAATGAATTTTTTTCCTGCTTGCCCTGCAGAATGGATCAACCTTAATTATCCCATAAAAGACCAGGGTTGACCCAAATTTATTAGAAAATTGAGGCACCATCGTATTAAACTAAAAGTCTGATGTCACATCAAAGTTAACTCATAGCACCATTGTATAGCTCTGCAGCCAGGACTGCAGCACAAGTCAACAACAGTACCAGCCCACAAGTTAGCACTCTCACACTGAAATGCATGGCAACCTCACAGGGAATCAACAGTCCACAGTTGGACAGTCAGCAGTTTTCCATTCTCCTCTGTCTGCTGTGGTGTCCCAGCATCCTCCAAAGTCAAGTCAGATCTGAGGTCTCACTAGAGTTGCCAAGTGTCATGTAGCCGGAAAACAGCAGCCACAAAGCCAACCTGCCTGGGCAACAGGATGTATCCACAGGCACGGTGCACCCAGCCCGGGAAGATGGGAGTCTGAGGACCACAGCACTGATTTGGTATTGGGAGATCAGGGCTCAGAAGAGACCCTGAACACGCCATTCACCTCCTCTGTAACACAAAAGCTGAGATCTTCCTCACTAACTGCACTGTTCGAAGATCTAACCCTTTATTAATTAAAGCTTATGCCTACAGGGGTATTTCCATGCACAACTTCCACCAGAGTGAATGTGTTAGGCCTAGATTGTAAGGATCTATTAAGTATATAGGTAGGCTCCAGACAAGAGAAGTTAATTAAAACCCAATCATAAATCATTGTAACTAGAAATAAAATAAATGTGAGAAGTAGCCATAACGAAAGAGCTCTTCACGAATACAGAAGAGACAAATCATGCAATTGGGTGCCAGTGCAGAAAGATCGCACGCTACCCTATGAAGCACATTTCCCAGTATCTAAGTTACAGTTGAGGTATTTGCAAGCATAAAAGCTTCTCTGACATTTCCTTTCATTTTTTCGGTGCCATGTCTGTCCTCGTACATGCCCAGAGCAATGGCAGCTTATAAATATAATTGGTATGGATTGATGTACATACAACCGTTCTATTTTAAGTATTACATTTTCTGAGGCACTTGCTGGGACTGAGAGCTGAGCTGGAGAACAGAGGCAGCTGCACAGTAGATATATAGTAAGGCAGAACTTCTTGCTGGGAAAATCCTTGGTTTTTTAAATATGAAAATGAGACTACAGCTGGAATATCAACTACACACAATAAACCCAGCTACTGACCAAGGGAAGTACCATTGCTTCAGCAGTGTTCTGCCATGCAGGTAGAGGTGCCTTCACTGAGCAGCGTTTTTTCTGGGAATTGATGGGAAATCATGCTGTTCAATGCATGAAAGAATCTTTGCATAGAGGGTCATTCAAGTCAAAGGTGCCAATTTTATCCAAATTACAAACAGTAATTACAAATCCTGTCTGCCAGACAGATTTTTATTTTTCCTTCAAGGAACAAACACTCTGCATATTGAACCAGAAGCATTAAAACCCATTGATGAGTCTGACAGTGAATGAGGTCCTGAGCTACCCCAAACCTCTTCTCCTGCTGAACCCAAGAAGAAGCTCAGACTCCAGCAGGTTACATTTCAAATCATACCCAAGCACCCAACGAGGTCACACAACCCAATACAGCTTTAGAGCTGGGGGAAGTCCAGGCCAGAGTAATTACAACTTAACACTGCTGAATGCCCAGCTCTATGAGCCAAACACCTATCCTATGAAACAGTCAACAGTAAATCCCTTGCCCCAGAGAATTAGCACAGTAGGACTCAGACTGTACTGCACAATCTCCTAAATGGCTTTTAAACAGCAACATTTGGAAGATTTATTATTTATACTGTGGCAGTACTCAAAGACTTCAGTTAGGATTGGAGTCCTACAGTGGTAGATACTGTATAAACATAAAAAAAATTATTCTCCTCTTCCCCAAGGACTTGCAGTTTTACTGGAGATGAAGCTTGGAAAATACTAGTAACTGCCCTAATGGGAACTCATAGACAGAATGCAGCAATGCAGATGTATAGCCCAACAGCTCTGAAATGCTGACAGTTTTAAAGCAACTATATAGTATGTATCCGCAATCCCTGCAGATCTATGAACTATCAGATCTACCCTTTTAGACAAGGAATCAGTTTGACTCAAACTGCATAAGATACAAAGGCATTTTATTCAAACTCTAATTCATAGTCTTCATTAGTAGTTGTTTTACAGTGGAAGTAATGGAGCAGGAAAATGATGTACTTAATATACCAAGTAGCTAACTTAAAGCAGCTATTTAAATTAATGTACTGCTCAGCTTCAACTCCAACAGAAGTTGCTTTTTTTATTTTTGTCAGCTTCTTTGCTGGTGTGTATCAGTGTAACGTCCAGGGAGTGATACCCACTTCCATCAGATAAGAACATTTCATGATATTATCTGCCTGCCCAGAGAAGCTGGCTAAAAATCTGACTCCCATGGGTCATTCCAGTCTGGAAAAATAATTAATGGTGGAGTCTGATATCTTTGACACAATCCTGTTTGCTTTCAAATTATGTACAAAGCCTTGTTTCCCTTCACACACCAGGAACGAAGCAGCAGGAGAGAGCTCCAAGTCCCTTTTTAGCCAGCAAAAAGCTGCACTCAGCATTTTCTCAAGATTGTGCTGCCAGCACTTTCTCTTCTCTGGCTGCTTACACAGATGATCTGATGCCGTTCTGCCAGGGCCACAGAACAGCACCTTGTGAAGCCTCTTCAACTCCTCTCATTGGTGACTTCAGTTTGTGTTGTTGGTGGATGCTTTGACATACAGAGGGGGAGATCAGCTAGCTGCTGTATTTTTCCAAAATGAAGAGGCAGCCATTAACACAAAGGTTTACTGTGACTAAGCAGTTACTAGATTTCATGCAACTCAATGATACAAATTATACTTTCCATATAGCCAAAGAACAGGCAGAGTTACAATCCTGGGTGGCTTTCTGGTCACTGAAGTGCTTTGGGGTGTGGGCAAGTATGAAGCATGTTGGTCTAACACTAAGATGAGGCCTGTCTCTGCAGTCCCAGATCTGATCCCAGCTACTTCTGCAGCTTCTCCCCTTGCCTGGGTCTGACCCTGGACTAGGGAGTTTCATTGCAGCCCTTTTAGCTAAAATGCCAATATTTTGGCTGACTGAGGCTACATACACACAGACTCAAGGCACCCAGCTGCCTGGCACCAATATACAGGCAACTCAAAAGCACAGCATGGCATGTACTACTACTTTGTGTTCTGCTCCGCTCTCAGAGTGGAATTCTTCAAGGTTGAAACCTTGTCGCTAGCTTTATTTTTATATTTTTTTTTATTATCATCATGTATTGTCACCATGTCACGATCCTAGTTCCATTTTAACCCACATGCTGAGGCAGCATCCTACTGTTTTGCTGCTTGTTCCCAGACTGTGGACTGCATCTCTAAACCACACGCACACAGTAGCACAAAAGCCAGCCCTGCACGAGTCTGCGCTGCCCCTTGCAAGTTTGTTCAGTACCATATATATATTCCCCACCACCACACACTACTGTATTTGCACATGGGAGACATTTGCATTCAGACAAGTCTTTAAAAGCCCTTTTGCATTTGTTACAGAAGCCATCATCAGAAGGGTGGTGTAAATCAATGTACTAAGGGTGAGAAATATTGATTTCCCTCTGAGGTTTATTTGCAGTATGGCTGAAAGACCTAATATTAAGAGACAACAAATCGAGCCATCTCGCCACTCGTGGGTAGTTTGGAGAAGGTTATGTGGGTGCAGGGGAAGCACAACAAAACAGGTGTAGCGTTACCTGTGGCCAGGGTGTGAGATAAACACCCCCGAAATATGGGCAGTGCCAGAGGCAATGGCAGGTTGAACCCTGCAGCAGGAACACCTCCACACAGCAATCCAGAGCCTACCTGCCATGTCTGATGCTCTTCTCATACAACAGAGTGGCCACGGGTGATTTCTCAGCACCTTGAGCTCCGGGTGTTCTCCAGCAGCCATCTGACAGCCTCTTCTCTCCCAGCACCCTACAAGGGGCTGCTGTGGAGAGCTGGGCTCACCCCCTTGTCCCTGCTAGGAGTCAGGGCCTGGGCACAGGAGTACATGCATGGACTAAACACCCTGAGGAAACAAGGTGATATTTATATATATATATTTTTTTTTTTAAAATACAAGGTTTTCCTTGTTATGTTTGCATCATGGAGAAGAGCTGCTTCATGGCTACTCCAGCTGCCCTGCTGCTGCTGGCCCTGCCCACAGCACATCCCCATGCAGGGAGCAGCGAAGAGGACGGGCGCAGCTCTGCTCAGTGTTCACAGCCTGAGAGCAAGAGGGTTCTGGAAGCATGGCAGGGACTGAGGGCAGGACATGGCACCTAACCCTGCCAAAGCGGTCCTGCCATGGCAAAGGGCACATCTCCTCCTGGTCCCCAGGTAGGGGGGAAGCCATTTTGAGGGAGGCAGGTAGGTGAGGACAGCCATTGTATAGTCCCACAGAGGCAGCTCTCCATGCAGGAAAAAACACCTTTTCCCCATTTCTTACCCCCTTTTTCCTTTTCTCAGGAGTAAGCTGGTGCCTTCCTCCTGAGGGCAGCAGATAAGACTGACCAAAAACAGCAATAGGGGAGTTACCTCAGGTAAAGCCAGTGGCGCCTTATCCCTGAGGACACGCAGAGCTCTCCTCCCTCTTGGAGGGCTGTTCCTCCCTCACAGGTTCAGCCACATCAGCCTCCTTAGCTCTGAGGATGTCTCCTGCCAATTCAGGGACCCTTTCCAAGTGTGGCAGCCCAGTCTGTCCACGCGAGGGAAGAACGTCCACCAGCAGAGACATGCCAGAAACTCCAGCACAGGCCGGTAGCAGGACTAGGGGCAAACCCATCTCCTAGTCCTTTAGACAGGGCAGTCCTGTTTCTTGTACAGCCCTGCTTTTTAAAGGGGATATGGCTTTGTTTGCTTACCTCTGGAGGAAGGGCTTACAGGGGACATCTCAGTGCTAAGATGGATGTGCCATGCCCTTTCAGTGAACCACAAAAGCAAAGAGCACTGGCTCTGAGATTGGCACAGGAGGAACGCTTCAGCTGCTTGCAGCCCATAAAGGACGCAGAAACACTGCCAGGCTGAAATGTATTAAGCGTGCAAGCACGGGTTTTAGTCTGTTACTTTGGGAAATTAATTTCTGCCAAGTTTTGCAGTTTCCCCTCCTGCTCCATGGGCCTTGTGATGGTCATTTGTCACTGCTGCTCAGAAGAAAGGCGGTTTTCAGGAAGGCAATGAGGCATTCGACAAGCTTTCCAGTTAAGTGTGGAAACATCATGCACTGTCATATAATAGCACTGTAAGCAGCGACGCCTCTCAGACCAGTTGTATGGTTACATCTCTAGGTAGTGATGAAAGCTCCTTTTGTTAGGTTAAAGAAAAAGCTCAGGGAGGATATGCTCCAGAGCAGGGAAAAGTATGAATAAGCAGGAGATGATTAGATGCTCAGTCGCACAGACATCATGCACATAAATTGGTATGGAAATCAGAAACCCCTTAATAGAGTGAGTCAAATTTTGCAGTCCTCACTCAGCCCAGCCTCCCTGCAATGGTTCAGCCTTAGGTCACTTGCTAGTAATATTATTACTTTGCTAGTTTGATAAGCCTCCTCCACACGTACTCTGATTTACATAAGTGTATAGACAAACCCTGCCAATGACATTTGCTACAAAATTTCCCAAAAGCTATTGAATTAGCTTTTCTCCCCAGGCAATCCAGGCCCCTGTGTTGAAATCCTGCAGCATTTCCTCGCAGAGCAGCCGAGTCCTGCATGACATAACCTGCAGGTGTTTATTTAGTGCAAGAAATAAGCTGCAATGGAAACAGCACCCTTTTGACCTTGTTGAGTACAGGGATTGCAGAGACTAAGTACTCTTTATTTCAGGGGCCATTAATTGAATAGTGACCAGTCTCCTTGCCAGTTAAAAAGAATAGGACTCTCTCAGCAGCACAGGAACATGCCTACCTTGTCCTGTCAACCTCGTGACCTTCTGAAGTCTGCTGCTCTCCCATTTTCCCAGCTAAATTCCTCCATCACAAACAAGATTGAACTCACAGTCTGGATACCAGGCAGAAGTCAGTGGGAAGATACAAACCAGGATATGTTACAGTAGGAATAAGTTTAACACCTTGGCTTCCAGAGCAAAACCTAAAAGGATGTGCAGCCTACTTCAGTCAACACTTCCTTATCACCACTTCTTGTCTTTCTAGATATATCCTGCTCTTCACACAGAAAATACTCTTGCTCAAGTAGAGTGAGCCAGTTCTGTGGTTATGCATGAGTAATTATAATATATGTGGGTGTCAACCAAAGGGCAACAAAACTGGTTTAACTAGCATACTAAGGGGTCTGGAAGAAGGTGCCAGTGACACTAATTTTGACTTAGTTCTGAAGTTAAAGTTGTGTCATTTCCATCACAGTTTACTAAGAGATATATATGTTTTTACTCTAGCTAGCCAACTCTCCAGTTCTGATTCTGAGTGGATAAAATATAGGGCTTATTTCCATGTTGCCTTGTGCAGGTCAAGATCCCATTTTACAGAGCTCACAAGTTACAGCCATTTTCCTTTCACATTTACCTTGCTCTCACATCTGCATTGTACTGGTAGAAGGCTAAAGTCCAAGGCAAAGTTTGAAGTTTGTGATAAACAGTGAGACACTGACCTTGGACATCAGAATTGTTTTCTCCAGTAGCTAAGGAGCATCACAAACCTCCCTATCTCCTAACCAAAGTACCAGCTCTGTATTTCTTCAGGTTGACTTCAGGAGCATCCAAAGCAAATCCTGTTTGTAGCACAGATGAGAAGAGGTGCAGGGAGACGCAATGAGTCTCTCATGCCAGCTGCTAGGCTATTTGTTTAATGGTTACAGGAAGACGCTTTGATATTCTGTTAATAGTGGTTTTGTAAGAGCCTACACAGATGAACATAGGAAAAGGGAGATTCAAAGTGCTCATAACAATGTGATCACTTTTTCCCTGTTTAATTTGGCACGTATATTAATTGTTTTCTGCAGTAAGTTTTGGACATTCTATAGATGAGGGTGTAAAAGCCACCTGAGGGCAGCCAGTATTTTACAGGGCTGCTCCTGATTCTGGTTGTCTCTGGAAGGGTCCTGCAGTACATAAAAGTATTGTGCATTTGG
The DNA here is from genome assembly GCF_028858705.1 of Grus americana. Taxonomy (NCBI): domain Eukaryota; kingdom Metazoa; phylum Chordata; class Aves; order Gruiformes; family Gruidae; genus Grus; species Grus americana. The sequence goes on from NC_072865.1 coordinate 5,720,555, forward strand.
GGGTTCAGCCTTTATTCTGGATCCTTACAACAAATGAGAACCTGACAAAATGAAAGGCAGGAATAGAACATGTTAGGCTTGCTCCTATTCATAGCAATTTGGTTTAGCTCCATTCATTTCGGCAAAAGCTGGATAAGGTTCAGAGGCACCAGTTCAAACTGGGGCAGTGCTTATGCATGTACCAGCTTCATTGGAGTTGATACAGCGGAAAGCATCAGACTTGCAGCTGAACACATCCTTAAGTGTGATTGCAAGGTGAATAACATTATAGAAATCAATGAGAAGGGAATCCATTCCTCTAATCTCAGGCATCTGCAGAAGTGCCACCATTTTTGCCCAGGGCAATATTATGGGTTGTCTCAATTTTATCTGTTTGCACTCTAAGTGAGGTTTGTCACATTTCCAGCTGTTTAGAACGTCATGTCTCACACTGAAATAGCCATGAAACAAGACAGCGTTTGTAATAATATAAAGCAGTCACTTACCCCTAAGCAAGTCATTTATCTCAGACCAGAACACCAGAGTAATAACTAGGATTAAAGATAGAGCAGTCAAGACAAAAAAAAGGTAAATCAATCACCACATTAGGATATTTGAAGAATCATTTGCATGTACTCAGAAAGTATGATACTTGCTATTAAGCCCAGCTGTAGCAGAGTCCCAAATTCATAAATATTCATCAAATAACCTTTTAGCAAAACTCAGTGACTATGATGGTGGCCGGCTACTGAATTCCATCTAATTGAAAACCTGAGAAGTAATGAAATGATTGCATGTCTGTCTCTTCATTAAATCAGTGTGCAAATTTGCATAGATTAATTTGTGTCAAATTAATAGCTCCACTCTAGGCTTACAGCCAAGAGGACTTATGATCAATCTATAGTTTTAATTCAATTCTGCACTCCCAAAATGTTGTGTGTTTTTTGCTAGAGACAGAAAATCAGACCTGAATATGATTTTCACCACTTCTGTCATTTTCCTCCATTTCTTATGTTACGATGATTAATTATAATAAAATGTGCACATGATTAAAAAGTAAAAAAGAATCAGAATGGAGAACTGAGGTCTGGTTTGCTTCTCTGGAAATCAAGTCACATTGGAAGGCTTGAATCCTCAGCTACATTGAATCGAACACAGGGTGGGGTATGTCTGCGGTTGAACAGACAACTTGCAGGGCTGTTCCATGGCCCAGAGCAGTTCCCCCGGACTGGCAGGGCCCTGGGTACTTTAGGACAAGTTTGCTTGTGATTCATCTGGTTCCCAGCCCATCATGCTCAGCCTTTCCAGAGGATGCAGAATTTGCTGTACCTATGCAACTGCTTGATCCCCACAACATTTAAAGTAATATTTAAACCCTCTAATGTTTGATGTGCCGAGCTCTGTCAGGAAAACAGTGATTCCTTCGGCCGTTTGAAGTTAACAATAGGGATAGACAGTGCACTCATTTACATTGTCAGCTTGCTTTTGTTTTTTAACCTTTTTTTAAAAAAAAACCAATCAGGCTTTAATTCAGGACATTTGATTAATCAAACTCAGACCATCTGCTGCCGTTCTGTCTCCTGCTGATCTGCATTGCCTGAAGTCAGTGACATGTTTCAGGGCTGCAGTCTCACACTGTCTCTTCCTCCGTCAGCTGTTTCACTGCAAATCTGCTCCTTTCACCCAACATACAGTGACTGGCCTTTGTTTACTGTGATGACCATTTACAATGGCTGTAGTGCTAGACAATTTGTATCAAAATACAGGACTTGTGCAAAAGCCAGTTATATAGCAAACTGTTATATCAGTGTGAAAATACTGTGAACCAAAGAAATCACGGCAATCCAAAGAAACTCTTCATTAAAAAGAACTCCTCACAATTCAAATACTTCTAGTAGCAACATGCGATTTTACCTTTCTCATAGGTTACACTTTCTAGCAATAACAGGTATTCTGCCTTTGTGTGCTTTTTTTCCCCTCTCATGTTCAGAGATGTACTCAAACTCAGAGCAAAGAGCCAGGCACAGAAGAACTTGCACAGCTTGGGGATTTTGATGGGATTAAACCAGTTTTAGTCTAGCAGGGCATGCCCTAGTACTGCATGTAGCATGGCTAAGAGCTGCTACTGCCTCATGTGTTTGTGAGTGTAAATGCTGCACTGGCCAGATATATTTGGAAGGAGAGAAGAAATACGGCCCTTCAACATCTGTACCATCCCACAGATCCATAGCAGCTTTCAGAGTCATGTGGTGGTAAGTAGCATGGTTAGATGGCAGTAAGGGACAGGATAAAGTTCAGTCACAATACAAGACCTAGTTTTTGGTGATGTACAGGCCTTCTACAGATGGATGAATATCATCTCTGTTGACATCAGATGTTGGGAGTCCATCTCAGAAGTCAAGTAGGAACAGCACCTTGAGAGAATCAGCCCTCACTTAGTCATCAAAACCAGCAGGCAGATTATCAGAAGACATCAGTACCTTAGATATTGAAAATGTGATTATCTGGGTTCCGGGGGTAATTGCTGAATGACAGAGAGTATCAAAACATTAGTTTCCAAAAAGCCAAGCTAGTTTTTGTTCTTGTCTTGCTGGTTACCTCTGAGATACTTGACTCTGCTGAATGTCTGAAGATGGGACTCTGCACATGTAATTGTCAGGACAGGAAACTCTCCAAGAGATTTATTGCTGTATTACCAAAAGATCAGGGCTCTGCCGTGCTGAATGCAGCGTGGAAGAACAGAGCCATGCCTTGCTCTAAGAACATACAGGCTAGAGACACAAGTTGAGGGAGGAGAACAGGAGCCCAGAAAGGGGAAGACTACAAGGGGAGTGATAGCATTCATGTCTTCTAAGGCAGGAAATGGTGTCTCAACACATTACACCCAGTTGTTTCCTTAGAAGCTGTTTTACCAACAGCATCTGCCGTAAGGAAAAGGACAGAAGTCTACATCACACAGCCTAAATAAGGAAAGCATGAGAAGGGTTTGTCACCCTAAGTAGTAAAAAAAAAAAAATTTAAAAAAATGCAATGCTATTTGCCACGATACTCATCAGCACAGAATATGGGTCTCTCTGTACCTCCATAGCATTTTTGCCAGCCAGAAGGCACAAGAGACAAGCAAAGTGCATGATTTCCAAACAGGGTTTCAGTCTCAAACAAAACCATCCAGATAAACTAACTTCTACCAGCAGTCAGTTATGACCATAGGTGGGGCACGGCTCTGCACATCCCTGGGTTTGAGCCAGCCCTTGCTGGTCCCTGTAAAGCCCCTTAAGGAACTGAACACACTGTGCTCTTTGCAGGAACGGGACAATAGCTATGTGAATGCCTTCGATAACAAGCATCCTCCAGCTACTGAGGCTAATGCAATAAAGTGAATTTCATTTTGGCATAAGAAAAACCAAGGGAACAACATGATGTATTGGCAAAATTTTAATTATGTGAGGCCAAAGAGGCAGCTTAAAAGAGTTGGGCCTTTATTAATCGGGTAACAGTGATGCTGCATTTCAAAACAGGCTTAACACCTCCTAATTTCATTTCAGTGCTGGTGAAGCTGAGTCAGCTAACAAAGCCTCTTCTGGATCAGGCACGTTCAGAGCAAAGATATTCCTTGCCTTCATGAAAATGTTTTCCTCCCTTTAGTAAGGACACTAAGGGGGAAGGGGGGGGAGAAAGGACGACCCCTTCTCTCCTTTAAGCCTGCCAATATCCTGTGCAGCTAGAGCTAAGGGTAAAGAGGGTAAGAAGCATCATAGTATTCAAGGAAATCCCTTAGATAAGGGCTATTATATTTGCAACACTGGTGGAGGCAAAGGAGTATTTCCCTTTCCCTTATAAATGGAGATTTGAAACAGTGAGTTTCCCAGAGTCAGAGTAGGTCGGTGTGACTAGGAATGGACCTTGCCATTGCAGCAGACCACAGACTCATCCTCCCATTACCCTGTACCCCATGCTAACTGATCATCTCGTCCTTGTTTCTCCAAGTACCTTTGCCCTGCCCTTTACTTTAGGGAGGACAAAAATGATCTCTCAATTGCTGCAGTGAAAGCAAGCTCCTGCTACCAAGGAAGCTGCCCTAGAAACAGAGTGAAAGCTGGCATGTAAACTAAGCTGTGCCAAAGAGCCCCAACCACTTCTTCCACATCCCAAAATCAGCTCAGGAAGGCAGCCATTCCAGTCAGACTGGGCAGCCCTGGGCAACAAAGCCGGTTCCTTTCTTTCTTGTGAATGAACCAGTGAATGTGAATGGAAAGTTCCATTCATCGTAAGCTCTGATTTTACTGGAAACCTAAATAGCCCAGCACCCAAGAAAGTTCATCTGTGCAAAAGTTTGTTTTCCTATCCATGTTGCACATACCTACTTCTCAATCACATGTCTCTTCCATGTTCTTAACACAGTATGTACTACTGTACATGCACACCATACAACTCTATCAACACTATTATCCTGGGGCGCATTATGGGACCTGAGGAACAGCCATGGCCCAGATGCAGAGCCAGCCTGGACCTGCCTGGGCTCATTAGTAGAAGTACAGTATTGCTGGAACGTGACTATATTGTTGGCTTCACAAGACCATCCTGGCTCTGAAAGCAGCTCAACTTCTGCTTCCTACTGAGAAGCCGTTCTATATTAGTTCTGCTACTTGCAGAGTATCTTGTTTCAGTTGCCCATGTTTATGAAAAGTTAAGGTTTCAGTAACTTGACAGAGGACTTGAGGCAGATTCTACAATAAACGGACTGTGGTAGGCCAAGTTCTTTATTTTTGTATTGCTTTCATTCTGTTTGGAGACAATTTTAACCCCAAGGCTAACGATGAGAACACAGAGTCAGATTTTTATAGTAGCAGTAATTCTGCATCCTCAACTACGACATTTTCTATCCGTGGAAACTATAATGCTAAACCTGTGTAATAGCTCAATAGTTGATAATACAGCATACACCTCATTTTCCATGACAAAAAGGTATAGTGATAGCAAGAAGCGCTGCAAACCAACCGTAATATACTGAAACAGGACTTACTTTACCAGGATTGGCACTTAGTACAGGCTTATATGGTTCATTTACATGGTACAAAAGATAATTGTGAAATGACTGGAAATCTAATATGGAAGAACATAACTGGGCTTGCTGGAGATAGATAGGTGGTCATTTATGAAAAGTAACCATCAGAAACAAAGGTTGGATTGTCTTCTTGGTTTCACCAAGGTAAAGCAGCATGATGATGACAGCAAAGAAATCACCAGGTATTTACTGTCCAAAGGGCTCAGGCTGATTTAAAGCAAGTGTTTCAAGAGGTAGCTTTTTTGGATTCTGCCACAGTCCTTGCTGGTCAACTGGAATTTTAATATTCTCATGTCTAACTGAGGTCCAGAATTTTCAGAAAGTAACTGATCCTGATGAATTACTTGTGTTTTTCCAGCCAATAATTTTGGTAATTATCACACATTACTTTGTTCTTCAAAAATAGATTTCTGCTATCCTAAATAGAGGAACTGACTGAACTTGTCATATCAGGTCCATTTCTAGCATCAAAATAAGAAACTTTAAGGGTCTAGGCAGACATCTCAATTTTTTTTTTCTTTCTGATGCCATTTTATTAAAATGAATTAAGTGACAATCCTCCACCCTTGCAAGAATGCCCAGTTTGCACATCTGTAAGGCACAGAGCCCAAGGCAGTCTACCTGGCTGCTATATGCCTGGAGTATGCAGATGAGACACACTGAGAAAAAAAGTAATTTCTTTGTAACAAGACACTGAGTCCTTTGTTATGGGGCTTGCAGATGCTCTGCTATCAACCAGAGGTCCTAAGCTAGGAAAAAATAGTTACAGCAAATATATTAGGTTACCTAAAAGACAGTAGCTGCTATAGACCAAACATTTCACTGCCAATTCTGCCAGCTTAGAAGTCCAGACTATTGGGAAAGAAGCCACAAGAAACCCCTTTCTTATTCCAGGTGTGAAACAGGTCCTTCATAAACGTGTTGTGTTGCCCACTGCAGTGAGAGACAGCTTATTGTGACAGGAGGATACAGCAGACGTGAGAGGTCAAACGCTTTCCATACCTCAGGATCAAACATCTTTCATCCTCTGTTCAACATTTTTCATTTTCAGAGCTCTCAGTACAATAGGTGTTGAACTCTTCTGAAAATCACTAGGTACCTGTCCACCAAGAACTGCTAAGTACTTTTCTAAGTTCATCTGCTTCCAGATCAATCAGTATTTCATAAACAGTGTATCAAAGTTCAAGTATAACAATTGTGGGCAAAAAGCCAGTAGAAGCATAACAAAAAAAATTCCAGTAATACATGCATTAACTTGACCATATATCACTAAACTTCTTTATATGCCCAAACAACCCACAAACTAACTGTGGTTAGTTTTACAGAGAATGATATGCAATCATAACAAAGAAGAAGCATACAAGTCTCATATTTTTAGCAATTCATAAAGAACAGGAGAACCTCAGCCCACCTTTACCTTTCCTGGGAAACAGACCTCCTTCCCTGGCAGAGTGTCCCAGGGCACTCACGTGAGCCTGGAAGCAAAGTGTGAGAAAACAACCCACTTGATCTCATCCACTTCAAAATCCACAGACGTGAAACACTTCTTCAAGTGAAAACACTCAGCACCAAATTGGCATAGGGACTGCTGCTTACCTGTGACTGAGGAACCACTCATGTTGCAAGAGAGCTTCAAAAAATGTATAGTGGAGTAATAAGGGGGAAAAACCCCCCTCAAACACAGAGTAGAGTAACTACACCCCCTTAACTGAGAGTTCATTAGAGCATGGCTATAAAACATCTGGGAGGGTGGTTGCAGGATGGAGGGGGCAGTGCACAGCTGTCAGTGATTCTGGGCTCTTCATCAGCTAAAAGGATGGTCCCCCTCCACCAGCAGCTGTTGGGGGAAGATGGAGTGAACCACGTGAGGAGCTGTTTGCACCTGGAATACCTGACCAAATGAATAGCTCTAAGCAGCAAAATAGAACCCCTCTTTAGATCTAGCAATATGGGGGGGGGGGGGGGGTGTCTTGGGGTGTGTCTTTCACTGTGATATAGAGTAATTAGAACAGCTAAAACTGAGACATGGTTGCTGACCTGATTTCCAATACTAGCTTGATCTTTGGTATTTTATTACCAGCAGTGCGCCAGCCTGAGCTGCAGGACAGCACAGACGAGGTGCAGAAATAAAACACAAGCGCATACGTTCCTTTGGGAGATTTTCCTTCAGTCTCTGTAAGAACAGACGAGACGTGAACGAGTCTCCCTTCAATACTGCAGATCTGCCTGGGAGCAGAGAATTCCTGGAAGAAGAAAGCTGATCTCTCTAGGGGAAGATTTCTTTTTTTCAAATGACATTTAAAGACCACATGGCCCATTTCTATTTTAGATACAATAGCTAAGCAATAATATTAATGCTCTGAATTTGCACTTCCCACTAGCAGTCCTAGCATGCCTGACAAACATTTAAAGTGGGCTTTTCCAGAGCATCTGTAGGAATTAGCAGTGTAAATCACAGAATCTGTAATGCTTTAAAAGAAGTTGCACTCTTAATGTTAACTTCCTCCTTGTGGTGCTTCTGTGCCTTTGATGTCATCAGGGCCAGGGTTCTCAATGTTGTAAAAATGTGTGCCTAAAATTGGGAACCAGATTTAGGCACCTAAATAAATACCTAATTCAATAAAAGTAACCTGTTTTTTTGAGGGCTTTTTTCATGCTATTGTTGTGTCCCAAGGAAAAATCCCTCTCTTTACAAGATGACTTAAAGTTTGCATCTTTTCAAGCCTCAGGGTGAACTTTATCCATTAGCTGTATGAAGAAACATCCCTAAATAAATTTGCTTTTTTATTTTCAGAGTTATTCAGGGACATTTCATGCCTCCACAAGCCTGTTTGCACTAACCGTCACAGCTCTAAAATTAAAAGCATGAGTGGGGAGGTGAAGCTGGGTGCAGAAACCTGGAGCAAACCCAGCTGGGGCAGCAGTGTACAATGCAGCAGGTTGCATTTTAACCAGGTGGCTGCACAATGAAAACTAAATCTAAGAAAAGGTGACAGGTTGAGCCCTGAGTCTTGCAGACTGCCATTTGGGAAAGTGCTAACCAAGCACTTAGCTTGCACCAGGTTGTCTCCCTTACCTGCTGGGTCCGGGACACTGAATGCCTCCGTAAGAGGACAGTGCTGGTACAGGGGCATAGAGACGTTCCTTCCTAGAAAGTGCTGACTTTCCCTGCCATTGCCCTGAGGGGTGACTCTGCTCCTTCGCTTCCCACTGACCGAATAGCTGAGACCACCGTGGGGATTTCTCAGCCACCACTGTAGCAGCCAGGCACAGAGCAATGCTAATTTATCACTGAATTTAGAGGCAGTGAGCTGCTGGCTTCCCTGCGGTCCTCCTTGCGATGACCACAGGTACAATCTTTGCTAGAAAAATGATGATTCACCATCTATCAGAGGCAGTGGCTTCGGCTGCTCTGCTGGATCAGAGCTCTGCACTAAGCTGGGAGCTCTGGTGGGAGCCAGACCTTTGCCAGGCTAATTTATATATTTTGTCAGCATGCTGGAAAGGAGCCTTTGGATATATTTTCAGCTCATGTCAAAACACCACACATGTTATTCTGATCCCAGCACTTACGTTCTAAAATGCTTTAAATCTGCTTTCATATTTGATATTTTTAAATAAAGAGTGTTTACATATACAGTACCATGGCGACAGGAAAATAAAAATAAAGAGAAAAAATCCACTAGTACATCAAACTCTATTTAGAATACATACACCATTAACATATCTAAATTAATCAGTAGGGTCCAGATGTCTTGTGACTGCCATTTCAATCAATAACAGAATAGGTATGATGATAAATTCCCATTACAAATACCTTATAGATTTTAAGGTCTCTGCCCAGTTCATCAACATCTGCCATATAATTAACCCCAGAGAATGTGAATCAATCTCTTTTTCCAGCACCATCCAACATCATCCCGCCGGGATGAGCCCCCACTCTCTGACCACTGCTGTTACGACGCAAACTAGAGCCCACATGAGGTGATGATGCTTTCTCATGACTTGCTGTTGAGACCATTGAGGCACCCCGACCTGCTGGCTGGCCCCACTTTGCTGGCTGCTGCCATTGCCATCTTTCCTGACGTCTCTCAGACCTCAGGCAGGAGTAGGCTCAGGTCCAGATAAACCACTGCAGCAACCCCGGTCCCCTTTCTCGAAGAACTGTTGACCATGCTTTCACGTGAGTGGAGCTCTCGGTACTCTAGTCACACAAACAACACAAGTACATGCATTTTATAACATGAACATTCACGAAACATAAATAAATATCCTTAAGAATTTCCCAGCATCGAAGCAAAAACTTACTTTCAGGAGAGTTCTATTTTAAAAGATGAGAAACCCAGGGAAAAAAAATAATTTAAAAAAAGCACTGCTCCATGAAGACAATTTTTATTGAGCTCTGAAAGCAAATTGACTGCACTTGCAGGCAATACTTATTAAAGTCTGGTAACAGGATCGAGAACGCAACACTCATCTTCCTCCCACTGCCATTTATTATGGGGTTGCAGACTACAGTTCTACTACTCAGATCTTAGCTATTGAAGTCAGAACCCCCGAGGGCTGTAAAAAGTTGCCGCTGTCATATATAAATCAGTCTTCATAAAAATGACATGGTTTGACATGTAGGGATAATATTATAAGGTAACTACCATGGAGGTTTCATGCTTGGATATGTTCAAAAAGATGTTTCTCTTTATCCCTGGCCACAAATAGTTGTTGATGGTTTCTTGTCAGCTGTTTGAAAGCCTTAAAGAACTGCTATCTCTGCTGGGGTCTGCTCCTTGGCTGAACTTTTCATTAACCTTTGATCGTTCTCCGGAGCATTTTTTTACTGAGCAACTGCAGAATTTCAAGTGCTACAATGCATTCGTATGTGTGGGGGGGAGAAGAAGAGGAGGTGAAGATTTTTTATAGACGTACATCTTGTACAAATATACACCCGAGTCCTTAACTCTGAACAGGGCTAGAGAAAACACAAATGGGATCTTCTATTTTTAAGATTTTGCAAAATCAGATATGAGAATAAAGAGGATTTATTGTCCCCAGTTAACTTACCTCTCATCTAGCCTCTTCACCCCAGGGAAAAGAACAGGAATGGTTTAAAAGGACTTGTCATCCCTATACTCAGGGCAGCATGGAGGTCTCCTGTGCAGGCACCCTGGAGACAGCCCGGCTTCCCCACAGAGGTGCACACTGGGGTTTGGACAGAGCCTGGTATGGGAAGGTGGAGGTGCTGGAAGACTTCAAGCACTGCTGCAGTCTTTGGGAGCATTGGGGGTCGACCAGTCCACAGGTCAGTTCAAAAGGGCATGGAGATTCCAAAATCCAGCATGCTTCCCTGCCCACTTTGGCTCCGAGGTATGGTGCGGTTTCTCCCCCTTCACCATGGCAAGGTGGTTTTAATCCATGTCTTGTCTCAGACTGCCTGCCTGCCTCACCTCCAGCAAAAGCCTGTCCTGTCCTTGCTGGGCTAAGCAGACAGAGAAGCTCAGGAAACATGGTGGGTTTGATGCTGCTGCTCTCCAGCCCTAGCTGAACTTTGCAGATGCAACTGGTAATGCAAATATTAATTATTTAACCCCGGCCCTTGTTCTCTGCTGAGGTGATAAGCACCAGCAAGGCTTTGTCTCTTCACAAAATCTCAGGTTTGCAAAAAGCTAAAGTTTTATACACACAGAAATAGCAACCATCTACAGCAGGCAGTTTGGAAATGATGGGCAAGATGCCTGCTCCCCTCCTGGGACACTTGCTGTGCCCCATGGTGGCAGCTGGTTGGCAAGACTGGCCATCGGTTTGCCAGCAACGCTGCCTGAAGGCAGCGGGACAAAACCCCTATGGAGGGGTCTGCACAGGTGTCACAGAGCTGCAGCTTTTTGGCATTATCCCCAAAACACTGGACACATGTTCATTCATTAGGTGGAACAGCTCATTAGAGTGCTGTGGATGCAAATACCCATTGTGATACATTTTACCTTTTGTTCTGCTCCTTTGCAAGTTTAACTTAAAGGATTTTCTCCAAAGCAAACACACTCCACTAGCATTTGTTCACAGAGGTGCTTTTTTGCATTTAATTCTCTTCCTGTGATATCGCAGTATTCACCAAGCTCTCCACAAGTCATTTTTAGCATCCCTTTTCCTCCCAACAGCCATGCCAAACAGCTTGCAAATTCTCACTAGTTTGAAGCATGGGGTAAACTTGCAAGCTGGCAGCTATACCAAATTTTCAAAAATATGGAGCAGCTATGGCCATGATTCTTCCTGCTCGCTCCTGTTTTGCCAAAGCAGGTTAATTGCTTCTTCGCGCAAGCTGTCACCCTGGTGCCAGAAATGCCATTGGGTTCGGTGCATGCTGGGAGCCGTAGTCTTTTGGGAGATTTCTGTTTGCAAGGAGAACATGAGACTGCAGTTCAGCTTTGAAGGCTCGCCCTGATTTGTATTTTAGATGCTTGTGTTTTGTTTCACTGAATGGGTTTCTCTGTACCAAGGATATAAATCTCCATATGTATCTATGAGTACAGGAGTGTAATGAATTTGAAATACCTGAAAATAAACATGGCTCTTCTGTGCACAGCAGCTCTGCTGTTTCCAAAGAGGATTAAATAAATAGCAGCATGTTACTTAATCATAGCAAAATGTAGAAGCTGAATTGATTTGGGGATTTAAGGGTGTTAATTTTGTTTGGGGAAATGCCTAAAGAGAGTGCCCTTAAAGATAAATAAATGGTTCTGGTCTCTAGCTGGCTGCTTGAGAAATATATAAAGGTTTCAGGTCAGGTTTTTCACTGCTCGCAGTCGTTGCTTTGGGCAGTGCCCATGAGCAGCAGCAATGGCCATTAGCAGTGTCTGAAGATGTGGTTACAAGGACGTGTTCCCCATCTCCATGCTGGATGCATGTGTTTTTAGAGCCCTGGTTTTAATCCCCACGGATCGAATTCATGGGGCAGCCCCACACACAGGCACACGTGAGGGGATGGAAACTCTATGTGTGGGCAGAAACAGGTCAGGAAGGTGGGAATGTCTCAGATTGGCTTGGCTGCTAGAGAAAATGCTTGAGTAACTGCACCCAGAGCTTATTTCTGAGGGGGAAAAAGGATCTATTTTAATGATGTATTTGATATGAAAGGGCACGGTGCTTCAGTGCATAGCTTGCAATAAGAGGAAAGCAGATATGACAGCTGAGGCTTCGCAATGTTAGAAATAGGCCTCTCAGACTCTAAGACAAGAAAAACAAACACTGGAGGACAAATTTATGGCTAGAATAATAGACTGGTGGGTTTGGGGGGACATGCTTGAAACAAGCTTCCCTTGACAGCTTCTATATTTGTCTTGCGCTGCCTAATTTTCATGCAGCGTCCCCACCCCCTCAAACTCCTCAGCTCTAGGTAGAGCTGGAGGTTTAACTAATTCCTTAAAGTGCAGCTAAACTGTCTCGGGAATTATCATCGCAAGTGCGTACGCCGTGCTGCGGAGCATGAGACAACCACTTCGATACAACTTGGGTTTGCTGTGGTATGGAGAAGGGCTTGTGGGATGCTTGGGATGTTATCGGTTAAGGACCAGAACTAAAATACTCAGAAAAACATTCGAACAAGGTAGCAAAGTATTTATTTGGTCACTGACAAAAAAAGTCAGCTTGTATTCAGGGAGTCATGGAAATGGGAAACCAGTTTCAGGATCTGAGCTGGGTATATCAGGACACTGTTACCTATATTTATATATGGGAGCAAGAGGGAGAGATATTATATATATATATATGTATATTTGGAGTTGCTTGGTTACTCAGGCAGTTTGACAGTCAGGCACAGCTTGGCATTTTGTGCCTTTGGGAGCTGGGTAGGACGTGGGGAGCTGAACAAGTGTTTGGTGGCAACGGGAGAGGAGGATTTCATCCCCACTGCCCTTCCCTGCCAGGAGCTCTCCTCTTCCACTGGTTCCCCCCAGACACGTCATGTTGCTCTGTGTTACCATTAACCCCAGAAATTAATTGATGGTAGCTCTTTCTAGTACATTCAATATTCTATTTTCTTTGGTTATGTTTCTCTCTTCATTTTATCCCATCGAGCCCTGGGGACATTGTTAGTGCTCAAAGTCACTTAACCTTCCCTGTCTTAAAAGTGACCTATCTCTATCTGAACACTCTTTTTTTCACACACTGGCCAGTCTTGCACTTTTAACGGCCTTCTAAATTACATTAGAAGAAATTGCACCAGTATGGATTTCTTGCACTAAGCTTTCAGTTTCTTCTCAAATTATTTTCTCTCCAAGAATTGTATATCAGCCTTTACTTGCCAAAACCTTAGTTTCAGGTTACTGGCTTTCTAGACACATCTCTTGATGAACTAAATGATTTAGTTTCTACTAAATGTTCTAGTATTAAATAGAATATCACTCCAATTTTAAACATTCCAACAAATTCCTTGCATGTTGTGGCCTTTTTAAGTAACAAACAGTTGTATTTCCATATAACCATGCAATGCTTTGTAAAGAAACTGTGTCATTTTCTACAATTTTGCAAAGTTGAAGGGGTAGAAAAACTACCAGAATGACTGCTGAATAAATGACGGTACAAATAAAACAGCTCAAGCATACCACACACTCAACTTTCATCTTCTCCTGGATTTTGATAGACAGATTTCCATTTATATTTCTTTAGTATCTGGACCCACCATAAAATTTTCTGTTATCCTTGCTCAGTTTTTGGTTGTTTCTACAAAAGAGGGGCACAAGATTTTCAAAGAATGTTACCATATTTCTTCTCCTGCAAAGACTCACACATTTATTTAATCCAGATACTGTGAGACCTCTAACTGGTTCTCATTTTCAGGATTGGGGCCTAAGTATTTCAAGCTGTTTCTTTTGTCTAACAGATAGATCAGAATACAACAGAACTCCTCCAAAAATGAAAAAAACCTCCATCATAGTTGGAATTACTGAAGGTTTGCTTTTGTTTCCTAGCCTTCTTGGGGATCCAAAGCCAGTGAGTCCACTGTTCTTCCAGTTTTCGCCCTTGCCATTATAACTGGTTTTCAGTAATAAACGCACTGTTTCTAACAAAATGGTTTATTGCAGTAGTGGCTATTTACAGCCAGGGGAATATATTTGGCTGCTCTTTCTTCTACTCTCTCTGGTTTCCTATGACTCCAAGGAGACTGTCCATATCGTGTTATCAAAGCAGAAACAGTGTTTGTGCACAGGCAGTCAAACTACTTAAGGTTCATTTTAGTCTTCCCGGTTTCTAGGATTACCCATACGCTTGTGATGAGTTTCTCTGTTGGACAAACCTGAACACGATGCTGCAGACTGTGGCAGGAGGGAGAAGCCCAGAAACTGCCCGAGACACCGGTGCCCTTTACCGACAGCACACCTAGCAGGGAGCTGGGCCCCCTGCATTACCTTCCCAAGCAAAGAACTGTATGTGCAAGAGGACACTTTGCTTTGGCAGTATTTAATCTGGGGTTTCGCTCTTACTGTGTACGCTGCTCCGTTTTCATGTTAGAAATGAGTTAGTGCAATGGGCTCTGCTTCCAGAGCCGAGCCAAGGAGATCGAAGCTGATGCTCCATTCCAGGGGGGCACAACCAGCCCCTGGGGACATCTCACCCATGTGGTGGGAAGTCTGACTGTGCCTGAGGACAGGTGGTGTCAGCTGTAATCTTTATGACAGAGTTTTCAGTCATGTCTTCCTTAAAACCAACCTAGGATGTAAGCTTTTTAAGATGAGGTTTAGATAAAAGACCAATACTTTAAAGGCTTGACGATGCAGGACTATTTCAGTATACTTTCATGTCAGGAAAGCCTGAAAATATCTTGTCTTTTTTATAAAAACCTCTGTCTTACATAACTCTCTCTCCAAAAATATACTTAAGCCTTTCAGTAACAGCAACCAAAAGCTAATAGAAAGTGAGTGCATCAGCTAATCTACTGTTGTGTTAGGTAATTTTATATATTGGCTTGCTAAATAATAAGGTAAAATAAATTACTTCCTATCAAATGTTTCCTGAATGCATTTCAGCCAGAGCTTATTGTTATTTATTCATCTGTTGGATTGCATCTGTAAAAGCCAAAGCTGTTTCGAGAGCGTATGTGACTGGAATAGTCTAAATGGAGAAACCGTGAGTTGGGAATGAAGCCAGCAAGTCATTAATTAAGGAGCTGAACAGTTTGCAGTCAGACTTGTGTATCATGAAAACCACCTAAAATCAGTTACTGTCTTCTTCCAGTTGCAGAGGTGTCACCATTTGCATGTCACCCGATTAGCGCAGCACTCGGAGCAGAGGATTGCCGACCACGGTGCTTTGGGCAGGAAACCGCTGCAGTGGACGTGCAGCTCTTTGTGCTCGAGGTGTAGGAGTCAGAACACCAGCGTGGCTGCTGAGCAAGGCGGTGTGTGTGCAGAAATGCTGTGACACAGAAGTGTCGCGTTCAGGACTGCCTGCGGGATTTGATCTCACGTGCGGTCTCAACTTTCTCCCATCTCATCTGACGAGGCTGTGCAGGGCTCAGAGGACAGCTGCAGTGCAAAGTATCAGGTTTCTGCTTCTTGCCTGATGTGGCTTTATCTTTCTATAAGGTATACAGTGTTCTTTGCATGCTATCCACGGTGCCAAGCCTGCATTTCTAGCCACATCTAATGGCCCCCATTGCAGAAACAGCTGAGGTGGAGAAGGAAAAGCGAATGACGTAGCAGCTGTACTTTAAAACTAAAACCATTTCAGGTCCTCCAGGTTACTTTTCTGGCCTCTCTCAAAGAGCCTCGTGTAATGCAGTCAAGAGAAATGTGCCTGGCTAGCACAACTGGCTTTTTCTGTGTCACTACACTTGTAACACTTTTGACTGCAGTATCAAAGTGTGGCTCATACCATTTCAACAGCAATAGAATTATGTATTTAAATTATACTTTATCTTTAATTATCATTTGAAATACGTACAGTTACTTAGCCAATTTGCATTTGAAAATGATGAAGTGGAAGATTCACGGGAGAACAACAGCTGCTCAAACAAATGAAAAGCATTTTCTTCTTTTATTTACCCTGGAACAATAAGTGTGGATACAGCATCTGGTCCTCCACAAGGTCTTTGCTTCTTACCCAACTTCCAGCTGGAATGACTGAGAATCAATGGGATCTGCCGACCTTCCTCAAGGTCTCCAGTGATGCCACCCAAAGCAGAACAAAGCATCCTAGCTGGATGCCTTTTATGCTAATCCCTGAATCGATACATTTCCAAGATCATTATTGGGCTTTCATGCGCTGCCAAAAGATTGTGTTCCAGCGATTCTCTCATTCCCTGTGTTGGATATCCTTTGGAGTGTTCTATGTTATAAATCATTTTAACTTTCATTGTATATCGTGCTCCTCCTGTGTAATAATCAGGAATGTGGGAAACCATTTCTTCATATCTTCCCAAACAGAGACTGGAAAGCTCTAAGATAAAGAAAGATGGAAGATGAAGTTGCAGCTAAAGTCCTTTTGAGTCCTCGAAGTGAAGGCAGTGTGTTTGAAGGATGCTACCGTGGCCTTAGCTCCTGCAGCATTCCTGTCTGGAAAAGCAAGGTTTCTTTGGTTGCCTAACATAAAGGCACCTGGATGACAACTTCCCATGGCCGAGATATTTATTTTGTGTTAAAAAAACCCAATGACATGCTAAGACTTCAACATCTTACAGGACAGGAGCACGTTGCAAATATTCATCTATTCACAGAATGGACAAATCCTCCACCGACAGCTCTGAACCTGCACCCTCGAGGCGCTGGCTCTTGGCAAAAGACCCGTGGGAGGTACAATCCTGTCTTCTCCTGGGACATCGCGGAAAACAAACTGCCTGTTATTGTGAGCGAGAACAAAGTATGGGAGAGCAGCAGGCACCTTTGTCTTCTAATTAGCACCAATGGCTAAAGCTCTTTAGAGAAGGGACTTTCCCACTGTGTGTTTGCACAGAGGGAGCTGATCCGATGAGGGCAGCTGAATGCTGCGGTATAAATAATGAACTACACAATAAACACTATGAGACTGGTTCAGTTGAGGGAGAAAAATAAACACAGCAAACAAAGAAACATCATGTTAGTTAGAAATCCCATGTCAAGACCCAGCAGAGATTCTTACCAACTTCCTCAAAGAGTCCAGACTGCAAACATTATTCCATAAGTATAAAAAAATACTTTGCAAACCAAACTTTGCAATGTCTGACGTCTGCCCAAAGGGCAGAATGAGTGCAGATTTCCTTTTCTATCTGTATTCACAGTGTCTAATGTAAGCCTGACCTTTTGAAGAACCGGCTTTGCATATTCTTTCCCAGTGGCAGTGAAGAGTTACTGCTCAATCTCTCCTCTAGCAAGAAAAAATTAACAAAATATTTATTTCTGCAATGGTTGTATATTAGCCAACCAGGGAACCTGGTTGTGCAGGGAAAATATTTGTGTAATAAACCATGATAAGGGCTGTGAATACCGCCAGTGCTGCAGCGCTCTGGGCTCAGAGCCACTCTCCTGGCTTTGGATGCTGCTATTGATCTAATCTGTAGTGAGATGATCACAGGAGACGCTCCTTACATTATTTAGCTTGGAGTTGGGGTTGGATGGGGATTTTTTTTTTTTAGCTTTCTTCTTTATTCTTCATTTCTGTTATTATTAATATACACGTTGTTAACAAATTTCACAGGCAAATGGCTCACCTCTCGTGACACATTATTAATCAAGAGCGATGAAGATGCTGCATTCCTCATACGTTCAAGCTACGTGACCAAACCCAAGTTTGCAAACTACTTGCAGTGTAATGCAGAGATTAACCACAGCAACACACAGGCGACGAGGGCACGCAGGAACATTTTGCGGGGCAGGCAGCAATGCAAGCAGGGTCCCCTGATTCCTACATAGCTCTGAGCTGAGCAGGAGCCAGCGGGTCTACTTTATGCAGACATATAGAGGAGCTAGCGCCAGGGAGGATACAAGAGATGCCAGCCTTTCAAGAGATTGATATCTGACAGGGGAAAAAAAAACCCCAACACCCAGCAGAAAAAGATCTGACATTATGATGCCCTGCTTTGCACAGAAATGTGATACTGGCTGGCTGTTCGTCTGCACATGGGTGCTTACCAGTTCTGAATTGGTGAGCATTCTCGGCATGCTGAACCCATTTGGGTCTGGCATTCCTGCCCCTGCTGCCCTCCAGCCCAATTCACTCAGTTTAGGCATCTCAAGCAAGATTTTGATGACAGTTGCAATCGTAGCATTAGAGATGTAAGGAATAAACAGACCAACTCTCAATGGCTCTACTAGTTTTTTTGTATTTTCCAAACAAGCATTTTTCACTGGGACTCATCCTGGCAGCAAGAAAATCCACAAGGAGATTTTCAGAAGCAAAGGATGAAGTTCAGGCTCCAAGGAGGTCCCTCCTGACCGGGTTACTGAGCCAGCAGGCAGCCCACAGCCCAGCTCCGTGGAGATGGCAGGCTTTGTTTTCCCATCTGCTCCCAGGTAAAAGCGGGTGTTGAGCAAGAATAAGATGCACAACTGAGGTATCACAGTTTAATGACCTCTCACACTTCATCTTTTGGCTTTTTGGAGGAGTTTAATGTCATGAGGGGCATACAGCATCTAGCTTAACAGGACTCTGGACATAGCAGTTAATCTGCGATACCAGCTGTATGGAGGGCACACGGGGCACCCCACCTTCAGTGCTTTCTCCTTTTGTGCTTATTTCCCCCTTTATCCAATCTAAAAGTTGTTCCGAATGAAAATACCTGTTTGCTCTTTGTCTATGGAAGGCCTCAACAGATACCTGTGCTGCCATGCGACCTCCCCTGCACACACACATCCAAAATGTCAAACTCATCTCCCGAGGTTGTCAGAAATAGTTATCATTGTAGCCTGAGCTCTTGAGATTGCTGAACCATCCAAACAGGAGATGTCATCCTGTCACTGTGAATGACAGACAATTATGGCTCTTTCTAGATGCCTGTAATTAATGTTACTTTTTAACTTTGACATGAACATCCAGAAGCCCAGTAAATGGGCAAATCCTTCGGAAGCTTTGGCTTTCTTTTCCTCTCCCTGCTTTGTTACCCTACAGGTCTTTAAATGAATGAAAGAAATCACCAGCTGTTCCCCATAAAACATTCTAGAAGGGAAGCTGAAATGCAGAGCCCCAGACAAATACATGGATAAACATCACAGCTAAGGCTGAAGTCAGGCATCGAGCACACACCATCCTTCCCTGTCAGTGTTCAAACATGAGCAACGTGGAGAGTCGTGCCTCAAAGTTATGTCGTTACCTTGAAAATCAGGATTGACTGCCACCCATCTCTCTCTTTGCCCTGTGCCTCCTAATTTCCTCTGCCATTTCTGTCTTTTATCACCTTTTTGCATCTATTTGTTAACATTTTTGCTCCCAACCTGTGGTGGTAGGTTTTGTTAGGGCAATACAATTTAGTGTGTGGTGGATGCACTATGTCAGCAGTGGGCTCAGGTACCTGAAGAGCGTGGTTAAGAATAATAACTCCCTGCTGCATAACCTGTATTGCTGTTTAGCTACGTGATGCTGAACATCAATCAAAGAAGGATTAGACTCTCCTGGTAATAGATAAACAGCAAAGTGAACAAGATCATCTAAGCTCTTCAAACAAAATGATGTATTTTTAGTCTATGGAAATTCAGACCAAGACTCAGCCACAGAACAGGAAAAAGCAAAACAAAGATTATTGAAAGCTTATGTTTAAACAGTTTCAGCCCAAATATTTACTGATGACACAAAAAAGAAATGATCCTATGTCTTGCAATGAAGAGCTAGACCCTTTAATTGCATAGGAAGCCAGGCTTGAAGAATCAAAAGAGAAAATAAACATGCCCCCTGTAGAATTCACTGTAGAACCTTTACATTTATTTACATTCTCATTTCTCTTTAACCTACATTCCCCCTGACAGAGGGGTTGTTTTGGGTAATAATCCTTTTCATATGGGCCAAGTCTACAAGAAACTATTTGCAATTCATTTAAAATATGGATTTTGGAATCTACTGTAAATCCCTTTTGCTAAGATAAAAAAGCACAGAAAAGAAATAACATGCTGTTTAATCTTTGGGCTCATCAAGTCCTGGAAGATTATTTTGACAGTTAATTTGATGTATTTAACTAAGCTTCCAGTCTACACTGCTTGAAGAAAGCCATCATTTATGACTTACTGTTGTGTAGGAGCATCCCAGATAGATGCAGTGTCTTTTGAAGAAATATTTACAAGGGGAAAGAGCATATATTAATGTTTCCTTGTTGTTCAAGCTCAGTCCTTCCAAAATCCTCAGTGCATCCCGTGTGCCTTTTCCCTGGCTCATAATGGCTGTTTCTGCCCCGGGGGAGTGGCAGCCCCGGACTGCCAGTGGGCAGCCAGCCTGGGGTACAGCCTGCAGAAGAAGTGGTGGCAGAGCAGCTTCTGCACTTCCATTTCACCCCTTGTTTCTTTAACCGAAACATTGCCACATAAAGTGATGCTGCTTCGGGCCTGAGAGAGGTCCCCTGCCCTGCAGTGGTTTAACTGGCCTTGTCCCTACAGAGACAGGTAGAGGCTGTGGCTGCACAAAGTACAATTTTGCAGAATTTCTTGCTGCAGGTTTGCTCATTCGGGCTTTAGGAGCGGAAAGGCAGCAGCCCCCATGCCCTGACAGCTCTGACCACAGGAGGAACGGAATGGCTCTGAGCTCGGGTGCAAGGAGGGGAAGGTTGGAGCAGCAAGGCTGGGGACACATCCTGGTCACCCCAAAAACTGCCTTCCTTCCCTGGGGAGCAGCTTTTCTAAGGTGAAGCTTATTGCTGTGTGAGATGCCAGGACTGTCTCCTGGAGCCCATGAAGGCTCCCGGGCACTGAGCACTGCTGCAGTAGCTCACTGCAGGTCAGAAAACAAGGGAGACTTTTGTGTTACAAATAACAAGAAGTAGGTCAGATCCCACAAATGCAGACAGGGAGGAAGGCGCTTGTGGTTTATTTACAGTCATCTTCAGGAACAGCTTCATAAGAAGGACTAAAAGCCCTAGAAGGACTGTGCTGAAACGTGGTTACCTGGTCCCTGCTGGGGTGCTCGCAGCTGGACGTCGCTTGCAACCAGCACGATCTCCTTGCATGTACAGACTGCTCCAGGGCAGGAGGCCCACTGCCACACTTGTGTGATAAACTCCAAAAATAAACCGCATTGGACTGCAGGAGCTGAGGTCAGACCCTTCACTTGGTTTAACAGAGCTCCCTGCTCGCAGGTGATGCTCTGTGGACCAGCCCATTGAACACCCTCACTGAGAGAAACATTTCTAGGCATACAGAAGCAGGCCAGGGTCAATTTGTGGCTCATTAGTATTTTTAAAATCCAGCCAATGAAGCCTTGTTATTCCCTCCAGCTCCTTGGTCTTGAGGCCTGAGGAAAGCAGGGGATTGCCCTGCGATTTAACATGGTTTGGGTTGTGCCTGGCACGGCTGTGGGGAGGGGACACGATTGCACCAGCCCAGGCTGGTGACTGAAAGCTACCATGTCCCCCTGCTCCCTGCCTTACTGCAGGCTCAGGCTCGTTCATTTGCCATTTATACCCCTATACCACCCGTTTCAGACAAACTCATCCCATAGTCTCAAGGTGCAGGTAGTGCTGCCCCGGGAAGCAAGGATCCACAGGGGAGGAAGGCAATATCGGCTGCCTCCTGCAGCTCTGCACTTTGCAAACCAGCCTTCATTTCATTTTCTCTCTTCACAGACAGAGAAAAGGGGATGCAGAGAGCAGGGGAGACTTGGGGAAATGGCCAGCAGCAGAACAGAGGTGGCTCTCCTAAAGCCCAGTCAAATGCTTTATCCCCTGACTGCATTTTTGGGTATTTTTGGCCAGGAACCCAAATTTTTATCTATGCATGCTCTTGTCCTTCCCTTTCTGAATGTACAATTTAGAAGAAATAAGCCAACAATTTTCCTAGGCAAGGTTAAAACTGTAACACCATTTAATTAAGCTGTTATTTTAAATGTGCTCTGGTGTTTTACCAGCCTGTTGAAGACCTCGTAGCTGATAAATACTTGTCTGCAACCTCTTTCTATATCATGAGAGCATGTTTTAATTACCACCCTCTATCCCATTTGCAGCCAGACAGTTTACAAGCTCTCTGCCGTGGTGCAGATGAACAACAGTACTTTTTGCCCTCCAGATGATGCCAGGCACTCGTGCAGGACGTGGGCTGAACAAAGGCGGCTCCTGGAGAGAAATAATTGGGGGCATGAAACAATTTGCAGGACAGCATCCCACAGCTTGTCTGTTCACAACAGAATAAACCCATAAATGGGCCAGTTCTTCCTATACAAGGAACTAGCTTGGTTGTATCGAGCTAGGATAATAAATAGGAGACAAGTAACTGTGTGTTAATCACATCCCCAAGATTCTTCTGTCTCAAAACCTCAGGGTCAAATGGTTTTGCTGCCAGACTTTGAGCTCCTGTCCCCAAATCACAGCAAAGCTTGAAGCGCAATCAGGTGCAAGTTGCAGAAACAAACCTGGAGGCTCCCAGGAGTGTACCTCATATGTGCACGTTTTTCCTCCAAGCGCCAGAGTGTCAAACAGCTAAAGAGCTGGCACTAGGTACTGCGGTACGTGAACAAGTTGCGCAGCAGCTATTCAGCCTGGCTACAGCTTTCCTCAACAGGAATATCCCCGTTCCTCAAGCCTGGTTACAAATCAGTAACTGCAGCGAGAGAAGCTGAAATTTCTAAGACAGCAAGGCAGCTTTCTCCAGAGCCTGGTTTGGGACCAGTGAGGTTTGGCATGTTCAACCCTCAGCACTTGCCTCCAGTTTGCACCTGCACGAACAGGAAGGGCTGATACCTGCTCACCCCGCGGCATGGAGGTTTACGGGCTTTTTGGGTCCACTCGAATCCACAGCACTCTGCAAAGGGGTAAGATCCTGAGCCTGCCAATGGCAGTACAATTACGCTTGCTTTTTACTAGCCTAACTGAGATCAGAGTAAGGCTTTTTATTTACTGGTTGACTGAGGACTAGTTAACATGCCATGGCACTGAGAGGCAACCAGGAGACTTTCATTTGCCAGCTGATCCAGGCTGGGTTTGGTTTTGCATCACCAGACTGTAAGCAGGGCTGTGAATCCAGTGAGGGACAGGTAATCTGCTGTAAATGATCTCCTCTTCCCTACCAGCATCAGCTGAGTGACCCACAGTATTCCCAATCAGAGAGTTACCAAATTCTTACCATAACAGAAGTGTGTAGTATTAAAAAATAATTGCTTTTTTCTCATTATTCTTTATGACTTAACAACTACTTGTCTGCAGCTTGACTATTATAAAACTACATTAGTGAATGGGAGCTCATTTGCTGCAGTTGACTCGTTTTGTGCCTGATCTAAGCCCACTAAAACATCTTTCTGCCATCTCGAGAATATTTTGGACCCAGCTGTGCTGGTACCAAGCACACTTGAAGCAAGGCAGTGTTGCCTGGCTGAGGAAAATCCCTTCCTAGTGAGTATGCAGAGGACAAAATCATGCTTGACACAATTCTACCAACGTTCAAAGGATAATGCCAGGAAAGGATTGGGCCTCTTCAGTTTAACCTTCACTGTGCGCGTCCTTGGAAAGTACCAAATTGGTTAATCACAGAAGCAGCAAGGAAAAAAAAAAAATCTCATTATAAATATTCACAAGATCACATGCAATCCAGCAAATCCTGTCTAAATGAAGGAAAATAAATTAGGAGAGTATACTGGCCTGCTGATTAAAACTTAACCCACACTCCCCATGATGGGCTGACATTTGCCTGCTCTTCAGATACTGCAATCACACAGACAGCCCCTCTGGCTGCCAGTGACATTAAAGGATGCAGCTGCCTTGATTTTAGGAGGAACAGGTATGATGGGACTGATGCTCCCTGGTGTTTAGCTCCATGCAAGGGAGAAGCCTTTGCCGTGCAGCGACTGCCCAGCGCCCCTTGCCCCCTCCCTCGTCCCTGGGGACAAGCTCTGCTGACACCCTTGCCACGGAGGGATGTAGCTATAGGAGCACAAAGCACCTCACTCCCATTTCAAACCAGGGGAGAGTCTCAATTCAATTCACTTTGCCTTTTGTTAAGCTTCCTCCATGCACGCTGCTGAGCCCTGCCTAGGAAGGGTGGAAAGCCCAAATCCTGCCTGCCCTGCCTGTACCAGGGCAGAGCACCAGGGCAAGGGAAAACCTGCAGGCATGGGCATGGCCGTAGGCACCGGCAGGGCAGGCAACAGCTCAGGGTTGCTTTGCTGATACCAGAGCCCCAGAGAGCTGCGCCGTCCAGTTAGCGGACTTGCTCCTGACATTGGTACCTGGGAAATCTCTTTACATATCAATGATTCCTGGGCTTTAAAAATCTGATTCCCCTTGGAATCACCCAGCCCCTTTGGTATATGCCGATACCTTTTTCTTATTGTTAATAAAAGCAAACCTGTTGGCAATTGCATCACTAGACTCAAATTTGCTTCAAAGACAATAAAATAGGAGGAAAAGGAGTACCCCTTGCACTCCTTACCAAGCCCTGATTAATTTTTCATTTACAATTATTTTCTGTGCAGCACTCGAGAGTTCAGGTAGTAACATTAAAAATTCCCTGTGCCCTCAGCTTTCCCTAATTAAAATTGACAACCCTCATTTTGAACCACAAACATAATTACCCAGTCCTCCTCACCGACTTGATAGCTGAGGTTGTTTGTTGATAATTTATGAGCATCGGGGAAGATGAATAACAAAGCCGAGGCTCTGAGAAACCTCTCAGTTCCTGCCTTTGAAGTCATGAACACGCCAGACGAAGCTGCTCGGAGGAGGCTGTGCATATTGTCCCTTCCCGAGGCTGTGCTGTGCCTCTTGCCCATGAGGGTGACATCCATGGGACGCGTGGTTGCACTCCAAGTGTTGGCAGAATCAGTCTGAATTGCTTTTCTGAACGGTTTGCAGAAACATTAGGGCAAATCCTCAACCCCACCTGCTTTGGGGCATGAAAACTGACGCAGGGGATGGTTCTGGACATCCCGGGAGGAGGAGACATCACTTGTGTGGGTACTTTAGTGTTTCCCTGTGCCTATTTGAGAAGCCCCTTGCCATCACCCCAAGCCAGAAGCCCAGCTGAGCCTGGCTTGCTTTAACAGCCCCGTGCAACACGTGCCAAGCAACTCTTCCCAAGAACAGCGTGAAAAATAGTTTCCCCACACTAGAACATAATAAAACCCATTTTTTCCCCGGTTCTCCAACATTTCCTTACCACCTACAAAACCCCCATGTCTTGGCCCTTGTACAAAATCCTGGCCATAATAAATAATTTTCTGTACTTAGCACTGCGTATCCAAAGACCTCTGTGCACACTAGCGGCTCTCACCAGTGCCCACAGCAGCGTGAAGCCTGTTTGTAGCCAGGAGATGGGAGCACAATGCAGGCAAGGAGCTGTCCCCAGCCAGGAAGGACAACAGTGAGGGGGACAAACGTCACACACAAGTGACATTAACACCTGGGCTGGGCAGCCACAGGGCCAAGCACAGTGCCCCAAACACTGGATATTAAGAGCATCTCTGCTTAGGTGCATTAGTCTTGAATACAGACACTGAAATCAGTCCTTTCTTCTTCCCATAGGAACAGACTACGTTGAAGACCTCTTGCCCCCACACCAAGGTAGGAGGACAGCAGGGACATGGTGGGGAAATGTCTTGCCCGTGCCCGAGCAGCTCTTTGTCCACGGGCTGCACTCCCTCCAGCAGCCCTGGCTTCAGCCAGCTGATGGAGCTCCAGCCAGTGAGCAGCAGCCGTGCTGTGATGGACATCACTTAATCACACCTCATTAAGCAGCAATGTGCATCAAATCTCCTCCATGTCTGCCTGATTGCCTGTACCTGCCTCACCGAGGTCTGGGATGGGACATCAGGGAAGGATCCCACGCCTGTGGACTTGCTCGGTCCAACTCCAGCAGCACCAAATTTGCTTTGTAAATAGGACAAAGCAGCATTGGGCTGAATCTTTTGATGACAGCATACAACAGATGCTAGCGAGCACACACTAGCTGTGGTAGCTTCAGGGAAGCTGATACCTGCAAGGGGCCCTGTAAAACCAGCCCCATGCAACCCATTCATCCCTCATAGTCTGGATTTTGGGGAGTCTGAGTTTCCCACTGCCCAGAGACACAGGTATGCCCAGGGCACAGCGATGCCACTGTCATTCCTGGAGCTGCAGGCAGACAATAGGGCTAACGAGTCCAGCGGGTGCGAGGAGTGTTAATCACACATGTGATGTAGGTGGCTGGCACCAGGTGTCAGCCAAATTACTATTTACATCAGAGGTGAGGGGAAGGGAAGCAGTGAAAAGAAGAACGATGCATTTCAATGACTGTTTGCTGTTGGGGCTATTTAAAGAAAGCTTTTCCCAGCCTTGCTCTTAGGGAGACGGGTAGAATCTCATTTTTGGGATGTGAAACTCAAATGCTACTTAGAGCAGAGTGGTAAATCCTTTTCTCCAAGAAAATCCTCTATCTTTCCTGTGTTTAAAGATGGTGAGAACATGGGGTTGTTTTGTCTATCAGCTCTTGGACAGCCCGACCTACTGCAACTGCCAGGAATGCAGAGACTGGGGGGGAAAAAAAGAGGAAAAACAGAGAAGAGGCTGAAGCACAGAGAGAGGATTATTAGAAATGCATGTATAAATGAAATAGCGTGCTGAGAGCTAGGCAACATCACTGAGCAATGCAAAGTGCAAACAGACAGAGCAAAGCTATACTATTCCCTTTAAGGTCAAAGCTTTCTATACATTCACAGCCAAAGCAATTCAAGTGCACTCTGTTCTCCCCTGGACTTTCCCAAGACCAAAGGCTGTTGTATATCTGCATCTTTAAAGAAGCCGCAGCTCTATCTGTAAAGGGCAAAGGAATCCAACGTGAATTATTTGGTTCTTTCTGCTGCTTATAGGAAATTGAATACATTTCATTGAATACGTGTACCTGCTCATTGCTCCTCTCTGAACTGCAAATAGCATGCAGAGTGCCACTGCTATAAAAAAGAGCATTGCCTCTTTACTGGTTATTCTCCCTGCTAAATTACAGGAGTTAATAAATGAACACCTACCCGGGTAATTTAGACTCCCCTCCCCAGAGCTGGCCCAAGATGATCATAACGATGTTTGGTGGGATTCAGCACAGACCAAAGTACCATCATTTTTCATCTAAGCTCTGTCCACGCTCAAGGGTCCGTTGGGTTCAACATCAATAAACTCGCTATTGCTACTGCGACAGAGGAGTTTGTCCCTAGCAGGGAAAATAATTGCATGATTATTATAATTTGCTTGCAATCCCCCAAAAGAAAGCAAATGTGCTGAAAGAAAAAGGCAGAAGAGAAGTTGCAAAACTTTCAGGAATCAAACACAACAGTCCTCTCTGTTTAGGCTAAGAGTATTTTGCTCTGCTCTCAATTTGGGGTTTTATGAGGTTTGGGTTTTTTCCCCCAAAATTCTTGGGTTTCAAAATGAAAGGAATGTAAAGTGAGAGATTTGAAGAAGAAAAAAAAAAAAAAATCAAAGTGGCTCATTTTGGAAGTGTTAAAATAATGTTTTGACTATCAGAAGAAATTTTTATATGAGCAGCTTGGTGAGGCCAAGAAGAATTCCTGAAACATTTGGATATTGGCAAATCTACTGGAAAAAATTCAGCTTAAAATGCAGCCTATCTCTGCCTCCAGCCAATATGAGGGTTTTCCTCTGACTTCAGGTTTTTCCTGACCTCTGTTTCTCTTCTGCTGTTTTCTCTCAGGTTACTGCTATTTCATCAATAACCTACATGAAAAATGACAAACTGCTGGAGAGCAATTAATATCTATCCATTTCCTTCTGCATTAACAAAATGCTCCATTTACAAAGCAGCTCTGCATGCTAAAATCTAGACACGTGCCATGATTGCGCCCATTTGTCACCAACCCAACCCAACGCCTGCTCAGAGAGGGAGCGGGGATGGTGCCAAGCCCCGGGGGCCTAATCCTGAACCAGGACGGGAAGCTCAGTCCCCAGAAAAGCCTGTGGAAAGAAATAACAGTAAGATTAGGGGAGATCAGCATCACCCCAAATGTGGTCTGGATAAATTGGGATTGGTATTTTCTCTGGAGGCTTGTGAAGAGCGTAGGTTTGTGCAAGCATCAGGGTATAGCTCAATGCCCAACTTATCCACGTATCGATCCTGCGCAGGAGAAACTACCGAAATCTGTGTGTATCAGAGCTGCAGAGGAGACATTTTCCTTCTCAGCCAAAAACTAGGACACGTAGAAGGTCAACAGAGATGCTTTGTGTGTTGGGTTTGCATGGCAAGGTTTTGGTAGCGGGGGGGCTACAGGGGTGGCTTCTGTGAGAAGCTGCTAGAAGCTCCCCCTGTGTCTGACAGAGCCAATGCCAGCCGGCTCTAAGACGGGCCCGCCGCTGGCCAAGGCCAAGCCAATCAGCGCCTCTGTGATAACATATTTAAGAAGAAGAAAAACACTTAGAGAGGGAGAGCTTTTGCAGCCGGAGAGAGGAGTGAGAAGATGTAAGAAACTCTGCAGACACCAAGGTCAGTGCAGATGGAGGGGGAGGAGGAGCTCCAGGCGCCGGAGCAGAGATCCCCCTGCAGCCCGTGGTGAAGGCCATGGTGAAGCAGGCTGTCCCCCTGCAGCCCATGGAGGAAGGATGAGGGGGTGTAGAGATTCCACCTGCAGCCCGTGGAGGACCCCACGCCGGAGCAGGTGGAGGCACCTGAAGGAGGCTGTGGCCCGTGGGAAGCCCACGCTGGAGCAAGTTCCAGGCCGGACCGGTGGACCCGTGCAGAGGGGAGCCCACACCAGGGCAGGTTTGCTGGCAGGACTTGTGACCCCATGGGGGACCCCACACTGGAGCAGTTTGCTCCTGAAGGTCTGCACCCCGTGAGAGGGACTCCATGCTGGAGCAGGGGAACGATGAGAGGAGTCCTCCCCCTGAGGATGAAGAAGCGGCAGAAACACCGTGAGATGAACTGACCGTAACCCCCATTCCCCATCCCCCTGTGCCGCTGAGGGGGGGAAGGTTGAAGCCAGGAGTGAAGTTGAGCCCGGGAAGATGGGAGGGGTGGGGGGAGGTGTTTTAAGAGTTGATTGTATTTTCTCATTCCTCTACTCTGTTTTGCCTAGTAATAAATCAGATGAATTCCCTCTCTAAGTTCGGTCTGTTTTGCTCGTGACGATAACTAGTGAGTGATCTCTCCCTGTCCTTATCTCGACCTACAAGCATTTCGTTATGCCTTTTCTCCCCTGTTTGGTGAATGAGGGGAGTGAGAGAGCGGCTCTGGTGGGCACCTGGCCTCCAGCCAGGCTCAACCCACCACACTTTGCTTTTCACACCAGAGCAGGAGAGGCACAATGGGAGTCGCAGAGGTCTACGAGGTGGGTGCAGACGGGTCCTGAGAGAGTTTTGGGAAAGAGGGCTTTTCTTTGTGATCACACGCCTGCGTTGGATTGAAAAGCTCACAAGTCACTGTGTGTGCAGCTGCTGGCACCAGCACTTATCACGGGTTTGCCATCAGCACAAACCCCAGCTTTTAAGAACCTCTCATTAAGAGCAACGTGGGCCAGGATTTCCCCAGTCCACACTAACAAGCGATACATCTCAGCTCCTACCGTGTGTATGAACAAAAGAGCTCCTTTCTGGGATTGTGCTGCTACTCAAATGTATATTAATATGTTTTTTTAAAAAAATAAAATCCCTGAACTTAGAGCACAGTGAGGGCAGTAGACAGCTGGGCTGCAGAAATTCCCACCAAGGCATTCCCTCATTCACGCTGTGGTCCAGGCAGCTCCTGCTGCTCTGGGGACCAAGCCACACGCTGCCAGTCGTATCATTTCATCACACAACTCGAAATAATTAGTCAAAGTTTTATCACTTGTACAGTTGTCAGAAATTTATTTTATTTTTAATTTGCCCTGTACAGCATCTTAATTGTGCAAGGTCCAAGCTACTGCTGTCACCAGTCCTCAGGGGATTTGGTGAGGAGGTCTCAAGGAGAACAAGGCCACTGCCACTGAGGCAGAAGTGAAACCTCAGCATCTGTTGCTTAGGGATGGAAATAAGTGGGTTTGTGCTAACTAAATATATGTATTTTATTTTGTTGCGGAAGCTTAGCTGTTAGTGATTTTAGACTATGTTCCCTAGTCAGCTGTGGTTTACTTTATGCTAGTGAGATGCAAGAAAATGCACTTGTTAGTTTTGATGTAGTATTTACACTGCTCTTACTGTTTAAGCAGAGCGCCTTACAGTTACCAATTATTTCTGTCTTTCCAGCCTCAGCATGAAGTAGGAAATCCCTGTCTCCGATGAAGGGTGGTGAACTGAAGCAGTGGACAAACTCAGCAGTTTGCAGAGCTAGGGGACTGCAGGCAGTGCTGGGGGGGGGAGCCAGGACCAGAACCAAAACCCATGAGTTTTGGTGGTGTGGTGACCCCTTCATTCCTGCCTGGCACCATTCCCGAGCCTCCCGTGCCACTGACAGCGTGAGCCCTTGTGAAGTAGCTCCTGAATCACAGTTTATAGCCCATTATTTATGAAATAAACTGGCAGCAATTTTGCATTTGCAGGGCCGTGAACCCCATTTTCATGACACAAGACTTGAGTGACTGGTGAGTTGGCGAAATGGTCGCAAACACCCCTCAGCCCTTCTCAGGGCTGCAGATGAGCAAGGTGTGGAGAATTTGGGGCAGATCCATCTCTTGCTCTGCCCCTTCCCAGCTGGGACTTTTTTGGTGCTCCTTCCTGGACAAACCTGTTTGAGCAACACGTTCCCCTGAGGGCACATTGGGCAACCTCCTCCTGACTCACAGTGTGTAGGAGTGCCCCCAACAGCAATCACTCCTGTTCAAGTGAAACACTTCAGTGACACATCTGGAAAATTCACCTACCACCAAGGAGCTCCCCAGTCCCTCTCCTGAGGTGGGAAGACCAAAACAGGTTCTCCCAACCACAGACCACGTCATGGTGTTTGCACAGCAGCCGCAGATACAGAGCTGAGTGTTTTAACCCAGCTTGGTCTCATCACTAATTGGCAATGATGAACCCATCTTTCCATTTCTAATGGTCCTATTCCTGTCCCTCCTGGGGAACCGAGCCTGGGGCCAGCAACCCTGCTCAAACCTCAGCTTGGGAAACCATCAGTGAACCAGACCTTGCTGCCCAAAGCAAAGCAACTCAACCCTCAGAAGTTTGCTTAGAGCCCCAAGTTCATTGGATTTGCATCTCCCAAGGATGCCAACCTCAGTGAAAGCCTCCCACATTGCTCCTCGCACCCCTGCAGTCTCCACAGGCTTTGTGTTGGGGGAGGAAAGCCCTGCAGCACATTGGTGCTCATGTTCCACCAAGGGACAAGTGGAACAAGCCAACATGTGGGGCTTTTGGAGAGCAAACGGCTGTTGTAAATAGCTGGCATGAAGTTTAAGGGAAGGAAAAAAAAAAAAGAAAAAAGAAAACAAAGAGCCCTAAAGCCACCCATCCCATCCCCACTAGGACCCCTTACCATGGGCCAGCTGATCAACCAAAGCCCGTACATCAACACACCCCAAGCTGGGGATTTTATAAGTCAGGAGAAAAATGGAAGTTGCTAAAACTTTTATAATCCCATTTTATAACACCCAGGACTGACATAGGTGGTTTTCACTGAAGGGTGAGTGACCTCCCAACTCCTGCCCAGGGCAGGGGGACATCTCATGTGTCACAGCCAGCCCAGTGCTGGGGACCAAGCTGGCGAGTATGGTGGTGAGGAGATTAGAGCAATTTGGACCTGTCACTTTGATGCACAGAGTTTTGCTTTGTGGTCACAGGCCTGTCTTTCAGTAAATAAATAAAATTGGAGATGGTTTCCTTTACCCAATGGGATTTCTTGGGCTACAATTAGCAGCAGAGAAGATTTTAAAATGCTGGAGTATAAATTTGTAGACATAGCTGTCAGAAAGGGAAAAAAACCCTCAGCCCTTAAATTACCAGCATCTTTGGCTGTTCAGTGCTGATACGAAACCACAGAAGACACCACACTGACAGTGCTGTCGTCTGTGTCCTCATAACAACTAAAATAGGATAATATACATAATACAAATAAAACTGAACATAATGTAATCTTCACAGTTATAATTTCCTTTAAGATCTACACAGGTTAGACTTTCTATATAATTAAATCTATAGATTGCCTTTGAATGCTTACCTTGCAATTCCTTGAGCTCTGATGAAAAGTATGCTGTTCGCAATGACAAGATTTATTGCATCCAGCACTCTATATTATGGCTGCTCTGCTAACCACAATAAACAAGATATGAAAAGCAATCATACAGATAATGCCATGGAGGAACAAGCACCAGCTTTGTCTTTAACCCTTTCACCTGCCTTCACACTGGAAATGCCGGTCAACGTTGCTGCAGCATCATCCAACCCCGGTGGATTAAGGATTTTGTTTCTATAGTAATAGACTCGGGGCTTGGGTTTCTCTTCCCCCATTTCTAAAGCACCAGCATTGTTGGGAGAGCCGAGTTTATCTCTGTTGCTATCAAAGGGTGCAGCCCGTGGCTGGAGGAAAAGCAAATAAGGAGAGCCAGGCCAGCTGCCGCGGTGGGTGCTAGTTAGCAGGAGTGACGGGGCAGGGCCGTGGCTGTCCCCGTGGGAATTAAGATTTGCAGTGCTTCAACCCATGCTTAAAACCTGATCATTTCTGGATTTAAACCCCCTTCCCAAAGGCTGGAGGTGGGTCCCAAGCAGGGCTGGGACATCCCGTTGCTGCTCTGGGCTCAGCCTCGCTGCCCAGCAAGATGTTGTCAGCTCAGGACGCAGTAATTTCATTAGTAATGTTTTGCATCACAGAAGCCTGGATTTGACCCTAGAGACTTAGAAACATTATTTAAAGGGCACATTTCCATATGAAGGTCAAGTGGAGCTGTACGAGCTTAATCAAGTCACAGCTCACAAATGGAATAGGTCCCTCACTGCCTACACGCCTGAGTTATTTCCTCAAGCGCCCCTCCTTCCCCTTCCGCTTTAAATCTTCACCAGATCCAGAAAGAAACATTCCAGAGGCCAGAGCAGGAACCAAAGACAAGCATAGCAATGATAAAAATCTATGTCTTGCCATTCCCGTTCATGCAGTGTCAACAGTGAGCACATATTCCTTGCACCTAATCAAATAAATAAAGCCTGGCTAAATATTAGCACACAGGGGGACGAGGAAGCAAGCAGTCACTTGTTTTCTGCCTTACACGTGGGAGCCATTGGCCATTTCAACCCAGAGGGATGAGAAATGCTCCACAGGCAGGAATTCTCAGCTCTATTACAATATTTTCTGCCCCAAAACTCAGTTAACCATTTACCAACAGGTTAGAGACTACAGAGGTGCTTTATTACTCCTTTGTGTAGGGACAGCTGATTTCCTTTCTTTCCTGCCCACTTTTTTCCATTTTCAAGTCTGTCTCCAACCAGCCAGAAGCTAGCACAGTCCTTGTCCACACAGAAGTACCCTGGGATAATAAAGTCCTTGTAAGCGATGCCGAAATCGGGCAACAGCAAGAGAGGGGGCAGCAAGGTCTTGGGTTTAAGAACAGACCAAGTTGTTCTATCCAGGGTAGAAAAATTAAAATATGCTGGAAATAAATGTAAAAATAGACTGGGGTCTGCAGTCCAAACAGCTTATATTTAGGAGTTGTGAATGGGAAAGAGCAGAACATTCCTGGAAAATATTCAAAAAAACATCCAAGGAAGATTAAAAGATTTCCAAAAAGATTTGTTTTAAGGCAAGTTGCTATGGATGCTGGGAAGGGTGTTAATCTCTGACCCTCATAACAAACTATGTTCCCCAAAAGCCATTTTTTCCAGAAACTGTAAGAAGGACTTTAGTTCTGGAAACCTCCAAGAAACAAGTAGTTTGGTACACAGGACCCTGACATAACACAGGACCTTCAGCATGGTGACAAATAACCCTAGGAAGGGCCAGGAGAAGTGACCTAACCCTTTCCTCAGGCTGTCAGTCAGGGAAAACACTTTAACAATCCTTATCCAGGCTGTTCTTTTCTCAAGATGGGGACTGTCCCATCCACATCCCCAAAGCAATCCAGTCCCTGGCCACACTTCTTCTGATGCCCAATATGTGCCCTGCTTGCTGCAGCTTGACTCTACTGTTCCCTGCCCCATCCACCAGATGGAAAAAACCCCAACCTCCATATAAGTATATCAAAGAAACTTTTTCAGGAGTGGGTCTTTCAGTGCAATACAGAGACAGCAGGAGACTGTAATCTTCTAGGAAAATGACACTAATAAGGATCATCATTTCCTTGCAAATTTTTCCCATGTTGTGTCTCTCAAGAAAATAAACCTTTGTGGCATCTGCTGCTTTTATAGCTCATCAGCATGGTACATCTGCTAGAGACAGGATGCGTAAGAGAAGGTGAAAGGCATAGCAGGTCTCCAAGCCCATCAAAAGTTGTCGGTGCCCAAACTTTTGCCTTTGCAGACACAATTCCCCATGATATAAATTAGTCCTGTTGATTTTTGCCCCAGCTGAGAAGCAGCCCAAGATCTGCATGCAAAAATTCAATATTCTGATATTAAAAGATGAATGACAAAGAGTTGATCGCAGGCCATGTGTGGCTTTGGGCTGCTCGGGGACAGTAAATGCACGGTACATCTGATGTTTCATCTCAATGATATCACTTGCCGCAGAGGTGTTTGAGCTGTTCACCCATCCCTACCCTATCGTGGCAGAAGACTCCAAGCTTGGATCTGAGGTAAAACTTGTGTGATGAGAAGAAGCCTCTGCTGCAGCCAAGGAAAATTAGAAACTCAGGACATCCCGCTTGGGGAGAAAGCCTGAATTTATCTGCAGGAAGGTAACCCTCTGTGGTAAATATTTGCTTGAATGGGTTTTCCAAAGTTACTCTAAATGCTCCAGAAAGCAGCTGATTTCTCAGAATAGGCAGAAGCAAAATAAAGTTTTGTTCTTGTAGCCCAAGGAATGAAAAAAAATCAGCCACTGTAGGAAACAGCAGTGAAGCCAATATTTGCAGAAGTGCACGTGCCTATTTGACCAAAGTGCTCCCACAAGCATCTATCCAGGACACAAAAGCAACGATCACTGTCACCAGGTATAGGGTTTTAGTCTATTTGTAATTTAATAGAAGAATTTCACAGAGATTTCTGCCTTATTGATTTTGCCTAATGGAACAAGCTCATTTCCTAGGGGCACTATGTACTGCAGTCTGTGCAACACATAGAAAGGGCAGGAGAGATCCTCCGCTCCTATTGCGGTACACTGTCAGCATTTAATTAATCCGGGAGCTGCAGGGCAGATTCTTAGTGCAACCAAAAAAAGCTAAAGACAAAACATCAATTTATGCTCTGAATGCCCCAGTGCATTATCATCGTACTCTTAGAGCGTATAAACTGGAGGCTACGAGGCTGGACTGCTAGTAGCGGTTGAACGCCTGTCGGATTTTCCCCCTTTAAGGCCCCTGCCAGATACTCTTTATTCTTTATAACATCAAATGCTTTCAGTAGGAGGTTCTCTTTGATGCTGATTTTCTCTTTGATTCTCCAGGCATAGATAAATGAAGATTTCCTTTATATTTGGAAGTGTAATGAAACTACATGGCATTTCATTATCTGCAATCACGCACAGCACAACACAGCTGGGCAGGTTCTTTGGGAGCATCCCATCGCACACCAGTGGATCGTTCCTGGTTGTCACCAGCTTCTCCGTCATTCCCGAATGCCACCACCAGGTGTACAATACACGTGTCATCCCTGAGCCCCAGTACAGCCTACATGGGTGATGGGGTGCAGAATAGCATGAAGCCTTTTTTTGGCTCCACACACTTTTTTCACTGCCTTTGACATTGCAGACCAATTGGGTCACCTACTAAAAAAAACATTCCCCATCTTCTTTTAGCAACTTTAGAGCTAAGTTTAGAATGCTAACCTTTAAAAAAATTACTTTTGTTTTGGTTATAGGTTTTGCTCCCTGTCAAGCTACACACTGTCAACTGCTTTGCCACTCCAGTCTCTCAGCTACTCTTCCCACCTCTGTAAATACATCCTGTCCACATGGATGTTGCTGGTAAACATCAACTGGTTTGGTTCACTGCAGGTCAACCAGCTAAAACTCAATTTTTTAAAGAAAATATAATATAAGCTGTAACAGCTTATGCATGCCAGAACAAAGCTAACACCTCCATATGCCATCAGGGAACCAGGCAGAACATCAGGTCAAGATTCTGAGAACGATCCAGTAATTTGAAGTCCCTGGGAACTCCCTTCCCAGATGCACAGGGCTCTTAGCAAGTAGCATTGGCCAACAGAAGTGGAAGCAAAAACCTCGACAGGGACACCGTGTCACCCAAATCTCCTGTTTCTCTGTCAGCCTGAGCACAGCATATATGGAAAATAGCACCTTTGAAGAGGAATTAATCAAAAGAGGAGAAAAGCCTGATCAGAGTACAACTTTGGTTTCAGTCTCCCAGACTTTACAGGGAATATATAATTTAGGGCCATGTCCAGGAAACAAATGATTTTGCAGCCTGACATGGCATGCTCCCCATTTAAGTGACAACAAGCCTTGTTCTGGCACAAGATGCAGACCAGAATTTGACACTAGTAGTTGATTTGCTGTGAAAAATGAGTGTTGATTGACTTGGCTTCTCCAAACACATTGCTACCCAGAGATTAAAGACCACATGGTGAGGATGTACGAAACTGCTGAATTTTATGGAAGCATCTCTCAGCTGCCAAGCAACAAAGAAAGTCAGTCACTGCCTTTGGTGTTTTCAGACTTGTTTGCCCCTTTCTAGGTTTTCAGAATTGTGAGGCTGGGAGGGATTTTCTTCTTTTTTGACCTTTTTAAAAGTGTAATAGCACAACCTATCCTTACACTGCTGAAGGGAGCTCAGAAGAGGATTGTTTTGGTATCTGCAGTTCTCCCTTGTCTGGGGCTTTGTCATCACTACATGCTCCCCAACAGAGAGTCTTCACCCTTCCTTGGTATCGGGAGAAATGGGGCAGCATAAGGGACCCGCATACAGGAAAAAGTGGAAAAACAGCACACAATTACAGTCTGTGTCATCAAGAGAGTTCTTTGGTTCAAGACTAGGGTTTGCTTTCCTTCCCATTTCAGGAGAAGCTTGATGGGAGCGTAAGGGTCTTACTTGTGCTAAAAAATTAGCCTAAATGGTGATTTATGTACAGTAAGAGAAAGCATGCTAAGGCTACCAATTGTACATAAGAGTTCCTCCATTGGGATTCAAGGAGGGTTGAACAACTCCTTCAACAGTTCATTCAAGTTGTACTTTCTTGAATGCTTTTGGAGACAAAACACCCTGTAGCTGCACCTAAGAGGTCTTGGCCAAGAAGCAGCACAGATCTTGGGCATCATGGGAGCATGAGCCATAAGCAACCAGATCTTTGTCTCCAGGCCGTTGGCTTGGGACAGGCCGCTTTGCTTTATGCTCTGTAAGATGAAGACAGCAAGCACCAACATGCTTCAGAGAAGCAGGCGAGCAACTGAGACCTCTGTCAGAACAGACATGATGCCCAAAAGGGCTGCCACCATCCCAGCTAAAATATCATGAAACAACAAGGAGTTCCTGGTGCATTCAAAAAAATAACTCCTGCTGTCCATCACCAGTACTGGTGGAATAAATAATGGTTAAAACAGAGTATTGGGCGCCTGATCTTTAGTTCTTACGTTAAGAGTGGATGCAGCAACTGGGGAAGTGCGTAGGAAGGTGCCCTACCCCTCAGCAAATTCTTGCCATCCATCTGCCTTCCCACGTGCTCAATGCTGGAGACACCACTGGCGTGCAGATAACTGGATATTGGATTGCAGCCAGCCCTGCACAAGTAAAGGCACATTCAGACCCAAGATGTTTTCTGGCATCAGTATCAAGCTTCCTTTCTAGCAACTAAAGAGGCTTAAAGGGCATTATAATAGCTGCCTGAATATCAGAGACACTCCCATTACTGTTTGATTTCTTCGTGCAATAACGCATGGTCAGATTCACACAAGGTTTGCAAAGGATCAAATCTGCTCTTTTCAGAGACAGCTGGGAATACCCCTGGAAAAATGTGAAAAACAGCATGTGTTGGGACCGGTGCCTCTCCCTCATTATTCCATGTAAATACAAGCAATCTGACCCCTCCAAAGAGACTTTGCATTTCTCAGAAAATGACCATCTGTCAGGCAACAAGGGGCGCTCATTATTTAAATTAAGAATCTATTCCCTGCTGCCATTTTCGCTCACATCTCGTTATAGCAGAGTCTCTCAAACACCCCATTCCCTTAGCACAATGAACTGAGATCACAACTCACCCCCCACCTTTCCAAGCATCTCTCACCCAACTAAAGGATGCCACAATTTGTGGGCCAAGAGAGCTCCGGACTTGCCATCCAGGGGAGTCATGCAAATCAGAAAATATACATAAATGGCCCCATAAATTGTTGGCTGTGTAATAGTGACTTTTAAGCATCTTATTATGAAATCTAAGTTTTCTTGAGGAGCATGGATATGAGTGGTGGGGCCACACAGAGGTCCAGCTGCAGGTTGGGGCTGGCAGGCGCTGCCCTTGCACGCTCTGCGGGCTGCTTCTCAACATTTCCAAATAACCTGCACTGTGCTGGGGGAAAGGAGGTGAGACCACCCAGATATTGCAAGTCATCATCTGTGAACCACAGCAACACCTTATAGGCAGTTGCAGAAACATAGGGGTGGAGGAAACTCAGCAGAGCCTCAACTTCCTCGCGCAGCTCTATTGCTTTTGCAAGTATTGGCTGCTAAAGAAGAGAGATCTAGGATAGTTTTCCTTGCTAGTGCTTCTTCTTAATCAAGAGTCTTCCCCCCCTCCCCATCAGGCCAAAAGAATCATATCAACAAATCCTCAGCTTGACATGATTTGCTAAATATCACTTGTCACAGGGCTGCACAGCTCAGGGAAACATGAACAAGAAACCAGAGCAGGAATCGGGCCATGATGCTAGCAGACCTCCATGGCTTTGTGGCTCTGCCCCCAGCTCTCCGCGGGCAGCCCCCACCCATCTCCAGGGCTCAATTCCCAGCTAGACAAGAGGCAATATGGAAAAAACCCTATTTCTCATGGTCTGGGGGGAGGTAAGTAAATTAAAGGCCGTAGCATACCCTTCAGTGTGTAAACACGCACCACTTCAGTGGTGTAAATAAGTGAGGCTGGTCTTAGAAATACCCAGTTTCTGCTTAGCTGGTGGAGTAGGTCCAGCTTTTAACAGGCTGCTGTCTCTATCACAAAACACCCAGAGATTTAGCAGGTATGAAAACGCCTGACTTCCCTGCGGCTTGAAAGACAGCAGGGGAAAGCTCGTGCCAACCGCGATTAGAAAGCGCTGGGGTTTGGGTTGACAATTGCACATCGTCTAGAGGCACTATGCGAGTTAAGAACTCTTTGCTAGAGGCAAGTTGCATGGCCAGACACCGGAAAGGTTTGTGAAGTATTCATATTCCCTGCTGGAAAGAGCCTTGGGAGTGCAAACTATTTATTAAACGACAAAAAAACCCCTCATCAAACTGCTTTTAATATTTTATGTGAGGGGAAATGCATTGATTTCTATTATTTTTAATAAGGCAAGTTTTAAACATCTTTGAAGGAACAGGAAAGAGATCTATTCAACATAAGCACAGATTCTCCACAAGCAGTCCCAGGCTGTGTTTATTATGGATATTGTCACATTGCAAGATGCAAAAATAAGAATCACAAAGCACAGCCTGTTGTGTTGAATTGCTTTCTACTCTAAAAAAAAAAGCCGAAAGGGAGGGGGAGCTTTAGGAATGCTGAAATGACATCAGCTCTTCTCTTGATCAAAATCAGGACTGAACAAATAGAAAGAAGTATGTGATCTTGCCAAGTGCTGAATGCCAAGTGACCCCATACCAGGGAATTCTGAGAGCTGCATTATAGATCGAGCCTGACGTTTATCACGGAGAAGCAAAGAAACACATAGTGAATGCGTGGGGGTTGGCTGGAGCTGGCAATAGGTGACCATGAAGATTGGTCAAACGCTAGCATAGCTGTGCAGCTCAAGAACACGAGAAGAAATCCCATTAAATGTGACTAATCAAAGATTTGGAGGTGAATGGTCTGATAATGCCTGCCGTTTGCCTCTGTGGCATGGCTTTTTCATGCTGCTGAATGTTTTTTGAAGCTCTGCATCCTGGTCATTTGTATGTTTGGTGTCTGGCCACAAAAGCACCTTCTGCTTGCGCTTGTTCCTGCTGCTGCCAGCTACGTTCTGGGGGAAAACAAGCAAGCAAACAGAAAAATCTCTGGTGCAAATTTAGGAAAGCTGGACAAAATACATCAGAGCTCATCTCTGAGCACTCTTCAAAAGAAATTAGTTGAAAGTAAATCAAAGGCTGTCATCCAAGAACAGCAATGGAAAAATATTGTAGACACACCAGTTCAAGCAGTCACTTCAAGAGATGGGCAAGCATTGATAGGAGAATATGGCACTTTGTGCCTTCCCTCTGGAAGTCTTTATTTCTATCACAAGATGCTTTGCCCCAGGCCCTGCCTCTAGGAACAGGCTGTGCAGGGCACCAAAACGCCCCAGCTGCAGACACAAACAAGGAATTAGTTGCTTCTTGATGGCCCAGATTGCCCACACAAGCAAAAATCACAGGATGAAGCCCTGCTGAAAATCAGTGCTTTCTATTGCACAAACAGGAACATAACCCTAGAAAAATGGATCTTCCTTCTCTGTTTTGCACTGGAAGAGCCTCACCTTAATTACTGTGTCTAGCTGGGCATTGCGCAGCAAAGCCAACCACAACAGGTCCATAGGAAAACAAAGTCAGCCTGAGAAACTGGTGCAAAGAGACTGAACTGGGACTATTTAGCTGGAAAAAAGAGCAAGAGAGGAATGCGATGAGTTCAAATGCATAGAGGGCTTCCCTACTAAGATGGAAGATGGGACCTGATTGCCATGCTTCTGATGGATCAGGTGGGAATAAATGAGCTTGAACCAGAGCAAAGAGGA
This sequence comes from Grus americana, assembly GCF_028858705.1. Classification (NCBI taxonomy): domain Eukaryota; kingdom Metazoa; phylum Chordata; class Aves; order Gruiformes; family Gruidae; genus Grus; species Grus americana. The sequence continues at coordinate 5,761,625 of NC_072865.1, forward strand.
TACAGAGTGGATGTTGGGGGAGAAGGTCTTCCTGCAGCTAAGGAGAGCAAAGCATGGATTAGATTAGAAGATTGTGAGGTGGTGGTGTGGTTTAAGCCCAGCCGGCAACTAAGCTCCACACAGGTGCTTGCTCATTCCCCCCAGTTGGGATGGAGGAGAGAATCGGAAGGGTAAAAGTGATAAAACTCATGGGTTGAGATAAAGACAGTTAATTAGGTAAAGCAAGAGACACGCACACGAGCGAAGCAAAACAAGGACTTTTCAGCCTCCCGTACTGCCCCACCAGCAAGGAGTACCCACCGCTCAGTACCAGCATCGCTCTTAACAGCCCAGCTCTGCAAGTAGGAACAAGCGAGCATTGACATCTCACAGCACGAGAGCCCCATCCACACATCTCACAGCCACCGCCGGCTGGGTACAGCTCCCATGTCCCCATGGGACTGGGGGGTCAATCCATACCTGACTCACAGCTCTGAGTCTCTTCTACTTCTGCTTTGGGTTCACATTTAGAGAGGCAACATTTTACATCTCCCAGCCAGCACAGCGACTTTATTTCCAAATTGCTGGTTAAATGAGAATTCAAAGGAACATTTAAAAATTTCATCAATGCCACTTGGACATATGCCTTTGGGCTGTTTATCTTTAAATGAGATGTCACATGTAATTTAGTGGCTATATTAAGTATTGTTTTTCACTTTTAGCTGCATTGCTGTGGGCAGCCCTGTATCAGTGCACACCTTCATTCTTCATTAGGAGAGATAAATGAAAATGGCACCATTTTTCTGAATTAAAGTCCAAATATCTGACATGTCAATACCACCTAATGGAACAAAGCACTACAGATTCCTAGAGCAGGTGTTTAATTTGCATGTTATTACTGACAAGCAAGATTAATGCTTTGCTAAATACTTATGTTGCAATAACGAGAAAATCAGAGGGGGGTTATTCTTAAAATGGCAAACAAGGACAAAATATTTTAAGTTCCTTTTGCTCCTCAAGTGGTTCTGTCTTTTTAACAGAACTAAAATCTTGTTGTTTTGGTATTTCTTTTTACATTGGCTTTTTTTTGCCTTTGAAAAGGCAGCCTGTGGTATAAGGTCCTCAGATTAGAGAAATTTATATTTTAATAGTAACAAGGAGGTGATGTACTAGGTACACTCTGCCCTGATTCTTAGGGGGTGCAATGGCTCTCCCTGCATCTGCTGCCAAACAAGCTTGGAAAAAGATTTCTCCTCTGTGCCTCAGCTTTTCTAGCTGTAAAATGGGAGCAGTGATGCCAACCTTCTTTTCTAAAGCCCTTTAAAATACAGTGTAAGAGTGCTACATACAAATCAAGAGTTTTCCCATAGATTTTCATAACAGGACATTGCTTCTTTTTTTTATTGCAAGCTGCTGGGAAATTTTTGCTTTCGGATTTCACAGGCAGTTGGACTTCTCCCTCAGAAAGCACCAAGTTGAACAGCAGAAGGTAGGCAGAAGAGGGAAACCAGAGAGCCCTGAGCAGCAGGGAGCTTTGGGAAGGCTGAGCCCCCCATAGCCCAGCCAGGCACCAGGACTGGGAGAGCCCCAGCAGCACAAGCTGCTCTAACCCCGGCTCACGGGCTGCCAGCACAGTGCAGAGCCCCGAAACCAGCCCAACATGACATCCACTGCTGGTGCTTAGGGCCTCGACAGCATGAAATAAAAATGTACACCATCTTTCCCATCACCTGCTCCTATGCTGCAAAGATACAAGCCTCAGAAAAGCCCTTCTCATCATCTGCAACACCTTAAACACACTAGACAGGCCCATCACCATTTAGGGTAGCCACACTGATGTTTTGTGCCTCAGTTTCCCTACTTCATGGCAATGCAAATGCCCTCCTCTCTCCAGCAGAGCAGGAAGCCAGCAGTGCAGACATCTCTGGCAGCCCCCGCACAGCTGAACGTCCCTCAGTTTTTCTCCAGCTTGCAACTACCCTGCGCTATCTGCAGGAAGAAGAATATCTGCATTTCCTGAAATTTGTTTTCATTAACAAGGATGCTTCTGTGGCTGGTCTTCACCAGAGGTCGATAGCACTTAGGCCATTTACTGTTTAAGGTCTATTATGGGAGAGATGCAAAAGTTAATTAGACAAGGAATTTCTCAGTCATTAGGACGGGTTTCTTTGTCATGCAGAGGGCTGTCACAGAGGGCAGGACGACAGCAGAAATGGTATCCTAAACACATGGGATGGGTCTGCAGCCACCCAGGGCAGCTGGCTGCTCCAGGCCCCTCACCAGCATGGGCAGCAGGGGGGGGAATACTGCTCCCAGCCCTTCCCCGGACCCCTCCTGGGGGCAGCTCAGGGTAGCGCTGCTGGCACAGCCACCACAGAGAGCAGGGGGCTCTGGGGTCTCCGGGGGCATTAAAAAGCAGTAGGTATGGAAAGGTCTTGTTTCCACCCCCATGCTGCATCTTGCACACTTTGGGGTCATGCCACCCAGAAATCCCACAAATTGTCCCTAAAGCCAAAGCTGCGGGGCAGCAGCGATGCTCTGGGTGGGAGCAGGGGTGGTACCTGCTGCTCCACAGCCTCAGCCCTTCCTTCAGCAGGGAGCAAACAAGGTTTAAACCTCATCCCCGAGACATTCTGCCCCTCAGGATGTTTCTTTCTACATCGTAAGCTGTCTCTCGCCAGACGGTTTCTTACGTATACATATAACAGCAGAATATCATGGGAATCCAAACTGCTTCTGGAATAATAATAAACAGAAACGCAATTAAATTACAGCTCAGGGGCCTTTGCTTTACAGGAACTCTTTGCTCTGCAAAGACTTGCTGGAAAAATTTAGCAGAATCATCTGGTTCTCAGCACCACCACGTGAACTTGGAGCCTCCATCCCAGCTTCAGGAGAGCTCCTCTGGATTTGTCCAAGCACCATCATTTTGAGAAGGTCAGTGGGAAACACACTTGTTTTCAATTCACACAGCTGTATGAATTTGTACACGTTGGGTATCCAGCTCCTGTTCTCCACCACTGACCAAGCCAGAAGACTTGTGTGTCATCAGATGTAGGGAAAGCTATAGGACAGTGCTTGTGTAGAAAATCTGCCATTTTAAAGTGAACACATTTGTCAACCAAACCATGCGATGCCCCCCGGCAAATCACTCCCCCTTTCTTTGCATACTTGCTAATAAGCACCGACCCAGCTACATTCTACCCCACAGCAAACCGAAATCAGTAGGTCAGACCTTGCCTTGGCACAGGCCAGCAGAGCTCCCTTCTATTTGAGCTAGCTAAAGACAGCAAAGCCAGGAACAGATCTGGCCCGAGGAGCTGCACAGGGGTAAAACCAGCAGCCACAACGGCAGGCTGCCAGCAGGGTACGCGTTGTAACAGTTCTGGTTTATCACAAACACGCAGCACCTTTATAGACCAAAGTTTAGGTGCAAGCCAGCCTGAAGAAAGGTAAGCATCGTTTCAGGGCAGCTCGCCGGCCACACCTGCACTCGGACACTTCTGGCAGCAGCACAGGCGAGCGGAGCACTCCTGCTCCGTGGGACGAGGCGCTGCCCAGTGCAAATGGCTCCTCTGTCCTTCTGCTGAGGCACCCGCGCTGCCACGGCCGTGTTTCCCCTTCGCTCACAGCCCTGTTCCTCTGTGGCTCACCCCATCGCTCGTTCAATGTGCTATGGGTGCCTGTTGGTCAGTTGCCCTTGAACTATGGTTTTAATAATTTGGGCTTTTGTTTTTTCCCTGGTACCCGTGTGGATAACATCAGAGTGATGTGATCAAGAGGGGGATGTGGGCTTTTCAGTGCCTTTAAGATTTTCATAACCTGATCTTCCATTCATTTTCCACAGAAGGACTTTTATTGTTTTGGAGACAACAAAATAAAGGCTACTATTCACTGGCTGTCAGGTTAATGATTCAGAACGTGCCTGCGTGCATTGAGGAAAACAAGAGTTCGAGGAGGAAAACCAGCATTAATTGCTAATAAAAAGTGAGAGTGGTGTTCCCATTCATTAGCTGCCCTGTCCACAGTGCAGTGATGCTTCAGCATAGCTGGGAACAGTCACCTCTGCCAAGCCAGCACCCTCAAACCAAGCGAGTCCAGCCCAGCAGGTTGGCAGGCAGCACATCTGTGTGGCTGGGGCTCCCAGAGGGACACAGCCCAAACCCCAGCTCATAAGCCAGATATGAGGGAACAAAGCTGCAGGGACTGACAAACCTCAGGATAGAAGGGGAGGCTCAGAGTCACCACCTGCAAAGTCCTTCCAAGGCTTTTGAAAGTCTCTGGCTCTCCATTTGGCAGCAACAGCGTCATTTGGCCATTTCCACCCTTTCCTATGCGAAATGCTTCCAAAAACCCCAACCCCTCAGCTCCATGGTGTTTAAAGACAGTTTTAGGGAGGGTTCCCCACTTGTAGGAGATGCTCATGGTGGCACCAGCAGCCAGCACCTTCCCCACCCCTGAAGCCAGTCCCACCAGAGCAGACACTTGTGGCCTTTTTGCAGAATAAACCATCCATAATTAACCTCTCCAACAGCTCTCCTTGAAGACACAGGACAATGAGGTGTCCATCAGGGATGGCTGTTGCTGCTCAGGGACACTGGGGCAGGGAAGAGGAGCAGCCAAAGACATCATTCCTTACAGCAGTGCTAAGGGATGTACCCTGAGATCATACACAGCAGGGGCTGCACACCCCCACGCCAAGCACTTCCCATGTAGCCACCAACCCAGGGGGACATCCTGCCTCCACCTCCCACCTGGGTCACCAGTCACACAAGGCAGATGCCCACCCCACACACCATCCATTATAAGTCCAGCACCAGATTTCCAAGTGCCTGGTGAGGCATTTAAACACACCAAGGTCTCCTGTAGTTCCTTACATTGAAAAACTTGGGTTTTAAGAAACACTTCTCACCTGGTATCTCTTTTGGTCAGCTGAAGGGTACAACTCTGCAGCTCCACAGCCACTTCCGCCCTTCAAAACTTGCAATCCAGACAAAAAACTTTAAGATAATCCCCCAGCACAGACTCAGCCAACCTGCCTCCAACCCCAGCTACCCCTCATTTTGGGGACTGCCCCTCATTTATACCTGCCCCAGGACTGTTAGGTGGAGGGTCAAACTCTGCAAGGTGTTCATCCCTCCTGGGCAGCTAACGGCAAATTGGGCACCAGCCTTGGGGGCTTATTGGCCCTGCAGTGATCAACGCAGCTGGGGGCCCCCCAGGCCAGGGCTGTGGGGAAGATCTGCTCCACAGCAAGGCTTTCCCTCCCCAAGGTGTCTCAGGAAAGGTTCCTCCGGGGCAGTTGGGCCTGATTAGCAGCACCTTACCCCATCGTTAACATTTGCTTTATGAAAAGCCAGCCTCATATTCCTGGGGAGGAAGCTGGGTTAATAAACAGCTCCTTCCACCGCTCCTCTGCGACAGCCGGTGCATTGCAGCCCCCCTGCCTGGCAGGGAACTGTTGCGTTCAGAGTCATTAAATAAAAACCTGTGTTGTTGGGCTCCTGCTGCGTTGCCTGTCATAGAAAAAATGAAGAAAGAACCCCCCATTAATTACTATTGATTTAAATAAATGTGTTCATGTTATCAGATGGCAGCAAGAAATGGCCAGCAAGGGGGAAGCCACTTCTCAGACACTGCATGAGCAGCTGGCTACGAGCGGGGCTTCACTGGGGGCTCAGCGGAAACGCGGAGACAAATGGGGACGTTTCAGTCTCTTAGTCCTAATGAAAACAGAGCTCGTTAATGTGATGAAAACCTTCAGTGTCTCCAACCTGTTTCCATCTTGAATGTGTGCTTTCAGCAATTGCTTTAATGTTTGGGAAGGTAAAAATTATTTTACCAAAAGCCCGCCTGAGCTGCAGCGCTGATCGGAGCCTCTTCACCATCTCCCATCCAGCCCCGAGCCACATGCAGTGCACAAATCCTGCTGCACCAGGGACGTCTCATTCATTCCCAGGTCCACCTCGTCCTCCTGAGCCAGGGGGGTGGCCAGAAGCCGCGAATCTAAATGCCCCGTTGCCAAATGTGGCCAATTTGTCTGGAGCTAATTGGGTTCCTTCCCATCTGGAGCTTGCTGTTGCTGCCGTGTTTTGAAATCCTGACACTAAAGGAGCCCTTTTGGGGGATGAGGCTCCTGGCATCCCCGCAGGGGTGGTGGGTGGCAATTTGTCATCTCCAGGTGGGGGGAAGGACAGACCCACCACATATTCCTGCCACCGGTGAGCAAATGGGCTGATCTCCACTGATGATGGGACAAGACCAAGCACAAGGAGCTGAGATAGGCTTTGCTCTACTGGTGAGCCACAGAAATTGCAGAAATTACCCCGCGTGATGAATTGGGTCATAATGTTGTGGCCACAAGTACCATAACCGCACTAGTCTGAGAGATGTGCCACCTTCACACTCCAACCCTCAGCCAACCCAGTCATGCTTGGGTCAGGTTGGCTACAGATCCTCAACTCTGGTAGAGATTTGCCAAAAGATTAAAAAAAAAAAAAAAAAAAGCTATTTCTATTTTGAGGAATCTCCTCCAGGAGCCACACACAGCAGGGAAAATTTTACAGGCCCAGTGGTGTCTGGGTCAATGGCTGGGATGTTTTCAGCAGAACACTTGGCAATGTCCAATGGTTTGTACACAGCAAGACTCTTGAACATGGGGTCAGATTTGTGTAAGTGGCTTCCTCTTAAACTGGCAACGTGGAACCAGGCTTTGGCTCTGCTATGCCTCTTCCCTCCCAGCAGTAACTTACTACCATGGAAATCCTGAAATATCCACAGCAGCTTTAGAAAGTATTTGTAAATACCATGGCCGCAGTCAACACTTGTGTTTTCAACAGACTTTAACTCCTGGCCAAATTTGATATGTGGCTGCCTTGGGTCCTTCTTTCAGCACTGTTACAGAAATATGAGCCGCACATCTTTAAATAGCCCGATAAGACTCTGATCCAGGCACAATTTATGTTGCCCAAACGCTGGAGTTCCTTCCAGATAACGTGTGGTTTCTCCTCGGAGCACAAGCCGATCGCTCCCGGCACGGTGATTTACACCGCTGGGTTTCTCCCTGGAGCTCCGATGTCAGGGCACTGGTGGCTGCAGGAGGTGCTTCAGTTGCCATCAGTCATTTGCACTATTTTATTATCCTGGAGGAGCAAAAATAGCACGATAATTAATTCCGCAGCTTTGGTTGTGGTTTTACTTTTATTTTATTTATTAGTAATTATGGACTGAGAAAAATGAAAGATAGTGCGTGGGCCCTATCTAAATAACTCCTCTGCCCACCACTGCACCCGTGCTATAATCTGCAGGGCTGTCTGCACTCTCAGAGTAAACTCTTTAAAGATTTGATCAAACAAATTAATCCCTTAACTCGCCTGTTCCCTCGTAACTGTCATTCAGGAGGCAGCTTATTTTCCGATTTCTAAGAGCCTGATTTCTGCCGAATGCAATTTTAAATAAAACAGTCCTTAAAACCCACCCAGATAAAAGATTTGCTCCAACCCCCCAGTTTATATCCCGGTGTTTGCTGTGTATGAAATTGAGATCCATTTAAATTCAACGCCATGCCATCGAGCTCTGCTTGAAGGCAGGGGCTGCTCGGAGCTGTTAGAGGAAGCGATGGGATTTAGCAGGATGGGGTTCTCCTCCCAGCCCCACCGCTGCCTGCTCTGACCTTGGCCAAGCCATTTAAACACTCTACGCTGCTTAGTCATCTGTAAAATTAGTATATTACTATTTACCTACCTTCAAGAGATATAGCGAAGGTCACCGTTTGCGAAATACTTGGAGACCTTCGGGAGGAACCGACCTTACGTCATGTCCGCTGGTTTCCAAACAGCACCCTGAGCTGGACCCTGCAAATCCCCGCCTTAAACTGAGCCTGGAGGAAGAGACCTCAGTGCCGCGGGCTGAGCTGCCTCTGGACCAGGGCCAGCAGCTGAGATGGGAATTTTTCAGGTCTAGTAACAAACTACTGTATCTTGGAAACTAAGCTGAATCACCTCTGCAAACAGTTCTGTGGTTTAAGTTACAATTTGACCTATTTTTCACGTGAAATAACAAAATAAATAGCCCGGTGACCGCCAAAACTCTCCGCCATGTTAATCTTTTAAATGCGAATGAAACTGAAAAACCTTTAATTGGTCCTGCCAGCCATTTCCCCTGGAAACACACACTGTCCTACGGACTGCACGAGCTCTGCTTGAATCGCTGATGAAAACGGCCTTGCAATCTGATGTGCACACAGCTATCGAGCCATGTCATAGCTCTTTTTACCCAGATGTTTAGGAGCTCCTCTGCTAAGAGATGCTAATACCTGCTAGTAGGCAGAAGCGACTAAAAAAAGCTTTATAGAAAAAAAAGAAATTTAAATTATTGTGCTTCAGGATCTTTCAGCCTGTTCATTACAGCTGCACCAGAAAGTGATGCTGAAAGAGATGAACCGGAGGCAGGCGCCTCAGGTCTAACGCTGTGCCCAGTTCAGCCCTCTCACCCAGCCTTTCGCCAGCACCAAAGCAGTCGAGGGAGCCGGTGCACCGCAAGCAAAGGCTCGTCTGGGTCAGATTTAGGGGCTGAAGCAATTAAAACACCTTAACGCTGCAAAGATGGGGAATGTTTGGCACTGCGCTGAGCCCAGCCTGCTGAACGCTCTCATTTGTCTCCGGCGTGCTTGCATAGAACGCAGGCTGCTGGAGAAGCGAGTTAATAGAGCCACTGCTATACTCTTATTTATCACCCTTTCTTCTATACGTTAAAGGCAGTTGTCACCATTCTGAAATCCAGAGGGTTACTGCTGGGAGAGCATTACACCAATACAGTATGTTTTCCACCCAGCTTCTCCAGAGTGTGGGCAAGAATGAGAAGACTTTCTAAGTGCAGAAGTCCTGAGAAAATGGTTAAAACCAAGTACAGCGACACCGGCACGCACCCACACATGCCTCTCCATCACCTGGAGAAGGACCAGTACACACTGAAAACCCCTCAGCCCAACGAACTGTGATGCATTTAAGACCTAACCCCACAAACAGCAACGCAGCGCCAATACAAGCCAGGGTAAAGCTACTGCCCGAAACCTCAGGGTCCCGTGATGGGGTGAAGGGGGGACCAAGGCACAGGGGAGACCCTCAGCCCCCCCCCCGCCCCCGCATGCCCTGCCCGCCACCCGCCGTGCTGTGTCTGCAAGGGGGGCTGCTGGGTGGGTGCTGGCAGCATCACCAGGGCCCAGCGTGGGCACCCCCCAGTCCCACGCTCCCCCCAGGACCGTGTCCAGCTCCGTGGGGCTGTTTGCAGGAGCTGCTTTATTGGCAGCACTGAGCTTCCCGCAGAAATCACTGTATCATTAACCTGAGCTTGGCTTTGAACCAGGGCTTTAAGAGTTTATACAAGTAGTAGCTAAAAGGCATTTAATAGCACAGTGTAGCCAATAAGCAATGAATTATTTAGAATATTTTACTAAGAATAATTGCTGTTTTTAAAGAGGGGTTTTTTTACTGTCCTCCCTGGGGCCTGTAAATGATTGCACGGTAGTAATAGCAAGTAAGGAAAAAAACCCCCAAAATACAAAGCCACCTCATAGCGGCTGCTTGGGATCAGCTAAATCATTATGCAGAGGAGAAACAGTATCTCAAATGTGGTTTCAGCGTATGTTTATTAATTGAAGTAAATACACAACTGCAGACAATAAAGCAAATGCACTGTCAAGAGCCAGGTTCACTGCCCAGCTAGTCCAGGCAGGATCATGCACGCTCTCCCACTTTTTAGATTTATTGTAACTCCCCCAAAATGCTAAAACCCACTGTTGCTTCGAGCCCTGACCCCATGCCTGAGACCACTGCGTGCTGCCCGACACGATGCCGTGCGCAGGACCACCACAGCACAGCCCCTGCCCGGCCCCAGCCGCGACACCAGCAGAGCTGCGGCACACAGCTGTCCCTAAAAACATTTCACTGCATTTTGTCTTCCTTTTGGCTCGTGGAACTGTCACAAAAATAAGCAAAAGCATTATTTTTTTGCAATTATTTGTGTACCTTTTTTTCCTCTCCCTGCTGTATAAGTGATGTTTGCGGGCGGGTGGGCTGGAAGCTCTGGCTGAATTTCGGCACAGAGCCATTTCCCAGTGGTCAGGGATGAGCAGCCAAAGGCCACGGCACAAACCCTCCCCTTCCACGGTGCCACGAGCTGGGGGTGGCGGGATGCCATGGCCTGGGCACAGCTGAGGGGCAGCGAGGCTTTTTCCCGGAGGTTGGATGCAAGTCACTCGATTTGGATAACAGTGAAGGGCGATGTTCAACCCACCCACCTGGTCCTGGTCCTGGTCCTGGTCCTGCTCAGGCCAGGGCAGAGGCTTCCAGCAGCATTCAGAGGATGCTCTGCCTGCCGAGAGCCCCCTCTCCTGGAAACGTGGCAGCTGCTGTTTGCAAAAACAGGAAAATATGTTTCTTATTTATGTGCTGTTTCAGGCTGTGAGCACTGCTGGGGGGGACGGGTATGAGGGAGGAGGGATCAGAGGTTTACTGCCCAAAGATTTAAGAGAGGGGTTAAACTCGAGCAGAGCTGCCCCTGGCTATTGCTCACAAGTTTTGGAAATTCATCCTTTCCCAAAATGCCAGGTGAGAAACCTCCCCTTCTCTTCGAAACGCAGGTGGGAAGGAGATGCTTCACTTGGGACACAGAGGAGTCTGGAAGAGTAAGGGAAAACAAACCAACCTCCAAAAATTCAGTTAAAAAAAAAAAAAGGAGTATTTTCCAGCTGCCAGTCATTTCCCCTGGATTGCAAATGTTTCCTCTAATTAATAGTACTCCACTCCTTGAGTGTCTACTAATGATAAGCTCTGGGCAAAAGATCTAGAGCAGGGAGCTCTCTATTGATTCCTGGATTGATTTTTTATCTTTTGCCCTGTTGTTATTGCACATGCAAATGGCTGGTAATGACTCAACATTACAACCACTCTCTTCAAGTGACATTTAGGAAAAAGTGATTTACTCGGAGGTCCTAACATGGCTGTTTTCTCTCTCAAGTCCCCTGTGCTCGGCTGGGGTGACCCCATGGCGCTGGCCTTGCCTGAGCCCCCTCCTCCCTGGGAGCATCCAAACGGGACAGGGCTTGTGCACCGTTTCGCTTATTATCCCCAAAATTCTGCCTGAGTGTGGGCTGAACCGGGTACCCCGGGGAGGGGTCTGTGCATGTCCCTATGTAATGCATAAACCCCCTAAAGCTGTCACTTGCTTCATTTTTAATATGCATTTTTTCTAATCAGTCTGAATAAGAACATGGACTTATTCCTTCCACCGAGTTTACTGCTATCAGCTTGCTTCACCTAGATAAAATAACTTGTTAAGTGACATCTTCCTTCCCTCTTTCTTTAGTATTTTTGCTTGGGACTGGTGAATTTTGTGCTGTATTCACCCAAAATACTAGCAGAGGAGTGCTACTTTTACACAAGCCTCACTGCTTTCCCCCCTACAACACACAAACAACGCAGCCACGTACCAGCCCAACGTGCTCCCCGACACAATCATGTCAATGCAAACCCAGAAGCATCAAGTAATTTTTTTTTTTTTAATGTGGTTTAAAAAAAAAAAAAAGAGCCCTGTAAGAAATGAGCAGTCTCAGTGCTGGGGGGGGGGGGGGCGGGTCAGGACACCCACGAGCGCTGGTGCTCCTCCATCCCAGCCAGTTCCGGACAGTTCAGCTGGAAAGTCAAAACCTACAGATTTTATTGGGAAATTCCTGACATTATCTCCTTCTGGATGGGCCAGAAGACATCATGAGAGCAATCTTTCCCCTGGTGTTTTGGTATTTCTTTTCTGGGAACCTCCTCCGTGCAGGCAGGCAGAGCCAAGTCTCCCCCCTGGCATCACGCACGGCTCAGCTGGCCACGAGGGATGACACGAAACCCGCTTCAGTCCCCAGCTTAGCAAGTAACGTAACTTGCTGAATAGCAAGGATTGGGGTTTTTGGGGTTTTTTGCCAATTTTTTTAACGTTTTACAAATTGACTCCTGCAGCTGGGAGATGGTTTTTTTTCCTTGCCCTGCAGCACAGCCCGGCCCAAGAGGCGATGGCTACGCTCCACCCAGAGAGAAATGGTCCCCAGCCGAACGAGCTGCTGCATCTCAGGGTGCCCCGGTACAGCTGCTAACGGAGCAGAAGGGAGGGTGGCTGGGGGAAATGTTCAGTCAGATGTGAGGCGGGATCAGACCTCGGTGCCATCCCATCTCCACCCCCCAGAGAAAAGGCCAGGGAAGGGGACAGTGAAGCCATCCAACCTCCCGTTAGAGCCCATCCCAGCTCCCACGGCCTCAGCCCGTCTCACAGCCACAGGCACTGCCACCTTGCAACGGGGCTGGATGCTCGGCCAAAGTGAAGCAACCACATCCCTGCCCCGGAGAGTTTGCAAAAAAGCTGAGGGGTTTCTGAGCAAAGGGGTGGGTGAGGTTCATGACAGTAAATGGGGGTCATCGTCACACGCTTTAAGTTGTGATTCATAGAAAAGGTGACCCATGATTTGTACGCCCACATATGAGAGGGGGAAAAGAAATAAATAACAAGTAGGACAAAGAAGGAGCCCTGGAGGAAAGTTCACTTTTCCCTGCTCTCCTTAAGAAATGTAGAGCTGTAAACGCCAAACGTACATCACATTAATCTGATGACTCTCCTAGATGTCTAGACAATTGTTGGAGCTGATAGGAAGCTGGCATCATCCGAGCCCTTTGAGCCTTTCTTGCCTTTTTTTTTTTTTTTTTTAACGGGTAATAAGATTCTTTTCACATTATGCACTGCTGGAAAGTCCCGTTTGCATGCAGACAGCTGCCCTGTTTACAGACACCATCCAAAATGCAGCTAACTACGACAGCTCGCTTTAAGCAGAGCAGCAGACATTTGTTAAAATGATCATTTCCAGAGGGATTGCAGGAGCTCTCAACTGGTTTTTTGCTATTTTAAAGTCAAAGCCTTGTCCTTATGCAAAGACCAAAGTCCCATATGGAAACACACCTTGGGAAGACCCTGAAAGAAAGAAACAAACAAACAAAAAAATCCTTAAAACTGAATGACAGCCTGAAAAATCAGCAGCTCTCATTAATGTTAACCAGAAATACAAATGCTGAACTAAAGAGGCCGTTCCCTGTGAGTGGTCGAGGGTCATTTTAAAAGGCTGAGAAAGCCACCGTGCCTGTAGCACTGAACAAACCGAATACTTGAAATCCTGCCTTTGCAGATCTGCAGAGTTAAAATAAAAATGAAGTAGGGAATTGCATCAAAACTGCCTCCAATTAAAAACAACGTTGATGAGAAAGGTAGTTTGGGAGGGTTCCTTCCAAGCAGTTTTCCCCCATTATATCATGGCAGGAGTTATTGTACAGAAGAAAATGGATGAAAAAGTTAATTTGAACATGCGCTTTAAATGAAACACCGTTTGCCCCCCAGATGGAAACCCTACGCTTACAGCAAACCAGGTAAACTGCGTTTAAGACACAAAATACAGCTGGCAAGGGAGAAAATTGGTTTAGATTAAAGCTATTTGCGTGCATTTAGTGAGGATGCTTTTGTTGAAGGGCGGTGCAGATGCTGCCCATGCTGCGGCCCCAGTTCATCCCTCCCCACGCTTGCTCTGCCTTCGCCCCAGCCCTTTCCATCCACAGCCCCTCACCCCCTACGACCCAGCACAATGTACAAAACAGCATTTTCCATTCCAACCCAGCGTGCTGTGGGAAGAGGAGCAGCTCTGGGCTCACAAGCTCTTTCCTCGGGAGCTTTTTTCCACGGCACGGGGTTGGTATCACACCGCAGGGGCACGGGGGTGGCCGCTCTGCATGTGGCCTCCCACCTAAAATAAACTCATCCCAAATGCACATTTCCTTGGATATAACAAAGTACATAGTGCCCTCTCCCGCCAGGAGCCTGTTTGGTTTTTTTAAAAATACTTCCCCTCATTGGTCTTTTTGCTGTTGTTTAAGTAATGAAAATTAATTTACGGCTTGCTTTTATAAGACGTCGGTCACAAATTGCCAGTGAGCTTGAGAAAAGTGTGCGATTTTTCCTGGCCAGGCGTTTGGGCTCAGACTGCGCCGGCCCCAGCAGCACAAATCCAGACCCAACCGTGACATCTAGTGGGTAAGCGGCTGAATGCTCGTCATCTCCTCTGGAGGGAAAAGAAAAAAAGGTCATTTTTCCCTTCCCACCCGTTCCTGCTCTCTGGCAGCAGCAGCCCCTCACATTTGACAGCATCTCCCATGGGGAAGGACTCCAAAGCCCGGAGCGTTACAGCTGGGCAGCGGCTGTTTGCAGAGACATAACCCGGCTCTGGTGGGGAAGAGGGCAATACCGCAGTCAGCTGAGCCCTGCGACGAGCAGGGAAAAAAAAAAAACCAAACCTAAAAAAATGCTGCCAGCTCTGTGCTGGGGTCACGGTAAGGAGACTCCAGCTCTATTTTTCAAGCTGCCCAAAGATGAGCACCATCCTTTTCTGTGATGCTATCTGGCTGCAGACCTCTGTGTTTACGCACAAAAACATTAGGGGCAACGTGCAATATTCCTGACAAGCTCCGAAGCTTGAAAAGCTCAGATTCTTACAGCATCGAGCCGTATGCGCCTCTTCCTCCTCTACTGGGATGCGGCAACACCTTCGTAGAAGAACAAGCATCGTAAAAAGGCAAACAACAATTAAACAATTAGCTTTCAAAATCAAGTTATGAAAGTTTGCTTTTTATTATATTGTTTCTACTTCTCTTCGCAAACAGATCGCTATCAAACAGTAGAGGACTGCTGCCAGAAGTTTCAAAGAGCTCAGGCTCCTGAAGTCGGTAAGCGCCTGGAACCAGAGTCTGTTCCGGCCGAGACGGATTTGTCCTGAGCCTCCTTCTGCAGGTGCAGAAGGAACATTTTCTTTGTTTCCATTTATTCACCATATTTAGCCCATCAAGTAGTTCATTCAGAGTTAAAAAGACCAAAGAGGATTTGGGGGGGGGGGAAGCGCACAGGAAACTGATTTTATTTTTAATTCAACTGCAAGAGGAAAACAAGAGATGAGACTATGGGATTGACTGTTCTAACATCATGGAAGTCCAGGCTGAAAAAAAACCCAGCAAGAACAAAACTTCCAATTCATTAGTGGCAAACCAAGACAGAATTAAAGTCAATCTTGGATACAAAATATGTTGACTACAGGTAGTTTCATTTAACACAAAAATCAGTTAATGAGGTTTTTTTGGGTTCTAGTTTCCAAACATAGCTCAAGACAAATCATTTTGTAAAAAGTCAGTCCATGAGAACTGTTTCTTTCCTTACAACACAGAGAGGGTGTGGAAGTTCAGTCTGAATAAACGCATGCAAGTAAACAAACAAATGTATGGGTCTAACCTAGCTCCAAAGTAACTGTAAAACATATCAAGTTTAGCCAAAACGCTTCAGGGCGAGTGTGTCATTGTTACCAAAGAGAATTAAAATATTTTCCCAAAGAATGTCTGAAATTACTGAACTTCAGACCCATCCATCCTGGCGTCACACACCCAGCTGAAGAGGGCAGTGCCCTCCCGGCAATGGTTCCCCAGCGCAGGACACCTTCTCCAGCCCGACGGCACGAGGGGCCCATCGACAGCGAGGTGACTCAGGAGCACAGTGCCGGATTTTAGGCGTCACCTTGCCCAACCGTTCTGGTCTACGCCCGGTAGCGCGGTTTGAGAAGCACTGGGCTGCCTGCACGCACTGCACAGAGATACTTTAACCCGCTGAAACGGTTGAGGCTGGCATAAGGAGATGCCCCACAAGCTGCGTGCGGGTCAGTCTGGTTTCTCCCTTCTGGCAACTGAGCTCATCTCTACCACCGGGTTGGAGAGGAGAAAGTGCTGATAAACCTGGCTTACAAACACTGAGTCCAATTATCATCAGCTGTTGTGTAAAAGAAGTTATGCGGTTTTATCTTGGCAGTAACCTCAAACACGCACGGCCCCGGGCGAACTGACATCCTTTTTGGAACAGTCGCATCTCAGCTGTCCGCAGTGCGAACGATACCCTACAAAAGGCAAAGCGAGAGTACTCCGGCCTCTCTTGTAGAGCTCAGAGGCGATGCAGGGGAACAGGCAGCTGGCACAGGACCAGAACTGAGGGAGGCTGAATCCCACAGCTCGCCTGCAGGAACTATTTCAAGCATGTTAAATTTTAACCACACATGGCAGCATCTCTGCGCTCCAGGGAGAGGTCAGCGCAGAGAATCACAAGCTCCATCCCGAGTCGGTCCAAAATAAGAAACAATTTTTCAAAACATCCCAGCTCGCTGCAAGCTGAAAGTCTGGAACAGAGCTCTTCCCCTGCCTCTGGGCAAAGAAAAAAAAAAAAAAAATACACAGCTCTCTTCATTGCTGACCTTTAAATTGTCAGGAAACTAATAGAAGCAATCTTCCCTGAGAAGCCGTGGGGAAGGTGAAAGGAGAACGCAGCATATGAATAAACGTAAATCCAGAGGGGTGTGTAGGGGGAAATCAACGTTACGTGGTGCTGTGCCTGATCAAGGTTATAATTAGGAGAGGAAGCCCAGAGTAGATGAGGTTCCAGCTGTCATACCCCGTCGATGTTGCTGTGATGCACTGCGAGTTCCTAACCTGGAGCCTGGCAGCCGCCCTGTGACAGAGGTGTCACGGGACTGTCTAAGAATCACAGGGATGCGATTTCTGAGAAATAGTCGTGGTCAGTACCGGCACACGGCACAGAAAGCCGAGATGCACAAACCCTTCCGTACCCTGGCTCTGTTGCCGACTGCAGGACACGCAGCAGAGTCTCCTGCTTGAACAAACCGCGGTGTGTGGCAGGACCCTCTGCATCGCTCCCTCACCTTCATCCCACCCTCGAAGCTGGCCCCTGTGCAGCGACCTTCAATGCAACATTTCCTTCACTTGTCCTCCTCTTTCCCCTCTGACGCTGCCAGCTCAGCTCACGCATGAACAACTCGTCACAGAGGAGCTGTCAGTGGTTCCTGCTATAAAGCCCCGCTGCCAGCACTGACCTCCAGGAGAAAGCGGAGAAGCCGCACGCTTCCCAGCCCCTGTTCGTTATTGCGTCACTGCTGACGTGTTTCACGTTGCTCTGAAGCTGCACCAGCACTAGAAGCGTGCGTGTGTGAGGGGCAGCTGGGAAGGGGACTCCTTTCATCTATCCTTGCCTTTTCTTTGCACATCAGCTCCAAGATAACGTCGAGGTGAGTAATTACCAAAATCCCAAAATAAAGAGCTCTCCAGAGGGGTATGAGCTAACGCAGGTGCCCCAGTCAGTGCTAAGCAGTGTGAGGAAGGCGAAGCGGAGGAGCACTGCACGCTACACCTTCACGTGGTTTTCCCAGTCACCTTATCACACGGTTGGCTCCACATCTGAGTGGTGGTTTTACAGTTTCCTTGAGTGGCCAAGTGGCAAGAGGAGGGACTGGTCGCTGTCTCAGTGTCAACACACGGCTCTGGCGTTAGACGCATGGGACTAAGGGTGCCTGCCCCACGTGCTGCTGCCTCCAAAGGGTCTCCCACGTGAGCCAGTCAAACCAGTTCCAGCTCTACATTGGCTTGGTGACCATGACTGGAGGTGACATACCTTAACACAACTCTCCGGATTTCCTCTATCCTGTCGACCTCCTTAATTTCACCCACATCGCATTGGCACAGCACTGCAACCGCAAAGGGGACCATGAAGGTCGGACTCCTCCCAGTCCGTCCACTCTCAAACAGGGACCCCTTGGTTGTCCCACTTCTCTGTCCTGACTTAGCAGAGAGGACGGACCAGCTCCCCACCGGCATCCCGATGGGCAGCAATGCCGGGATCGCTTCCTCGCCGGGCGAGCGGAGGTGCCTGTGGAAATCAGGTTTGTGCAATAGCAGCTGCTGGTCGGCACAGCTGCTGCCTCTCTCCTTTGGGGTGGGGAGAAAACAGATTAATCAATGAAACCGAATCCAATTCATCAGAAACTACAACCATCTGTTAGCTTATTAATAGACACAGAACTCATGTAAAGCGCTGGCATTAATACTCCAGGAATATCTTTTTCTGGAGAAAAAGTTTAGGTTAGCAGCAACTGCAACGTTGGGTGGGGAGAGGGGGGTGCTGATGGTGGTGTTTAAATCAGTTTATTATTTTATTTCTGCAAAGTCAAATTAGTGGATTTCTGCCCACCTTCCTCCAGTACAGCATCTCACCCTCAGAAGGCTAAAGCCTTATTTACTTTATATATATATATAAAAAATCCTCACTCCTGGCCTTCTTTAGATTCCTAAAACATTCACCTACCTGCCTGCTCATTTCCAAGGACTCTTCCTACTGAAGGGAATGCAGGTTAAAGTGGGAAAGTGTCTCAATAACCTCCCAACTTCTGCAAGGAACACGTCACAGACTTGTCAGGTGCGCGGAGTGAAAGCCAGGAGTGGTTTTCACATTGAAGACCGGTAAAACGCTTACAGAAATACAGCAGCACTTAAACCAGCTCATTTTCACTTCTTGCACCACAAGACTGAACAGGTGAGGGTCAGGGAGAGGAAACAACTCTCCAGGTTATTTTAAACCATCTCTGTTATTTTTAAGATATGCATTTAAACTACATGCATAGTTTGCTCTTCCTTTAGTTATAGTCAAGTTATTTCTGTGCTCGATTCTCTCGTGAGAACGGGCAGCTAAAATAAACACTCTATTTATTCACATCAAATAGTTTTTCCAAGAAGAACTGAAAAATAACTGATGTGGCCTATTTTTCCTTAACCTCCGACTTCTTGTCCTTGGACCATCATGACCGGAGGAACCAGCCTCCCTGCTCGCACCACTGATTTGCTCTCTCCGAAGCGGACGCAGCAGATGCACCAAGGACGAGGCGGCACAGTGAGCCACTTTACATCCCTGCAATTTTTCTCATGCCTGACCAGGTAGATACAGCGCAGCCAAAACAGATGTAACACATCTCTTTTCTAACGCGTGCGAAGGGGCGGACACGGAGCCCCGTCCTTGCTTCCTGCAAAGTGGGGACCCTGCTCCCCCTGCGCAGCCCCGGGACCGGGCTGGTGCTGCAGAATTCACCTCCCCACCCCAGGAGGGAAACCAGTCAAGGGTGGGCAGCTATCAAATGGGCCACCTACAGATGTCAGACAAGCTACACCGAGCAGATCGAGGGTAGAGAAGCAGTAGTAGTTCCTGGAGATGAGAATAAACCAGCCATGACAATAAAGGCGAGTGGGCAGCAGTTGGGCGCAGCAGCTCAAGACCTCAACCCATTGCGTACAAAAAGCAAAGCTGGAGCCTGAAATAAGATCCAGGCTCCAGCAAAATGGACTATTTCCAAGTATTTGAAAAGCTTCAAACAGCTGTGGGGAAGAAGAAAACTCTCACAGCCTGTGACAAGGCAGAGCGAGACAGACAGGAAAACAAGGTCTCCGTTAACACAGAAGAGGCATTGAGTCTTTGACAGCACCCGGAGGGCACGGGTGGTGCTGGCTGGGCACGCTCGGCAGGCTCCCGCTGCCCAACCATGTTTGAGGAAAATCCTCCTTCAAGATATTTCACAAGACTCGCTCACCCAGAAGACTCCCAAGAAACCAGCACAGCTGTAAGTCACGTTTTGCGGGATCAGGAAAACACAGGACACGTCCCAGCGGACAACAGCGGCAGCTTTGCTTCCTCCGGTGACTTGCCAGCAAACCCAACCTCCCCGCAGAACCACCTGGCGAATCTGAAGCTGCTGATGGCCAGGCAGAAGGCAGAGTACGAATCTAAAATCGCAAGGTAAAGGATTTTAAAAACTGTGAGGCTTCAGGGAAGGCATCTCTTGCTGCTGCATGAACTACTGCAGGGTCCTCATCGGCGAGTAGGGTCTATGGATGCTGCTGCACGTACCACTGGGACTGTCACCCAGGAGCCAGCATTACAGGATTAGGTTAGCAATTATTCAGAGTTATTTGAATTCATTTTCACATGAGGTGCTTGAGAAACTCCAGAGCATCTCTAAGATTTTTATTTTTTTTTCTCCAGGGCTGTGCAGAGCTCTTGAAAAGCCTCTGGTCTATTGTGTATTTTTCTCTTCTGCCTTAATCCAATATTAAGGTTTTCTCTAGGGAAAAATGTGCAGGCTTCTCAGCAGTTTTAGCAGTAAGTCATTATTCTTTACAAATTGGAAGTCATGAATTTTAACAACTCCGAGGAAACTGTTCATAAGCATTTTCCCAATTTCTAATCTTAGAAATTGAATAGAGACTTAGCCATAGCTTGTTATCAAGGTGGGGGGGGGAACCCAACATGGAAACATTTCCAGGCTCTACTTTCCAAATAGTACTGCTTTTCTATTGTGTAGTTAAAGGGAATGAACATTTAACATACAACATTGCTCATTAGTTATGTTACAGGTATGTTTTGCAAATTGACTTTGATTAACTCATAAAATACCTCAACATGGATCATTGCAACAGACGGCCAGTGGGTAATGTTGAATTATACTTTGCCTTGAACATTGTGTTGAGAAAAAAAAATCCATTTAATCTTTAATTTCTTGAAGAGCTATTCATAAATTTCTTAGTAAAAGGAGCTATTCCTTTTTGGCAACTTTTTTAAAAAAAAAAATCTTTGCTGTATTCTGCTTATGTTTTCCCTTCAAGTTCAAGGGAACTGCAATATAAACAGAATCTTCAGTGTTTCCTAAAATATGTTGCATTGCCATTTGTGGTCAGTCTACTGTAGTACTCCACTACAAAACGCCAAAACTGGCTCCCTTTGGCTATATAGTTATTTATACTTATTGTAAATGAGGATAACTAAATTTTGCAGCTTTTATTTTAATATATAACACCATAAATTGGAAAAGTATCGGGGATGCTAACACTTGTATTTATGGGAACATACGTTAAAAAGGCTAGCTTTTACAAAAGCCTCTAGCTTTATTAAGGGGGGGGGGGAAATATCTGTAATTTACAGCGTCTGTGTCTCCAACAGCCTGGAGCAGCGGAACAGAGAGCTGCAGTCCGAGATTAAGGGCATGCATTCAAAACTGGGACAGCAACGTAAGTGGTACAGTCTTGTGGAGATGAAAATGCGAAATGCAGAGAGAGCAAAGGAAGATGCAGAGAGAAGAAATGAAATGCTCCAAAAAGAAATGGAAGAGTTTTTTGAAACCTTCGGGGGAATTAACAAATGGAAATAAACAGGAGCTTGCTCAGTTTGAAATTGAGCTAAACTGTAGGAGAGAAAGGCCACATCCCAATTTCAGCACCTACTCCTATTTTAGAGGTGAAATAGGAAACCCAACGGTAAAACCTAGGCTGTCGATTGTAACAGGAGCAGTTGATACAAACTCGTTGGGATTCCTGAACTCCAGGAGCTCTGCACCACCCTCTAATGCCAGGGATGCTTCCTCCTTCCACTGCACAGATCTTCCAGACACTTTGCATGCCAAGTGCCGAGCCAATCCACACAGCGTGCCGGCAAAGCGCTGGTGCGTTCTGGCTAGCCTCGAGTCTTGCACAGATGCACTAAATGCCTAAGTGGCTGAGCGGTTTTAATCAAGGGATGTCATGCTTGCTGGAGCGTGTTTTACCAGCTACCCCAGAAGTCACACAGGTATGACATGGTTTTAGAGAGTGCTGAGCTCATACCTGCATCCCAAAGTCAGCCGTTTCAGAGACAGGGAAACGAGACAACACACTTGCATCGTCCCGAGTTCCCCACCAGCACTCACACGGCCCTGTGCCTGGGCAATTCCTGCCCTCCCACTGAAGGGATATTCCTTCATGGAGGTGGAGGAGGTCTCTTACAAAGCCATTTGCTCCGCTGGGTTATAATTAGCCTCCCTGCAGCACTCCTGTAAGAACGCATTAGTCTCAAGACCATCACTAGTAGACTCCCTGACATCTCTTCAGAGTTACCTCTCTCAACACGAGAAATGCGTTAACTATTTTGATACCAGCATTAATGACACATATACTGTTAAATATCAAGAAAGTAACTGCTGTTCTTTTAACCCACTGCAGAACTTTAACATGAACAATGGCATCTGTATACTTAAACTTGTACTGAATTTAAAATTACACTTTATATAGAAGAACATGTGGCTCATTATTTGCTCTGCACCAGGATTAACTGTAAGAGTGACCACCTACTTGGTAACTCGGTGTCTCACTAAAGCAGCTCATGATGTGTAAGCAGAAACTTGCACAGATGGTTTTCTTCTTCCCCAGAGAAGAGCAGGCTGCTTGGTTTAAGATCACATACGAGTGAACCAGAAAACCAGAGCGCTCTCCCCAAGGTTCCAGGGGAGCAGCCCTGCCCTATTCCCCCCCAGGGCAATGCTGCAGCCCCTTATTCCCAAGCGCAGCCTGGCCAACCCCTTCGCCCATTGCCCGGTCCCCTTTAGTGCGTCATTGACCGTAACTTGTTTCCTTGCTGCCTTACCTTCACATCAAGTAATCATGAACTGAGCGGTTTAATTTGAATTTCACACACATTCTTCTTGTTTCTTTTTTCCACTTTTTTTTTTAATCTCTTGAGACCTCATTACTATAAAAAAACCCTACTTCTGAAGTCCCACTTTCCTCCAAAATTATTTGGGTCTTGTTTAATCAGTTCCCTCCTTCCTTCCCTTTCTAGAACTGTCCTGCCAACTTCAAGAACTTTCAGGAAACACAAAGAAAAGGTATGGCATAAGGCAAGGCACATACTTGGGGAATGCTTTGTAAAGCACTTCCCTGCACGCACATCATCATCCTGCTTAGGTTTTTTGTTTGTTCTCTATTCAATGAATTAGTTCTTCCTCTGTAGCTGAAGAAGAAACCTGAAAAATATCCTGTCATCAAACACAGGGGAGCCTGGGGATCTACTGAGCATCCCTGCTTTACCCAGGTACGCTGTGGCAATGCCCTGTAGAGAAGAGAGAAAACTTCAAGTTCTCCATGCACGAAATAGCAATGTTGCTGTAAAAATAATTTCAGCCTGTCACAGGTGAACCTTTTGCAATGCCAAAGTCTGGCTGAGTGCCCCAGCCACGTATCTAGGAAGGCAGCTCTGTTAACCCTTTGGGTAATATTAGAAAACCTTCAGGAAAAGCAAGTAGATCAAAGCAGCAGTTAAGTTTTATGCTTCACCTTCCCCGGAGTTAGAGCAGACGACTTTGCAAAGTGCCTGGAAACCTCATCACTGTCTTTGCAAGAATACTTACCTCTTCCTCAAAATAAATACAATGGAGCTATTTTTTCAGGTTAGCTGTACCTCCATCTTGCCCAGTGAGAACAAGACGAAACATTGTTTGAGCACAAGGTGAGGAAACTCTTCCAAAGTCCTTTTATATATGTACATATATACACACACAGAGAACTTGCAAGTAAGTCTGATAATCTGATTACAATACTGTTTAAGCAAATGGATGGGAATACAGATCTGTCAGTATTACCAGGCAAGCTTCTCCAATTAAAAAAAAAAAAAAAAAAACACACACACACACAAAATTTCAAAATAGACTTGGCAGTAAAAGCAAGTGCTGTTAACGTGTCCAAATGTTCCAGTTGATGAGGAGAAAGCAGCTCCAACCAATCTCTTAAAGCTGTACTTTATTCATTTTTCATACCAATACTTACTTGTTGGTTAACTGGAAACTAAAGTGGAAACCGTAACTTTATGTTTTAAGATAGCTAAGAGCATGCATCATTTGGTTACATAAAACATTCCATTTCAACACAGGAAGAATTAAGAAAAAGAAAACATTGCTACAGTAAATAAGACAGACTGCTCAAATCTTTTAAGTATACATATTTATTTGTAATTTTACAGTGGCTTTAGTACTGTTTTATGATAAAGTTTTTGGAGAAAAAAACCCAAAAAGCTTCAGAACGAGGCTTTAACTAGCAGTTCAGAACTAGTTATTGACAGTTTTCTTTATGAAATTCTAGTGTCCTTAAAGAAAATCAATCCAAAAAACAAGGAAGCATGACTGCTGTCCATAAAAAAATCAACTTTCTATTCATCCTGAAAACAAAGTCCAGCATCAGACAAAATAGCCACTGCATCGAAAGGAACATGTTCCTATTGCACAAGCATCAAGAATGAGATATGACAATCAAAGCCTAATTTCATAGGCAAAAGAGGCCACATGTATCTGTATAATTAGACTTCAAAGCACATCTTTCTTCTGAAATTATATACCATACTGAAACGAATATTAAGGCCATAAAATCAGAACACTAACAAGTGATAGGGCTTGATGCTACTTTTTGTGACATTTGGTAAACAGAAGGTGGGAAAGAGGGCCAAAACAAGCCACACAAAGCATTCTGAAGAGAGTTAGAACTTGAAGGCATTTCAAAAGAAATTCTCAAAGAACTAATTTTTTGGAGGAGGTTTCTTTTGAGTCATTAGATAAAACTGGATTTCATAACAAATCACTCAAGGAGCCTATTATACTCTTTAATAGCATGTGTTCTGGAGTACACTATAGAATATATTCTCTGGCATTAACATTTGAATTTGTATGAAAACAGTTAATTATTTCTATTTGTTATTCCCTCTTTAAAATAGATGAAGATTTGTATAATCTTTATAAATTATCTTAACAACCAGGTAAGGCTTCACTGTACTGAGTTAACTGCACACAGGTATCTGATTTGCTCTTAATTAGCTATCTTGGTTACACTAAACTGCTAAAACCACCTGGGGAACCCAACATGTCATGTAATTTAAAGAAAGGGATAGTAATATATTGCTATCTTTTCTAATTGTGTTCATTTTATTAATTAGTGTATAAAACACCGTAAAGTAATAGCTCCAAAGAAGCCGTAACTACCATTGATGTTCAAACATTTTACTTTAGGAAAATCTGGGAATCTGATGAAGCTGAAAATGCACATTATAAAGTTTGGCTTGCCACCATTTAAGAAAATATAGGTATCAAAAACAGACAAATACACTGCTAACCATCTGTTACATTTTCTTTTAAAAAATTAGCACCAATTTAAGCATCTGAATTCATAGAAAAGCTAGTGACACACTTGGTTTTTCAAAAAAGTTTTCCCCCCATTAGAAGACAATACAATAGCATACGCTCACGGGTATTAAATTACCTTTGTTATCAGTAACAAATATGACTACTGTTTCAGGTAGTGAACATAAAATGTCATTCTTGCCCAATTCCTCTCTCCTCTGCATTTGTTATCCTAAGAAACTAGGGAGCGCTGAACTACAGACCCAGCCTGGGAAACACACACGTGTATTTGGTTAAATACACGTAGGAAGTCTCAGGGTTTCGGACTGGTATTTTAGAGCAGGGACAGTGTCTTCCTGGGGTATTCATAGAGCATCTACTGCAGCGGAGTCCCAATAAGCAGATGTTCTGGCCTTACCATAACATACACAACTACCTTATGACACGTAGCCAAAAGTTAATAAAAAGGTTTTTTGTTTAAGAAAAAGGATGGTAGTGCTCATAGCTAGCTGATCTTGCTATAGGAACAAACATGGTTGTATCTTTGTTGTTATGTTTATATAATAGATGGCTAGGTAGTCACATCGCTATCCAAGTCAGCCTACAGGCATTTGAGTACAAGATGGTTCTCAAATGATCTCTTACTATGTGTTAAATTTCAGCCCATAAAAACGTTTCTAATTTAAAAATCTCTGAAAACAGGTTTATATTTAAAGGAACATGCTGATCAAATCTATCAGAATAGCAAAGATTGCAACCAAAATTTAAACACATTAAACATTTTTTTATGTCATTCTTTTTTACACCATCTACCGGTAGTATTTAGAAGAATCCTAAAGTGCTTCAAACCCAGCAATTAATAAAGTTGATTTCTTCTGTGCAAAACTGCAAGCACCTTTTTAAAAAATAAGCAGCAGCATCAAGGAATAAAAACTTAAATAGTTAAATGTATTTTCTCTATTTTGTTTTGAATTCTTGGACCAAAATAATTTGCCATGTTTTCAATAACAAATTGCAGAAGAGTGCATTTTATTAGTTTAATTTTATACTGGACTTGTTATACATACTGTTTGAAATAGCGGACCCAGGTAAATTTATATCCACAAAGCAACACTGTGGGATTGAAATCCAACAACTAAAATTTTAGCTACAAAAATAGTCATTTTATAGAACACAAACAGAAATGATGGTTATCTCTCCACTTTCCTCCAACACTAATATGAGAAAAGATGGTTCACCTAAAACATTAGTTTAGCTCCAGACATTTTTAGCATGCAGAGCAGGCAAAAAATAAAACTGATTTGATAAGCTGTGTAATAAGCTTTTAGAACATCACTATCACTCATGTAATAGATGATCTAAAACATATATATGTAAAATAATGAGCCAGAATACATTTTCTCTGTCATATTTCAACATGTTAAAAAAAATAATCAAAGACACTCTGGAAAAGCAAAGAAGATACTAGATTCATCTGTAGGAACTCAAGTTCGAATTCTGCATCTGGGTGCAGGTGTTCCTGGATCAAAACCAGTTTTGAGCAGGAATTACACAATACACATCCCAGGAAAGAATTTTGGTTCCCAATATATGGTATCACTAAGTTTAGCATCAAGCCCTGATAGAATCCATATGACATATAGAATATACAGACAAAGGCTGTTCAGCATTTACCCCCCACCGCGCTTAAAGTACTTCCACTTCAAGGGTCACAATTCAAATGAAACACTCCACACAAACTGTATTGCTGCAAGACTGAACCCGTACTCCAAAATGGCATTACGGTCAGTAAAGATTTGTCTGCACTTTAACATCTGAATTTCCAGCACACACCAAACTACAGGACTGCATTTCTGCCAAAAGAAGGGTCATCCACTCAGTTCTTGGAGACTCGAGATGTCTGCTGTATTTTGAATGTCTAAATTCTACTTCATTCATAAAATTACAATTTTAAGCCAAATACAATCAGATCTAAAAAGGAAACTGATTTCCTTCCTTTAGGAAAGAAAAATTAAACATATGGAATCACTTTTTTTTTTTTTAATTAACTTTGAACAAACACATATGCTCTGTTCGGACTTAAAAAAGACACAGAAAACCTCAAGAGCCCTCTGGTTCCTAACAGTTTTTGAAACTTCCCAACCAACTAGTTAATTTCTAGTTAAGGTCGAGTTTAATTTTCATTATTTTGACAAAAAAACGTACACCCTTACTGGAAACGTTACAAAGCTTCAAAGGCTGTTTGCAAACACTAGTTTCCAGTCATTAGACTAGTTTATTTTGTATGATCCATGCAGACAAAGCCTTAATTTTGACATTCATTTCTCATCTTTTTCAATAAAAAACCTAGACTTGTCATATCACAATATTTCCTCAAAGCGCACTTACAGGCTTGCTTATCCAGATTTCCAAAGGCCAAGCTTCTCTAAGTCGTTTGTTGTTTGGTTTTGGGGTTTTTTTGAGGAAAAATGATATGAGCGCAGATGAAATGAACTGTTTAAAACATACTCCATTTCTGCAATGCCATTCAGCTACTCAGTGTTCATATATTTAACATAATGTTTCTGGTAAATAATCTGACTGATAGCCATAGATCCCTCTTTTTTTCAGGTGAGCAGTTAAGATTACAGATTGTATCTATGTTGACCACCACTTATTTTTAGTCATATTTCATAAATTGTTTATGTATACTGCAGTAGTGTTAACACTATACAAAGTCTCTCAAAGAAAAGTAACATTCACGTTTACAAAACTGAGCAGGTTTCTTAATATATATATGTATACACAACCCCACTTAATCTTTAAATACATATAAATATTTATAAATGCCAAAGTGCAAAAAAAATGGTCAACTGCATCACTTTACATACATGATTTTAGTATTAGGAACAAAAGTGATTATATTGCACACTCAACTTTTAAACCCCTGTCAAGTTACATGTGCATTTTGTTTTCCGTCAGTGATGAGGTTCTCACAGCATTGACAACCATTTCACAAATGTGGCACTGAACTTAATCATCAGTCAGGAATATAACTATATGTATATAATCTGCATGCAGCACGTTTATAGTCTATATGCGCACACTGAAATAGCATGGGAACTTTAGCATGCGTCTATTCAGCATGCATTTTTCTGAATATAAGCTGCATATGTGTCTTCTTGAGATCATTCAGGTTATTAGCAATTTGGTTTTGAATTGTACTGGAATCAAAATCCACAATATTCACAGACATTTCATGCATGCTCCGAAGGCAGCAACATTTCTGTAAAATTTTGAAGCTTCAATGTATGTCGTAACAAGAAGACATTAAAAAAATAAGGTATGAGAGAACTTTTCCTACAACAAACTGAGTTAGTTTCAGGGTTTTTTTGTTCTAAGAGTACATATTCAAGCTAACAGTATATACTAGGAGAAGGTCAGATATCAGTTCAAATCATGGAGATAGGGCAGTTGTGCTAAGAGACATTAAAAGACAAATTTGAATCATAGAATAATTTAGGTTGGAAGAGACCTGGAGGTCATCTGGTCCAACCCCCCCGGTGTTCTGAGCAGCTCAAGTCCAATAGGAAAAATTCAGCTGTGAATATCCCAAACACATTAAAAAAAAATAAAATCTTTGTTGCGTTAAGTCTTCTAAAGCACTATCTGTTAAAATGAAAATAGCACAGTGCAACTCCAGTTGAATAAGACAAAAATGTTGAAAAATGAAATCCAGTAGATTCCATAGTGAATCACTAATGTTCATTTTGATTAGGTCTTTAGTAATTTTAACTTACACAAATAACAAGGATTAATAAAATGCAAAAGAACAGCAACCTGTACTGTTCTGCTACACAGTAAATAGGTATTTTTAAATGTTTTTTCCAGTGACAAAAATG
Organism: Grus americana; assembly: GCF_028858705.1. NCBI lineage: Eukaryota > Metazoa > Chordata > Aves > Gruiformes > Gruidae > Grus > Grus americana. The sequence goes on from NC_072865.1 coordinate 5,790,398, forward strand.
CACTAAAAGTATTTCACATACACTGTCAGTATCCAAAGATAAACTAAGGTATCCATAGGTTTAAAACCAAATGACAAGAAAAAAACCAAGCCCCAATACCCTGCAATTTAGTTGAACAGAATTTTAAAAAGCCAAGGTTCCAGATGACAATTCTGAAGTTAACATTATGTTAAGTACTTTGTTAATTTTTTTTAAACCTTCTGGGACAGTACAACTCTAGTGTTTTTGCTACAACAAATTAAGCAATTAAAAAGGGGTACAATTTTAATATAAAATCAATGTTTGCATAAAGAGAAATTGCTGCTTTTCAAATCGTAAGGTCAGAAACAATAAACAATTGTCTTTTACAAGAGAAATATGTCAGTAATGCATTGGCTGGCTGGGCCAGTATATTTTATAAGTTCTATTTATATATTCAAGTCAAGAGTATCTGCATCAACAGCTAAATATAGTGCCTTTAAGAAAGTGGTGTTTCACCTCATCTTGTACATCTCTGTTACTCTTATAGTTATACAGTTTAATCTCACACGCATGCACACACAAGATCCTTTAGCAAAATTTCACACCTGTGCACTCCAAAGTGAACGTGCACAAATTCACAAGTGTGTAGTATAAAGCAACTTAAGCCCTACTCTACTGAAAAGGCATTTTCTAATTCAACATTTTGTGCAATGTAACAGGCAATGTTTGTATTATCTGATTCTGAAAACTGTATTGATAAGCCTGTATTGAAACAGCAAATAATCTCCTCCTCTTTTCTGACACTGTATTTAGAAAATATGTATTAAATAGGTTTTCCTCCCCCAGCACAAGTAGAGAGGTTTTCCTAAGGCAGGAATAGAGCTAAGCTCTGTTGACTAAATACTTAATTTACAAGTGACTCAAACCTAATGTATTTTTATTTAATTACTTGCTAGATAGAATGGACCCATTAAAAAATGGAAAACATTTCTGCAACTCTCCCCAATTTATCTGTCCTTTTATCAGAGTTTACAGTGAATGAAGAGCATCACACACAATTTCCTTTTCTGTTTGTTTTTGTTAAAGGACCAGTATCACAAGCTAGAAAATACAGAACATTTTAGCACTCTCTCTCCTCTTCTAAACAGGCACTGCTTCACAGATAAGTCACTCATCCTTCCTTAAGATTTAATTAGGCCACTGTATTTTCCATCCACATTTAAAAAAACTGAAAAATTAGAGACACATACTCATAGGTGAAATACGAAGTAACGGCTCTATTCTTGAAACTTCATGTTTATCTCTTCTACAAGATAGAATTGTTGGAAAGTGAAGATAGAAAGGGCTCAATAAAAAAAAGTGCTATGTGGAAGAATAACTGCCCTTTAAACATAGTACTGAGAGCGTTTAATATGTGAGTTCACATTTACGTACAACACTCCAGTCGTTAAATAAAGCAAACTGCCACAGTCACACGTTAAAACAAACTTCATAGAGACTATACATTCAAAAAACCTACTAATGAGCAATACTGTACTAAAATGTAAACAACCATTGTGTCACAGAAGCCTGCCAGTTGGGACTGAAGATTCATGAACCCACTTAAGAGGAGTTATTGGCTAAAAGTCTACTATAACTGCTCACCTGAAATAGGCTGAAACAAAGAAAAGCCTATAACAGTGTCGAAATTTTTTTTTTCTTTAGACATTGATTTGCTTTCATTCTACAACATTAAGCAGGCAATTTCATAACAACTGAGTAAAAAAAACAGGCATTACTTTAGCAGAACATGCAGAACATGGAGTTTTTCTACTTGGTTCCATTAACTTACAAGCAATTCAGGCCCAATGGAAGCAAGAGCTCTTTTCCAAAGTCAAGTCTGCAATCCTGGCTGATCATCGACATCCTTCAAGGGGTCCTGTCAAGGCATCGAGGCTGCTGTCTGTATCTGAGGCCAATGTTTGCTCTGTTGACATGGATGAAATGTCATTGATAGATGATGACTGGGAAGGACTGGTGTTGCTATTCACTGCTGCATCTGTGCTAAGTAAACCAAACATAATAAAATCTGAGGCGAGACAATATTGCAAGTACAAATAACCATACTTCTAGGCTCTGAGCATCGCTTTCCCCACAGAAATCTTTGGTAAATAAATAAATTAATAAATACTAGAAATGCAAGCACTAAGTTCCTTAGCACTCAGATCCTGAGGTGAGCATTAAGAGATTTTTGTTTTTCTTCCCTCTCCAGAGAGGAAGAAAGTAGAATAAAAATGTATAATGTGAATAGTGACCCAAGTATCAGGAAATCTAATAGATACAGTTAATGAAAGACAGCACAATATTCCAATTACTGAACCAGGAGAACAGCAACAAACATCCAAGGATTCAATCATGGGCATAAATACTTTGCACCATTAACTATTTTAAAACAAGAAGTCCTAACAGTGTTTAACCCTGCATGAAAGGAACTCATTCATACAGAGCCACAGAATAAGCATTCAGCATAAAAGATATATAAGCAACAGCTGATATAACATGGTATCGATTATTTCATTTGATGACTGAGCCCTTTGGGTAGAAGGCAGCTCAGGGTGTTGGACACACAAGACTTAAGTTTTCCTGCAACTTACTTCATAACAATGAAAAACTACTGTGCATGGATCTTCAAAGGCTGATCAGAATCAGGAGTCTTGAACAACAAAACTTTTGCCTACCTGGATTATTAAGCAGGATTTCTTCATTCACTAGTGCAACAGATCAGCACTATGCATCATACAGAACTACTGAAACAATGACTAACCTGAGGGCTGATCTTTTACCACACCATTCTTGCTCCTTTCTTCCCAATCCATTACTTCTTTGTATATTAATTCTTCATAGAGAAGAGTGGGAGGAATGAGAGAAGAGACAAAAAAACCATTAAGATCACAGAGGATTTGTATATAATTTCCACATGCATAAAGGTACAATGAAATCATTAAAGGTCAGTCTGGATGTACAACTATACAGGGGTTTCAGGAGGAGTTTTGGGGGTTTGGTTGTTTTTTTTTTTCTTTTTTTTTTTTTTTGTTTTTTTGAAGGCCTATGACAATGATTACAGATGTACGGGGTTTGTGTGGCAAGGTTTTGGTAGCAGGGGGTGCTACAGAAGTGGCTTCTGCGAGAAGCTGCTAGAAGCTTCCCCCCGTGTCCGACAGAGCCAATGCCAGCTGGCTCCAAGACAGACCCGCTGCTGGCCAAGGCTGAGCCCATCAGTGACGGTGGTAGCACCTCTGGGATAACAGACTTAACAAGGGGAAAAAACCCATGCGCAACACCAAGAGCAATTGCAGCCAGAGAGAGGAGTGAGAATATGTGAGAGGAACAACTCTGCAGACACCCAGGTCAGAGGAGGGGTGGGGGGAGGCACTCCAGGTGCTGGAGCAGAGATTCCCCTGCAGCCCATGGAGACCACAGTGAGGCAGGCTGTCCTCCTGCAGCCCCTGGAGGACCCCACACAAGAGCAGGTAGATGCCCAAAAGAGGTTGCGGCCCCTGGAAAGCCAGCCCTGGAGCAGGCTCCTGGTAGGACCTGTGGCCCCGTTGAGAGAGGAGCCCACACTGGAACAGGTTTGCTGGCAGGACTTGTGACCCTGTGGGGGACCCACGCTGGAGCAGTCTGGTCCTGAAGAAATACTCAGGAAAACCAATGAAAACCGTGGCATTTTGTTGAACAGACTTCAGAATGTTACATATATATATATATATATATATGTACTTATATGCATGTGTGTGTGTATATATGTTTACATATTCACTCCAAATAGAACTTTTTCCCATTATTGATTTCTTTTCATATTGCCACAAGCAGTACTGCATAACCACAATAGGGAGTTCTGGTCAGTTACACAATCCAGCACACATGGACTGCAAGTCACACAATAATAATAAAAGTTATTACCATAAATGTCATTTGTCATGCTCAGTTTTTACCTTTCCATTCTTCAATTGCATGTTCTCTTTCTTCCAATTGTGCATCATAGATCTGAGGTGGAGGCTACAAAAAAAAGAAAGTCTATAGTGTATCTACTACATCAGGTTAACACAAGCAATCACAACTTAAAAAAGCCTAAAAATGACTTTTTTTTTTTTTTTAGCATTTTGTTACCTTTATCTTTGGCATTCTAGTCCCTATACCTCAAAATTACATTCATTTCACAACTCTAGAATATGCTTTTAAGTCCTATGTCCCACTGAAAGGCTGTTTAAAAGCATCAATTAAAATTAAACTCATCGTAAGGCTTTATGGGGCCTTAGAGAAGTCCCCTTTTCAAAAAGCCCTAGATTACCATCACATAGGCAACTCTTTCCATAAAGGGAACTATCAGCAACTACATCAAAAATTGTATCACTTCCACTCCAGCAGCTGTTCTTCAGGCAATTTTGCCCCTAATGTTGATCTGAAGGCTTTATCTGTGACTTTTGCTAACCACACAATGAATTCAAAGCATGCTCTTGACCAAAACAAAGTTATTAAACTGATATCTTAAAATTTATTTTAAAGGCAAACTTACAGCTTCTGCTTCAGCTGGATCATACCAGACAGTAATATAAGGATGACGTAAGGCTTCATCTACAGAAATTCTCTTGTCTGGATCTACTACAAGCATTTTTGATAATAAATCTCTAGCTTGACTGGCTAGAAAGTAAAAATGAAAAGAACATGTAAAAGAGCTGTAGAATTTCATGTCTGACACAATGGGAACAGATGACACACTGCAAGAGATTTCTTAAGCATCTATGCTTTTCAACAAGTTTTACTGGTGACACAAGAATACTTAACTTTTAATCCTATACGGTCAGATAAATCTCACTATGTACCGATTTAAAATAAACTGTGTAGTACCAGATCTCCACATCTTGCTATATACACAGAGGCATTAGCATGCACTGTCAGAACAGGCCCAGAGATGCAAGCTTTCCTAGGCTTTTATTTTTTTTTTTTTTAAAGTGAGGTCACAATCCTTTACTGTAAATGTTATTTACTCTTATCCAAAACATAAACCTTGCAGCTGACACCAATCGACCTCAATTTGGAACAGTTACATTGTCACATGGGACACAGTTTATTCAACACTAACTACTGAACATACAACACACTAAACATTTTTAATAAACTTTTAAAAAATACATCTGGTACAGTAATGATCTAATTTCTCTAATATCAAATTAGTTTTTCTTTTAAAGGTGTTACTGCACAGTAACTGGCTGCTCATTGTTGCAGTGGCACTTTACTGAGATTTCTTCTTTGTCTGAACAATCATTGTAATAATATAATGGGTCAAATTTATTAATTTGTTACATTAAATAACTTCTTATAGCCTATCTAGAGAATATAATAAGGGTTGTGTGGGTTTTTTTTCATTTTATCAGTAATTATTTAAAGTCAAAGTATAGCCAAAATGAATTATATGCATACATCAACTAGAAAAAGATAATTGCAAAACCCCTCCATAACAAGTATGACTTTCAGAGAACATTTAACAGACACACATTATTCAATGGATTAGTATTCAGAGAATGAAACAGAATACTAGGAACAAGGAATAGTTCTGTATTTAATGACAACTACTACTAAGATTTCAGGACATATCAAATGAAAGACACAGACAGCACGCAACTTCTAATGTTGACACCTATTGCAATAAACATTTTATATTAGGTTTTTTTAATTAAGTGTATTGCAGACATTTTAAATTAACATCTTTAAAAAGAAGAAAAAGAAAAAAAAAAAAACTCGCCTTACTTTTTAACTTGTCACGATCAGATTCTGATGGAAATATCCAGTCTGGGAAGAGCTCTTCAAATTTAATACCGGGATATTTTGGCCTGTTTTCTACATAATTCCTCACTGTAGGCTGTAGTTTCTTCATGAAGTCTGCTGATGGTGTTCCTAATTGTTCAATAACTTTATTCCATTGATCAATATCTGCACCATATCTTTAGGAAAATCAGCTGAAGAATTTGAAGTCTGCACTATACAAAAATATCACTTACAGAAATCTGGAAAGTTAATGAAAACTTGAACAAAGGATATAAATATGAACTTAATTCTACTATCAACAGTATCCTGAGCTACCATGCAAAAAGCTAGATCGACATAAAAATAAGATTCAGATTTTGTAATCTTAAGGACAGGCTAGAAGTGCTGCACAATGCATTATTCTTAAATATCTTTTGTTAATTATCTTTTCTTGGCTAGTATTGAAAGCAATACTTTTTTGGAGTCCAAAAGAAGCTTTATTTGGCAATAGTATCCATAGCAAAACAACTGTAAGGACAGAAAAGAAAGGCTGCCTTTGAATCTTCTGAAGTACAACATAATACCATCTATACTGAAGATTCTTGAAGGTAGGGGAAAAACACATGAAAAAACCTAAAGCACAATTACATCCCCTTCAAAGTAAGGAATTTTGTACCTGTTTCCTAAGGAAATTAGGCTTTGGGCTGTAGGGTTTTGTTTTTTTTCTGGGGGGGGGGGTGGGGGGGGGGGGTGGTGGTCAATTGAATGGTTGGGCTTTTGTTGTTGTTGGGGTTTGGGGTTTTTGTTGGTTTTTTACATTTTCAACTTCAGAAAAGGCTCAAAGGAGTTTGGAACAACAAATCCAGATTCCTGTAGGTTTTTAGCAGGCTCTTTAAGTGTATCAACTGTGGTAATACTCAAAAACTACTCTGTTCTTAAATTCAGAATTTAAATATTTTTGAGGAACTGCATTTACAAGCCAAAAGTTGAAATTGTGCCTCGTGTTTCTTCTGGACCGTCCCATCTCCCTGTTTCAAGTGAAGACATTTCCCCTAGACATGGTGACACTTGTTAAGAGTTACCAGAGTCTGCTCCGAATGAGCCTAGTCAGGCTAACAAAGCTCATTTATCACACTGAGAAGACACTCCCCATTAGTACTCCTGACATTTAAGTTTGCTCAGATTTAAACTTTACAGTTTTTCTGATAAAAAGAATGTGTAATTCCAGCAGAGTCTAACCATCTAAATTCATAACCTACCACTTCAATCTATCCATTCTCATAGACAGATTTTGTAACAAAACAAATTTGCTGCACTTTGAATTAAGATGTATTTAAAAAGCACTGAGGTGCTTTTATTTCAGTTAGTGTGCCAGGAATACAACTAGAAATATATGCATAGTCACTGCTTCATGCTAAGATTTTAGACTTCCGATACAAAGATTGAAAATTGTATTTGCTTATTGAATATATTCCAATGGAAAAACTATATTAAAACCAAAATTAAGAAGTCAATATTGTTAACTCTCATGCTAAAACAAAGCACATACAAAGAAAATTTTAACAACCATCAGGAAATTTTGTTCCTAGCTGGAAAACTGACTTCTGTGATATCTCCACCAATCTAGATTCAAGATGCTGATTTTTCTTTGAGTAACAGCAGTCTGGTTAGTCAACTAATCAAATTATAGACCAGTCTACTGTGGTCTCAGAGCACTGGGGGGAAGGCAGAAAAACTTAATGACCTATCCCACTTTAGTAATAAAAACTGAAAAAAAAAAAAGTCTCAGTTGGATAGTTTCAAAGTGCTTTACAGATACTGAAAGTTGGAGAAAAAAATTTCCCAATACAGGGTCGGACTTGAAATAAACTAAGCCTTTTGTCAGAAACTCAAAAGGGAGAAAACCTTAATTTCAATGTAAAGCACGCAGGGCATGCTATGCGAATAACCCTTCAATCTGCAGACAAAACTGCCCTTCCTGTTCTAGTGACCTCAAGGTCAAAAGTAACCAGAAGTTTAGCCAACGCCAAGTATATCTGCCTACTTTCTGGGACTCTGGAAGAAGAGAAGTTGAAAAGAGAGTCCTTATTACAATCACAATAAAGCATGATTTTTCCCAAGAAAGCATGAATAACCCCTGATGCTTTCTGCATCAGTCAGGCAATTATTTTCCTTCACCTGGAAGAAAGAGCATTAAAAACACCCTGGTGCTGCTGCTAAGCTTTCCATTATTTCATCTCTAGGTACTGATGTTGCCTGTTTTTTCTACATTTCTCATTTCCATTGCAACAGCAACTGCCAGTAACTCAGGCCAGTAACTGGAAGATCCTGTTCATCCTCCATAGCACCAGTCAGGAGCAGGCTCAGTGCATCCACCGCCCTGGCAATGCAGAGCATCTCAGTCCACCTAAAGCACGGCTGCAAGACACCTGGCAATCCCCGTCAACCATATGGGAAAATACAAACTATTAAGTCTAGGTTTTCTGGAAGATAGTCAAGGGTATATCATTAGGAAACATGCTGAACTTGGTTCCCTGTTCTAAATCCCCAAATACTAAGACATTTTAAAATTTAGGTAATTAAAAAAAAAAAAAAAAAACACCACAAAAAAATGGAAAGCTTCATGGCCATGCACACCAGCATCCCCCATAAACCACTCTCAAAACAATCCTGCAGCCAAAGGTAAAAGAAAACAACAATCTAACTGAAGCAGTTATCAGTCAGGAAAAGTTTCAACACTACAAACAGTTATCAGTATTGCACATTAAAGAGAACTGCCAGTCTTGGCAAGAGGGGAAAAAAACCAACAACCCTGTAAGCATAGCTGTGCGCTCTGATAAAATACCGGGGGAGGAGAGTCCTTGAAACATAGACTGGTGGAGCTTCAGTGACCTCCAGAGAACAAGTGATAACTTGCATATTCAACAAGTATGGACAAAATTTCCTTCATTTATTCATGAATAAATCAAAATAGCCCATGCTAACATGCAGGTGAAAGACACGTAACATACATGAAGAATTGTGTTAGGTTGGTCTGAAGGCTTCAAAAGGTAAAACAATAAGTATAGAAAGGAAGAAAGGTGGAAAACAAAAAGACTTATTTAACAATTAATCATTTGTACTACTAAATAATGCATGATCAACTGCTGAAGATTAGTGTCATGAAATTTAGCATTAAAATTGAAAGTCCTCTTCTATAAGATGTACAGGTATTGGTGAACGTGTACTTGATATTTTTAGTGGTAGACTCAACTTTTCCTTGGTGACAAGCAAAAATAATATACTTTCTTCAAAATCTTGGACCACAAGTAACTATAGCTTCTTATGACATACAGCCATACCTGGTTTAATTATGTCATCTGGATTCTACTTATTTACTGATCAATTTTGAATGTCTAGTCCTACAACACTACTACTTCGTAAGATGTTATTTATAAAGGATGAAATTGGTTTTGCTCCATTTTTTTAATAATTGGAACTTGGTAATGAGTGAAGTGGTTTTTAAATTTTGTTTCTAGGGAAAGATTTTGAAATACATCAAAATCTTCAAAGAACACTTACTTTTATAAATGATCACTTCTGTTCACTTAATACAGTGTAAGGACTTGTTTGCGATCCAGTGATGTATTACTGAGATTTCTAATCTCTGAGGCATGAAAACATATAGATAAGGGGTTTGTTTGTTTTAATACAGTAAAATTTTCTACAATTACTATCGTACAAGAAAGTAGAATTTTATAAAGACAAATCTGGGTGAAAAATATTGGAGGGAGGAATGGAGGAATAACAATCTTATAGAAAAAGTAAGCCCAAAATAAAATTTTCATAGAATGAAAAAAACTCCAAAAAGAAAATATTTTTTCTTTTTATAATAAATAATAGTAATAAAAAATATTTCTCATGCAGTGTGTTTGCAATTAGGACACTGCTGTCCAGCAAGTGCTAATAAGCAAGAAAAAAATCTGATTGAAACTCAAAAAATTGTACAATTAAAAAAATGAGTCTACTGTTCAAACAAATAGTAAGCAAAATCCATGCATAATAAAAAGTAACTTTGTAGGCTTTTGCTTATAACACTTATCTACAAAGAACAAGAGTATGAAAATATACTTACTGCTTTTTATTTTTTAAACCTAACAGTACCCTTTTTTAAGCTACAAAAGCTGAAACTCTTCATATAAATTCCATTAATTCAACCAGTACATGTTACATTAAATATAGTCTACTAAAAATAAAATGGAAAGCTCAACAATTTGGTTAATGACACTAATTTCAAATAGTTCAGTAGATCTATTAAAACATCTCATTGAAAATATTGCTTATGCTTTTATACTTATACAGATCAAAATAATTGTGTTTCTGTTGGAAGTGGAATGGGATTCAAGGATGACTAGGGAAGGATACGATCAGTGCCTTGGAATATCACACAACCTTTCACCAATTCTCCCATGATGCACCCAACTGACCAGATATCAACTGAAAGTAAAAATGAAATGATCAAATTATGAAGTATCATGAACAAAAGTGAGGAAAACAAACAAAAACATCTAGCATCTACAATAAAACACAACAATGTGGAAAACCAAACTGCTAACATGAATTTTCAATCATATCAACACCAACTGACTGTTGCTAAATTTTGTTATTAGCATTTTGTAAAATATAATTAGTGTTTGCATTTCTGAAACAGCCGTGAAGAAGGATACAATCTCTTCCTGGGAACAGGACTTTATGGAGGACCATTTCTGCCATAATGCACCCAACAGACCAGATATCCACTATCATATGTTAGGTGCAACAAGGACAAAAGATTAAAGAGTTTTTTTAAATACCATAATTATATATTTGTACGCTCACACTGTATTCCTACAGTCCTTCAGATAATTTATTTTTTGTCCCATCCAGAACAGCCTCTACTCAAATTCTGATCCACATCAGCACTTGCTGTATGACAAGCTGCTTGTGCATTAATGAAAGGGGTTTTTTCATTATCAGCGGCAGAGCAAGGCCCTGTAAGTCCCTTGTTTTACACAAAGTTACATGTATACAAAAAGCATGGTATCCCCAAGCCTCTGTGATAAAGCAAAAAGATGTACTAGCATAAAAGTCCAGAGAAGGCAGCGTATTACTCCACAGCTAATAAAAATCAGCAGGTAAATCCCCCCCAATAATCCAAGTCAAGGACAATTTCCTTGCCAGCCATTTTGTTGGCTGAACGTTCAATATATTATAGCTGTGTTGTTTTTAATAACATAACACCCAGCATCTCTGAGTGCTATGCAGATTTAAGAAAGTATAAGACATGGTTTATCATAGGGATCTGAAACCGATTTTAATAATCAGAGATGCAAAAGGGGACAGACCGTCAAAAGACAATGCTTCAGATTAAAAATCACACTAATAAAAGGGTTTATTATTTATAGAATGATGATTGTTAATTTGTTTTTTTTTTAACATCATCCAGCATAAGTGTCTCAAGTTTTTTTGCAGGATAAAAAAATGGCAACAACACAACAGGACAACACATGAAAAAAATAACAATAGCGGGGAGAGGGAGCTGTATACGTTAAATGGAGATAGGCACGCAGAGCAGAAAACTATTATATTCTCCAAAATTATTAAGTGTAATTTTTGTTATTTCAATACTATGATTAACATACTTTAACAACAGATATGACAGGGGGAAAACAGCCCTCCCCCCCATCTTTTAAAGCTGTTATGTTCCGAGGTAGATATGCTTTAGACAAAAGATTAAAAGCATTGCTCCAGCAACTTACCATTCTCTTTATATCCCATTCCAAGGATAACCTCTGGTGCTCTGTAATACCGCGTTACTACGTATGGAGTCATCATAAAGTTAGTACATGCTGTTCTTGCCAGTCCAAAATCAAGAATTTTGAGCGTACAATCCGATTTTACTACTATGTTGCTGGGTTTCAGATCCTAACAAGAAACAACTTCAGTTAAGGAAGGATCAACATACATCATAATATACATCCCTTCTTCACAGTCAATACATGCCACCAGTTCACATTAACAACTGCATATTCCTGCTCTGACGTACCTGCTTATTTATACACAGATTAGAGATAAGTTAAATGCTGCACAGCTAAGTACTCAAAAAATTCTGGGAAAACGAGAATCAAATTTGTCTGCAGTGTCTTAATTTACCCAGTTGTGCACTCACGGTATACTCAGTTACATAATGGTCTGTATATATGCACAACGTGTACATATATCTGCTTCCTTTAACACATTAAGTGCACTTATTTTGGATATGAATAGTTGCATGGTAAAGGAGACTGTTCCAAACACTGTCATTATTAGGACACAGATCCTAAAGACAACATCACAAATTACGGAAGTATCTGTATGAAAAGGAGTGTCCCAACACAAAAAAAATTAATTTGTTAATGACAGATAAACAACCTGCGTTACAGTGATTAGCAAATTTCACAGGATTAGGATGTAGTGAAAACACTAAGTTACCCAATGAGTGAGGAGAAAAATAAAATACTTGAGGCAATACGCCTCATGGGAACAGCGATTACTGCACCAAAGGAATACACACTTAGGGAAAACTAGAATAATTGGGTTTTATTCACAAAGTATCAGAAGTAAACGAATTACACGTGTACTAGTACATTTAATTCTGCTAGCGTTTGACTTCGTTTCAACCACACAAACCATGTTCTCAGGTACAGAACTTCCTTTTCTTAAAGGAGATGGGGACATGCAAATAGTTCATGCATGTTTGCACGGTTTAGGAAGGCAACAAATCTGCAGAATGCTACTGAATTTACTCTGTTTCGCCACAGACTCTGACTGATTTCTACATACAATTCCTACTATTCTATTCCTTCTGAACTATCCCAGCTCTGTTCCTTTCCTAGCCTGGTTTCTTTTCAAAACCAAATCTCTCAATTTGTCGAGAACTTCCACTCCAGAAAGGTCATTTTGGTTTGGTCCCAAACTAACCCAACCTAATGCTCACCACTTTAGCTTCTTCATTCAAATAAACTTCACACCTCTGTTTAGCTATTCACAGTGCAGTTCCTCTTATTGCCCATTTTCTTGTTCAACCAGTATCAGTTCTGTCTGACCACTGTTCTCCTATGAGCTCAAATTTCTCAGCAAATATTGTGTCCCCCCTTTAGCTCCAAATCACAGCCAACACGTCAGGTGGAGTTCAGCTGGAGTTCCAGCCCTCCTCATTTCAGTCTCTTACACACCTCACTCCATAATTTTAGGAAAGCCCGGTTCCAAGACTATCTGGACACAGACTTAACTATACATAACTTCCTTGCTAGTACCATAGGATTTTAATGGTAGATTTTTTTTTCAAAGGATGGAAATCTGTTGTAATTTATACAGCTTCTCAATTATGTTTATGGATTGAACACATTAAACTAGAACTGGATAGAGTTTTCAGCCACCAGGCAAAAAACTCTAAATTTAAAAAGCAAGTGTGTCTAGGAAGTAGGGGAAGAAAAGGAACAGAAAACAAGCAGAACTGTCAAACAGACTAGTCATGAAATAAAAAAATAAAAAAAATTAAAAAGAGCAGCAGCAGCAGAACAGAAGCAGAGAGATATATGAAGTCTGCACAGGACTCTGAAATTCTGATCATTTACAAACTTTACTTTTCAGAATCACAGAATGGTTGAGGTTGGAAAGGACATCTGCAGGTCATCTGGTTCAAGCAAGGCCATCTACAGCCAGTTGCCCAGGACCATGTCCAGATGGCTTTTGAATATGTCCAAGGATAGAGATATTTAAGAGGTAAATATTACATTTTAAAGACTAATTTCTTAGTAATTTGAAAGGTTTGGATACTCATGTTTTCATCTGTTCAACATTACTTAAATCCACAGAACTAAACCAATTTAAGATCTATTTACAATATAGTCTTTATCTCTGAACTAGAAACAATCCTCAGGTTTAATAATATTCTTATGAATGAAATACAAACTTATGAAATAACAACCCTCTGCCTTCCCCCTCCGTTTCCTAAGAACATCTGTATTGATAAAAAGTATTGTTAATGATCTAATACTACCTACTCTGTGGATGATACCAGCTGAGTGGAGATGTTTGATACCACATAGCATTTGGTAAAGAAGATAAGACATTCTTTCATGATCCAATTCCATATGAATAACCTGGCACAAATTTGCATCCATCAGCTCCATAACCAAATATCTAAAGCACAAAAAAGAAAGCATTAAGAAAACTCGAGTCTTACTTTACCTATCAGGTTTAAGCTTAGCATGAGAGATATTTAATAAGTCAACTACTTTGCTAACATAAGTGTCAAAAAGCTTATGATTAAAAAAAAAGAACATGCATGACCAGTGTCAAAATTAAATTATCTATTCAAATAGTCTTACTATTAAAAATTAAGTGTTCAATAGTCCAGAGATTAGAATTCCACTAGTTTTATGAACAGTAAGAAGAATAATTCTGAATTTATGCAGCATGAAAAACTAAGACTGGCTGAAGCCGATGCAGATATTGCAATGTATCAAAAAAATGATGCTTCCTTTCAATCTATTTTAATGTTAGAAAAATTAAGAAAATTAAGAGGAGTGCAGTAAGAACCAAGAAGGAATGATTAATTTTCAAGTTAAAATATCTGCTTACCCCCTCCAGACACACACACTCCCCCATTTACCCAAGAAGCCCATTAACAAACCACAACAGATATTCACTGGAACCTATGAATACCGCACCAATTACATGGCCATGAATCCTTTCTAGACCAACTGATGTAGCTCGCATAAAAAAGAAATATATTCAGTTCTTAATTGAGGCCAAAAATACTGTTGTGCTGATGTGATTGCTACGGAAAAAAAATGGTATCAGGTTATCCAGACCAAGTTATTATCCTGAGGTGACCCATTTAGCTAAGGGTCATTGCACGCAAACCAGATGTATATGCAAGCAGGAAAGCATGACAGACAGATGAATAAAAAGTAAATAACCTTTTTTTTTTTTATTTTCCACTTCCATCATACACATGTAGTGAAACAACATTACTGCTCCTTCTTAAAGAAACCTAGAAACAAAGACTAATCAAAGGCTAAATTCAGCCCTTAGGTACGCTCTGTTTTCAAAGTGTGAAGTCTGTAAGTTATGGGAAATACAGCTCCAGGGCTTAGGCTAGTATTTGTCAGGAAAATTAAAACAAAAATCTAATACTTACACATCTTGAAATTCTTCTAGTGACTTCTGTGGTGTAAATACATTTAATAAACTAATTATCTATAAAATAAAAATAAACATTAGAAGAAACTTCAAATTTAATTCACATAAATATCCACTGTTGCAGAAGTTACTATTCAAAATCAAATGCACACTATTACTATACACAATTTGAATGTTACTTGGCTTCACTTAATCCATATGCGCTGAAGAACAGCTGATTCAGAAATAGTTCAAAACTGCAGCATGTATGCCAAAGGAACTAAGGCAGGACAAAGCTACTCTTTTCTTTTTAAAGTTATATGACACCTTCTATCTGCCTGCCCAGTATCTGAAATACATCCCATTTTTTCCCATAATGGTCTCTTATTTTAAACCACATTGACTAAGGAACTTTAACCAGGGCTGTCCAACAACACAGGTGTGAGGTACCCCACACTATCCCAATAAACTTAAGATTATGATGCACTATTTCTAGAAGAACTGCTAAAATTACTATACTGCCATCGTTAATAACCACCTTGCTTTTACTCTGCTACTTCTTGACTTCACCAAAAGCTTACTTCAAAAAAACAAAACAAAACAACAATCCTAAAAGGTTAATCAACTCCAGGAAGTTTAAGACTCAAGTGCACAACTTCGATGATCAGCAATGTTTCTAGTTCATGTTACTATCGGAACATAACAGTCACATAAACCTTATATTATTGTACTTGAACAATGAAGTATTAAGGCTTGTTATTTTAGAAGGTTCAAAGATTTTAAAATATATGCCTTGCCCATAGTATTTAACTTCTGTTTACCAATAACGCACTAGACAGTGCTGCACCCCTGCAAACCCCACCAGTTAAACACTGTATTTAATAAAAACGTTGCTTAGGCTCAGAAGATTTAACTACAATGCAGTTACAAGAGCCAAACTCACAAACAAACCCACTGCCAAACAGGCTTTGCTGCAGTATGACTTAAAAGGGCAAATGCAATACAAGGCCAGCTCTATAAAGCTGACACTGATGGTAAACCTATACCAACAACACTGCAAAAACTTCCTCTTTTTGGCACTTCATACTCTAAACAGTTCATGCAAGAATGTAACCACGCATTATGAAGAACTGCATCACCCTTAGCAAATCTTTCCAGTCTTTCACTATTTTTTTGTATTACTTTGGTTACATACAGCAAGTAAGAGAGAAAATCCTGAGGTTTTTTAGACAACTTACAGTAACGAGGGAGAAAAACTTAAAGCCAAACTTACATTTTTGTGATTGACACATTTTAAAAGAACAAGCTCTCTGTAAGCTCTTTTTGCGTGGGTTTGATTCTGAAAAGGGCGACTCAGCTTCTTTACAGCAACATTTATTCCAAGGACTGTATCAAACGCAGCACTAGAAGTTTTCAAAGACAAACAACTTAAGTTGAAGTCTGTTTGACGGGAAGGAGGGAGCAAAAGGGAGATAGGAGTAAGGAAAGAAATCAAGACTTGAGACAAAGCAGATCCACTGAGCTGTTTATACTAAACTTCAAGTAATTTTCATTCAGAAAACGTCCTTTAAAATCTACACATCATTTAATAAATACAAATAGTTAAACAGAAGCCACTGACACTCATCAGAAGTCTTCCTGCCCTCCTTTCTGTCTGAAGACCAAATCTGCTGACTCAAGACTCATATTTAAAACTGCAAGATCTAAAAATATTTTAAGCTTATTTGAAATCAAGAAGCATTTCAGTTGTCTAATCTGTATATCTGGAGTACTTTTTTTTTTTTTTTTTGACACTCTTGCTGACTGACAATCATTTAATACTTGCAATAGAAATTTTTCTTTCTTAAAGGAGAGTCACAGCCATGTCTCTGTGATCTGTTCTGCAGGCATCGATACGCTCCTATACGTGGACAGTTGACAATTATAAAAAAATTTTAGTGCCTAGCAGAAAATTACACTCGTCATCTAGTTTTGGGAAAAAAAAATAATCCATAGAATTGAGTACTATGGAAAACTCAGACTTGCTGGGAGCAAGACAAGAATTTAAAAGCAAACATGACCATTAATTTTATCTTCTTTTTCAGCTGTGCTTGTTCCTGCCCTCTGCAGTTTGAGGTACAGGTGTAAGCTTGCTTTAATAGCTGTAAATCTAAAGCTAAATTATCTGTATATTCAGAACAAGACTGAAGTAGAAATATTCATTATTAACACGCAGACTATTCAGCAAAATATACATGAATTCATACCACAAACTACTCAAAAGTTCCAATCTTTAAATAGTTCCAGTTTTAAATAAGGATTCCCACATTACTCTATTTCCATTTAATGTTACTTTCATAGGGTAGGAAAGAATTCTCATTCACATATATTTTCCAAGCACAATTAAGCTCTTTGTGAGTAACTTCCCTATCTCATCAAGACATGTACAATACCAGGCTTAAAAGGATCATCACATTATAGTACTCTTACAAAAAGTACAGCTCCTCTGTGATAACAATAGTCAAATTATATGAGGTTTACCAGCACCAAGTCACTGCTTTCCCTACCAGAAAAAACAATACTACCACAAACCAGGGCTCATCCATGAGATGATGTATTTTCTTGGAATCATGTTCCAAATTACATGTCCCACATTCTATGTCCCAAATTCGACTCAATGAGCCATTTGCACTAAAGGCTTGCTAGCATTTATTTCAACTTACTTCTGTGAAATACCTAAGCCATTATTCAATGGCACAATCACTTTCAGAGTTAAAGCCTTTATGTCTATGCAAAACAAAACACAAAATGGGAAGAAGGCAACTGCCCAGACAACTGGAGAAGTTATTTTCCTCCCAAATATGAAAGCCCTGATGTTTCAGTATTCACTAGAAGACATTATACGTAAAGCAAAAGGTTTTGCCTATGTTAATGACTTTAACCACACCTGGGAATTAGTATAAAATCAGTAACCAACAAGGTCTGCATGAATTAGCTGTTCTCAAGTTAATCACAGGTCAGCAGTGGACAAAGGAGCAATTTTAGAGGAAGTGTCCCTTTGTGATCTGACAAATCAGATATATGTCAAGGCTCAGCCTCAGCACACATGAAGAACTCCACCTGAATATCTTACTTTGCTCATCTACATGGGAGTGACTGACATTGCATCTTAAAAAAAAAAAAAAAGCTGCCTGCTACCTACCCCATCCAAAGGGAAGAATTAAAAAGACTCGTAGAAGAAAAAAAATGGTCAAAAATTGTGTGAGCATGTATTTCTTTAATTTACCAAGAAAAGAGACAGAATATAACCCCTACTACCACCAAGACCACACTTGTAGATATCATGTACTTTTACATTAAAAAAACCCATGGACATAATTGGTGTTAAATTTCTTTCCCCATCCCTGCTCATTTGAATTCAAAAGATACTTTTTCATCATGGCAACTGTTTCAGACACAGATTTGAAAAAAGTGGATTTGCCAGAGTCTACCCAGTTATCACCTTCGCTACTAACAGAAGGTCTATAAATTACTTCATTTACCATCATGGAAGAATCTCAATGTCTATCCCCCCATATAACAGAGATTCGAATTTGATGATAAGTGGCAGTAGGGCCTTCACTGCACTTGTGATAGTTTTGCATTTTGAACATTTAAGAGTAGTGAAGCCACATACACAATGAAATCATTAATAAAACATTATGACCTCAATTACAGAAGGAAATCGCACCACTTCTGTAGGCCAATGACCTTTGCTTTGAACTGCAGTATGCTACTACTAGGGATTCTTCCTCTGCCCGTTCCATGTCACTCTTTCCCTACTGTCTAAATAGGAGTTTGCAAATAGTAACAAACTTATCCTGACTGTTTCTTCAATTGCAACTGTAAGTAAAATTATCACCACAGTCAAGGCTGTGCTATTTATAAAATCATGGTTTTGCTGCATTGCAGGACAAAAGAAATTTGCTAGGTCAGAAAACTCAGATTCACTAGAAAATTTAGGAAATCAGGGACAAGAAAGGGAAAAAGATGTCAGGAAGTCAAAGACAAAAATTATTTCAAAAGAATGATTTTGTGCAAGTGATTACTCAGTCCTAAATAGATTATAAAACTTCAAATGTATTAATACTTAGGAACAAAAAAGTATGGAAAGTCACGTATAGAAGTGTACTTTGTATATAAAATACAAAAGGTACGTCCAATTTCTCTCCTAGTCTCTTTGTGGTGTGAGCTAGAAATATCCTCTACATAACCACTGCGATCCTTCTTCATCTTCCTCAAGCTCTCATTTATCACTTTTCCTAAGTATGTATTTTTAAAACTACTTCTTTTCCTAAATTTTAATATTAAAAAAAAGCAGAAGAAATACTAATGGAGTTTCACATTAATATTTTGAGGGAAAAAAAAAAAAGCAAAATTCAGGACCTCTCCCAGCTGAAGTGATACACATGGTATTAAAAAAATCTGACCAAAAAAAATCCACACACAAAACTCCAGAAATCCTTTTCCCAATTTTTATGTTAAACATTGGATGATAAAAAAAAAGCGCATCACATCTGTGTATCACACTACTGACTTGACAATTTTTCCAGCCAAACATGACAGGATAGCACTCATCTTACCCTGAGTTTTTTTACATTCCCGTATTTTGTATCCTTCCTTTGTGTCCTGTGAGGAATTTTAGGAGAAGTTAAGATTTTGCACCTTCTTCACCTTGGACACAGTTTTCAGATGTTTCACATGAAGGTGAAAAATTTACGCAACATTTCACTCTGTTGTTCCATAAATCAAGTATTCTCAAAACAAGTCAATAAATCAGATCGCTTCTCCTTCTTCACAAAACGTTGACCTTAACGCTAACTTCATTTTGAAGCAGACATCTAGTTTAAGTGACAGAGTTTAGAAATGCACTACTACTTGCACTAAGGAGGAACACTTAAAACCACCCTAAATTCCTGCATGCCATCTAGAAGAAGCATAACTTTAAGAATATTTCTAGCTGGAAAATGTTAGCACTATACTAAATCTTACCCAAGCACTAATAACCAAGATCTAGTATGCCTATCCCCTCATCACTCAACTCACTAAAGAATCAAATCCGGTCTTCTCATTTTACTTATTTTTCACCTAGGACAACAGAGGTATCTAAATAATTTAAAAATAAAGGCATGTTCTCACAAAAATGCACTCTTTTCCTACATATATAACTTATTACAGTTATGAAAAGGCCAAAAAGACATGGGCAGGTGCTGCATAAGGAGTTGCTCACAATACATGACTCATCACACTTATTCTGCAGAATTTACAGATGAAGAGAAACACCAGACTGCATTTGAAGCACGAACAGCCCACCACGTGTTGTGATTAAATCTAATATTAGAGAGTTCCTGAGCATATCTGTTTGCTCTCCTGTGTACTGAATTGTAAAATCGCATCAATAAACATTTCTGTTGTTACCAAGTAAGTTTCGCCCAACAAAATATGGGCTGGCACTAAGTCCTGTAGAACGGATTGCTGCAGTCTAAAAAACATTTGAAAGTGTTTACCTTTAGCTGGCCCAGAGGTGTGGTGCCATACAAGAGACTAAGGTTCAGGATCAGACTAACGACTCTCACGTCCTGGGCCAGTGGAGGCTGGACACATAGCTGAGGTGACACACCAAGGAAGAGCCGGCCAGCCCAACCCCTCACACAGCATCCCTTTCTGGTTAATCCATGGAGTGACAATGACACTGATTTGCCTCATCCTGCCAGTTAATGGCAAGGCACTGCATTGATGGCTCCTAGAAATGGACAGGAGTGATCGGGAATAAAAGGGGGGGAAGAAAGGGGGCCATGATGAAGAAACGAGTAAAACCCAGAATCTCTCACCATTGCATTGTCATACCTTACACTGCAATATCATAACTACACAGGGAATGTGAGAACTAGAAACAGAAATAAAGTGGTTAGTGAGAAGGAAATTTGTTGGCCATTTTAATTTATGCAGTTATCCAAGTATTAATTTTCCCCTGAAAACAAAATAAAGAGTTTTGCACATGAACTAAAGAAAGCAGGTGGTTTAGAATTTATTTAGCCCATAACCCTGTAGCAAGAGATAGAAATTATCATCCGTATTTGACATCCTGGCACCTCTATCAGGAATACATTAAAATTTTGTTTTATATTTATAGCTTTTGATATTTAAATAAAGTATTTATTACTCACCAAACAATGCCCTGTGCCCCTGATCCTATGGGCTTCAATTGCTGGTAACGTTTTAGTACGGTGAACGTTGAATCTGCAACTTGAACACTGTAAAACTGACTATCACATTTACTGTCACTCATGGTGTAGTGTCATGTAGTTTTCTCTCTCAAGGACCTGGTACAGTTTTCGAGATCTTCAAGAAAAAGAAAGAAAACAAATGTTCAATCTCTTACTAATTCCAGGCAGACAAGTTGGAAAATATATTTTATATATTTAAATACATATGAATTTTTCAATAGCATACCATTAAATAAGCATTCTTTCAACTTTGTGTATTACCACTGCTAATTAAAAATGCTTGCAGACAGACAGCAAATAATTATAACCTTCACAGCTTTAAGTAAATGCATGTTTCTATTCCAATCCCTAAAACAAAAAGCAGCTAAGTAAACAACTGTAAAAATAAACAAAACCACTTAAATCCAACAACTCTCTGCTCCTTGAAGGATACTCCCTAACTTAGAATTACTACTATGTGCTAGGACTGTATTACAGGGGGAAAAAAAAAATCATAAACAATGTGTTTCAAACACTGATAATGCAAATAAAAGCAACAGCAGAAACCCATGGAGTCAACATACATAGAAATAAACAGGGTCTTAATACAAGACCTTATTACAACTGCAAAACAGGTTTGAAACAACTGTCCCCAAAATCCCCATGGCTGCTGCAGTTTCTCCAACAGTCCCTCTCAACCTAGTTTAGTAGGAAATCTCAAGCAGGGCTGTCTCCTCCTGCCAGGCAACCCTTCCCTGATCCATACCCATCACAACCCACTCTCCCTCCCATTTTAAACACATCATTACATCCTATGCTATCAGTTAGTGTACTTATAGTCCTACAAGAATTAGAGTTCTGTGCTATAGTTTGAAAGAGACTTTCATGCCATAATAGAGAATAAGTTATGTCGATCTGTCAAGCACGTGAATTAGAGGTAGATAATTACATCAAAGAGCAAGGTAATGGACTAAACCTCTTTAGCTCTGAAGTGCTACAGTAACCAGAGTACAGATCTCCAGTTTTCCTGGTCCTCCATCCCTCTTCCAAACCTTACAAGAGAATTACCTCAGTAATTACTGAAGAGGTCTCTAATAAATTCTCCCATTTTTAATTTCACATTCACTATGACAGATAGCATCATTACAGCCCAGAGTAAGTTGCACAGTCAAACGTTCCTTGAAACAGGAAATGAAAGCAGATCACCTCCCCCTGGAGCAGCTGTCCTAACCACAGGCCTGTACAACGTCTGTTTTAGCTGAAGAAAGAGCAGCTAGTCTGTCTGTCTCTCTCTTCGCTGGCCTACAGAATATTTGTGAGCCAATGCAAAGCAGAAAAGCCTCAAGAGCAACCCAGAGGCCCAACTTAGAAGGGCATACTGCCACACAAACGGCTTTGGGTTGCTTCAAGAATTAGAATTTGGACCTCTCTCTTCATAGGTGCACGCAGGAGGGAGCAGCATCTTTTCCATGGCTTAAGCCAGCAGATGAACTCCAACAAATCTGCAAGTAAAACAGGCAGAAGACCTACAAATCCCAATAAAACTGAGTTTAAACTGAACTGGTAATGGCTAGTGTTAAGGGATTCTCAATAAGTGTCTAGAGTGCCTTTTACCTTCTAGTTTCTCAAAATCTAAGCAGCATTTTAAGAAGTAGCTATTCAACTTGGTCATCTCTGGCAGCAATTTAGACAGTAAGTTTACTTACTTCCTCTTAGAAGCTTAAAAAAAAGCAGAGGAGAAAGGATCAGCAAAGGGAAAATGGGAGCTACCAACTTTCTGCCTCTGCCACAGCAGTAATGGGAGAATTACATCTCCTATACAACAGTTTTAGGGGCAGTCAGATGCAGTTCCACAATCAGCTCACACTAACGTTAGACCAAAATGCTGCCTTAAGAGGCACTCTCAACATTTCCTGCTACATCCCTGGCACAACTCCAAAGCTGGACTTTGGGGGACCAAATTTTTTGATTGACAGTCCCTGAGCAGTCATAGTATTTTCAGTGAATCTTCATACAGTGGAAGCAAGGTACGGCTGGAAGGTCAAGATCCTACCTCTGAAAGGGACTTACAAAACAAAAACAGTATAGATTTTGCATAAGCTAGGTATCAAGTTAAAGACCTGTTAGTTACACAAGAACTATGCTGTACCTCTTCATGGGTTAATGAAACACTTTTCTGTAACAGAGATGAAGAAGTAGGGGAAAAGGAAGTTATCCTAAACCAGAGAAACCCTCCCTTTAAGGAACCTTGTCTGCACAAAGCCATCTTCTAAAAATCATTTAGAGATCAGGATAAGCTCTTTAGACAAGACCCAAAGAGGGAATTAGGCACCACAATGCACAAGTTTTATGTATTCTGACATCCTTTGCAATTCACTATGCTAAGTACCTGGTCTCTCCATAACCTGAACCCTAATTTTTACTTGGGCTGCAAGCCGCTTGGGTGCATCAGGACATACGTTATTTCAGACATACACATTAATCTAAAATTAGGTGCCATGGGATTGTAGCTGTTCACAGGACTTCAGACAGACAATCTATTTGGGGGGCAAGATCCCTCAAATTAAAAGATTTCCCACTGCTCAAGGGAAAAGTATATCTGGCAAATAAGTGTCTTAATCTTGAGCTGTCACTCTCATACCTGAAATAATTTGATTCATCACTCCAGCCAAGATACTTCACACTTAAATAATGCTTACTTCCCAAAAATTCCTGCATAGAAATTTCTGAAATATAAGTTTTCATTTATGGCTTCCTAGCTGCAGCTGCACCAAAGAGGACCAGCAGCAATTTGTTTTATTTAATATCACTTGCTTGTACAATTGGGGAAATTTAAGAATCACATAACTAGAAAAATAACCAACACATCAAACCTACCACCAGTAGGCTCATGAGTTGTTAATATGGAATCCCACTCAGAAATTTTTAGAAGATGAAAGCAACAGCACTATAGCATACATCCTGTATTAAACAGTCACTTCCCCAAAAGACATTTATTAAAATGGCAACTTATTATTAACCAGATCTGTCTTCTGGATATCTTCAAGTCAAAAGCTTCTGCAACAAACAGGTTGTAGCAGTTGGCAATGCATTCCCAGGGTTGTTTTGGTTACAGAAATGTTATTACTGACAATGAAGCATAAGAACATCAAGAAATTTAGCTTGATTTTTAAACCTCAAACTAAAATTCTACTACTGACAGAGTAAATTGACAATAAGCATATGTATATTTTTAAGAAAATATATGGAAAGTCTGTGTAGAAAATCTCCTCCCACTCTCTAATTCACTTCAAATTCTGGTGTGCCCTTTTAAGGGCTATTATCCAACAACACTGGAGGGTTTTTTTAATCTTTACAGCAATATATAGTAATAGGTGTGAGTCCAACTACAAAATCACAGTTGAGTTACTTCCCACCCCTCTACTCACAACCGTTGAACAGTGTTACAAAAAGCAAGCATAGCAAAGCATTAGCTGAGCAAAGTCCATTGGTTACAGCAGAGTTTAGAGGTACTCTGTACCTCTTTAGCTCTTTGAAAGGTGAACCTTTTTCTTTAAGCAACCTAAACTATTACTGACCAAAGATTTTACCAACTACCTGTTACAGTATCATTCAGCTGTTAAACATGCATCCGGTGTTTGTCTGCAGTGCATCTCGCTAGGGCAAGTTGATGGAAAGAGGGAAAAAGTTTAAACGTGCATCTGCTGTAACCAATTACGCTGTTGTAGAATTACGTAACAGCCATATAACTGAGCATTTCTTACATCTCTTCTAAAACTTCGCCTGAGAAGTTCCTTCGGCTCAAGAGAAAGCTCAGGTTGGGTCTCGTTGCAGCGAGAGGGACGCGCAGCACGGGCCTTTCCCTCGGCTCGCCCGCACTCCCTTCGCCCCGCTCGGGACGGAGGAGCTTCCAGGGGACGCCAGGGCTTCCAGGGGACGCCAAGCGCCGTCCCGGCCGCACACCCCGGCACCAGCGGGGCACAGAGACGCGGCACCGGGCCGCTCGGCGACGCGGAGCGCTGCCCTCGCTGGCGGGCGCAGGGCAAGGGGCGATCCCGCCCCGGGCCGGACACGAAGCTAGAGGGGAGAAGGCAGAGGACAGGCAGCACCCCGCCGCAGCGGAGCGGGCGCGGCTCCCGCCGGGAGCGGAGCGGTACGGGGCCGGTGGCGGCACTGCGGCATGGGGAAGGGCGGGGGGCTCGGCCAGGGCAGCTCCGCAGGAGAGGCGCGGAGGGGGAAGGAAAAGGGCCCCAACCTTGCTGCGTCGCCCTCCCCGCCTCTCTCCCGCTCCCGGGCGCGGAGCGGCGGCACGCGGGGAACACCGGCTCTGCCCGCGCCTCGGCGGGCGGGGCCCTCGGGAGAAGCCGGGGACTCCGGTCGCCACAGGGCCGGCTCCGCAGCCGAGAGTTCGCCCCGCTCCGGCCCCGCCGCCCACAGGGCCCCCCTCGCGGCAGCATCCCTCACCGTCTCCTCCCTCGGTCGGGCTTCAGCGGGACGGGGCGCGGCGCTCGCGGGCCGCGGCCACCTCCTCCTCCGACGCGCAGAGCTACCCCAGCCACAATGGCCTCCCGGTGCTCCACACAGGCCGCGCCAGGCCTGCGCCCGCTGACAGCCAGCCATTCAGCCCAATCGTAGCCCTCTGCCGGCGCCACTCGGCCAATCGAGCTCCAGAGGCGGGACCTATTAGCCGCTATATAAGGGAGGGCGGTGAAGGACTGCAGTGGAGACAGGGCTGTTTAGGCCAATCTGGGTGCAGCCCCCGCCCCTTGCTGTGATGCCATCATCGTACGTCAGTCTGTCACCATATTTATGATGTCACCTCACAGCAGTGACTAGTCATGAGTTGCAGCGGCACCCTCGTGGGTGGTGCTGTCTGTTCCTCACTGCCCCTCTGCTCTGTCAAGCAGGACAGGCGCTCTGTGAGGTAAACACCTCCCACATATAGGAACCCCTCACAGTGCCACACCAAAATGACATCACACAGCAGCAGCCAGTCACAGTGCCACAACATGGTGTGGTCACCTCACATCCATGCTTCAGTATGACAACAGAGTGCCCAATCCCACAGTGCAGGATCATGCAGCTGCAAGCCCTGACCTGCTGGGTCTGCAATGGCCCTGAGCAAGGGAGCATGATGTCCACACAGCTTTTCCAGGGAGGATGGTTCAGAAGGGAAGGGGTTTATTCCCTCCCCAGGTAGCCCAGTTATTTTTGACCCCACTCAAAATCATAAACCTTCTCTATGTTAACATACCATCTGCCTTGACGTTAGGACTGCTTGTTCTTTAAAACAGGTGCTGACTAAAAATAAAGTCAATATATTTTTCCACCTCTCCTAGGACTAACGAGCTTTCTTTTCTGTGATTTCTATTCTTATAGAAGATTTTAGAAAAACACACCTGTAATTTTTTTCATAAATCAGTTTCACGTATCATATAGACTAGATGACCTCAGTTTCCTTTAATAGTTCCACTTTTTAATTTGAAGAGGATACTAATTCTAGATAAACAGTAAAAGGAGCCTTTGCATCATTTACCAAAACATGTTGGATACCAAGTTACATATTCTTGGCATCTAGGTCAGATTATCGCTGTGTTTTTTGTTATGATTTGGGTTCTTTTATGTGGTTATAAAAAGTACTAGAGCAGTTTCCAGTAAGAAGCTACTGTAACACTTTCAAGCTATTAACCTACATAAGCATTCAGCCATCTTCATTTAGAAGCAACCCTGCAGAGGAATACCATAAAGAAAGCTTTACTAGTTAAGGCTTTAGTTACTAAAATACAGAAATTAAATATTATGATTTCTGACTGTTCCAAAATAACAAATAAGCAGAGAAGTTCATGTGTTTATCCACTATCTATAAACCTCAAAGAAATCGGGTGAAGTGTGCTTTTACAAGTACATACACTGATAAAATAGGGCTTTAGTCCTAGCTTTCAGATGTACTTAGTATTCTCTTATTTGCTGGTATAAGGTGTAGGGTTTTTTTATATATATACATTCCAGTATCTGTGGTTTAGATACTCTATTAAATGCAAGTTTATGGCAATTTTTTTCTTAGCCAGGGAGACAACTTTATGACCATAAACAACACATGTAAAAAATACAGACACAGCTGCTATTTTCACCTGCAGGAAATTTCTTCCCACATTCACCTACCTCAGCAGAAGGTAAAATACAAAGGTTTAATCAATGGTTGGTGTGAACTACAGTAGGAGCTACAATCAGAGATTACGCTGCTGTATCAGTTCATGTCTGGCAAAACATTGTGATGAACAGTCACCAAATTCAATTATCCTGTACTCATGTGTGTCAGAACAATAGTGATATGGAGCAAACTACTCAAACCTGACACATTATTTTGAAACACAGCTGCTGGATAAGTAAGGATGTGCCTACCTGGGAGACCTGTGTGACACAGAAAGAACTAACCCAAGGAACAGATGAAAGAACTCTGATACCAGGATTTAGGCAAGACAGAAGACACTGTCTCTTCTACTTGTATCAGAGTACTGCAGTGTTGTACTTGTGTTCACCCTGGGATGAGGGGTCATCGAGTTAAAAACCAACCAAACAAAACCCAAAACAAACCACAAAATAAGAAGAATTATATAATCTTTTAATTGCATTGTAATTTCATTGTACACTCTTCGAACAGAAATATCACTTGAAAGACATCCAGTTCCCTTATTTTGTTGCACTGTACATGTTACGCAAATAAGAGCTGTGGTGGCATACAAAACAAAAAAGTTGCTCTGACTTTTCAAATAATTAGTTGAAAGAAACAAATTTAAAACATAGCCAGGAATTTACAGCAACAGAAGAGCTTTGCAAAAGACTGGTTAAATACAAAACACAGATGCAAAGAGGGGAGGGGAAGCTGGGGAGGAAGAGGGAAAACAGATTCCCCGTTTGAGGCTGAAGTAGGAAAAAAAAAAACCCTAACAACTGTACACAAGTATCAACATGCTCAGTATTTACACTCTGAGCATTAACAATGCTACAAATAAGCAATGTACTAAAAAATAACTTAAAAAAGCTATACAATTGTAGTTATAAATACTATATCTTTAAAACTAGTTAAGTAGTGTTGGCTAAAAAAACGTTCACAGTTACTCTGAAGAGAGCTGTATATATATATTGCACAGTAGAAAAGTTCATTCAGTATACCATGTGTAAACAATTTTTATCTTCTCCTTTGGCAATTTCAGGACTTAAGAGGAATATTTGCTGTGAGCAAAAGCACTTGGGTACAAGGCACATCAAAAGCTTTTAAAGCTGCAAGATAAATCCTTCTGACACTTTCCAGTTAGCACTGTCATTCTCTTTAGAAAAATGTGTACCTACCAATTCAGAACAACACATTTCTACAAGTGTAACTCAGAGGTCTGGTGACAAAAACATCGGCTGTTCTTGGCTGTTATTCTACAGTAACAGATTTGGCCAAATTTCTTGGAAAGTCCACCTAGAATGAAGAGACAGACTTTCAGTATATGACAGAGTAATACTGACATTCCGCATTTGACAGTTCATTTAGTGTGCTTTTTTTAGGCTTCCTAATGAGTTCTGCTTTATTCTAGACACATTAACACACACAAGAGACCATAGATCTGTAGATAATGATTCACTGTTGAACTCATCCTTGCTTCCAAAACCCTCCTAACAAATACATATTTGTTTTGCCCAGGGTACCTTTCCAAAGCAGTCGTCATTATCAAACTGACACACCTAGCATCAATAAGCTAAGTTGTACAAAGCACTGAACTATTTTAGGTTAAAGTGCAATATCGCGTTTTAAGATTTAGTTCTCTGAAAAAATCCTATCTGCACTCTAACTAATCAAACTAAGCAAATAATCTTTTTTTTTTTTTTGAAGGATACCAATTAAAAATATAAAGCTGAAGAACTGGCACTGAAATGCCACCTCTACTACCACAGTCACTATAAGCTCCGCTAACTATTATCATAGTTCTTGGTTAGATATGCCACATAACACTGGTAGGAGGAAGTTCAAAACTGCACTAACTGGAGTGCTAAATATAGAAAGCACTTACATCATATCCTCTGAGAACAGCCAGGTGGAATGAAAGCAACTGGAGAGGAATAACACTCAAGACCCCTTGAAGGCAGTCAACTGTATGAGGCAGCTCAATGGTTTTGTAGGCAAATTTTGAGCTTTCTGTGTCTTCTTTAGAACACAGAATGATTGGACGACCCTGAAAATAAAATTTTGCAGTGTTACATTAAGAGCTGGCTTAGAACTGCTTTGAAGTATTGGTTCACAGCATGCCTGTAGTATGCTCAAAGACGCTCAGGTAGCTAACAAAGACACTGCCAGTCTTGCATAACGACTTTTGTCATTCACTGTTTTGTGAGACTTGAATGCTTTCACCCTGTGGAGTTGTAACTTTATTCTATTTGCATCAAAACAAGCAAAAAAAAAAATCTAAACAACCCACATGCAGTAAGTTTTCACTACTGGTGTTAACCTGTAATGACAACCTACAATGCACATATAGTCTTATTTATAACTTAATAATTAGGAAAAAACCCCAAACAACCAAAACCAACAAACCACCCTTCACCAATACATCCTTTTTTCTGAGGCACAGTCAGCAGCAATACAACATGCACAATCTCTTTCCCTATGACATTGTACTAGTTGAACAGCTTACCTGTCGAGCAGTGACCTGTTGCAGAGCATTCTGGCACTTGGTGAAACAAGGATCCTTCATTATCACCATGATAACGGGCATTTGTTTATCTACTAGGGCTAGCGGCCCGTGTTTCAGTTCACCAGCCAGGATGCCTTCAGAGTGCATATAGGTGATTTCTTTTATTTTCTAAAAAAAGCAAATGCCATCAAGTTACTAATAAATCAGATGAGAAATAAAAGCCACAAGAAGCAGAACACCAAGGCTGTACATCTGCCGCTTAAATACAGACATACGGCATCAAGTTGGTATTTTCAAAGATCAGTTAATAGTAAAAACAGATGAGCTTGTCTGCTGGGATTTCTAGCAGGCTGCTGCTGGAAGCAGAGCCTGCCCATGCATTTGCAGACAGAGATATGAAGTAATCAACAGGAACCTTAAGAAATGAACTCCCAGCATAACTGTGGTTAATACAGTTAATGTTTAACACTTCAAACCTCTGTGAGAGATGGATATGTGTCTATTCTACCAGGACATTCATAACATAATTTATGCATTTCTTACACAGACATCTCATCTGAATATCAGCACACTGTGTTTTTCTGATGTTATTTTCAAGTGGGTCAGCATTTTAAGTTGTTTGGGCTTTTTTAAAATACTCGTTAAACACTGCATTTACTATGCAAAAGAAACAAGAAATTGATATCGTATCCAGGTTCACCTTATGTATGTGTTCGATTCAACAGGACTAAATGTTCTCTGTTACACGTAGCAGTTTTACTGCAGCAGAATTAAGTTGTAATGAAATATTAGAAATAAACTATGTTGCAGATGCCACAAAATTTCATTTTAAATAACATCCAACAATATTGAGAGGTTCCTACCAGAGCTCCTTCCAGACAAGTGGCATAATTATATCCACGACCCATAACCAGCAGTGATCTTTGTTTGTACAGTTCAAGAGCCAAATCATGTATCTTCTCATCCAAAGACAAGACTTCTTTAATCATCTCTATTGGGGCACAAAAAAAAGCATGTATAATTTTTTTTTTAATTGGAAAAAACAGTTTGCTTGTAGTAGGATGTTCTAATGATCTATTACAACAAATAGGCTTCACATAATTCAACTGTTAACTTTGCATCTTTGCAACTTTGACTGCAGTTTAAGGATGTTTTCTCCAGCCTTATTTACAGTAACAATTTTAAGCAACTATTGGTTTAAGCAGTGTTCATACACCTCATTTGTATTTCTAAAGGAAGTTGTGAACATCCGTTTTAAAGTCACTTTGAATTAGTTCCTTTTCTCTATCCTGATTTAAAGTGAAAGGCTTTAAAAATTTCAAATCATCAATTTAGGAGATCAAGTAATATTTCTCATACAAAACTACCTTACTGTAATTAGAAAATCCAACCCATGAAAACTCTGATCTTCCTGCCAAGTTGCTTGAAAGGGTACTTGCAAAATTGGCAATTATTGTAGAAACGAATGGTCCATTTTTCTCCTATTGTCTACCTTTCAGGAGGAGGGGGGGAGTGAAACTTAAATAAGGAAGAAACATCCTCGAGTAGTATTTTATATTGCCCATTAAACAACATCCTCTATCCCTCCTCAAACCCAAAATGTCAATATACCTGGCAATGATTTTAGTCCACTAATGATTTCCTGTCTCCTTTTCTGCAAGGAAATTCTGTCTTCAGACATCATTAGGCCAAACATTACAAGAGACACGAACTGGCTGGTATAAGCCTGCAGACAAAACAAAATATTTAGCATCTAAGTCTGCAGAGAGTTAGTATGATCTCAGCTTGAAGTGCTACAATTAAAATTTTAATTGGATTCCACAGAGGTGAAGTATGAAAAGTCAAACACTGAAGAGCAATTACCTTTGTGCTTGCCACACCTATCTCAGGTCCTGCATTGATGTGTACACCACAATCAGTCTCCCTGGATATCGAGCTTCCAACTGTGTTTGTGATGCCAACTGTTAGAGCACGACGTTCTTTACAATACCTCAAGGCCATAAGCGTATCTGCAGTTTCACCTGGAAAACATTTACATCTTGACTTCAGGCTGACAGAGGACAGTAATGATTCCTGAAAAGCATAAAATTCTACACAAGTGTGTTCTAAATAATTGCATCCACACCTACACAATGCAAAATGCAACTGAAAACACTCATTGTCTATATATTTGAAGCGAGTCTGAAAGAAACTGTCATTCAAGACAAATCTGGCCCAATAGCCATCCTCCTCCTCTGCAACATGCACAAAGTAGTAAATCATTGGCTTTTAAAATTTTTTCTAGTTCTCACTCAACTGAAGACAAACAGTAAATGCATCTCACCTGACTGACTTATAAAAAAGCACACGTCATCTCTGAATACAGGCGTGTTTCTATCCAGGAAGTCACTAGCAAGTTCCACCATCACTGGTAATTCAGTTAATTCTTCCAATACTTGTCGAGTCTATAATCAAGCAGCACACAATATTTGTTAATATTGCCACCCATAAAAGTATTTACAGCTTAGGAGTCAGATATAATCTAAATGGATTCTTATCACAAAATTTGATAATTACAGCTCACAAGAGCTTCAAAAGGTAAGGTGAAAAAAGTTAATTTCTAGCATGGTAGGTAACAGCAGTAAAGTATTAATAAAGAATGCAGCACAAAGGAAAACTAAATAAAAGGGTGAGACCCCTCATGAAAAGCAAAGTTTGAGGTATAGAAGGAAAAGCAGATGAAGAGTTGTTATCTGAAAACCCAGCAACTAGGAGTTATACATGCATTTCAGCTAAGGCCAAACATACGGCTACTGCGGCATGATAACTGGTCCCACAGCCAATAATGATGAGTCTTCGGCATCTTCTGATTTCCTTCAAATGATCCTTCAGGCCCCCCAGCAGAACTGTAAACAAACAAACAGGCATATATAAATGGTGTATTTTATTTTCTAGTTAACATGTTCAAAATTTGCAGGCTTTGTGCAGCTTGCACGCCTGTTCTGAATTACCTGTGCTGCTCTCAAAATTCACCCTGCCTCTCATCGTATTGACAACTGATTCCGGTTGTTCAAAAATTTCCTTTTGCATGAATGCACTGAAGTTACCTGTTTAGAAAAACATTACATACTAATGCTTAGGTTTGTTATTTGAAGTCTATTACAGTTACAAAGAGATGACTTTTAAGACGACCTGTGGTAGCAAGCTAATTTGACTGTGTTAGCTTAAACAAAAGCTTAGGAAGAAAGGAGGAATTGGTAGCTCGCTCTATTAGGTTGGCTTTGTTTCCCAACACTGACAAGGTAACCAACTTCCTTTTTAAGGAAACTTCTGTATTCCATTTCAGTTCTTAGTTCACAGTCACGAGAAGTTTGCCAACAGCTACGACAACATGTTAACGTTAATTATATATTCACTCAATATTGAGATGAATAGAAGTATCTAGGATTTTTCCAAGGCTTAAAGACCTTCCCTTGGTCTTTAAGCTTGGAATTGTCAGCTCCCAGTACAAACAGCCTAAATATCAGGTCATTTTCACAACAAATTAGCAGTTTCCTGCCTTATCTACTACACAGTCAGTAACTATCCATCTTTGATGATACTCAATTACAGATGTTTCAACCCACCCTTCATGATTTGCTGCAATTCCATCTGCAAGGTTTGGATGGCCCGGGAAGGATCATCACTAGCTGAACGCTCGAGACGGTGAATTGAAAGCTTCCCATCAGTTACTGCTGCGATGTCATCATCTTCTAAGAAAATTACTCTGTTGGTGTGCTCAATGATAGCACTACAGAAAAACCAAAAGCAAGACAAACCTGACATGTCAGTAAGAGTTGGAGCAGCACTCCTCAAAGCAATTAAATATGCCACACTGCACTTCTAGCCTCACTTCTATCTTCCTTTTGGATAGAACTACAGACAGAGCCATCTTAAAGGAAATGGCTCCATCTGCTGCTCCTCCTGCACTTTAACAGGAACTCAGAGCAGAAGGCTCAAGAACCACAGCACCTCGCATCAGCAAGTTTCTGCTGATCCGATCTTACCTTCCAGGGTCTCGGATGGACCCCTAAGGTCAGGATCTTGCTTCTGAAAGAGACAAATGTGTACCTGATGTCCAGGTTCCTGCTAAGTTTGGAACAAGACCACTATTTCCTCCTCTGATAGCTAGATTAAAATGCCAAAACACAGACTAACCTATAGTCTGTCTGCTCCAATACTTGGTTATTTGTACCAAACTTCCCCTCCTATACAGGATTCATTTTACATAGAGGGTGGTAATTGGCAGATATTTACAGTTCAAGCCTCCATTTTTTTCCAAGTACCTCAGCCTGTGAGCTTTATGAAGTTACCTGGATTAGAAGCTATCCTATCAGAAAACAATGGTACAGCAGCAAGATAGCATAAGATTTCCAGAACTATCTCACTTCTAAACAAAAACCGTATTTTGAGAAGCGTTAAGTACTTTTACTACCTTGCATCTGAAGCAAAGAAAAATTCTACTGCCTTATCCCCAACAGCATGAAGGCAGGTAGAGCTGTCCAGTCTTTTCATCCGTGAACTGTGTATTTTCTTCACGTTCTCAATGTCGCCTATTAAAGAAATGCGACACTTTATAAATGCAAAACCAGATCTGTTCAAGTTAGAGATTACAGACTATACAGGTTCAAGGCATCACAGTTACAAGAATATTTTAGGGGCATGGAACTTTTATACAAACTACGCATTCAGTAGTATAAAAATAGAATATACTCCGCTAAGAAGCTATTTGGGGCATCAGCTGGTAGTTTTATAGTACAAAGACCAATTAACCTGATTTCTATTCATAAAGTAACAATAATTTTAGCTCTTAAAAATAATGTAATTGGATTTATCAACTTACATGTTCTATATAGAACAGGAATTTGTTCAGTGGAGAGCTTGTACTTGCTTCTAACCCCAATGAGCAAAGGACTCCCTCTCCTACAAAGGAAAACCACACAAGTTTATAAAGAAAAAGGTGCGTAGGAAGAAGTCAAAGGAGATCTGTGCAGTTGAAAGACAACATCCCTTCTAGCTTCCTAAGTAGGAAGATCCTCCTCAACCCTGATCCTAAAGCCATTACATGGCAGGAGTTATATAAACTTCGTTTGTTTCTGTAAGATTTGCTAAATATTATTATATGAATAAGCACCATATGCCTTGGTGATTCTTTCCCCGTGAATTACACCCAGGTAGAGGAAAATATATATGAACTAGTTGTTTTCCTTCCAGTAATCACAAAACAGCTTAGCACAGGCACCAGTTTGAATATTGTTCCTAAACAAAACTTACTCTGCCTCTGAAGTGAGCCAGCAATAAGCTTTAGCTCTCTTTACTATTGAAATACTGTTCCACCCTTTAGCCTTTTAAACTCAGAAGTGTCAACCGCACCTCTGAAACTGTAGAATATTAAAGATCATTTTTTAATTATATGGGTCACATGCCATCATATTGAAGAGTTTATTAATACATCTCTCTCTCTCACAGGAATAAAAGAGTAATTTACCCCCCCCAACACCTCAGATTACAAATTTAGCTTCTCTTAATCCCCTCACTCCTAAAAACCCAAACCCGAACCACATATAGAATAGTTCATTTCAGATGTTCTCCAGTTACAGTTGGCGTTTTCACAATTTTAACATAGTCTCATTTCAGACCACAGAAGCAATGGGCTTTTTGGTTGTAGTATAAAACAGTCTTTATTCCCACTGCTACTTCACTTGCTACTTTAATATCTTTCTATTTCCTGAAAGTTGTTTTCCAAGTCATAAATAAATGTAGAACTTATACAGAAAAAACCCCTCATAAACGCTATGACGGCTATAGAAGACTATTTGTATAACCTATTAGTGTGATGGCATTTTAGCCAACCTGAACATATTTCTCTCAGTCTTTATTCAATGTGAAGTAAAATTGAACCATACCCTTTCCTCCCCTTTTCAATACAGGAGAAATGTTAGCACACTCTTAATACAACTTTAGAAATCGAAGATATGCAGAGATTCTTTATTGACACACTGTAACAGAGAAAAGGACAGACTAGGGGAATGAGTTTGTCAGTGGGTACGTTCTCCTGAGCGTCATTTAGACGATCTCCAACCGAAAGTGTATTTGCATGAAACAAGAAAACATCATCTGATTACTCTCCACTACTGTCTTTGCATCTTCAAAAAGTAGTCACAGCTAATTTATTAAATAAAAATGAGGATTATAGAGAATCAACACAAGTCTCTGGAAATTCTGTGACCTGCAGTCAGTACAGCTCAAATTAAGTTACATTTAATAGTCAGTTGAAGAGATGCTCAGCAGAGTTTTGGTGCACTTCACAAGGATTCCACTAGTGCAGCTACCTACCTTCTGAGTTTTGGTTAATTAAGCACTATAAACATCGGTATTCTAGTAGCCTTTTTTAAAAGGGATGTTAGCATTTATTTTAACCTAAAAAAGCATGAATTATGTATAAAATGGACTTTTACTAACCTGGTAGCAACAGCTTCACCTGGGTAATGGATGCTCTTAAAAACCAATGCAAAAGCACCTTCCTGGAAACCATGCAAACAGAAGAGAAAAAAAAAATCCTAAACAACTTATCTCAATTAGATGCACCTCATTAAACTGAGGCCCCTCTTCCTGAGGAGGCTGTGAAGGGAAGCTCTTTACTATTATCAGGAATCCCTTCCTGGAGGGCAGACTGCACCTTTAAAGGAATTGGTCAGGAGCAGAACAAGCTAACAGGCACGTAACAGTGCAACAGCTGAACGATCAGGAAGTGAGCACTTAGCCTCTCTTTATAAAGGCTCTTCTAATGCAAGGGTTAAGAACATCTCTGAGATGTTACTCGTAATCAACATGAAAACTGTTAGACATTTACTTTTAGGAAGACTTTTAATAAGAACGTGCATGTAGCTCCATTTTATTATACATTTTCAGTTAAAATTTTGGAGTTACAGCTTCTAGTTTAAGCAGCAAATTCTCACTCATGTATTTTAAAAGAAAAACACCTTCCACCAAAAAAAAACCACCCCCAAACAACAAAACAAAAAAAACCCCACAACACAAGAACAAAACCAAGAACACACAATTGACCACTCTATACTATTAGCGCCGCTTGCAAACTTGAGGAGTATTCCAAAAGCAGGAGCAAAAGGCCCCCCACTTTGCAAACAGAAGAGAGATGGTCACATTTCCTACTCTCACAGGGACTCTGCTGAGACTGCTCCACTCTTGTTCTGTGGTGGGGTGAAATCACCCTTGCCCTCAACAAGGTGGCTGCACCACTATTCCCTCTTGACCCATACAGGCCATTAATTCGTGTGTATTCCAGCCCTGCTCTAGGGAAATCCCACAGAGCTGCTTTAGAGAAAACAGGGAGGTGAAAAAAGTGTAAGAAACTGCAGGAAGAGGAGGGAAAACATCTGCCCGGAGACTGGGGGAGGAAACAAAGCAAGCTTTCTCCAAGTTTGAAATGCATCTGTCGAAGTTTTTATGCATTCACATACTAAGTAACAGTAGATTCCCACTTCACAGTTTAGGATACGTCATGAACCAGTACACCTTGTTAGATCTATTTCCAAATACGGGAGCCAAGGCATACTATTAGACAAACTTGAATCACAGCAGTGTTTTAACATGATCAGAATAGCCTTTGAGAACACACTGCCCTTTGAGACATTTCAACCCCCCAAGTCCTACAATTTATTTTAATTAAGCTGCTTCACTAAAAAAAAAAAACCAAACCACCCTGTGATAACCTCTTCCTTTAATAAAAAAAAAAAAAGAAAAAAGAAAAAAAAAGAATCCAAACTCCAATGCTAATGCAATTTAAAGATTTACTTTTGAAAAGACTTTGAAGTTTCCAAACTTTTAATCTAATTTCTTGGTCTATTAAGCATTGTTTAGAGGCCAAAAGTGTTATTTGCAGCACATTCTAAGGACTCCTGCAGAGGATCTAAATGCATAAATGCAGACTACTAAGGAACCTCACAAATAACTTATACCGTAGGACAGAAAAAAAGGAACTTCCCACTTACCAACTGTTGAATAACTCTTTCCACCAAGGCTGAAAAACTGGTGTCCTCGCTCTCTCTGTTGTCATACATGTATTTGATCAATTTGGGGATCGTTTCTGTATCTGTTTCAGATTCGAATTCATAGCCTTTGCTCTCCTGAAATATCATATAGAAGAGTATAAAGTTTTCATCCTCAGGCAAGAAACTGCAAAGAGCCTTTAAACTGTCTCCCACCAGAAACTGCACAGTAAGACAGACTCCTTGGAGTCTTACACCAGACTAGTGCATATATATCACTATATAAGGACTCAGCCTCTCATAGCTTACTCTTCCAGAAATACTGTAATAAGACATGTAGTATGATATCAAGAAACTTGAATTCAGATTCCAACATAGTCATGAAAGACCTGACAGTAGTTGGTGGGGCCATTTACTTTCTTGTTTGAGAATCAAGTTGCCACAGACTCACCAGAAATTTTCTCAGGTCCTTATAATTTGTGATGATTCCATTATGGATAACAACAAATTCTAAAAGGAAAAAAAAAAAATCCATCAGTAATGGAAAATTAAAATATTTAACTCAGAATACAAAATTAGAGGGAAAAGTTTAGAAGTACACTAGAAACTACCTACTATAGCTTTCAGACTTACAGTTTATCATAACATGGACAACAGAAAGCAGAATCTTGCAAATTCTGAAGGCGCATGAAGGTTGCTCCAAATCATCAAGACAATTTTAAAGTACATCCAGTAGAATAGTACCAAGCCATCTCAAGTGAAAAACCATATGAAGTCTCCCTTTTCCAGCCCAGACAATATTAATGAACTTACATTTTAAAACAAGAATGCTGTCCTTTGACTAACTTCCATCAATTTTCAGAAAACAGATCTCATTAATCTTTTACAGTGGCTATTTATCTAACCTAGATAAAGTGGCAACAGCTTAGCCCTAATACAAAATAGATACCATAACACTAGTAAGAGAGTACATACGTACTATGTGGGTTCAACCATTTCAGACTCATACAGTTCCAGAGTGCTGTAGAGATTACGTACCATTCCTTTTATCTGATCTCTGAGGGTGACTGTTTATTGCACTTGGTACTCCATGGGTCGCCCAGCGAGTATGAGCAATTCCAAAATGCGTTTCAAAATCCGCTTTTGAATCCAGGTCATCTTGTTCTATACACAAAAAATTCAATTTACTGAATATTTAAAGTTGAGTCTCTCTCTCACACATACACCACTAGTAAAACACTAAGAGAATTCCTACAGGCAAAAATCTAAGTTATATTCTCGCTTTCTTTTAAACCATTTGCTTTCTTGACATTACACTTTAGATAGTTCAAACTACTGTGATTAAAACTTTGTTTGCCAAGACTCGAGCATTTTCAGCCAATACTAACATCTAGACTAAAAGACCACATAACTACAAATTATAACGTAAATGTATTAAAACACTACTTCAGTTCTTCACAGATGGAAGCACTGCATAAAGCAGATTGTGATGACAGCCAGATGCTTAAATGCTTGTAAATTCTGTCAGAGTCCATGTTCTGATGTTTCAGCTCCCAAGCACAGAAATCATCCGAGTAAAGCACCAAGGGACCCCAGGTCTTCAACAAAGAAGCAATTACAAGAGGGGAGAGTAGACTGATAATTTCACAGCACTATACCTAAAGATCAGCTTGCTTTTCAAGTGCAGATTTGGGGGGCACAAACAATTTAAATGCCGTTGGATTACACAATACAGTTTTTTGTGGTACAAAATCATAACTGTAATTTCATGGTCTGACTTTCTGCTGAGATGCAGATATTATCTGACTGGGAGGCCAATGTAAAGGGGTAATTTTTAAGACACTTACTGTACAACTCTTCTTCCAGTGCCTTTACTTTTCCTCTTTTCTTAACTAGTTTGATGAACCTTTCTTTATCTTCATTATTATTTCCATCAATTGCCACTCCTATAGTACAGGACAGAGTCACAAGTGTTATTTAAAGCATGAAATACGCTGGATAAAAAAAGGCTGAGAAAATACAGACAATCACACACTAGTGAAACAATTATTTTTAAATGATCCTTCAAAGTGATATACTTGAAGTCTGTCGCTAGAGCTGTGTATGTTCAAATCAAACTAGATTAAGTCTATATCTACTGCACAGATGAAAATTTACATGAGCCATCTCAAATTTTGCTTGAGGACAGTCTGATATATTTTGCTCAATTAAATTAGTCAACTCAAATTTAAAGACAAGTTTAATCTTCCTCATCCTTTCACCGGGACTCACATGCACAAAGAAGGCTGAGGCACAAACTACATGACCCTGTCCGGAGGTTGTCTTCCTCACACCTTGCTTGCTTTTCTTATGTGTACTAAACCTCAACCACCATCTGATTACAGAGCTAAACACCCGATTTAAAGTCCTGAGAAAAGTTGAAGAAACTCTTATAATCAAGGTAATTAGTTCTGATCTTTCAATCTGCAGGATTAAAAAAAAAAAAAAAAAAAGAAAGAAAAATCCAACACACAGAAGTTGAAAGCACCCAAAAACTCACATAGGTAGCTACTGGGAGCTAAAATTAATTTGGTGAGTTAGTTTACATACCTGCAGAGTCATATCCTCTGTATTCCAGTCTCTGTAATCCTTTTATCAGGGTTTCAAATATTTCCTTTCGAGTCCGAGGCACTCTGTAGTTTAGATAAGCAAAAATTCCTGTTTAAAGAGAAAAGGGGAAGGGTGAAAACAAGAAGCAAAGATTTTTTTTTTTTTTTTTTGGTAGAGTTTGCATCCCTTCACACTCAGTTTAAAACCCTTTAAAACCAGTATCGCAGAGAGGTCCTAGGGAGACCCAACCTCCCATTTAGTACAGTTCTGGGTTTTTAGATGGAAAGAGTTCAAATACAATAAAGGAATCGGGACCCTCATTTTCAGCACACAACACATGTGATTTCCTGGACAGTTTTGCTCTCCTCATATTACCCACCAAGAGTTAAACAGTTGAGAGAGCTTAAAAAAATTCTACTTTTCATGAAAACCACAGCTGAAAATGGGAACATTGTGATCTATTTCATATCCACGTCTAAAACTAGACATTCAAAGAAGGAATATATTCACCAGTACTAACACAAGGAGACTTTTGTAATCAAAGTCATGGCCTTAAATACCCACGGGTAGGTACTAGGCACAACATCTACTTCTGAAAGGCTCTAGCTTAATCCCGTATACAACAGTCACTTCAGCAGGAAGAGAACAGAGAAGAACACACAAAGAAAGGGCAGAAGTCAAAAGGATAGGACAACAAAGGAAAGAAACAGAAGATACAAAAACAGGGTCACCCAAAAAACAAGCATTCACCCTTTGCGCTGCCTCCACACAATGCTGCCTGCCAAACCCAACTCAACGGAGACATAAGATCCGTTTGCTTGCCCCGTGTTACTCAGGTCAACTGTTACAGGGAGATCATAGGAAAGACATGAACTCACTCTTTGCCTACTCGGCAAACAGAGCCTGGAAGAGTCTGCAAGTCCGATTCCTCTTTTCTT
The DNA here is from genome assembly GCF_028858705.1 of Grus americana. Taxonomy (NCBI): domain Eukaryota; kingdom Metazoa; phylum Chordata; class Aves; order Gruiformes; family Gruidae; genus Grus; species Grus americana. The sequence continues at coordinate 5,831,785 of NC_072865.1, forward strand.
GAATAGGCCAGTCATCAACCAAGAAGCGGCTTTTGGGGGTTCTGGGTTGGCAAACCCTTTTTTTTTTTTTTTGAATGCAAAATTACACAAGCATTTTTTCATTAAAAGGAGTTTGGGGGATGTTACTTTATCTTTCGAAAAGGTATAATAGAAAGGTCATCTGCAAAGGAAAACACAACCATTCTTTTTGTCTGCCTACTGCTCTTCCTGGGACTTCGCATTTATAAGGTTAGGTCAGGCCCTTTTATTAAGTCTCCCAAATCTGTACCCCAACAAAACATTAACGCCTAATTTCACTGCTTCAACAGTTTCTCCATGCAACAAGTCAGGACTGGAGACTACAGTTAGCAAAACCCAGACTTTAAGAGCTCACAGATAAGCAGTTCAGACAAGCAAGTGTTTTAAATAGAGAAAGCCTTTGTTTGAAATTTAACACCCTCTTCCCCCTTCAATTAAGGCTTTTGAACTGTAAATGGCTGTAGTGAAGAAGCTGTTATAATGATACACCAATAAATCTCCCTTATAAATATTGTTGTGAATTCAGTTACTCCACTGGTTTTAAGCCATTAATACTGTTGATTTGACAGGGAGACTAAAAGACTATTACATTGGTCTCTAAATTTAGATTGGAAGGATTAAAGGGTGAAAAATGCTTTTCTGCTACTGAAGTGAGATGTATGAGGAGCCCAGGCTAATTATTTCTAGAGTGTCCAACATCAATAGAGATATTAAGACAATAGTTGCATTTCAAGAAGTATTTTGGAATTTGAACAGCTAAATACTGTTTTTCATGGACTCTTTGAAAAATAATGCCTCTGGTTATATACAGTCACCTTAGACTGAGAGCTTGTTGATCATTTTTCCAGACAGATATTTACCGTTCTCTGGCTCTATCTACAAACCTCAAGAGCAGCATTCTTCAATTTCTTCAACACAAATTTCTCAACATCATTCCAAAACATTGCTACACACCTCATTTCAGATTCAGCTCTACTTTCTAGGCCAGATTTCACAATGTATAAGACACATCAGCCTTGTACGTTCCATGTGGCATCTTTGACTACAGAGAGCTCCAGGAAAAACCTTCCTTCGGGACCATCCCTACAATGCTACCAGTGTGCTGCAATTGTTAAAAAGATCCTTGTTTCCAGGGAACTGTAGCTGTGCTTCCACACACGTGAATTAGAAGACATAGAAGTCACCAGAGGCCATTTACAATGAAAGCAATAGCTGCAGCCTGACTTCTCAAGGAATATATTATAAACTTTTTCAGTTAAAAGAAATAAATCTTACTCTCAGCACTGTTTCTCTAGTACTCTTCTATTTCATCATTTACCCACTTGCATATTTTCTTCCCTATTCAGTCATCATTTTGGCTAGATTTAAAGCACATTGCTCAACTCATGTAGAAACAATTTTTGATAAAGACTTCTTGTAGCTTAATTCCTTCTGGAAGCAAACCAATAGGACTGAATCTTTGTTGAATCATACTCATGATAAGAGAGTTTTGTGATGCTCGCAAGTTACTTTATACTGGCCTCCCCAAGCTATTAGATGCCATTTCCAGAGCTTGCATCTCTCCTCCCCAAGAAAGACTCAAGTACTCTTTAAGCCAATGCAATACTGAAGTGATATGTATCAAGTAAGGTAATGTTTATTTGACAGCACAACATAAGCAATGAAATACTTTCTTAAGTCATACATACATTGCTCTCTTGATTTGAACGCTGAATCTAGTTTGTAACTTTCCATAATTACAGAGTTTGAATAGAAGAATGAACCTGGTCAATCACGTATGGCTTACCTTTAGAACCAGATACTCAAAACAGAAACAAAAGGTTGTTACAACATTAACTAAACCCAGCTTTAATCAGGCACAGACACTGAAAGCAAGGCTCTTCCTTCATGGGCATATGGAGACTTTAGTTTCCCCTTTCCCTTTCAGGATTGCAAGCAGAGTATCAAGAAGAGGAAAAGTTCACTAAGTATTTTTGGTAGGAAAAACCCACAAGAACTCTTGCCATTGCAAGAATTCACCAAAAATCTTCTTACATGTGAGTGTGGTAACATCTTAACTTTGTTTCCTAAAGAGCATGTTTATGGCAGTATTTAATGACCTATGTATTTTCAAAACAGAAAACAATGGGTTTAAATCTTCATGTACTACTTAAAGCCAGAGAAAACACAACAGGACATATTTTCAACACTTAAACCTGGAAAGATATGCAAAAATAAAAACAACAAGAAAAGTAATTTAGAAACTGTTGGTTGCAGCCTAAAGCAATCCTACATTTCCTACAGAAGATCAGCATAGCAAGGAAGATATGGGACATCTTTCATAACAAATGTCACATCTCCAAACGTCGATGGAAGGAAAACTAGCACTACTTTCACTGCACTTCATGAACTGCTGCTCTTTGCCATTTCATACTGAGTCAGTTACTCCACCCCAAGCCAGATGTTTTACCAAACTCAGTTAACACTGTTAACACCCTCATTTCCCAATCAATATACAGCCCAGATATGCTAAGTTTTTGATATTACCATGACAAATCTCACTGCTTAGCGCTTGCCACCAACACCTTTGGTTTGCTTAGGCACTGAGGCAAGTCTCTCACCTGACAGGGTTTTGTTTAGAAGACACTGAGTTTGTCTCATTGATAGCGACCTGAGAGTCACGTAGGAGCTCAAACAATATCACCTCCTGTTTCCATTCAAGTGGAAGAGGCTTACTGGACTCCTTGCTCTTTCTGAGGTTATAATTAAAGAGGATGTGGAGGCAGGGAAAAGATATCTAGCTCAGAAAGTACATTTTGGGGAGCAGTAACTCAACTCGCTCTCAGTCTGTGCCTCACAAAAGAGGTTTTGTTCATGATGGCTAAGAAATACAAGCACAATTTTTTCTGCTTTCAACAGAAGTATCCTTCCAGACCTGAGAGGAGGTTTTAGTGAAGGGATAGGTAGCTTCAGTAAAATTTCCTCCATACATTGCATTAGCAGCTTCTGAACCCGCACTTTGCTTTTAATCAGATCCAAAGCATATCTAAACAATTGTACACACGATGTAGGCATTATCTTCACCATCTCATCTTTATGAGATAAAGAAGGTGAATAAAGTCACATCAGCTAAGAATTAAGCTCCTTCACAGCCTTTGTTTGAAACCCACAAACTCTTCCTATCGCCACGGTTGGCAAGCGAGTCCAACTAAACCCTAGTCCTGGATTAGGAAAGCCCAAGCCAAGCGCATCAGCCAAGGCAGCGATGCACTGAGGCATCTGAACCAGGAGGAGCAAAGGTTAACAACGCCGCCGGGACACCCCCAGAGCAGCCGGGCGGTGGGAACGGGACGGTTTTCGATCCCAAGACCTAGGGACAAGCCGCCGGACACGGAGAACAGAGAGAGGCGAGGCGGTGGGGAACACAAAGGCCATCTCCTTTCCTTGGAAGGAGGGGAAGGACGAAGGAGCTTTACCTTTACCTGCCATCACCGCAAGAACCGGTCATTCCCTCTTCCCACCCCACAAAATGGATGCAGCGGAGACAGTCCCAAACGACCCCGCTGCGGGGGGCAGCGACGGCGGGTTTCTGCACCCCGGGACCCCGGCAGCCCCACACCCTCACTCCGGGGACAAAGCAGTTCTTGTCCCGCACCCCGGCAGAAGAGGCGGCCGGACCCGGGCACAGCCCGCTTTGTCCGCGGGCACCTCTCTCCCACCAGCGACCCCCGCCGAGACCGGCGGAAACCCCCAGCTCCGAAGGCGAAGGGCTGCGGAGGGCTTGGGCTGCCGCCGGGCCCTGACGGCCGGCGAGAGGCGGCAGCCGCGGCCCCGTCACTCACCGCACATGGTGGCACCACACGGTCCTTCCCGCTGACAAGAAACGCGACACACGCCCGACGGTCTCGCTCGGGGGACGGCCCGGCTCTTATAAGTGCGGCTAGCTCTGCCCCTGCCTCCCTGCTCATTGGCCGCGGAGCGGGCGCTAGGGCCGCTCCGCCCGGGGCTCCGAGCGGCTGCTGAGCCGCGCCGCGGAGGCGGCCCGGGGGCGGGGGGCCGCGGCGGTTCGCGCCCTGCCCTCGGCCCAGCCCAGACCCGGGAGCCGCCCACGTCTGCCCGCTTCGATTCTTCCAGGGGCCGCCGAGGGCTGTGGTGAGTGGCGGGGTCTCTAGGGCTCCACACACGGAGAAGCCCGGAGGGGAGGCGAAGCAGTCTGTCCTGTCAGGGAAACATGGCCGGGCTGGAGGCGCCGAACTTGGCAGGGGAAGATGCCCCCGGTTTTCCAGCCTTTTCTGCCACAAGCATTTAGAAACAGACGCTCAGCAGCTGACTTCATCTGCACAGGCAGGACAGAGAGCACCTGCGTTCGCGCTCAGCTGAACGAGGGCTAAAAGCAAGGGCCACCGGCCGCTGCCTGAGGGAGAGCCTTTCCCTGCAGTAGCAGGCTAAACTCCTGGTCACTCTGTGTGGTCTGTTCCATTTACTTGGCAAGAAAGAAACTGCACATCGGCTCCAGGAGCCTCCTCCAGCCTCTTCCTTCCCGGGCTGGGCTCTCTTCTGGGGGCAGAGGCTGTGAGGGTGAGGAAGGCCATAGGCCCTGGCCTGGCGGCATCATCTGCAGGACGCATCTCAGTGCCAGTTCAGTCCTGCAGACGTGACCCATGCAGCAGGCTCGAGCTTTATCTTCTTCTAAAGAAACTTGTGATCTCTTATCTCAGGGAGCCTCCTCTGAGCAAAGGGAACGGTGACTTTTAAAGTCTGGGACTGCAGGCGCTCACAGAAGTAGCTCAAGCCGCTATTTGAACAAACAGTTTTTAAAAATACATAGTTTCATGATGATTCAGCCTTCTTATAGTTTCTTCTTCCTTATTAACAAGTACAAAAATATTTCATAGAGATGATCCTAATTAGCTCATACATAGGGTTATTGAAACTCAAGCGCAAGGCATCTTATTTAAGCTGAAACTTAAAGGCTCATTTTCTCTTGCGTTTCTTTTTGTAGTTCATTATTTACATAAAGTAGTGGTTCCTTCAAACTTTGTGACTTCTCTTGATGGAGAGGTTGAATGAAGGATAAAGATTGGAACATCAATATTTCAACTAAAAAAAAATTTTTTTTAAGTTTGTGCCACTTTGAGAAGGGGAAATTATGTCTCAATTTTAAGGCAAACCCCTAGATTTAAAGTCTTTTCAAGTCATAAAATTAAAGAAAATAGTGTTAGAAATTCTGCTTTAGTTTATAAGAAGGGATAAATGAAGCGTATTTTTTACTGCCAGTGTGAAACAGCTATGCAACCATGCTCACTAAAAAGCGCTTTTGTTTTCCTCTCCCCCATCCCCCAGAATAAGACCAAACAGGCCCATGATTTGTCACCATTGTAGTCCCAGTTCTGTCACTGACCTGCCATGTGACATCAGACAAGTCATTTTGACACTCCATTCCTGTTTGTCTTGTCTGTTTAGGTTACTTTGCTCTTCCTCTGAAGCAACCTGTGATGTTGTTTCCCCCAGTCCAGCCCAAATGAAAGAGAAGATTCCTAATTGCAGGTATACGAGTTGAGTACCATTGCTATTTATATTAAGTGATATACAATAAAGATAAATGTTTTTTCTCTCTGTGCAACATGCATTTTAACTAATGAGTGGTGCAGACAGTAGGAAAGAAATTTTTTTGAATTTATTTTAACATCACTGCCATACTAATTGCCAAAAATCACAAGTCAGAGCCCAAAATTTCATTCATGCAAGACATTTAATGTTTCCGTGTGACATTCCCAGGGAGAAAACTAAGCAAAAATGAGACTCAACTGCAAGTCTGAACTGCATTAATTAGTGGTTAACGTGTCACTTTGATAACTTATCACTTCCCAGACTCATCTGTCTGATGCCATTTGGCTTTTTGATGACTTTTTGGAAGTGCATTAGAGAATACACTAATTATATTTACTGGTGGATTTGTTTGGCTTAAAGGGACAGATCTTACAGCACTCAGATAAGACGATCAAACTGATCCCACCTCACCTTAAAACTTTTTAAAGTCTAAAAGCCAAAATACACAAAAGTTCTGGAAAAGTGTTCTTCTCAGGCGACCATTAAAAAAAAATAAAAAAGAGTTTGTAAATTGAAGGTTGCCAGTTTCATGCTATAAGAGACAGACATCTGAGAAGCAACAAGGAGGTCAACTGGTGCAACTTCCCATGAAAGCCTGAACACAAATCTGGAGTTTTTGCCCAGCTGCGTCTTTCTTTTTTCTGTCTTCGCACAAGTGATCAAAAATAGAAGTAGTCAATAGTAGGGTGCAGTGTGGAGAATACTGTATTGCTGTTTTAGCGTCAGGTAACAAGGAAGTTGCCTGGGGCACCATTAGGCAGAGGCAAGGAGCAATGAAAATCATTCAGGATGTAGTTGGAAAGAAGAAGGATTTATGCTTAGGCTCTCTCTCAGAGAGAGTTCTTACAGCATTTATGCCCTGAAAAGCAGCCAGCAGCATTTTAAGAACAGATATTTCAAACTCCATTTGCATATTCAAGAGATTGAGATACCTATCTAAAGACCTTGTTCTATTCCATCCTAGACACCAAAGGGGACTGAATTTCCTACTGAGAGGTTTCAGTAAATTCAGTTGTCCCAGGGTGTAAAAGGACAAAAACACTCTCATTAGTAAACAGGGGCAGGAAAAAAGTAGTAGTGGATGTGAACTGCAAAAAGGAAGAACTGTGATAAATATCAGGAAAAAGGAGGAGCAGGTGGCAGAGGCTGGTTTATGGCCCTTTCCCTGGTGATGCTGCTGGAGCAGACCCTGTGCCGTGAGGCAGCACTAAAGTGAATGATCTGTGTACAATGTGAAGGATGGTGGGTGACCAAATGGAGGTCCCTCCAGCACTTCTATGATTATGGCTGGCTTATAAAACTCCTTTTAAATTACCCTTTTTGGACTGCTGAAGGAGTGGCTACTACATTTTCTGAGAACTAATAGCCTGTTACTAGATTCATACTAGAATACACAGCACAAGTTCTTATATTAACAATGACAATTCATTATTTTAGTTTTATATGTATATAAAAGAAAGAAAGAACAAACTGGAGAAAAGGAACACTAGGAAGGATTCCCTTGAAGAGTTTTTCTTGCTTCAAAATGTGAAAGTTGAGACACTGAATTCAGCCATTGTACATTACAGATCATTATCCTCCTCAACTAGACTCCTGCACTTCTGCAATTTTTATGTATTCCTCCCAATAAAAATCTTTAAAACACTGAGAAAAGCTGAGCACTCCCATCACCATCACTTAAATTTTAGCAAAATGGGACAGTGTTATTCCCTACCAAGGCTCTCAAGAATATTTGGGCTGCCAGCTTGATCTGGATTTCTCTCTGATACCGGTGACTGCTGTTAACCAGGAGTCACTCCAGCAAAGCTGAATTTCACGTGTAGAAAAAACAAATGTAAGGGGCTGACCTTGCTGGCATTCGAAGGAGATCGGGCTGTGCAGGGCATAGTGCCTGCGTGCTTCAGGACAGGACACAGCTACGTAGCAAAAGCCGGCTGCCCTCTGCATCCATCTCAGCTCCACAGTGAGGCTTGAAGATGGTGGGCAAGTGCCTTGGAAGTGAAGACAGCACCACCTTTCTTCTGCTGAGAAGTTCAAAGGAGAGGAGATGTTTGTTATATTGATGGTTCTCTTAGTGGAGGTGTCAACTAGCTGTTTGCCTATGATCTGTCTGGGGCTAAGGAGTTGGTATTTTCAGTTTAAAAGCACATAATAGTAATTAACAGCTTTTCATTTGAGAAGAGGGGAGAGTTAATCATCATTCATTACTGTCAGTCTTTGAAATGCTAAAAATTATGTGTGTTAGGAGGAGTTACACATAAATGTGAATATACGGTCATACCTGTGATTGAGAACTAAGTAACCATGATTTAATTCAATGATGTCTTTTCAGCAGGATTGTCGCGATGAGCATGTGTGATGTAAAACCAAGCTGGCTAATTAACCAGATTTTTAAATACTTTAAAAACACGAAGGCACATTTAGTAATAATTCATCTAAAGCATTATGTTTTAAACAGCATTAAGTGGTTTCCTGAGTTTTTGATGTAAATTCCTCATAACAGGAGCTGCAAATAAGTTAATGGGAAGTGTCAGGGAGAAAAAGAAACATTTGGAAAAGTCTGTGGATTTTTTAAGCGAGCTAGCTTTTGGTGCTGGATTAATTTTCTCAGCCTGTTGTATGGTCCTTCAGGTCAAGAGAGAGAAATGCTAACAGAGCAATACAGATATGTGTATACTTGCCCTCCCCTGCCCCATTTCTGGAGATCAGGACCATCCACGCAGTATTTTTTGTAAATACAGGATTCTCACAGATTACGGGGGGTTGGAGGAAGCAAAGCAAGCTGCTTACAGTAGCTGGGGAAGGCATGCGCACATAAGAAGTCAAAAAGCTTAAATTCCAAAGATAAAGTATTAAAAGAAATCCTTAACTCTTTCCACTATACACCAAATCATGGCTTCACTGAAAGTGTTTGAACAAGGAGCTCACTGTAAAATCCAAAAGGTACTGCAGCTACTCCATATGGCTCACGCAGCTAAATCACACCGCGGGACCAGCTGCAGCATCACCTCTTGCTTCTCCACTCAAGGCAAGCCTTGCACTCCCTCCCCAGTTCTGTAGATCCCTCCTGGCAGCAACCACCCTCCAAGTGCAATAAATAATTCTGCACTTCCCAAGCTGTGCTGGCTCACTCAACACCATGGAGCAGGGTGAAGTGCAACTTCTATGCTGCTCTGGTGCATTTTATTTCTAAGCATATGAACCTGGCTTGCTATTTTGGTAAGAACAATTTCATTCCATTCTTCTCTTGATTTGTTTTCACAGCTTTAATACTTCAAGGATTTAAACTGGCCTTTCAAAGGAACACCTTTGAAGCTAGAAAATAGTTTTGCTGCTGGCTGCCCTCCGGTTTGCCCTTTAGACAGTTCTCTGGCAAAAAGCTTCTGATTTTGCAAATCAAAACCTGCTGTTTTCCAGAACACATACCTGCATTCTGCACAAAGCAAGGCAAGGGGATGCTAAACAACAGTCCACTTTCCTCCACCCTGTCACCTCCAACATTGCTTCTGCCACTGCTGCCCAGCAAGAAGTTGCTACAGCAGCAACTGGAAGGAGCAGGAGGGAAGCAAGGTGCTGGGAGTACGAGTTGCTTCCATACAGCTCCAGTTATCAGCAGTTCTAGACTAAAAGAAAACAAATCCAATTTTCTAAAAGCAGCCCGTATAACGAGATGCATCTGGCTTTACCTCACACATTCAAATCTGCTGTCCCTATCACTTCCTTCTACAATCAAGATAGGCATCAAAAGATTACATACAGGGAACTTAAACACTACCCCTCTTGCCCTTTTTCTCCCATTTGTGATTAAAATAAATAAATGGGGGGGAGCCAGATTCCAGACACAGCAGTAATTTTTAGGACTGTTGTATTTAACATTGCAGCTGCTGTGTTATTTAAAAAGAGGCTGAAAATAAAGTCCCTTATGCCCAAATACCACTAAATACCCACAGACAACCAGAGATTCCCCACCTTTAATAAATATGTTAACAGTTATGATAGATATGCGATGCTATTGTTTAGCAACTGATTAAGGATTGAAGGAAACTCATCTCATGGGTGGGTTATTTTCAGTCTTGGAGTCACAGCTATTGCACTACTATCTGTTGTTGCCTACAGTTTCTCTATTTTTCCTTTTTGAATGCTTGACACAAATCACAGCTACAGCATCTCTAACTTGTTTTTGTAACAGCTTATGATTTTGTTCTTTTGGCAGCTTATTCAAAGAAAAATGGCATAAACTATGATTAAGTAGAAGCATTCATTTTCTTACACTGCCAATTAATGACCCCTCTATATCTCTGTTTCTAGAGTTTTGGGGTTATTAACTCTGCCATAATCTACCACTTGTCAAAATCAGCTTTGGGTACATTTGCAGTGGTAGAAATAAATGCATTGCACACAGGGGATTTCAAAATAAGCTTTTCCATCACCAGCCATACACAAAACCAGCTCAGTTCTTGTGCAGTTCTCCTGTACTAGGGATTAGGAAGCACCTAAGAAATAATGCAGGGCATCAATTTGTTCACTACATACATAGCATTGCTATAGGATGGGGTAATAGAGACTGCTGAGTAAGTTACACGTTAATAAATTAACAGCAGCAGTGCTGTACAACCAACCTGCTGTCAAGTGTGCAGGATGTTATTGTAAAGATAGCAGGAAATGGAGGAAAAGTTGTACAGCGATATTGCAGCTCCTCCACTGCGTCATGCAGAGTGCATGTCCCACACCAGCCCACCTCTGCTGCTACCACCTCTCGGTCAGGCTCACGTCCAGCCGTAAATCTGTCCCCTGACAACTTCTGCAAACTACATGGTTAAACAACTGCTACGACCAAGCTGTGAATTGCACTGTTTTACTGACAGTAAAAATTCCTTGTATTTTTCCTTAATTTTTTTTTTTAAATATTGTGTTCCCTCCTATTCAGCATAAGATTTTTATGTTACAGTAAAATTAAAAATTTCTTTTTGGGGTTCTCAGATGGACTCTAGCTACTCCTAATAGCTCCAACTACTAACTGGATTTAGAGCGTCATGTTTAGAGTATCCCATGAGATGCATGAAAGGATAACATCCCCGTGGGGATGTTCATGTTGTTGCACTGTAAAGTTGCCTTTGGCACCCAAAGTTGCCTGTGGTGTTGTCGTTTAGGCTATGATTATTTTGGTGTGAGCACACCAGATGAGGTAAGCTGTAGGTTGACTGAAAGCAGGAAATTCAGTTTTGAAGCAAAACATTGTCCCCAACTTACCCCATCATTGTATCTAGGCAGGTGTGAGGCAAGATGATGGTCACTATAACCTGGATAAAATTTGGGGGGCTGAGGGGAGGACAGACTTGCCAGAAAACCGAAGAGGAATACATATTTATGTTTTCTGTATTTTAGTTACATTTTAAAATGAAGTGGTTTTACTCTTAAAAAAAAATTCTCCTCCAATCATAACATTTAATTTCAAATCAGATCCAAAACCTTTTATTTCAGCTGTACATTTTGACAGCAAACGCAGGCGGTTTTCAATTCAGTTAACCAAAACTGGCTGGCAAAGTTGAAACCAAAACAGCTAAATCCCTTATTCGCACAGCTGCTTGCACCAGACTCTCCTCCACCCCCCATAAATGATTGTGCTGCAGGACATCAACTCTACGTCAAGGCAGTTAGCGCCAGGTCCTGCGGCAGGCAGGATGATCACAAGTCTCTTTTATAAAATAGAATTATTCTATATTTTCTGAGTTCATTTACAACAAGCAGCACTGAAAGGAGGCAGAAGGAACAGCCTCACAGTCTGTCTTGCATCTGCCGCTGGAGCTGGAACAGGAATTTCCGTGCTGGGAACCAAAGGCAATGCTCTTTAGGGAAGACAGTTCATCAAGCAAGCACCAGCACCCTTGGCACTAAGGACCAGCAATTTGCTACTTTAGCTTTGCAGTGATTTCTATGAAGTGTCATTTGTTTTTTGAACTGGGTCATGCTAAGGAAATCCCAGCTAAGAGTCTTTGCCTTTTCCAAGAAATGAAGGATTATCGTCTGCCACAATTACACATTCCAGTTTACAGAAAAAAAATCCCAATTTCATTTTCTCTTAGTCACATTGTTTACTGGTTGCCTTAGAGCGAGGAGCACAGATGTCAAGTAACACGGTGCAGCACCTTCTCTATGCTATAGGTCAGAGATGAGGGCTGCCGAGGGGTTAGCTTGTCCTTAGCTCCACCTGGCAAGACAACTCATGCTGTCCAGACATGGGCAAAGCTTCCATATGACGTGACTTCTGCTTCAAGGCTCTGTGACACATTGAATCTGCTCCCGTAATGTCTCCGTAGGAGGATAAAACCTAACTCAGCTTGGAAATCCATGAGGACTAAGAATGAGAAGCAGAAACAGGGATTTTTAATTTTTTTTTTCTTCCAAGGAACAGAGTCTCCCAATTGCAAAGAAGTTTACCTAACACTTTTAAAGTCCCAGGCAAAGTAGTTTTGTTAGCATGTATTTACATAAGGCTTAAAAAATTTCCCAGACTGTAGGTGTGTGTAAACCACCCTGGCACTCGCAAGCAATACACCTTCCAGGAGCTCACGTTGAAATACCCTTTGTGGCAGATCAACAACATGTGCTGAAAGATTTCAGCAGGAGAGGTTTCACATGCATGTTTTATGCGTGTTTTCTCACTCCACCACCCTTTCACTTATTGAAAAGGCGGCTCTCCAAAGTCTTACTATTTGTTAATGTCACTTGTGAGAAAGCCCTTGGCCCCAGACCAGGGCCCAGCATCAGAGGAGTGTAGCAAGTTAGGAAATACTTCTTGTCATAAGGATACTGGGATGTAACATGGCAGGGGAGGGTGGCTCCTGGGGTAGGCTTGGGGCACAGGACCTCAGGGAAAATGCTCTAGAAATGAGTTACCAGGAATTGGGACAATGCCATTGCCCCCCCCCCCCCCCGATAGGGGGAGCCTAGACTAACAAATCTAGATGGTGGGAATGGATGAAAATCCTACAAAGTGGAAGAAATAGATATGAGACTCTGAGGAGGGAGAGCTCAAAGCAGAACCTGGCTAAGATCTCTGTGCCACGGCAGCAGCAGGACTGGTGCTCAGCTCAGGAGGGCTGCAGCACTCCTGTACTTATACAAAGAATTTTTCATTCCCCCCAAAATAATTCCACCTCCAGCTTCTTCGAGGCAGTCACATTACTGAAATGCTACAGTCTGCTCTCATTAAGTGCCTCAAACTCACCCAATAAAAAGTGCAAGCACAAAACTCCACCTTTCCAAGATACGGCACCACATTATCAAAGAGCTTTGCTCCTGTCTTGAGTCAGTATGTCACAGGTTAACATTCGCTGTGCAGTTTTTATTTCTGTGCAGGGTCCCTGTGTAGGAAAAACTGCACGGTTTGAACTCTACAGTGAATAAATTAACATAACTTCTCCCGTCTCCTCCCCTTCCCTTTACAAGGTTAGCACAACTGCAGTCTTTAGTAGCGAGTATCATGTTGGTGTTCTCCAAATAAACCTGAATTCCAGAGCAGCCCTTAAGAGCTGCTCTTCTCAGAAAAGGTTTGCTCTCATAGATAAAGCAAACCAGAAAAAAGAAGTAAGTGTTTGATTTTTCTGTACAGTCATTTCTTTGGTGAAGACAGCACACCCCTCACTATGAATTTTCAGCTCTGTTTGCTTTGACTTCTTGTAGCTAAGCCAAGGAATTAAAAAAAAACCAACCAAAAACCCAAAACCAAACAACCCACGTCTGAAAATTTCCACTAATGAATTCCAGACTTCTGGACTGCAAAACCATCTGCTTTCTCCCAAGTCATGTTGTCAACAACTGAGTACAGCTGTATGAAGGGCAACAAAATATTATACAGTTACTTGTGTTTCTTCACCCCCAAATTTGCAGGCTTATTGAAGTACATTAAAGAAACCCACTAGGTGCAATGCAAGGTTTTATTGCTACCTTTGCCTGTGCAATATTATCCTGATCACACTGGGCAAACAGGTAACAGAGGTGGCCCGTCTTCATTGTTTTTGGCAAAATCTTATAATAAGGCGCCAGTGGATGGGCAAAGTGCACTACCAGGGCTTTTATCACCTGACCTGGGAGACAGGAGTTGGGATGCTGCACATTAATGATTTTAGTTAAATAGCTCAGGGTCTCTCCTGTTGTACCAGGCAGCCCAGCGACTCTCAATGCAGTATGCATGTAAACAAGAAGAAGGTCCATTGAACTTATGGTGTTTCTCAAACCAAATGATTGCATTAACATCACAAACAACCAGACAAATTCTTTTGTCAGCTCTGAGGCTATCAGTGACATCCATCTACAAATCTGCTAATGACTGCGTGCAGAGTAATGGCAATAGCTTGGTTTACTACCTCAATGTGCTGCTGATACCATGGAGTAAGAACAGCAACCATCATCCCCCATCAGACCCATTTGATGCAAAGAACCTGATTAAAGCACCAGCAGTACTTTTCTCTATTTGAAAAATAGTATATGATCTTCAGTGACTTTGAGAGAATCGGGACCACCTTTCTATGCCTTGCCTGCAGACACCAGCTCCAGCAGCACAGGGCTTCTGGTCGCACACTGGGCATTGTTTCAAGGCAATGGCATCACCGCTGAGACACGACAGCAAAGGCACCATGCTGAGCCAGTCTGCTGTTAGTAACACACGGCTTCCCACGACAAATCACACCAGGCAGCCTGACACTCTTGTTGAATGTGGCAGGGCTTTTATCTTTTACCTCTGGAAGGTGGTTTCTAAGTAAACTTTCTTTAGACACATGCAGTTGAAGTGATTTCTTCTTACCTTCGGCCCAGTAAACGCATCCCCATCCACTGCGGAGAGTCAGACACACAATGAGAGCTTCATCCCGAGACAAATAAAGTTTTCACTAAGTTTCATTCTGGTTTAATTCTGGTATCTTTGAGAGGTCTCTCCCTAAGTGCAACTTCTTCTTTAAAAACTCCTAGATGCATTTCCAATTTTTAAAGAAATACAAACTAATTAATCAATAGAATTAACACAGCAGTTTCAATGCACTAAGACAACGGCAAGGAGAGCTGATACTATAGAAGGCTTCCTACATGCTGCTCTGTTCTCTGGGCAAACCCCTAGAATGTTTTTAACTTTCAGGGTTCCTCATTTCCTTTCTTACAGCCTTTCTTTTAATAAGGCGCAGGGGAAAGAGGCTTTCAGACAGACATTTAGAAACTAAACCCACAGACTTAACATAGAGCCTGTCAAATATTTCAAGTCAGAAATACCCAGCAACACATAAATAGCTTGTGCTTCAATTCTTACAGCTTACCTGAATATATGTTTTCCAGATAGGCTGGGAAAAAGCACAACTCAGAGCTCATCTTTCCTCCTAGGGGCAGAGCTCCTATAAACTTCCATGAACAGACATAAATGCTATTTCAGCATTACAAGATCCAAATCCCAGTCCCCCTCTCCTTACTCTGTTAATGGTGCAAACCACAGCTTATTCATTGCCTTGAGCCTGGTAGATCCCCATTTAGCTGCTAATACCGAACCAACTTTAGCTTCCTCCTTATGCTTTAAATTGATAGACCTAAACATACCAAAAAATAAAATAAAAATCACTTTTCCTTCATAGACATAACCAGACAGATAAAATTTGGGGGAGAGGAGAAGCAAAGACCACAGCCGTTAAATATAGCCAAGGCTCACCCACGAGTAAAAGAAGTTCAGCCACACAACAGTCTCATTTACCTGATTGTCACCAGTTGAGAGCAGCTGCATTAATTCACAGATGGAGACTATAAGCTTTTCAAGGCAAAAACCCAAACACCCAGCTGCTTTAGGAACCTTAATTCCATTTCCCATACAGATGGCTTAAGGAGCTAGGATGAGATCTAAGCTTTTTGGAAGCATGAGTTACATTTGTGAATGTTGCATCAAAATCTGTTCTTCTGTAAACTGGCTCAAAATTGAGCAGCTCCCACAGAAATGCTTAAGACAAGCAGTGGCCTATGTTGCACGCTGCCGCACCAACCACCTGGTTTTGCCTTGCAGCCAGTGGGACCTGGCCCCCAGGGTTATCTTGTGTCTCATTTCGTGAGTTAAAATAGGCGAGAACAAAGCTGGAGGCTGTTCCTTCCTTTCTTGTTTAGACTGGTGGGTTTTTGGGTATTGTTGCTTCTTATCAGCTCCTGGCCAGGTGGTCACTTACCAAGGCTAACTGTTGGCCTCAGGGGGTCCCTTAGTGATCATTTGCATCCAGTCCCTGTGTGTCTGCTTACACTCATCTCTGTCCGTTTTCCTTAGATGGGCAATCAGCTCCTAGGAAAATTCCTAAGAAAGCATGTCTTTATGGCTAGACGTTTCAAAGCACAGAAGTATAATGCTGGGGGCAGTATGTACACTTTGTACGGTGGGGCAAGGGCTGTCTTTTATAGGCTGTGGTCTCAGATTTGTGCACCTGGCTTTTAATGAGCATGGATAGATGTAGGAGGGGTTATTCACAGCACCTACATTTCAACATTTGTATTTGGTTTTAACAGAGCAAATGGTCCAGAGCAAATCTGCAGAGGAGATAAATAAAGTGATAAATAAATATTCTTACTCCTGCTGATGGAGTAAAGGACTTGCTAAAGGCCCCAAAGAAAGTCAGAGGCAGTGCTGAACTCGGAGCCTTTGTAGTGTCTCTGTCCCAACCACAAAGCCCATGTCTCACTTCTCAGCTCACACCTGAAAACAAAAGGTGATGAAATATTTCACTTTTCCATACAAGAGGTCTCCCAGATGATCTAGACAGGTAGCACCTGCCCTTTACAAATTTAGCTTCTGAAGACTCTCAACTCTTCTTACTTTGCAATTCTTACTCTACTGTTGTGTTACTCAGCACTTGAGAAAACATATCCGAGAGGAGATTGAATGCTTTTTTTGCAGCCGACAAAAATAAAGGAGCAATTCCAGTACCCTTCTCCTCTTTACCTCTTCTTACCCCTGTGATATGTATGGCTAGTGAAACGATACCAAAATGCAATACAAACTTTTCCTTCTCTGGTAACCTCATGGCAAAAGAATGAACTAAGAAGTGTCCCCTGAATCAGCTACATCCAGTTCTCGTTTCCCTTTTATTAAAGGATCACCTCTAATAAATAGCTTTTGTTTCTCACTTCAGTGACAACTCTGAGGAGGTTTCAGTAATTGACTGTCTTTTAACGGATCTGAGCTCAGTTCACAGGGCAGAAAACTAAAAGGCATGCCTGCAAAATTAACGGGAAATATATAATTTTCTGGCATGCAAAAATACAATTCCTTTCTACCAAATTTGGCTTAGATTTAACAAAACATGTTACACAGATGGAGATTCTTTCAAAACCAAATTAGCTGTCCTAAGCTAACCAAGCTTTAATGGTGCCGATAAGACAGTGAGATACAAAATAAACTGTCCAGCAATATTAGTTATATTTTCCCAACCACGACACTGTTGATGTGTTGCTTGGCAGTTGATTGTGTTTTGTATGGACATAATTGTTAGAGTAATAAGTTCAGCCTATGAGTTTCTGAAAATGTTCATTTCCACTATTTGCAGTACAACATTTGGGGCAAATGGATTCTATGTTATGTTTTTTGAATAAATTTCAAAGTGTTAGAATACAGAAACAGTGAATTAGAATATGCTTTTTCTCTATGGGAATTTTCTGATGAAATATTGTTTCTAACTCTTTGAGGAATCATAAACTTTTTCCAGAAGTCAATGTTCAGCCATTCCAGTATTCAGCTGATTTATGTTCTTAGTCATGCTAATAGCAACCGAGTGAATTAATCTTTTCTGTTTGATAAGATTTTGTTATGTTAATTCAGCTCTAGCCGTATGGGTATGGAAATAGTTAGGTTCCTCTGCTTTCCTTACTTTGATTCAGGAAAAGAAAGAAGCTGGTCTTTTGATCCTGTACTGCTCAAAATGGAACTAAACCCACAGAACATTTTGCCAGATCTTTTGTGGTAAAGCAGTATCCTAACTGTTTGCAACAAGCCTTTCTGCTTCCTTCCACAAAGTGAGACATCAGAAGAACGCCGTTGGAAAAGGAAGGTAACAAAAGGAAGGTATCTTCCGTGAAAATTATTTCTCTTTTCAGACTGTATTTAGATATCTAAAAAGTTTCCAAGAAAATGGCTTAGCACATGCATTATATTCCCCAGCACCCCTGCCGTTAGCAGCTGGATGCAGTGTTTCAGCAGTTACTCTTGTAGGAAATATAACAGCAATTTGCAATAATAGACAATAAGTATCCATGGATGTAGACTGGGAGCCTAATTTTGCAATATAGCCCCCCCACATACATGACTTCCCTTTGAAGCACAATCCCACTAGTCTGCAGAGTGTTCAGAACAGGCTCTGAGCAGCTGATTTCCTGACCCTCAGAAAGTGCTATGAAAGCAGAATGTACCCCTTAAGGGACATGACATACCTATCAAGTCTGCTTTCCACTTAGAGGTGTCTCCAGGGTGAACCCTAGAACTAAGCTTGTGGCATTTTCCTTTAGCTCTAAAGCACCAGTGAGACCAGGGGAAGATGGTTCAGGGGTTAAGTGGGCTTTAGCAGGTCCTATTTCAATCCCACGCTCTACCACTGTTTTGGAGAGGTTTTTATATAAATGTAGGTACGTCACTTAAATCTGGACCATTACAAATACCTGGGTACTGCTTTGCTTGGTATCATAATGCCTTGTGCCTAGGCAACTTGGGAATTTAAGTCCTGACCCTCTAAAAGCGATTCAGCAGCACTTCCAGCCCTCAGCAGCCACGCTTTCAAATTACGCATGGGAAAAGAGCAGTTAAGGAGGGAAGGATGTCCTTGGGGAACTGGGAAATAAACCCCACTGAAACATCAAAGCTACCCGTGAATGACCTGATATCAAAGATGTTCAGGTGATAAAGCAGCTGCCTGATACATCTGTCTAACCTGATGTGTGTATCTGACAGAAGGAGGAGGCAGTTCCCTCTGCCAGAATAGCTGTGAACCCTCTCCTGGCCGCCTGCGTGTACGTACCATAACCCATCCCCAACCAGGCAAACCCATCTTGTGTTTATGCCCCCCGTAGTGCCCCCAGGGTGCCTCCAGCTCTTCCTTGTGTGAGTGCTCTGGGTTACCCCTTCTCAATGTAGAACAGATTCAACTTTCTGATCCCCGCCAGTGACTATTTCCCTGACACACTCTGCACAAGCCATGAGAGTTCAGATAATGAGGATCCATCTGTACAAAATGTGTTGGGCTTTATTCTACTCTCACTGGAGTTACTTCAGCTCTAAAGCAAGGCTGAATTAACCTGTTCCTCACAAAATCATCTAAATATTAAGTTTATGTCCCTAACTTTTTTTGAAGTCTTTTGATGAAATCTAGTCTGGAAAACACTTCACATGACTATGCCAATAACGTCTCTAAACTTTCTCTCTAGTGAAAGGACTAACAGAAAAAATCTAATTCCTTCCTAACTACTCACTCGGCTGTCTGCCTTTCCCCTTGTGCGTAGAAACACAGTCAAGTGATGGGATCACGTCCGCCTTAGTGACACATACAACTGAGCTAATGCAGGAAGAGGTTGTATTCAAGATGGAAATGACCCATTGAAGTTGTAGTGTCAGGTCTTCCACTGTTGGGAATTACACCTCATAGTCTTCTACAATAAATATAAGCTCAAGAGTGGAGTTAGCTAAGCAAGAGGTAGGGAAAAAATGGCCTACAGAAAGTCCAAACCATCTTCTAGCTAACCACTTTACATTAAAGTTGGCAGATTTGAAGAGAAATACAGGAAGACAAGTATGTAGCTACCAAAGACCTGTAACAGAACCACAGAAATATGCAGTCTCCTCTATGTGTTTGCTGGAAAGTTAGTTGTAGCTGTGTTGCTGAATTGTCTATAGATCCTCAGGGCAGAATCCAGCTGATTACACACAGAGGATGAGCTATCTGGTGGCATCTTCCTGACTTCTAGTGGCCACGACTTTGTGCTGTCTACAACCATACTTTGGGTAATCTGGCTCATATTCTGAGTCCTCCTTTTACTGGGCTATAAACCTGTCTAAACAGACAAACTATAGATGTAGCTGGGCTAGACTAGCAGCATAGATTCAGCTTTGTATTTAAAGGAAGGGCCTGTAAGGAAAAGCATTGAGTAGCACAGTTTGGGAAAGAGCTAAAGCTGAACATTGTGGTTTGTTCTTTGTGTTCCCAGTGAAGAGCAATAGTAGAAGAGTTATAATTGTTTGTACCATCTCTGTAGGGAATGCTGGGCAGTTTTAGGATTCTGCAGCAGAAATGGATCTTAGAGCATAGCTGGAGAGGTGATTTCAAGTATCATCATTTTTAGATACTCAGTTTGAATCACTATCCGGAGGAAAACACCTCTGTAACATCTGGTGTTTAGTTGTAACACCAGCTCTCTAAGATCATCACTGCCTTTGCAGAAAAAGGTCTTTAAGATAACAGTGAGGATCAGCTTTTTAAACAAGGTAGCAGGCAATAGCACTACGTCTGAAAAGCTTCTCATACAGACACCAGGTGTACAGCAGGGCGAGCCATCTTACTAAACGCTAATTGTGACAGATAATGACTTCTTCAATGACATACAGAGCTAGATCTTGGTGGTTGTATTCTGACAGCTCAATTGCCTTCATTTGCAATGCAAAATCTATCAGAATTGTTTTTTTTAATATGTCGCTGCAGATTACACAGCAGTTTTGACCCTCATAAAAAAGGATTTCTTCTGATCTTCACCATTCAACTGAGCCAGTCTTAAACTTTCCCAGCAGGGCGCACTGATGGAAACAGGATACGATAGTAGGTTCTGCTTTCTGTACAAATCCAGACTCGCACATTAGCTAAACCATGTTTGCTGCAGGGGAAGAATTGTTGATTTTTTTTTCTTCTTTCCCATCTGTTTTTTTCTTTTCTCTGGGGCATCCATTCTAATATCTAATCCTAATACTCTGAGCAATAACATCAGTGCATGCATGATGCCAGTAGTGAGGTAGGATACTTATCAGGAACATCAGCAGCAGCCAGAACTTCAGCCTCTGAGCAAAGTTACTCAGTGGCTATCTGAACATTTACACTGAATGTTTTCTTTTTCAACTTCCACCAAAGGGTGTTTGTTTTTATCCACTCCTTTTACGTCCTCAGTAGCAGCAGAGACGTTTTGAATAAAGCAAGGGGGATACTTCTGATTGTTTGGATTCTGTTCAAGAAGGACAGATTTATATGTTTACCCTGGAAATGACTTACTGAATCATACTTGTGAGCAGAGCCAGGGAGCCCCCGTGCCTCCACCTCCCCCAGCCAGTCCTCAGGGCTCTGCCACAATGTGGTTTTCATTATAAGCAGGAGCTGCTGCAGCATTTTCTTCCTTACTACAGTATTTTTCATTATGCAGGCAGCAGAACAACTAGAAAAATCAACCTCTGTTAAGGAAAGAATTGATTAAATCTATTGGGGGACAAAAGTGCTTTTAGACTCATATACGTGTAGTTGCGTTAAAGATGTGATGATGGAGGGCGAGTGGAGCCTTACTCTGTGTGTATAGTGCCAGCGACGTGATATAATAAGGATTCATTGACAACAGACCTCAAGACTCAGTTTGGATCTTTGGTGTGCCCCAGGTTATTGCCAGCAGTTCAGGCATATTTATTCGATTTGGTTATTTTGGTGGTGATCCTACCAAGGAACGCTTCTGTTTGCCAGCTCACTACCTCTGAGCAAAAAAGATAAACTGCTTCTAGAAAGATGAAGACGTTGAAGAAATTCCTCTTCAATTTCAGCTTTCCTTGGGCTTTATTTTTTCATGGCTTTAGTACATGAGGGTTAATAAAATCCAAGATGTCTCTCTTGTTTCTGTCATGCCATTATAATGCGCTTAGGAGGAATACCAGAACATAAACGTTCACTCTATTGCCTGGAAGACAGAGATCCCATGGGTGAAGAAATAATTGCCACTTTTTGGTGACAAAAATATTCATCCCAGTAACAGGCGGAGTGACTGTGCTTTCGCAAGGCTTTTTTGCCAGCTTCATTCATGTCACATTTGCTCTGCCGTGAGGGATTGCAGCTCAACTGCTTCTTCAGCAAATCATTCCTTTAGTTGCATTATCTGCAAAAAGAGCCGTGACACCAACAGAGAGATCAGTCTTGTGCATGTCAGCCCTGTTCACCCCAGGTCCCATCCGTGCTTGGGACAACATTGGCCAGGCAAAGGAGACTGCTTGCTGCAGACCCTGGGGGTCTGTGGGTTGCTGTGAGCATTTCAGCACTGTCTTTTGCCCCATGGAATTGTCCTAATAAAGCCCCAAAATAGTATCAAAGCTTGGAGGGATTTCTACCTCCTCAGCCCCTCGATATATTTCAATTTGAGAGGCTGATATATATTGAATTACTGATGTTAGCATCATGGTAGAAGAGAAATTTCACTAGGTGACAGAAACATCTCCTGTTACCCTCTTAAGGGGAGAAAAAGTGAAGGGCTGTAGGGCAGAACTGCTCTTTGACATATCAAGTTACAGCCACAAGAGGTTATCTAAAACATCTGCTGTTGATTTGCGTGACCCTGGAAGTGGACACGTTTCACAAGCAGCTTTGCGTCTACCTTTCTTCAGCTTTCTCCTTTTCTTTTCCATCTCTCACTCCTTCAATATGAGTTAATTTAGAGGAAGCTTTACTGAGTGATATCCTGTTTTATATGATATTTTTACTTTAATGAGGATGAGAGAGGATGAAGCTGAGCAGTGAACAAGTCTAGCTGAACTTTTGAGGTTTCCATGGGAATTCCCAGTCCAGGGTTCACATACCCTTCCCACAGCAGTCAGTCATGAGACATGAGATAGTCTTTGATGCATGAGACATGACAGAGTCACCTTTCCACAAAAAGAGACATTCCCAAATTCATATATTTTCTCTTCTGATATTTCCTTTTCAGCTGTGGCTTTGCATGAGATAACCCAGTCCTGTTTGTTTTTAAAGAAAACACAAAAACTAGCAGATACACAATGACTTGGGATATTGAGCAAGGAACCATTTACCCAATTGTAACCACTTGAATCATTCTCCAGATGTACCTATAGCATCCCTATCATGTTATATGAAAATTCCGGGGCAGAGGAGACCAGAAGCTCTTCTAGAGACACATTTTCAGTCTAATAGCAAAGCTTGGAGCAGCGTGACATTTCTTGCATTGGGTGGGACGAATGATATTTCATTAATCACTGCTTGTTTTGGAGTTACATCACTGTCTATGAAATGGAAAAACAGTATGTTGTGTAGTTTCAATAGGTTTGACCATCAAATTACGCAAGTCATCAGTATTAGGGGAGTGGAACAGGCCACTCTCATGGGTTATAACGCCCAGTGCGTTATAAAAAGCAAATTGCATTATAAAACATAACGTCCTTTATAACATAACACAATTATGTTGTCCAGTGCAACATAACCTAATGTCTTTTTCATCTGAAAGTGGCCGCATCTAAGTCACACCAAAAATGACACAACTGAAAAATTGTGTCATTGACTTCAGCTTTACCAATGATGATGTTGAACATGCAGTCTGTCCCAGCAAAAAGACTTCTATTTCTCATGTGTTAAAAATCAGACATAGAACTGGTAGAGTGGGGCCTGTTAAAATTTGTCAGTGATATTTTCAGTAACTGACATTAGGGATTTTTGAAACTTGCTGTATTCGTGAATGGGAAATACATAACCCACGCTGTGCAAATTGCCACCACCTTTCAGTGTTACAAGGCAAGACTGGCCATTTTCAATTCTGACGTTTGCCCACGCTTGTATATTGCTCAAGTACAGTAAAATTAAAACCAAAAAAATGGATGAATTGTTTGAGGGATCCAAGCTATGCACCGCCGGGTACCCGGATCCAGCCGGCTGCCCTTGGCAGCAGGGGGTCGTGGTAGATGTGGGTATTGTGGAAGGAGCAATTCTGTAGACGCAGCAGAAGAGAGGATCCTGCAGCAAATGCTGGAAGTTTCTTGCCAACCCTTAGCCTGGAGAGGCTGGCTGAGCACTTGGAGATTTGGCCAGTTCTTGTTCCTGTTGAAGTTAATAGATTTTGGCATCATTCTCGATTGGCAGCATAATCAATCTTCCAGGGGGTTTTCTCCCACATGTGTGATTAAGTCTGTGTACAAGCTCCTGACTCAGTATTTCATCGGTCATTCCTTTAATTGAATTTGTACTTTTCAGACATACAAAATAAACATTGATTTCCTTTGTTAAATGGAGAGCATTAAACTGGGGTTGCATACTTTTATTATCAGGAAATAGTACAATTCTCAAAGTCAAAAGCATGCAGTTTAGTATGCTGTACATCTAACCCTGGGATGAAAACATCCCATTATTGATATCAGAAAAAGATTTTGCACAATAGTATTCATTTACATATGTATTTACATTCATACATGAAGCAAGATGTGGCTAGCCCATAAAAATGCAGAGAATGATAAAGCAAGAGAAACAATATATAAAATGATAATCTTCTCCATCTACAATGTTCAGCTACATCTGTGTTGGATCAGAGCTTGGCTGCTGAGAATGAACTTTCAGAATATGTTGTTCCCATTTTTGGTTCTTTGGGGAATTGTGGAGCTTTTCCTCTGCATTTTCATGAGTTCTTCATTTTATATTACAGAGCTGAGCAATTACAGAGTTATAATGTGGTAGATATTTAGGCAGAAGAAAATGCTATATAGCATTTTCTTTTTCACATATTTGTAAACTTCATGTGCCCACAGAGACTTGGGCAGAAAGCTCCTCAGCACATAACCATTAGATGGCTGGGAGGCAGATTCCCTCCCATCTCTAAAGTGGAAGAAGTCAAGAGTTAGAGCCCGGTATGTCATTGCAACGGCCAAAATCATCATTAATGAATAGTTCCAACCCTGAGACTCCAGTATCCAAACATAGACAGTCAGGAGACTTTACTGTCACGCCAGGAATGGAGCTGGGCAGTGCCTCTACTAGCTTTCAGCAGCAATGTCTATCAAGAGGCAAGGGTTGAAGTAATTATAGAAAATATAAAAAGCCAGGAGTACAAAGAGCTGGCGACATTTTGAGATTTTAAGACCCAAGACTCAGAATACATTGTCTGTTGTATTATGCTTCATAACGAATTTCTGTATAGTCCAGTTCTTACCCTGCTTCGAAGAGCAATCATTTACCAGGTACAGTGTCAAAGAGCTAATTCACTGGCAGTTGTTTTCCATTGACACGACTTCATGGCCAAAAGCCGACCACGTCCACTCAAGCCTTTCAAAGAGCGATCCTATAATTGAGATGGCCAATTTCTGTGTGCTCAAAGGCCCGCTTCATTTCTAGTCACATATTCACATGGCAGTTCGTGTAACCCAGTAACCCCTGCCCAAATCTGCAACAGGCTATGTTCCCAGTGGCCAAAA
Organism: Grus americana; assembly: GCF_028858705.1. Classification (NCBI taxonomy): domain Eukaryota; kingdom Metazoa; phylum Chordata; class Aves; order Gruiformes; family Gruidae; genus Grus; species Grus americana. The sequence goes on from NC_072865.1 coordinate 5,856,812, forward strand.
TAAAAGCCATGGGGTTTTTAATTCCAGATCTAGCTCCTTCTCCTAAACCATAACTATACAGTTGATTAGAAAGATGGATTTTTGTAATTGAGGTGGTGCACTGCAGACCATATCTAGCAGACCTCACTTCATATGGTGTAATCAGCCTGCAGCAAGCACAAGTTCACAGTAGAGATGCTGGAAGTACCACACTGCAGTGCCACTAGTGACGGTGTCAGAGTGGAAGTGTAATCAGTAAATGTTTTCATCGTAACTCCGTGGGATTCTAGATCTGCAGCCCAGGTAGTGCTGTCTGCCCTGTCCTTTTCTCCCCCTGTGATTTTTAATTCTTTTGCTCCTGTGGGAGGTCTTGCTGGGAGGTTCCTGATTTGGAGATTGGTGCCATGCATCATTTCCCTTCTACACCAGATTTGCTCTCTCTGTTGTGGTAAGCAGTGAGACATTTCAGTACTTCACATTTGTTTAGGTTTGTGGATTTTTTTTTTTTGATGGTAACTACTTACACATCCCCTTTTCGTAGCAGATGTTTTTCTGTAACTTGCATCTGTGGCATGTTTTTGAGGCCAGGAGATAACAGATTTGTTGCTGAATGTAGACATAATATATGTTGTCAAGACTCATACGCAGTGAAAATCTGCACCCCTTCAGAATGCACCACGGTTTATTTGTTTTCTCAGTTTAAACATCCCTCACTGATCACTTGCTGGCTGGAGTTTGGCACAAATTCTGCGGCAGGATCAAGGGAGCTGATAGCTCAGGAATATCTGAATCACTAAGTTGGTTTTGGGGTTCGGCGAGGGCATTTTACTTCTACAACTTGTGCTTTTTTAAGGCAGTAAAGTAAAAAATTGTAACAGGCTGCTATTCGGTTTCTTATGATGCTTAAATCTATCCTGGTAAACAGCAGCACAGTTCTACCCATGAACCAGGGGTTTGGATATACTCATACAGCAAAGCCAGAGGACAAGCAGCCAGATTCAGACCTCACTTCAGAACTGCCTTCCCTGCATCTCTGAAAGAGTGACATTCAGCCCTGCCACCCGGGCAGTCCCTGCTCTTCATTAGTCACAGGAGGAGAGCAGTACGCAAGGGGACGCGTGAGCTGAGCAGACCTTGGTTTGTATCTACAGAGAAAGCTGTTTGGGTTTCCTGTGCCAGTCACCTTCCGTGGGGCCGGCACACTGCGCTCCAGGTGGCTTGCTTTAGAGATGTCCAAAGTGGCTGGCACAGAAAGCAGCATGCAAGAGAGAGAGAATTTATAATATTTGACCTACAATGAGCTTGGACATCCACGTTGGCAAAACTGTGCTGAGCTCTCGAAGTCCCACATCGAACCCAACGTGGTTCCTGGGGGCTTGGATCTGAATCTCACCCATCTCTTTGGCACAAGGTGGCTCCGATCAGAGATGGGCAGATCAAGTCCCTTCCACCCCCAAAAGGCTCATCATACATGGGCAGAGCCTCCTGCTGCTTATTTTAGTGTTTTGAAATAAGAGCATTCGTGTTTTTCATTGCAGAAGTCTTCCTTGCTATCCACCAGCTGCCAAACCCTCCAGCTTGGCAGCTCACGAGAGAGGGGGAGGAGAGTTGACCAGAAAGTATGAAAAAGGCAGAAATAATGGATTTTAGGGGAGGGTCTCCTTCACTAGAGCTACAGTTTCATTTGTCCTGTCAAGACCCAGAGTCTTCCAAGTGTCATGCATCAAAAGGAAACCTACAAGGAGAAACACGGATTTATTTTTTTTTGCTTGGGATGGAGGATTTTCTTAAATTTAACAACCTGCAGCATTTTAATTTTGCTCCAAACCTAATTTCCTGATGTTTTATCTCTCTTCTGGAAGGTGATCATATCTGTTTCCTTCAAATCTCTCCTTTAACTTTAATCACTGCATTTCATACATGAAATAACCATTATGCCACCTGAATTCTCATTCTATATTCAGATGCAGAAAAACAGGATAAACCCATATTGCAAGTTATCAAAGGTAACACCGGTTACACAAAAAGAATCTTTCATTGATATGTGATATTCTAAACAACAGGAATGTGATAGATCTCAGCCACCAGGACTTCAGTAAAGCCTTTGGTTAGGTATCACCAGGAAAATCAAATAAATTGGAGGAAATGGGTATTAATAAGTAACTGTCGATTAAGTAATTTCCCCAGCTAAAGAGAAAACACTGATTTTGCATTGAAAAGGGAAATACCAAACCAGCAGCAGAAAAAGGAACTACTGACTGCCCACGTCACATGGGGAGTTCCTCAAAGACAGATTTTGAGAAACGACATCTTCAGTCTACAGGAGTGAGAATGGACACTGATTGCTTTCTATAAATACTTGGAAAGATAATGCCTGTGAGAGGGAAGAGCTATTTAAGAGCAATTTTGGCAGAGGAACAGATGAGGTTGACTGACCACAGACCAGTTCAGGCCAGGAATCGGAGGCTTTCTCACCATCTGAGCAGTCCAGTTCTGGAATAGCCTCTAACAGGCGAAAACCCCAACTAACCGCACCACATATTGTTGCATTACCCAGGAGAGGGCTGGCCATAGGGTGAATTATTTATTTCCAGATTTGTGCCACTGTAAACGCTTGCAGCATGTGCCACAAAGGTGGCAGCTGTTCTTTAGCCCTACAGGTATCACAGACTGAGCCATAGTAGGGTGATGCTCCAGCTCCTCTCCCAGTGCCCTGTTGTGTGCAGCATCCTCCAGGCGCAGCCGCTGAATCCACCCTCTGGCTCCTTCCTCCTGCAGCACAGACACATCATGTTGCAGCCTCTAAAAACCTCAGAGAGAAACTTCTCTCTAAAATAGAGCAAAACTGAGCTCAGCAATGCTAAGGGGTTAAAAATCCTTGTGTGCTGCTGGCACTCTGGAGGCAGCCGAGGGTTTGCATGGTCCCCAGTGTAACCTAGAGCAGTCCCACGCCTGCTTCATGAGGATCTGCATGACAGCAGCCCACCATCCACCCTTTCTACCTTCTTCCTCCCTCTGCTCTCCATCGTTCTTCCCAGTGTGTATTCACCCAAGGGGACAAGGAGACAGACAGCACAGGGGTGATGCCTGTCACGGAGACAGATGTGGGATTCTGGAGGGGCTGTTTTCAGCCTCCTTTGTGGTCCTTTCACCACTATGTGAGTGGTGCAAAGAGGTGAAATGCAGCTCCACATCCTTCCCTGGCAGCGTGGAGGTAGGGCCAGCATCTCCCAGGCCAGCTTTTTGTGGGTGCTGTGTGCCTGGGAATGGCGGGTGCTTCCTGAAAGGGCAGGAGGTGGGAGCTTTCCCTGGCTCCTGTGCAAGGGTCACAATTTGACCCTTAAAACCAAAGAATGTATAGTCAACTTGTGAGGATTAGAGATGTTGGGAGTTGGATTTTTTTGAGTTCACTTTGTGCTTTAAAAATCCCGCAAGCATGGAGGAAAAAAAAAAATGCATCCATGCAGTCTGAAGCTCTTTTGGCTTCCAGCTCAGCTCAGGATGACTGTGGCACAATCAATTCCAGATGCTGAATTTCCGGCAGTGGCTGACGCACACGCGCGCGCACACACACACACACAATTCCTCAGCTCCGCAGGCTCAGACATAATCCCAGACTACTACAGACAGCAGAGACTGGCAGGGTGAGAGAGACATTACCAACTCCCAAACTCATTCCCCCTGGACCCGACTAGCTCACAGGCGAGTGAATATTTTGGGTATTTTTATGAGCACATTAGCAGGATGACGTCCCCTGCCTGTGGTAGCCGTGAAGGAGCCCAGCACATTGCGCCAGGAGCACCAGTTCACAGAGTTTGGAGCAACGTCATTTCTAGCCCCATGGGATTGCAAACAGGATTAGGATCAGGCCCCCAGAGGTGTAGCTCAGTGATAAAAGTGGCTGGTTAACCTCAGGCCCCCAGAGGTGTAGCTCAGTGATAAAAGTGGCTGGTTAACCTCAGGCCCCCAGAGGTGTAGCTCAGTGATAAAAGTGGCTGGTTAACCTGTTGCTGGTTGGAGGCAGATAATTAATGATCTGATTCCAATTCTAAATATTCCAGAGAGGGCTAATGATGATTAATCCGTTGTTACAGAGTTGGTCTTTTATGACTTGTTATTTATTGCTCATATGACTGTACTCACTCGTGACACCTGTTCCTGATGGAAACATCTATCACCTATTAAATCTTTGTAAGTAATTTAGTAGCCTAACCATCATGTATAAATAATACTTATGTCACTTTTTAATATGATGAATGACACTAGAGATCAATTGACAATGCATAACCAGAATTTACTGGATCAAAAACCCCAGATACATTTTGCATCTTGCATTTTGTAAGGCTGCTGCCCGATACCACTAACAAGAAGCAAGTAAACCGTAGCATGTCTCTGGCATGTTGAGGGAGACCATCTCCACTCCTCCCGTGCCACACAAATCAGAGCCTCCGCTGCAGACAATAGACTCCAGGAATACCCACAGGCAAGGGCTTAAGCTGGGACTCAGCACAAGGTCAGATGAAAGCTAATTTTATGAAGAATTTTTACTATGAAGATATAAACGTGCAATAAAATGTTGGCAACTGCTTTAGGCTGGGATTTTTCAGAAACCGAAGGGGCAATAGGTCCCCAAATCCCACTGACCTGGTACCCAGCTCTTAGAGGCTTCTCTGAACAGCGCAACCTTCACTCTGACTCATTACCCATTCCACTGCCATTATGTCTTCATAAGCTTTTGTTTAAGTTATTGTGCTCTTAATTTCCTGTTTCACAATCCTTTAGTGATGCCAGCAAAATATATTAATTCAGATTTCTGGATTTGCATTTGAACATTTAAAGGATTAAAATTAATCACAGTTTCTCATTGGCTCAAGGCGATCAAAGGTTTAGTATACGCATTTCAGATTAATATTTCTCCTGACTGTCGTTTGCCAAACCCCAAGTGAAAAAAAAAAGCAACTGGATCTTTACCAGGCACATAAATACTGGGGCAAATCCAAGTCTAGCACAAACAGGTGAACCTCCATTAATTGCAGTGAAGATACGCCGGTTGCATAGTTGTTCAGCTTGATCCTAAGCAAGGAAGTGTACCAACAAAAGTGAGGCTGTACTCATCATGAGTAATGAGCTCCCGTAGCTCAGGTTTCTGACTAAGGGCTGCTTCACTGGCACTGTCATTATTTCATCATCTATGAACTATTTTTTCAGCAAGAAACCATTTCTCCCAATAGATGTATAAAAGCAGGTTAAGTGGGCGTAAAACTGGGCACAAGTGAAAGATCTATCAGCAGAAGTATCAGGTTTGTGAGAAAGGCTTGGAGACACTCCGACATCAGGATTTACTTCTGACTTGACTGTGCCTCCAGAGTCTCTGTTATCCAAGATTTCTCTATCGAGTGCCCAGGAGCGTGAAGGGAAAAAGCCAAACCCAATAGCTGTGAAGCATCTGGACTTGCCAGGAACATCTAATTGCAGTAATTCAGGTGCCTCCAATGAGCCACACAGAACAAAGGTGACTTGCCCAGATCACCCAGTGGGCCCATGGCCAAACTGGAGTGAGGATCCCAGCCTCCTGAGCCCCAGCCAGCGGAGTGTATCTCCAGCTAAAAGATTTCTGTGGCAAGATGGATTTACCTAGAGTTCTTCAAACAGATTTTTGTCCCTGATTTATGCACAGCCCGCCCTCACCAGTTTAGTGAAGGAATCTGTCCCTTTCAGTCTCATTTCGATTGCAGATTAGCAAACATCTTAGAAAAGAGTCTGGTGTCAAGATGTTTGTTGGGGTTGGTGGTTTGGTCAGATGGGAATAAGGGAAGTTAATTCTCTTTAGGGGGATGTGTGTAGTCCTAATTCTTTCTTCTAACCATGTGTCCGGCCAGACAAATCCACAAACATGCAAGATGGTAACAACTGCAGCCAAAAGAATTTTTCTAATTATTTTTCTGTGCACAAAATCTAGTGTTTCTGTACCTCAGATTCCATCCCAAGTGTGTTTAAGTTGATGGAAAGACTCCCGTTGGCTGCAGCAGGGTCTGGGTCAGGGCCCTGGGACAAGAGGCAGAGCAGTGGCTCCATTTCCTTCAGAAATTCCACCCTGAGTGCAACGCTTGTTGGAGGAGTCCCGTTCCCTCAACATGAAACAGCTCTCAGTGCTGTTCTGTTGTTCCAGTCAGTGCTCCAGCCAGTGACATTTTGGGTACATAAATAATCACCCTTTGGGCTTTGAAGGCATTGCTGTCCCTGCCAGCCATCTCCTGCCCCCTTCCCTCATGTCTAGCACTGGTCTCTAGACCTTGTGTGAGCCTCAGGTGTGAAAACAGGCCAGTTCCAAGGCCTGAAGTGGAAACTGGAAAACAAACCAAGCTAAATAAAACACCCAAGCCAGGCATTTTGTGTGTATGTAGCAGCATATGCTGTTATCCAGAAAGTCTGAAGTCTCTCCTAGACTCTAGACGATGAGCGTCTTTACTGATCATGGGAGTCATTCGAGTCATTTTCTGTTGCTGTACCCAGCACTGAAGAACAGGGATCAAACGCAAAAGAACCACTTGTTTTCCAACCCTGACAATATTTATAACCTCTGTTTTCTTATTGATGGTGAATGTCTTTTTCTCCACTTTAGGTCATTCCCTGGAAGGTGGTGACTGTTGAGTTCCTGAAGAGGGGAAAGAGCTCTTTCTAACTACTGCAGTTTGATAAAACCGGCATCGCTGGAAGCTATGAGTAAGTCCAAGATGGATAGTTAATACCTATCAAGCTTATACCAGGCAGCATCCACTATAGATAGTCCAGGCAGCTCGGGATGAGTCAGCTCTTGTACTGGAACCAGTCAGCTGTAGGGGAGAAGGATGGGATGGAGGGACCGAGGCAGGGAGAGGGGGAGGCCATGCCACTGCCAAGGGATGGGGGAACGCATCCTGCACCAGCTGATGCTGTAGTACAGCTTAAGTCCTCCTGCCCACCTCCATAAATTGGTGGGTGTGTTACTGCCAAGCTGCAGGCAGCCTAATTTATATTGCTTAGACACTAAAATGGTGATGCGGATCTCTGCACGGTGCAGATGTAGCCTCAGACCCGAGACCTGCCTGCATTTAATCTGGCTGCAGCCCAGGCAGGTGGCCTGGAGACTGCTTTGGTTTGTGCTTGCCTTCCAGCAAAGCAACAGGGAGGAAAGCGGGTGGTGTTGGTGCGGGTTTGGGGAGGCTGAAAAACCTGTGGATGGAAAGGAAGGGATGGCCTGGCCAGCCTGGTTTGGGTCCAGGTGGCAGCAGGGGACAGATATCATCCCCATGTCGGGGAAAGAAATGATAGCTGGAAGTATACAGAAGGGAAAAGCTGACTCCAGCAAAACTTCCAGAGACTGCACTGCATTTCATAAAAATTTCACTGCATTTCATAAAGATTTCTCTTCCTTGGCTTACATCCATGGTTATTAAAAGCCAGGTGTACTACTCATTTTGAATAAAATGTGGTGGATATTTAAATTGATTCAATTTGTTGCATTTATAGTATTAATAAAGCTAAAGCCTATAAAAAAGAGGCATTTTGGGGAAATAAAATCCTTCTGAAAATTTAGTTAACACAGGACAGATGTTTCTTCTCCTACTGACAGTCAGCAGTTCATAATAATGGAATTTGCTCCTTTTTTAATTAGAAAGGCTAGTGTTCATTGAAAGGTGAGTAAGAATAGATGTTTGGCAAAGGACTTAAAGTATATTTTGAAAGAGGTCTGTTTCATTTCCACTCTCACAGCTGCTCATAAGTCTAAATCTCTGAACTGACTCTGCTGCTTTCGTAATTAAATACGATATATCCCCTTATCTTCTCACTCTGGAAATCGCTCGGCATTGAACGCTCCGTTATGCAACTTCATCTGCTCACAGATGGGTGAATATGGGTAACACGGGCTGGTTTGGGTTGGATTCATATCACTTGCTGGAAAGCAACTGGAAACAATTTTCTATTAGAGTGCTACGCTTTGTCATTTGACATCAGGCAGAACCATATGACTTTCTCTTCAAAACGTCATATAGCACACGAGACCGATGCTTTCTGGCTTCAGACTGAGAGAGTCTATTCGGTGCCCCCTTCCCCAGCAAATCTGCCTCCTCGGGAAGGAGTCAAGGCTGTTTCTCAATGTGTGGTCACCTTTCTCATGCGCTGGAGCAGAAGGAGCATCTCAGAAGTTTGGGGGGAAAAAAAAAGGCATGGAGAGACTTGGCCATTAACTGCTCAGAAAACCAAGGGCGAACCAGTCCCTTGACACAGACCACAGGAGCTGAAGGGTTTGCTGAAGGGACAGGCACTTGGCCAGGGACTGAAAGTCTGAATTATTGGTTGGATGAAGGGAAGAGATCCAGGGCTGACAGGCCTCCCATCAAGTTTTCCTGGAGAGGAAAAAAATCCCTCAGAAATCCTGCCCCAACCTTTCCCCGTGCCGCTGTGCCTGCCCGGAGCACACTGGTCTCTTACCCAGGTCAGGAAGGATTTCCTTGGCACCCAGGATTAAATCACATTAGGTTTTGGGTTTGGGGGGCTTTTTTAGACTTAGGGTTGGCTAGAAAAAAGCATTACGTTTATTTAAAAAATAGAGGTTTCAAATTTATTTTCTTTCAGCTTAGAAATGAAATTGAAACCGTTCAAGAAAATTAGCTCCCCCCAAATCACCCTGATAAATCTTCCAGCCAACTGGAGCCGAGGGGTTTTGTTTGCTTGCTTGCTTTTGGTTTTGTTTGGTTGGATTTTTTTAGCAAGAAGCATAATCACAAAAATCCCAATCTTCTTTCTTTTATGGGGGTAGAGGGGAAGAGAGACTGAATGGGTGTTTTCAAACTTTTTAAACCACCTCTAAAGAATTCAGAGGTCTGGAAGTTAACACATTTCCTTGGTGAGGGTCAGCTTTCACCCCAGCCGGAACCAGCTGTGACTGCAGTTAGAGACAGCAGATTGTGATAGAAATGCCCGTGACAGATGGCCCATATAAATATATATATATACACACGCACACACACATATATATGTATACATACCAACTCTTACATTCATCCACCTTTGCAAAATGTTTTGTGACCTTCAGATGACCGCTGATGTTTTAAGAGCAAAACATTATTATTGCTTCATTGTGGCAGGAAAACAGCTTTCCATCTTGAGAGCTTTATTAGCTAATGTGGAACAAAAATAATTTAACTGCTTACTAGAAATGCAGAAATTAATGACATTCGATTTCATCGAATTCCTAGGGAAAAAAATATTTTGGTATTTTAACAGCTTTTAAATAAATGGACTGCCAACTGCAAACAGCTGAGCTCTGGAACACAGGGCTTGGCTCGCAGTGGGAATCAGCCCAGGGCTAACTGCTAACGTGGCTTTTATTCACTGCTTTTTTCCAGGTATGGCTGTCATCCAGGAAGATGATAAACTCCAACACCTTATAATTATTTTGGCAAAAACAACTTGGAACAATGCATCTGAAATTAAAGGGTACTGAAAAAATAGAAAGTGTGGTGAATGCACTTTCAATACCTCTTTCTGTTGTTCTTTGAGGATAAAATTCTCTCTTCTCTACAATTTATATGAAGTGAGAGCAAATCTGACAACTCTCACCACTACCGGATGCCCCATGTGTCAGCAGTCACTTTGGCTGGGATGTGTGGAACAGACTCTGAACCATTCCTCCCCCAGGCTTATCGCTGGAGCGGGGCTAGCTCTCCAAAAAATATTCTATTTACACTTCAATCCTCAACCACACATCAGAGAGCCTCTCACAAGGTCTGGGGTGTTCCAGCAACTGCGGTCCATCAAATGTATTTAAGAATGTAAAAAAAAGATAAGGAAAGCTGTGGATGAGATGCTGGGCTGGGAGTCAGGAGGCTTTGGTGCTGCTCCAGCGCAGGCAGAGACCTGCCAGGTGGGGTGGGGAAGCTCTCATTCCCACTGCCCCATGCTCCCCTTCCACTCTTTGCTTCATCTCTGTAAAAGCTTGAAGCCTTTTGGGAAAACAGCGTGTCTGCAAGGCCGTACACAGTACGGAGCGCTAGGCAGCTACACTCTCATACTGAGCTTTTAGGCACCACTGAAATATCAACAAGAATAAATTGGCTTAGACAGCAACCCTCCCCTCCTCTTCATCGCCGCTAGCCGTGTAGCAAATGCAACCTAAAATCTCTGCAGCACCTTCCCAGACCCAAAAGTACCCCTGAGCTGCCCTGAGCCCCACGGGAGCTGGCTGGGGCAGAAGGGCTCTGCAGCTGCGCCGGGAAGGTCAACAAATTCTGACATTTGTTCAAATAAAGGCTCAAATTAATTTGACTGCTGTTGTCTCTTATGGCTTCCTGAAATTGGGGGGGGGTACATCTATGTGCGCGTGTGTGTGTCCATGAAAACACACCGGCAGAAAGCCATATAGCATGCTTGCCTTGGGCAGCAGGGGTATTTAGCATAAGTATTCTTCCTCGAGGGGCTGCAGTACTGCAGCCTGCGGAGAGCAAGGGATTGAGACAGAGGAATTTAAGAGATACCTCTATTCATTTCTGAAAGAGGAAAGGAATTAGGATACAAAATGAAAGATGAAGACAGGATTACAGCAGATGGAAATAAAGGGCAGGCACGTTGAGTCAAGTGCCTTATTCCTAAAATCTTCTCCAATATTTTTAAAACAAAGTTAATGAAAATTTTTGCAGCCATAATTCTCTTTAGATCTGTATTTGCTTCTCCCATGAATTGTGGCGTGTCTCATGGCAGACCTTGTTATTTTTGAGCAATGTGAAGGCAAAGGGATATATGTGCATTAGGAGCACTAAACCTCAAACCTTTACAGGCCTTTTCTTGTAGAACCTCAGAACATCTGTTTATTTTATCACATCCAATTGCCGTGGAGATGTGAACACCCTGTGTTATTCACAGGAAGATGACATAGCTATTCTTCTGCAAAACAGAAATTGCTTTTTAAGTATTTCCAATCATAAATCAGGAAAACACCCAAAAATCCACATTCCACCCATGGCCCAAAATACAACACCCTATTCTGTCAATTTAAAATAAATGCCTGTGATAAACTTAAGCTCGATTTGGACGTGTCCTGCACTGAGAACGTCAGCAGGGCAGCTTGCCCTCAGCGCTCCGTTGCTGCCACAACCTTTCTCTGATTAATGAAAGGATTTGCATGGGCAGCCGGGCTGTGGAGGCAACGCTCATCCTGGCAGGACGCATTTCTCCACCTGAATTTCAGCTATCAACTGTTCGCAGTGAATACGCCAGAGTGGCCCACCAGACCGTGACTCTTCTTGGACAACCTGTCTGGGAGACAATTAATGGGTTTTAAGGAAGAAGATGATTATGATTGCTCTCCAAGCAGAAAGCTGCTAATGGAACAAAATACATGCGGTTATATGAGCTACTTTCTAGGCTCTACCCTGCATTAAATCTTTCAAGTCTCTCACCGACTGATTATTTTAGCCATATGTCATGTTAAATACCAGAGGCCCTGAGATTTTAGCCCTGAAGTGCAGTCAATGAGCAACCCCAGCGCAGACCTGCCCGTGCGCGGCCGTCCTGCGGTTTCCTTTTCCATCTGCTTACCAGCAACCCCTCTCTGCATTTTCACTCTGCCTTGCTGGCAGGAATATGAGTTCCTCTGACACCTCTGTGTGTGCATCCAACACCAATAAGCCGGGCAACCTGCTCACAGGTGTGCTCTGCCTTCTGCCCTGGACTGCTACTCACAGGAGCAAGAGAGGTGAAAGAAAGAAAACTGAAACACCATCAGCAAGTGACAGATAAAGCCTCAGATCATCAACCATCATCTTTGTTCTTTTGGGAATGTGTGTCCTTCAAAATACACGGAAAATTGTCTAGAGATCTCAAGCTCCTCTGCAGAAACGTCTTTTTTTTGTCTCCTTTTGTAGTCCACTCTCCATTATCTCAGCATGAGTTATGTTTTCCTACTTGCATTATCCAATTAATGGATCTCCCATTTTTATTTAAAAGCAACAAAACCAAGGGGCACTTAGTATGCCATCGAGGTACAAGATTATGTTGACTGAGGTACCACCAGTGGTAGCTGCACACACAACAGCGTCTCCGGGAACGCCGACATACTGCTTTGAAGTGGCTGTGCGAGCTTTAGTGGGGGATGTGTCGCTGCTGGGTCCCCCAATCTATTTGGATAATTAGAACTCAGCTGTATTGGGAATTAATTCAACGCCTCTGGCTCTTGCAACATTACAAGGACAGTTGCCAGGCACAAGGTTTTCCTTTATAAAACATAGCTTTAGTGTCATAATCCCAGCCTGATATTTCACCCTCCAGCTATTTCCCACATTTTATGATTAAAGTAGGCTTTCAATTAACTTGTCTTATGGATCAGATGCCACCTGCAGATACAAATACAAACATAAAAAATGGAAAGTTGCTGACAAGCTGGAGAAAAATCCTGCACTTTAGCACTTGTTTAAATCCAGCCACCTTGGTAGAGAATGGAGGCTGTCGCTGAAGGCTCTGGAGGTGATGTCTAGTTTTCTGTGCATCCACCATTTAGCACATCTTCCATAAGCACCGGCACTGCTGAGTTCTATAGCACTATGGGACACAAAATGGGTCATCCTATAGACAAGTGACTTGTTTAATGGAAGAAGACTATGAGGATGTATGATTATTCATTCTAAAAGTATTTTAATAAATAACTTCAAATCTTTTTTGGGTTACTCTTCTGCAAGATCTTCGCAGGCATGGACCTTCTTGTGCCGTGCTCCGTTCTCGTACACATTGATGAGTGAGAGGGAACTCCACTCTCCTGCACCTTCACACCATTGGGAAAGCAGTCGTGGAAATCTAAAATCAAACCACGCATTGCAGGAATTCCAGCTGATATGAAATGAAGCTGACTTATCTCACTGCAATTTCCACTGGGGGAACCGCAGTGAGATACAGTGGGGTTTGCGCAGCATTAGCTCTTCCTCTGGCAGACTCGGCCGGGGGCATTGCCAGCTGAGCTCCTTGGGGTCCCTAGCGGCGATGCAGAAGAATAATTGCATAAGTCTATGAGATAACTTGTCTGTTCTTCTGGGATAGAGAGCAGGAAGGTTTTAGAGGACTTCCAACATGTAATGTAGTATTTTCTAGTGGAGTTCAATCAGTGGCTTACAAATTTTTAATGTTATATAGACTATTAAGTGGTCTAGAAAACATAGTCGTAAATGTCTGTGTTCTCTTTTGCAATCTACGTATGCAAAATTTGTCTAATTTGTATTTCCACTAGAAAAATTTTAGGGAATCACTAAGTTAAAAAGGGTTGAAACCCATCCATCTGTGCCTTAACTGCAGGTTACCACAATGTAAAGGAGCACATGGGCTTTAGCCCCTGTCTGCAGCTGTGCCAAGTAACCCGCCATGAAAAGATGACTTCAGTCAAATGAGGTATCTGTGCGTGAGGGAGCGTTAAGGTGAATCCCAACAGGATTCTTAAAGTAGAGAAATACCCTAATTACCCCAGAACAACCTTCACATGCAAGGTTTCAAGCTATTTATAACAGAGGAGTTGAGCCTTTTTTCCTGTAACATTCTGGCAGAGGCTGCAGGAGAGCATCAAGTAATTTGCCTTTAAGACAAACGTGTGGATGATTTTCGTGCCTTGGCTTTGCTTGCCAAGACTCCCAAGAAGCAGCAAAAAGAGAAGACGGGTGATGTGAAGGGACAGCTCAGCCTTGCCGAGCCCTGCACCGCTCCGGCCAGGCTGCTGTTGGCGCAGGAACTGGCCACCCTGGGACATCTCCAGGGCCACCTGAGGAACCTTCACCCGCTCGTGTCCGCAGGGACCCGGGTGAGGCTTTGCCTGATACAAAAATGGATTTGCAGGTGACAGGACTACCTGCCAGCCTCTAGTGGCACCACTGGGTCCCTGCAGAGCTTTGCTTAGCTTAGTCCCGAGTTTAACCCAGCAAAATTTGGCCTCCTCAGCTCTCAAAGTTTTGCAGCGAAGCAGGTTTGGTGCCTGTGCATCCCTGCCCTCCCTTTGCCGGTAAATGAGGGTCTCGCTCGACGTGGGACGGGGAGGTGATGGCTGCCAGATAATCCGGTTACTCCTCTTAGGCTCACTTGCACTTGCTGCTGCGTGCACGTGCACGGTTTGCTTATAAACAGCGTATTCAGGCCCAGCAGTCACAATTAGGATGAAATCAGGATCCCGCTGTGCTAAGGAGTGTATTTGTCTGGAGAGCTCTAAATTTATAAATGATGAGAGCCAGGAGGATGGACAGCATACAACATAATAACATTTTTCAAACATCCAGCATTTACGGGGTGGTTTTTTTTCCCAAATTAATACTAACTCTCCTTCTTTGGCTTTTTGCTAGACAACCATTATCTAGTCAGTTATGTGACATCGCAGCGAAAATAAAAATCAAAGTGGGACCTGAGGGTAAGGAGTCCTGGTCTGCTGAGTGAAGTCTGGGCAGGGGATCAAGATACAAGGTCGGGAGGGAGGCAGGGGAAGGAGCTGCCTCGTCGATGGGAAAGGGCTGGATCGCTTTGGGAGCGGGCACGGTGCAGGGCAGGAGAAGGTACAAGAAGACGGCGACAGAAGAGGGCGGTGCTGGTTTACAAAAACCCTGACAGGTGGGTTTGCACGTGCATGAATCAAAACACCTCCAAGGATTTATTAAGAATCCAAGGAAAGACTGTTGGTTGAAAAGTAGGTATTTATCCCCAAATCATCTTACTTTCAAAAGAGATGGAAACAAAAGAAGAAGGACTATTAAGCAATAAAATACTTGGGTCATAAACAGGGTCATAAAATCCACACAGTTTCCCTACCAAGGCAGCTGTGATAACAGAGCTGCTTTTTCTATTTCTTAGAAGCGACTGAACGACTGTAGGAAATCGAGTGCTCTGTGTAACGCTCCGCTTCGTGGCTGGCACAGTCGAGCTGAACTTTTTAAGGAGCCTAATGTCGTCTGCGGGGAAGCTCTGCAATGCCTCGCTGCGAGTAGAGCCAAACCGCAGGGCACGCCGGCCTTCTTCCTTCCTGCTGGTGATGGTTATTGGAAATGAGCACCAATATCTTCAGGATACTGCACGAACTATCACTCCGGGCATCTATCCTGTGCCACTTCGCAAAAGGCGCAGGCAACCTGGTTTCTAAAAGGTAAACAGTGCAAATAGTTTTATACCATTTCTTTTTAAATTGCTTGTTCTCTGATTCAGTTTCTCTGCTGTCTTCCAGAGATGAGTGTCCAGGATACTTTCTTGTAGATGCTTGGAAGTGAGTAGTCCCTTGGAATTACTATAGCTATCTCGGGGAGTGGTGCCAAAGAGAGACAGCGCATTATAGAGCCCTTCCTGATATTGTTAAGTGCACAAGGACCACCTGTGACAGGGTTATCACCGTTTCAATCAATTGAAATGACGCTATAAAGGCAGCTATCAATTAGAGGGAAGAAACAGGCTTAAATGAGCAAAGGCAAAACCAGTGACGACTTTGAGCTGGCATCCAGTGCGGGTCTTTGTTCAAGCTAGACCACTACCCCGCCTGGGAGCAGCCAACCCTCCTATTTTCTGGGTGCACTTATCCCTTCTGAAGCTCAGATATCTCTACCCTGCAGATGGGAGCTGGACTAGAGCACCTGGGCTGTTGCAGAAATCTCTTGCTGAATCCTGTGGTTTGAGTTACAAAGCAGGCAAAAATGACAATTGCTTAGTTCCCTGTAACATTTTCAAATCAACTTTCTATATATTACTAAGCTACATATGAGGCAACCGATCAGTTCTGACTGGGAAAGGCTGGGATTTGTGTGTTCAGCTGTTACTGGTGATGTAGGAAGGAAAACATCTGCATCGATTCAGTCACGTCCGTGAGCAACAGCGTAGATCAGACACTACGGAGCGGGCAGAACTTGTATTAAAGATCTGAGGATTAGGTCATATCTTATACAATCTTTTAAATCTTTTAATAGATTTAAAAATATGAAGCAATCCTTTTAATCATTAATCTTCCAGAAATAAACAAACAAAAGCAAGTCTTTCACATCTGCCTATACTTGTAATCAGTTAGACCTAAAACCAGAAATGCCTTTTTTTTTTTTTCAACTTGGTTATATGGAACAGAAATGGAACATCACTTTTCCTGTGCATAGCAGTACAGCAATTGAAAAACAAAGGTCTTTTATGGATAAGCTACAGGCCCTTCAAAATACTGTCAAACTTTTCTCCTGCCAAATGAGAACAATTTTACATCATCTAATATAGTGCAATACACCCAACACACCCTATGACACATCAAGTAATACTGCGTCACTAACAAAGTTACTGGAAGCGATGCTTAAAGAAGTAATTTCTTTTAAAAATATGCTCTTTTACCCTGCATTATCTGCTTTTTTTATCTGACCTGAAGAGGTGGCCTGATAAGTCTCATTTGAATTCAGCCAGGCCAGCACGAAGGAGGAGTTTCTTTTTTAGAAGCACTTGAATGTTTCCATTAAATTGTTTTTTTCTTTCCTAGAGGCCTTTGTAACCACGCAAAGCACTCCAACACCTAATTGTAAATACACCAGCAGTTTCAATCAGATCAATGAACTTATTCACATTGCATAAGCACTGAAATGCTTTGTAGGGCCACGATGAGCAGCTACAAAGTAAGTATGAACCAGATCCTTTGATCTGAACCTACACATCCTCACACTTGAAGAAAGCAGGATTGAAGCTGCAGTCTGGTTTTCAGCGATAACTGACAGAATTCCTGAAATCTCCCATCAAAAAAAAAAGGTATTTTTGCAGCTTGACTTTATTACTGCTGGGGTCTGGACCAGATCTGCCCTCTGCATTCCTGCATGCTAATCGCCTCCGCTCCCCCTTGACGCTGCAGCGCGGGCTGCTCCTCCTTCGCTTCCAACTCTTTTGAGGTGTTGAGCCCGGAGGTTACTTCACCTGCTGCATTGTATTATCGTTTTCTTCATTCAGTTCTGCAGTGGTGAGATACAGTTTGCAGCAGGGCCAGTTGTCTTCCTTAGCGGCTGTACAAGCCTACAGGGATGTACACTAGAAAAATGCACAGAATAAAATCCCCTGAACCATTCTGACCTCCACAAGCATCACCTAAGCACCACAAACACTTAAACGAAAGCTTCTTAATGTGAGGAAAACACAGACACGGCCTGAATCTCTTCTCTGGCTGAGAAGCTTTTTTCTGACAAAGCAAGACTTATGGATTTGGCCCCTTGGGGTAACTGGCAACAGAATCCTCTCGTAGAAAGGAAAGCCTTTTCCTTCTGGCTGGACCATACTAACCCCACAAATCTATAGCAAAAGCTTTAAATATATTTTCAGCTTGCCCTCCTTCAGATCCACTTGGGAACACAGCAGATTTACCGTTTCCTTAAGTTAAACATTTTTCAGCTGAAACCTGCAGGCATCAAAGGTCAGTTGATGGATTGTTATCAGGTTTACAGTTTTCCATGGGAATTTCCCAGCAGGGTGCTGTATCTCCACCATATAGGGTGGAGTTGCTCTGATTACTAATGTTCTCCTTAGCCCCCATCTATATCTAATAGCAGGACGCTGTATGTGAGATATCGGTTGCCTTGGCCAACAGCCAGAAAACTGAACCCGTGACATCCCCAGCAAAAAGCTGGAGCCAGCGGAGCCAGAGCTGACGTTCAGCTTTGCTAAGCTAGTGAAGGAGGCAGTCTTTAACCTGCTCACCCATCAGTACTGATATGAGCACCATGTTCTTTGCCAAAATGAATTGAAGCATCCCTTTAGTCTCTAGGCATGCACAGTTCTTCACTTTGGCAAGAAAACAACGTCAAACATCGTGTCAAGGGACACGATGAAGTATTGCACCGTGTGAACCATCACCAAGGGGGTTCGAATGGCGGAGCGTCGCAAATCAGAGAAAAACAGGTATGAGCTGCATTAGACTTTCAGACTGAAGTGCCTCTGTTCCTGCCTGAGGCCCTGTGACTTGTCTCTGAGCAATTCTACTCTTCTTTTTTTTTTAAAAAAAACATAGCTTAGAAACAAAGTTAAAATCATTTACACCCTAACACAAAACCAGAAAGATTGTCCCAGTCCCACCTGTATGCTAGTGTTTATTCACAACTCAAGTCCTCCTTTCGCAAGCCTTAAAAGACACCCTGCAAGGGAAGGAATCTGTTTAGGAGACCCTGGTCCAGCCCCCAGTGCCATCAGCCCCAGGTATGAGAAGATGGAGGGGAGATTCAGGTTTTAGGTTTGCAGAGCTGGACACCATCCTGCACATCCACTTTCCATCTACGATTAATAGCATATTCCTTCTTGTACCGAAATTAACTAAGAAAGAGCTCACCAGCCTGTCAGGGACATCTCCAATAGTGTGAGCCATCTGCACTCCTATGACGGGTGGTTCCTCCCACGTCACCGCAGTGAAGGTTACTGGCAGGACACACAGTTTACGTTAGGACTTGTTCCCAGAGCTTTCCTATCATCCTGTCCTGAAGGGAATTTTACTTAGAAGCATTGATATTTCTGCAAGCACCACCCTTCAGAAGCAGCATGCTGCAATCACAGGTCAGAATCTGGCTCAGCTATCACTTGCTACTTCTACATACACTAAGTCATCACTAGCAATCCCCCTTCTCCTCCACTTAAAACGTGTCTGTCATAGGATGGTTTACTAGCTAGTCTTTTTTTTTTTTTCTGTAAACTTTATAAAAAAACTTAGAAACATGCAACCTCACTGAGGAACCATTGCTGCTATTAACATTTACCATGTGATTTACCAGCTGGCTGGGACACAAAATTAATATCCACTCTTTTGGAAAAGCTGGGGTTTAGCTCTACTATTACTCTGGGAAACAGGAGAACTGCAGCGAGAATTCATCTTCTAGATTACTCAGATGAGAATTAATGAGGTTTTACTGGTAAAAGTTTAATGAAAGAAAAGGTAATATTGCCACGTATGGTAATAAGCACCTGCCTGAGACAGGTTCGCACCAAAAAACAGATGACACAGTGACTACAGTGTATCGAGAACCAATTTAAACCACACAGAACAAACGTCTGGAAGATTTGGAAGTCTGGCCAGTTCCTTGGAGAACTGTTACTTTTCCTACCTTTAAGTTGTTTTACTTTTTCTACATGTAAGTTGGGAACGGGATCGTAGTCTGCTGCTGAAGAACAGAAGTTCTGGCTTGTCAGAAGCAAGACATAAAACCTCAAACAATTTAATTACAGTAGGCTTATAGTTCAATCCTGAAAAAACCCAAACGGTTCAGAATAAGCAGAGCCAAGTTGGATCAACATATTCTTGTGACAGCATCCATTTCCTATAGCATAAAATGCTGGCATTTGTGCTCTCACAACTATAAATAGATATAGACAAATATCAGCGATAAGATGTATAGCATTTTTTACATGACCAGCTACACCTGAAAATACATGCCACGTCGGAGGGTTAAGCCTCCTCGTACACATCAGCTGTGCTCCGGCCCAGGTCTGACCAGGCAAGAACTCAGTTGTTATCCCAGTGGCCAAACTGCAGATGTTGCTGACCAGATGTGGGCGCTTTTTAAGTCTGAAAGCAATTATAAACCCAGTCAAATGAGAAACCTGAGGTTAGATCGCTTTAATTTCATTTAAGAACATTTCATTGAAGCTCTGCTTTTCAGGCCAGAGCAGACTGTCACAACACGTAAGTTAATTATGGAAGTCCACTTATTAAAAAAAAAAAAAAGTTTGCAGCTTTATTGGAGCTGAAATATTTCCAAAGTGAGCAGTAAACAAAGTATCTGTACTAAATAAATCAGGGCATGAATATGTTATTGACATATGGATTAACTGGGCTGGATGCTTCGAAATCATGTCTGCATCCTTCTCTAGTCCTGTGCAGACGCTCGCACCAGACCAACACAAAGCACCATCTTATCACGAAACTTACAGCAATATTTGTCCAAAATAATTTACATTGCTCCTGTCAACGTACAGCTCGTAGGGAAGAGAGCTCTGTACGTTTTATCTGCCAGCTGGAAGGCAGATTCAACCAAACGGCCAGACCCTGCCCTGGCTATCGTCACAACTCTCGTGAGCATTTTGGGCTAGAAGAGACTCTTTACTTTGGGCAGCACTGCTAGCTGATGCAATTGGCAATTTTAATTTGGCGTTCCTGTGTAGGTACACACAGTCTGTCTGAGCTCGCTGCTTTTCCCAGCCCCGGTGCTCTGCTTGCTCAGCACTACTCGCGTGCTTCTGCAGCAAAATTATCCCGCACGGTATTAGAGTCAAGCCAAGACAAGCTCTTTCGGTTACACGGCGAAGGAGCTCATGGAGGAAAAGTGTCTCTAGAAATGTCAGAGTGGAAGGGAAGGGCTTTAGTTTCGTGGCAAAACAGAACAACTTGGAAGGAAGCCCCTTACCCTTTTTTGTAAAATAAGATGAAGCTTTGCAAAGCCTAATTCTTCAAAAAAAAAAAAAAAAAAAAAAAAAAAAAAGAGGAATGAACGTGTGCTACCACCTGCTGTCCGTTGTTTGCAAGAGCAGGCTCCCCAGCACAGCCTGGCACCGGAGGGTCGCAGCCTGGTGTCCCACTCCAGCCCCATCAGGGGCAGCTTCAGTCTGTGCAGGGACAGCCTCGGGGCCAGGGTTTGAGATTTTGTTGAATTATGTTCAATAAAGAGCAGCATCGAGGACAGAATTAGGAGACGAGGTTAAAGGGAAGGTCAGAAAGGTGTCCAGGCTGGAGCAGTTCGATGGGAATGTCAGATCCATGGACGAACGTGGAGGTACCGAGATGGAGAAAACGGCAATGGTGGCTCCACACCCCCGTGTCCTGGGCGCTCTCCTGGGGCCTGTCATCACCCGCTGGCACATCACACAAACAGCCATTATGGTAAACAACAGCAAAAGATTTACCGAATAAACACGAATTTAAATAAACGAATTGCTGTACGGGTCACTTCACTTCCACGCATCCCCACGTGGCCATTGACTGTGAACTAGCAACGCAGATCCGAAGCAACAGAACACCTAAGGCTGGCGAGAATAACAGCCCGCAGCTCACAAATACAAAGAATGTATTTAATCTTTTTCTGTTGCTGTGGTGAGCAGAGCGTGCCCGGCACCTTAGGCAGCAAAGGTCCAGGCTCTTCTTGCATTAACGTATTACCCACAATTATTTGTAAAATAAAACGGAGACCAGTGGAGTCAGTCTCTTCTTTAATTTTTTTGTTTTCTCTTTGGCTTTGCTTTTTTTTCTCTTTACAGACAAAAGTTTTATCAGAGTTTTTTGGGTTTTATAGAACAGTTTGGGTTGGAAGGGACCTTAAAGATTGTGTAGTTCTGACCCCCCTCTTTCAGCTTAAGGCCATCACCCCTTGTCCTATCACTCCACGCCCTTGTCACCAGTCCCTCTCCAGCTGTCCTGCAGGCCCCTTCAGGTACTGGAAGGTGCTGTAAGGCGTCCCCAGAGCCTTGTCTTCTCCAGGCTGAAGAACCCCAACTCTCTCAGCCTGTCTTCATAGGAGAGGTGCTCCAGCCCTTGGATCATCTTCGTGGCCTCCTCTGGACCCACTCCAATAGATCCATGTCCTTCTTGTCCTGGGGACCCCAGAGCTGGAGCTGTACTGCAGGGGGGTCTCACAAAAGGGGGTGTAGAGAGGGAGAATCCCCTCCCTCGACCTGCTGGTCACGCTGCTTTGGATGCAGCCCAGGATACGGCTGGCTTTCTGGGCTGCAAGCACACAGTGCTGGGTCATGTTGAGCTTCTCAACATGTCTAGGTACTTACCATTCACTGTAACCAAAGGACTCCCAGGAATTGTTATCCTCCCAAAGTCTTGATGAATATGGAATTAAAGGAGAAAAAAAGATCTGGCTCCAACTGTTGTAACCAGAGCCACATATGTCCTGAACCCATAGTTACACGTGAGATCTTACAGGAGAAAAAGAATGGAAAAAACTTCTGGACACGTCAAAGATCCACCTTTATCTTTCTCAGCCTATGCAGAGGCTTTCGTGTTTGCAAGGGCCCTGGGAATCAAAGTTAGACATCTCAAAGTCCTTACGTCTGCTTCTTTTGCAACATGTCACTGGTGCCACTGGTCCACGGTGGCTCTCATCCAACACCCACAAAACACATCTACAACTAATTAATCAAGCGCACTGTTTTACAAAGTAAAACACATACAAGATTATATAGCTGAGCAGCAAACTTCAAACACCAACTCAGTACAGAACAGGTTACGGATTTGTCTCAAACAGCCGATGCGCTCAGCTGTGCTGGCAGAGATCACGCATTGAACATTTATGATCAAGAAACTGGGAAAGATGTTACCTTTTCCAAGCACATGTATGAAAATCAAGTGTGGCTAAATTTAATTAATAAATTACTCAGATATAATATTTTGATCAACTGCAACAGAAGGTTTGATTGGAGCAGAGATTTCTTCAGTAACCTCCCCAGCCTTCCCAAACCTGTTGCAGTTTGCTCTGAACACAAACCTCTACTAGAGTGGTTTGGAAGTGATCATTTCTATATGCACGTTTACCCCAGTTTTATCTGAAACTGTTTCTGTTCAGCCAACGTGCTGGAGCTGTAACTACCAAGGAATAAAAAGGCCAATCCAGCATCGGTGTAAAGTAGAAAGGCAAAAGGTGTTCAGAGAAAAAGTAAAAAAGGGGAATAAGTTAATGGCAATTCAGGCTTTACAAGTATGTTCCAAGGGCTCTTCTCTTACTTTCCATCTGCCATAAAGAGAAGAAACAATTTACGGTGAAATAAAAATGAGCAAAGGAAGAAAATCACATGTGTTCTAACCCCCTTTTTTTTTCCTGAAACCTCGATGGCATTTCTCTCCCGCAGCACTCCACATCTATCCGTAGGCTTGAGCCAGCGAGCGGATGCTGCGTTACTTTACTCTCATAGCATGAACTCGTACTCCTTGCTATTCTCAATCTGTCACATTCAACAATCACATGCGAAAATGACTCAGGCTGCCAGTTGTCTCTGTGTTGTGCTCGTTGAGCATTTGCCAGTTCCTCAGGAGTAGGCTTTCGATTGAAAGCCACACTTTTGGAAACGTGATTTAGTCTGAGGCTGCTGCATTAGGCTCAAACATTTTGATTTTTGTCCTGCATCTTTTTATCTTTTTTTTTTTAATCTCAGACCAACATTTCTGGACACAGAGGAAACAATGGCAGGTCAGATGGGTGGCTCGTTCAACGTGGCATTTCGCCCCGCCTGAAGGCATTTATTCAAAGCGCCTAACATTTTGGAAGGAGCGGAAAAACCCTTAAAGTACCACACCAATCACCAGCTGTAAACGTTGGACAAATTTTCTGTTTATCACCTGCAATGATCACCTGAGAAGCAGGCAATGATTTTCATCTTTTCCTGAGCAAAAGCCATTTCGTGGTGCAGCCTTTAAGCCAGCGTGGCTATAGACGCAGAGACAACCCCCCCATCTTTGCAGCAGTGAATAAATACCCTGCGTTCGCCCAGCTAACCAAGGTCTCCCAGTGCTTGGAAACAAACCTCTTCCAGTTTCATAATCTCAGCTCCAATGCATGCCTTCAAAGCCTTCAAAAAGAAATGTCAGCCCCAAGGATGCATACTGTAGCCTCCGCTGACTATAGGGGCAGCCTACAGCCAGCAGCTCACAGACATGTGCAATATATGTCCTGGTTATTTAGGTGAATCCTACCCCGGGGTGTCGCAGAGCAACGGACGTGGCTCTGCAGCAGGGAAGCAATCTAATGAGTAGCTTCAGGAGAAGCTGCCATGTTTTAGTATTTAATTATTTTGGCTGTGGTTTTGTTTCACCCAATACTATGTTGTCCTCCCCCTCTACAAACCCGGTGTCCTAAGTACTTTGTCAATGCAGATAATATAGAAATATCCGCATTTAATACTAGCTAAATTCATTCAGTCATTTTGTATTTTTTAGTCACTACCAATGGAAAAAAAAAATATTAGTGCCTGTCATAGCCTCATGATTAAAATGTTCTTTATAAATTCAGTGGAGGTTTTTTGTCCCCACTAGAGACTGTCCTTAGCCAAAACTCTTCAGATAAATAATGATCTCCTTTACAAAACATTCAGCAATGAGGACATTTAACATCTTGGAAATGTGTAACAGGTAGCAAAAGGAAGACTATGTATAACTGTAATTGGGAATTGTATGAAGTCATTTACTGTTATGTAAGTACGATTTGTGCCTGAGGTTTGATGCAAGAAACAAGAAAATTATAGAGATTGATTCTAAAAGCTTCATGCAACCATTTTTTGTTATTCAAAGTAATTAAACTGAATTACTAATTTACAAAAAGTAAACAATAAATCACTCATTCCGTTTCACAAATATCAAAAGTATAGTCATGGGAATGATAAACGAAGTTTGCAACATCTTCTAATAATGTAGCAAATGGACTTTACATTCAAGAAGCCTCCATAACTTCCCCCAATTACATACATAGCTGTCTGAAACCATACGGTTTGTGTAAAGACTGCATATACCATATGCACATATCGCTTCACTTGCCACTGAAACAGTTGTGTCATGGGTGGAATGTGGCAACTCTACCCACACACAGTAATGTGATACAACAGATGAAGATAGTGGAAAGCCGTGAAACTGCATGGAGAAATTTAAGTAGATTGAGTCCATCTCTACTTCAATGGGAATTAGATCAGGCCCCAAATGAGAATTTATGCATGACAGCTGGATTAACATATATATTTCCTCAAAGATAGCACCTTTATAAGATGAAGAGTTCCATAGTGTCACACTGGAGCATTGGTTCTATTTTTATTAAGAGAGAAACCATCATTTTGTAATTCATGGTAATTTCCTCCAGGACATAGGTCTCCTTAGTTACCTCTTTTGAGTCCTGATCCTACTTAATGTGTAAGCTATGAGACTGCAACAGGGACAGCTTAGCGTATATTTGAGTTATAGTCCCCATATATTCTGGTTCATGAGCAGAAAACCGTGCAAGTGTAAGAGATCCAATTAAGTTCAGCAATCTTCCATTTCAGTGAACTATCAGGTGTCAAATGATTATACTATTATTGCATTTTCTTACATAAGAAAAACTGCACACGCTTTTTTTTTTAAAAAAAAAAAACCAAAACAAACCATGCCCAAGCGGCAGTTTCCTGCCTTCCTGATAGGTGGCGTGAATTCCTGGCACTCCCAAAGGTTGGAGCTTCCTCGCAGTCGTACAAAAACTAAATCAGACGTGCAGTGCCACGGCAGGGGGAAGCTTTACAACGCAGGAGCACAGATGGGATCAGCTTGCAAGTAAATATGTTTCTGTTGCTAGAGAAAAGCATAGAAAGCAACAATGAATAAAGATAAAAAATAAGGTGCTGACAGAAGAAGGGAAAAAACCCGCCAAAATGGGTACAAAAAGAAGACAATATGGTAGAAAGGACCAAAAAGCTGGACGGGTAGTTTGAGCAGCTGTCTTTCACTAATGAGAATCCTTCCATCTTACATCAATAATGCCATTATTTGGCATTTAACCTCCCAGTTGTGACTCCATAACTGGGCGTTCCAGTATTTCAGAGCAATTTTCACTATTCGCTCAGGTACATAAAAGCTCTTCCCGTGAAAGGCAAAGCCTTGTGCTCCTTTTGTGGTGCTTTGAATGCAACCAGGAGCTCTGCCCGCATAATGAATGTGTGCAGGTCACACCTTTTACTTTTTCTTTTATATCATCATCTTAGTTTTAATATGAAAACATGGTCATTGTCCTGCAGAAAAGTAACAAAGAGTTGGAGAGGCGATTCTAGAGACAAACAACTGTAAGAATCAGCATGTACCTAAAACATGACAATGAGGAAACCAACATCGTGGTTCATAATTCCATCTTCTTAACTTTAATATTTGATTAGGACAAGTAAGAATTATGGTAGTCTTAGATCTGTTATTTTACTACTACAGTATAGCACAAATGCACATGCTAGAAAATATTAATGATTAAATGCTCCATAGACCTGCAAGCTCGAGGTAGAGAACAAGATTTAATACACATTTGAAACTGTTACAATCCTGATAACAGATCAAATATCTAAATACTTATAATAGTCATCTAAACATGGCAGACAAGCATCTCAGGCAGTGGCAGAGTTAAGTAGTAGTATCCATAACTGGCAAAAAGGAGTAAGAATTTCTTCTCTCACTGTGGAAGTCTTCATACTAAATGCAGGTATTTCCAGAAAGAAATATTTGAAAGCTTTTAATCATATTTCATTTATTTTTTTAAGTACTTAGACCATTTTTGCATAAAAAATGCATATTAAAGTAATGCTAAGGCTGCAAAGCCCTTACCTATAAATTGTGCCATTCCAGGATTAAAATTCCTTAATTCAGCTCTGTTGTGGATATGCATAAGGGGAGTTTGCAATAATCTTTTTACATACAAGTCTTCTGGAAACCACTGAACTCCATTCCATGCAGAAGAAAGCAGGAATATTAATTGCCTCAATGCTTTTTGTATGGGGCTTTCACTGTAGTTTTAATGCTCAATAAACATCAAAGATTTATCTTTACTATCCAACTGTGACAGAAGATGTTCTTACATTCGCTCGGTAGATGGAGAACAGGCCATAAAACTAAGGCTGAAATCATTAAGCATGCAATGATTTTAGATGTACTATATGAGTGCTCCAAGTCCTCATTTTTCAGAGTACCTGTCATTTTAGGAACGTCCCGTGTTCAGAGCAGTGTCCCCACTGATCTCAATAGCCACAGAAGCTATCCTGCAGTGCAGATCCCTGTCTCTCTACCTGGATATAATGAAAATGTAGAGCGTGAGCTCTGCCCTCCTATTTGGGATCCCTCTCCTCCTCCCAGTTACTCCTTTCTTTCCTCCTCATTATCTCCCCTGCTTCGCCGTAACTCTGCTCTCCTCCTCTGCTTCATTTCTTGCTTCCAGTTACACTGTTTTTTTCACATTTCCTGGGCACAGAAAGCGGGGGAGCGGTGAGCACTGAGCTTTTCCTTGTTCACCTCTTCCGTAACCCCAGACAGGAGAACTTTCACAAGCCATGACAGCTCTGTACTGGCTCTCTCTTAGGATGGGGTGATGTCTCTTCTGCTCACCCATCATGTATGGATGCAGGATGAAGGATGTATCTTTTACTACAAAGAATTTAGAAGTCAAACATGTCTCTACCGTTCAACCGTACATAGGTATTTCAAAAGAGCATAGCTTCACCAAATTTGGTGATTTAAACAAAGCAACAAGCACAATAGCTCAGCCATCAAGACAACTCTCTGCCACAAGTTTCACATCCCTCTGTCAGTGCACAGAGGCAACAGGACCTCGAACCAGCTGTAAGTGTTGGTAAGATGGACCAAGTAGCACTCCCCGAGTCCTCCCAGGCACACTCCCAGCTCCTGCCTTGGATACGTGCATGAAGAGGGGAGAAGACAGGGGTGCTAAGAGTTTTTAAACTACTCATAGCAAATATTTCTGGCTCCAGGCATAAGGTCAGAAAGGTTGTAGGACATTCACCTTCATTTTGTGGGACACATCATTGTGTGTCACAAACAAGATTTGGCCCAACTGAATGACGTCTTACTTCACAGCAAAAAAAGGTATTTTTGTTTTAGGGCTAATGAATGAAAATTTAAGCTCAGAGTATGGTAAATTTAACATTGTGTATTAAAAAGTGACTAATTTCTGCTCTAATCAGGCTGTCTTTAACAGCAGTACTATCCCGAACTCGGGACAACTGCACTCCACGCAACACGGCAGCTCCTGAGACGTATGGAAACTGTCCCGGGCAGGTAAAAGATTAATGGGAAGGGCTCTCTTTTGACTGATGAATCTGTGACCTTGAGCAACAAGAGCACTTGCACGAAGTATATCTGCCATGCGAGACAGACAAAATGAAAGAAGCTCGTATTACACTCTCAGATCTCATTAAGCACCCAGACCAGAAACACCGATACCGGCACTGGCCATCTGCTCCAGTGTTTGCCTGGTTACAGGTCTGATAACACTTACAAGAGCTAAAGTTAATCATACGTATAGATGAGCAACAGCACTTCTGCACAGGAAATTCAGTGGAGCGTAACGGTTTCTAAAAAAAAAACAAAACCAACAAACCCACGTACCTGCTTTTACTTCGTTCTGTTGTTTCAAACCACCCAGGCAAGCTGGCAGTTCAAAGAACAATTATTGACATAAAAGGCCATAACTTTAGACTCTTCAGATATTGCTGGGTTATATTATAAATAACCTGTAAAGTTATCAGAAAGTTAATTAACGTGGAATTTGCCAAATTGCTGCGATCTCCTGTTATATAATGGCCAATAATACAGAATTATTTTGTAATTGCTTTTAAATTATTTCCTCTAATACTCTTTTTTGCTTATCTCAATTATTTGAGAATTATTAGTATTTTCTGCCACTTGTGGCGATGAAGGCCCTCGCCAGTCGACCTTTCCAAAACTACTGTAATATTACCCCAGCATCCATCCCCGAGGAATGAAGTTTCCCTGCAAGCATTTTTCAAGAGACTTATGATCAGCTGAATTTTCTTTGCTGAGCAGCAATTCCTGGAAAATCCTGCAACGTATTCAAAGACTTTCGTACTGCTTTTGGAGAATTAGCTCTGGGCAAAATGATATAGTCTATTGAGGCCGTATCTGACCTAGAAAGTATTAACTGAAGAATGTGCGAGACAGCTGGTTATCGGAAAGAAAAGACACGTAGTGCAGGAGAATGACATGTAGAGCTACTCGAGTTAGTTCTGAATGACTGTCAGCTCTCCAGAGCCAGCCAAGCCCGGGAAGCAGATACGGCACTTCTGCCAGAGCCCGTGCCGCATCCCGTAACAGAGCTAGCTCAGATATCTCCAGCACAGGACTGCGCCATGCGGCGAGCAGATAGTTTATCATCCAAGAGCATGTCAGATACGTAATATGATAAGGCTGAACAGAAATCTGAAGTATAGCAGGATTATTTCCCAATGAAGTACCAAAGGGCTCAGCCTTTCAATGGAGGACGTTCTGCGACCGGGTTTGGTATGCAGTGTGCCAGGGTCGTGTTTTTCAGAGCACTGCTCTCAACGGTTGTTGTTGGTGGTGTTCCTCAGAAGCATGACTAGGTACTGTCCTCCCTTAAATCATGCTACAAGAGAATGCCTAGCTGCACAACAGCGTGAGTGCAATTTATTTCCAGCTACATACCCAGTTATACCTAAACAGATGAGGCTTCGACTGTTACTTAGCCTTCCCAGTTCAGACACAGAGTTGTGTATCTGGGATAATGTTTCTTTACCATTCCTTTTGATGAGGTGGTTCATACCACGTGCACGTTTGCGGCCGCATCACCGATGCTTGAACATTTCAACTCTCTGAAAATCAGAGGAAATCCTTCATTTGGAAGAAGAAAGCTGGAGAGGGACTGTTTGCAAGGGCATGGAGGGACAGGACAAGGGGGAATGGCTTTAAGCTGAAGGAGGGGAGATTTAGATTAGATATTAGGAAGAAATTCTTCCCTGTGAGGGTGGTGAGGCACTGGAACAGACTGCCCAGAGAAGCTGTGGATGCCCCATCCCTGGAAGTGTTCAAGGCCAGGTTGGATGGGGCTTTGGGCAACCTGGTCTGGTGGAGGGTGTCCCTGCCCATGGCAGGGGGGTTGGAACAGGATGGTCTTTAAGATCCCTTCCAACCCAAACCATTCTGTGATTCTATGATTATTTACAATTTTGGCCAGTACTACACCATGGATGGCACTTCCCCACCATCACTTCACCTAGCATCTCTCATCTTACTGCAAAGTCCTGTTGCACAGGGGCAATAATAACAATACTTAACCAGAATGTCTTTTATTTTGTCAAATATCTTGGTACGCATCCATTAATCAGTTCAAGGGAGAGAATGATGTGAACCATAACCTGAGTTTCACAAAGGTGCTGATGGCAATTCTGGTGGCCATTTCGCAGTAGACGCTGTTTGTGCAAATGTCACAGCCAAGGATCTGGGGGTTATTTTGCTTTTAAAGACACAAACATATAAAAGATACCCTCTTTCCTAACAAGCGTTCAGCACACCATCCGCGTTTTGCTTGAGCACATCCACTGCAAGTTTGAGTTCCTGATCTGGACTTTTGCAGGAGAATGTAAAGTTCTTTTTCAAACAAGTGGCTATTTTAATTAGGCTTCCTGGACTCCTGCTAGAAACCGTTTCCCTGCGATATACCATTTGTCTATCACTGGTTTCGTGTTTTAAGCTACAGCTGACACCTTACTTTCACCCACTTTTCTGCCTCCCCCTTCCCTCCTCGGCCGCATCCCCCCCATTCCTACGGCGGTACCCCAAAACACCCCTCAAACGCCTTCCCCCACCGTATCGCCCCCACGGCCCCCCTACCCCTTCCCCAGCTCCGCCGCAGCCGCCCCGGTCCTCCCACCCGCGGGCACCCCCGAGCTCGCCCCGGCCTCCTGCCCCCCCCGGCCCCGCGTACCCCTCCGCGGCCGCGGAGCGTGCGCGGAGTGCGGGCGGCCCGGGCAGGCGGGGCGGAGGGAAAGGAGGAGGAGGGAGAGGGAGGAGGAGGGCCGGCCCGCCCGCAGCCGCCGCCGCCGCCAGCGCCGCCATGATGCTTGTTTGCTTTCAATGAGTGTAAGGAGGAGGCGGGGGGGAGCTGCTCTCCCGTCCGGCCCGCGGCAGGAAACAAAGAGCCAGGCAGGCGGCGGAGCGAGGGCGGCGGGGGGACGGGGATGCTGCAGCCACAGGTAGGGGCTGCCCCCGTCGCGGGGGGTGTCCGCGGCGCCTGGCCTGGAGGGGGGGCTCCCGCCCGGGGGGGCAATACTTGGGGGGGGGGGGGTACTGCTTTGGGGGAGGGGAGCAGCGTTATTACGGGGGGGGACGACGGGGACCTCCCTCAGAGTTTGGCTGGGGGGGGGCTCCCCTCGTGCTGTGTCGTTTGGGGGTGTCATGGGGGGGCGAGGCCCCTCTGGGCGTGAGGGGGCTCCGGGGAGTGGAGGGGGGGGGGGCGGCGCTGCAGGAAGCGCTGGGCCCCGGGCGGTTGTTGCTGCGGGGACGCCCGGGGGAGGCTCCGCGGCCCGGGGAGCGGGGGGGGAAATGTCTGGTCTCAAAGCGGGGAGCGGCGGGGAAGGGGGGCTCCGCCGCCGGGAACTTGCCCGGCCGCGCACCCCCGGCCGGAGACCAGTAAACACCCGCCCGGCGAGCGGGAGGGAGCCGGGCCGGGCGGCGCCTCGCAGGGAGCCCGGGTTTATTTGCATCGGGAAGGCAATTAAGAGAAATTAGTATAATGGCATCTGGAAGCCTGAAGTTTTTTTGTTGTTGTTGTTGGTTTTTTGTTGTTTTTTTCCCTCGCTGTGCAATTGAGTTTAAAATAATTAAACAAAGGCAGAGGGAAATGACATCAATCTGGTAATTGCCCGTTCACCCTCAGCGCACGGCTTCCCCGTGCCTCTGCCTCCCCGGAGGCCGCTTTTGCCTTACTGAGCACACACCGAGGACTGTCAGCCGAGCGCCTCTCCTGCTCCGGAAGGAGCTGCCGGCAGCTGCCCGCCCCGCCAGCAGCGGGAGCCGAGGCCTCGCTGGCGCCGGGGCCCGGAGCGGCGCTTGCTCGTTCCGGCGGAGGGAAACGGCGAGGCAGGCGCGGGGCGTGATTGTCAGCCCCGACGGCCAATGGGAGAGCGCGGGAGGCGGGCCGAGCGCTGGCACGTGAGGCCGCGGGACAGACGCATGCAGGGATAAACAGAGGGGAATTGGGGCGGGGGGGGGGCTGCGCTGCGTGGGGCGATGGCACCCGTGGCCGTGGGGGCGGAGAGACTCGGCGGGGCCGGACCTCTGAACAGCAATTGCTCTTGAATTGAGCTGATTAGGAGGCGATTTTTTTTTTTTAAATTGCGTTCGTTCGACTGTGGGACAGGGACGGAACGCCTGAACTGGGTGCGAAACTCCCGCGTCGTGGTCACCCGTCAGGCGTGGAGCAGTGGGGGAGCAGCTCCTGGACCCCGCGATCTGCGTCACGCTTAACAGGGCAGCTTTGCTCATTTGTCATTTTATAGAGGATTTTAAGCCTGGGATCAGACAAGGCTTTAAAAGAGTACATATCTCTACACCTGTCTCTATCTTTATATATATATATATAGTGAACACATGTTTTATCAGCTATCTTCCCACAAACGTTAAAAATTCATATGAAACCTACTTTGCTTCTTGTAATATAAGAAATATATTCAGAACAAAACTGGTAAAACAGAGGGTTTGGTGTGGGTTTTGGTTTTAATACAGATATCTGTATTTCCACAAATGCACAGAAAATTGTATTACTGAAAATATGACTCCACAGACTTGACTTTGTAACTAGAGTTGCAGGTCTTCAGGTTTTTTGTTCGATTTCTGGGAGTTATTTTCTTAATCTAGATTTTGCCACGATGGCTAACTAATTCAGAATCCAAGGGATTAAAAAATACCTGTGGTATTTGTCTGGCTTAAATACAAAGATGTGCAAGCGTTGACTGGTAATTGTATTGTATCTCGCTTTTTTTTTTTTTCTTCATTCTAGAGCAGGTCTCGTAATGGGGAATTTATCAACATTTCCACTGGGGTAATTTTACAGGATTATCCGTCCTCTGTTCTTCCTGCTGGTTCATCTGGACTCTGTGGAGTTTGCTGCTAGCAATGAAGCCTTCTGTTGGGGTTTATTCATGCTATTACTGAAATGGAGCCCTTCGCGTTTGGATTAACTCTTTATTTACTTTTCACCTGAATCGCTCGGATCAGTCCATTTATAAAAAGGATACTACCATGCATCTCTTTTCTGTTTGCGTTTTGAAGTTGAACTCTGAATACAGTCTTGATGTGTTCAGGCTGTTTGCTTTGCTTGAATTTTAGAGGAAGAACTGAAATATAAAGATAGATGAGACTATAATACTGCATGGGCAGGTAAATACTTTTGACGTTTTATATATGAAGACTTGAAAACTTGTTACAAAAGGTCACACATTGAATGAGGTAAAATTGAGGTAAAAATCATTAAGATCAGGCTGTACTAGATATTAGGAAGATGTTCTTCTAAGCAAATGCAATGTTCGTGATAGAAACCACTGTCTTTAAAATGAGGTTGAATGCTCCCAAGATTGAGCAAACAAAATTATTTCCCAACTGATGAACAAAAGTATTTATTTTTTTTAAAAGCATGGCAGTGTAAATAAAAATGGTCCTGTTAATTGATCACCAAAAAGCTAAGTATTTTCATTTGTAGTGCAGTGTGTCTTACTTTTTGGATAACCACCGTGCCTAGGAGACCGAGTGGTGAACCAGAATTCTTCCTTCCATTTATGCAGCACCTGCTACAACAGGCAGTCCCTGCTGCAGAGGCCCCAGTTCTGTTTGCTAACAGAATATTGAGGTTTAAAATTATTTTCTGGTTTTGTCATCTAATTTTGTCTGTACACGTGTATGTGCAGAGTGTAACATTACATCGCTGACCCAAATGGGACTGCATTAAGTGGAAGATTGTATGCAGACCATATCCTTATGCATGAAGATGCCTTTCAGTCTTCAGAATTGCAAGAATATACAGGAATTATCACTTATTCCTATACTTTTTTTGCTAGGAAAAATGTGTAGTATTCAAAGGTTTCAATTGTGTGTGAGCAGCTTGAAAAACTACCACTGACCTTAAAACCCCACAAGAACAATCTCCACAGACCCTACCTCTAGATTTTAGTCCTAGTTGCATGAAACAGGTTAACCCCTTGCCCCGTTGCATACAATGTATCTGGGTTGTCTTTTTTCTATCTGTATATTGAGATTTTCCACTACTTTTGATGTCAAAGTACTGATATTACGAATCCAGTCTAAATTTAGACTACTTCATGGTGTAATTTTGAAAGCTTTATACATAAATTGCTCAAACTGAGTCACTGCGGGGTTTCATCTGTTTTGTATTCCCTCTTCAGCGTTGGTGCTTCACTGGGAAGTGTGATTATTGTACAATATCCTGCAAGATTATTAGCATTGTATTAAGTAACATAATTTATGCTCCTACACTGAAATTGGGTTGTAGAAGTCCACTCAACAGGGAAGCTTGGCATAAGCTTGGGGACCTGCGCTCGCAATTTCTGCATTGAGCAATTTCTGCAGTTCAAGTCTTGAAGACTTTACAAATGCTTAGGCAGGTCCCATAGAAAAAGCTGTTTAAATGCTTAACGTGTACTTTTGAGCTACTAATTACACTTCCAAGATGGTGCTTATTTAAAAAAAAATCGGCAACAAGTCAATTTTCTCTTTTGTAAGACTGCAACATGAATCCTTTTGTTAATGCCTGAGAGGGCTTTTTTTAAGTGAAGGAATCAAGGAGGGACTAGGAGCAGAAAATATATACATAGTTGTTTACTTTAGAACTAAAATACTTGCTGTTAGTATTCCAATTTATGCTATAATGGACCTCTGCAGGAAGACATTTATTTATTTTTTTAGACTGGGAAAGCCGTTAGGACTGTTATGGAGGCTGCCAGCCAGACATGATCACAGCCTGGATATTGTGATGGCTCTTTTGTGTGTCTGAGTTCATTTACCTGATACGCAACCTTTATTTCACAAGTTAAGCAGCTTCCTACCTTAAGCCTCTCCTAAAGATGTTGTACCATTTTATAATACCAGTATCTCCAAGGCTTCCTTCAGCTCTTTGAGCTTGCCACTTTCCTGAGCAAGGCAGTAGTTTCAGTCTGAAAACTGGAGATTTCTTGAACATGCTGAAGCAATCTGATAGTTCATGTCATTAGGGTACAGCATCTTGCCGTAGTTAGGAGACCATGAAGTGTACCCTAAGTTAGTATATGTATATTGCAAATGATCTGTGCAGCTTTACTGGTTGAGCTGTTTTAGAGTATATTGATGAATGAGGTGTGGCTCTTGCAAGTTGATCAGACTTAAATGGCATTCCACAAAAGTATCTCTCTGCGTAGATCTGTAGAGTCAGGGATGAGAAAGAAAAAAAAAAAAAACCAAACTTTTAACCACTAGGTGTGATTCACAGACACATCCTTTCACGTGCTTTTTGGAAGAAAAAGAACACATTGAACCGACACCTACAAAGACAGGAAGGCTTGAAATTAAAACGCAGCTAGGTTTGAGCATGCACAGTCTGATGTGTATCACCTGTCAGCACAAGGAGAGAGCATTGTAATGGCTAAATAATGACACATATTAAGATGTTTTATGCCAAACTGACAATTAACACTTTTTAATATTCTTTTAAAGAAGTTTTAATGGTTGTCCACCCAACAGAAGAGCTTTGCCTGACAAAGCAAGGTCCTGTGGACTCAGAGGAGTTTAGCGCTGCCTTAATCAAAATTTGTGTGTAAATAGATGAATACTTTCAGGGACAAGTTTTTAGGAACAAGTGATCTGTGTGAAGAATAATTAAAACCAGAAAGGAATCCTTGCTTTGCTGAGGAATGTGAAAGATCCACCTCTGGAGGCTTGAGAACCAATTTTACAATAATTGTGGGTCATGGCATAGGTGCTTTCTGCATAGGGAGCAATGGGCTAGATCACCCCATGGTTTCTTCTGGTGCGGTACATCAGGACTTTTCTGCAGTGGCAGGACTTGCAAAGCTGCTGTGTTGGTTGCTCATTAACTTAACTCCACATAATCTACGTCAGTACAACCGTTATTGGAGTAATACTGAAAACCAACCAGTGACATGGCTGGAGCATTACTTTTTAAAAAAAAAAAAAAAAAAAAAACCCAACCCCAATAAACCCATGTTCTAGCTAGGTATCGTTGGTTTTCAGCATTGTTTCACAAACAGCTGCACCAACACAACAGAGGGGGGTGATGAGGCAGAACATGGGGACAGGAAAGAAATCTTGAGTTGGCTTTACTGCGTAAGAGCATGGTTGTGGAACAACATTCTCAGGCTTGTTGGTTTAATTTGAAGTAAAAACAATCTATGAATAGTCTGGTTGCTTTATCAGGATGTGGCTAGATGGGTATGAACTGCGTGAACGAGTTCTGTAATATCCTGAACTTCAGTTAGTTTAGCAGCTCTAATATTAACAAGCATTTAAATATTTAGACACCGTTTTTTAGGCAAAGATTTTTGGATCTAGATACCAGTATCTCTTGTCAAGCTCTCATTCAGATCTATAGCAGGAATGCTGAAAATGAGCTCGTATCCAAACTTCATTTAAAATAACTAGGTTGTCTCTTCTCCTGAGTTCTATTGCAAGGCTAAGAAAGAGAATAATGTTTTGGGCAGTGACTTCATGTTTTCACCCACAAAACAACAGAAGCGTGGTAATTACTCTGCAGATACGTAAAGGAAAATGTGGTAAGGTACATTGCGGTGTACGTGCCAGTATTTAGAATAGCTTACTGAGTTGGACAGAGATAAGAAATTGTGCAGAGCTACTGGAAACAAGAATTAATGTTCCATGTATTGTGAAGAATCATGATTAATTGTCAAATATAATTGTCTGGACACAACCAGGGGAGTAAGAGTTGGTATTGTATTAATGTTTTGCAGTGTAAGACCACTCTCATTAGCTTTCTGAAGACATTTTCAAGTGAAGCTTTTAAGCCTTCATCTTGCTGTATATTTGCATTTTTAAAACTTGTAGCTAAATGTTTTAAGACAGAGCTCTTCCTTTTAAAGTTGATCCTAAGTTCTACTCTATTCATACAGGATATAATTATGTAATGCAAGTAAATTCTTAATTAGTGAACCTGACTGATCTTTTAATGTATTGGCAGAATACACTAAAGTAGAAAATACAAAAATCTGACTGTTGTATAGTACGCATTAGCTAGCCAAAGTGTTTCTAGGAATTCCAGTTAAAGGTCAGCCTTTGCTTTGCAATTTGGTTTTGTGTTCATGTTTATATACAGCAGCCTTTTACCATAGGCATAATTACATACCGTTGCTAATAATTAAGAACTATTCTAATCATCTGGACTATATCTATACTACACTGAGAACACTTGGACGTAGTATTTCTAATCGTTAGATGATGTGTGGCATAAGGGGTGGGAATTTGAGTTCTTTATCATGAGTCAGATAAAATGGATCTGTCTTGTAGGTCTGTCTAGAAGATGGAGCAGTCGGGGTCCTCTGTGCTGAATTGTGCCTTTTGTATTCTGACCATTTTAGAATTCTCTTTTCAACCCAAACTGATCTTTATAGCAACTGAACATGGAAGTGAAAATTGCTTCTTTGCACTAGTGAAACTATGCTAAATAAGTTTTTCACGCCTTCCAAGGTTTAGGGGGTTACATGTACACCATTAAAATATTGGGCTGCAGGTTGCTCATCTGATAGGAAATTGTGATTGCAAGTGGAGGGGGGGGGGCAGGAGAGGTAGAGGGTTGGAAAATGGCAACCTCCTACCGCTGCCATGCACCCTGTAACCAGACAGGTTGCATTTTTATAAACAGTTAGTTAAGGACAAATAAACTTTTAAATTTAAAATACCTGGAGGTCAAAACTTAGTATGGTGGTCTTAAAAATATGAATTGACTGATTTTTGGACTTGAAATTTAAAGCCTGATCTAGTTAGTGCTATATAGCTCTATAGTCTAATCAAGTCTTCCTGATTTGAAAACAGCAAATATAACCTTTGACCTTTATGGCCCAGTTGATCTGAACTGGGATGCTTTGCTTTTCTTAAGTTTCAGGATGTTTCATTTTTGTCGGCTTCAGTTAGATAAAGAGTTTTGCAGAACTTTTACAGCTTTATAGACATTTTGAAAGATTATTAAAACTTTGTCAGCTTCCAGGTTTTCTGTAGTAGAACTTATACATGCAAAAATCAAATAACTTATCTGATTAGTCATATTCCAGATACACATTAGTTGATGTGAGTATATTGACTTAATCAGTATCTCGTATTTATTATTATATAGTTGTGATGCATGTTCACATCCAACTGCATTATCTACATCTCAAAAAGAGGAAGGGTTACTTGTGGTTTTGTATTGGCAGTCATGTAAAATTCTAGTTTTAGAAGTCCTCAAAATATGAAGCAGCAGCATGACTTCCCTGATGAAGTCATTAAATCCTAATATGCTAACAGCCCCTAAAATGTGATCCTACCAAGTGAAAAAGCACTTGGAATGAATCAGTTTACTTTGTGTCGGGTACTCAACAGCATTTTTATTTTTTTAATTTAGATTATTCCAACATTAAGCTACAAATTGGGTTAAAGGGATCTTGACACTTTCCTGCATGTTACGGTTGAGTCTCTTGGGGGTGGGGAGCATTTCAGGAGTCATTCTTGGGCTGCTCCAGTTCTGCCTGTGCACACAGCTGTTATGTGCCATCCCTCCCCATGCTAGGTAAAAGGAAATTTTTAATTCACAGCATGTATTCTGAAAGATTCAGGCATTACCCTTTAGCCAATTCCCAGTCTGATTTTTCCTAGTCTTACTCTTTTTCAATAAGATATAGTTACTGTAAAAAAAAAAGAATTACTTGAACAGCCTTTTTAAAATAAAAGGCCAAGAGTGTTTGCACTAGTCAACAAATAATAGGTGTTTACACAGCAGACTTGATATTTACCTAAAAGTAGCATGCTAGTAGAAAAAAAAATGTTTTCTTGCAACACTGATGTTTGTGTATATTTCAATAGAGCAATCTTGTTCACTCCTACAAAGTTAAATGTAAGGTGGTATTGCAGTAGATAGGCAAGTCCTCAGATTTCTGCTTATTCAGCATCAAAATATTTGTAATTTTAGTTCTAATGTGCTTTAGTATGGATTTTTCTAAATTGAGGAAGCTTTAATTCTTTCTTTTTTTTTTCTTTTAGGTGGTAGCTTACACCTACATTTCTGAACTTTGGTTTATCTACTTGCTCAGTTGTGTATCATAGCAAAATAGAACCAGAAGCTATATTTCATAGCAGGATGCAAGTATTCTTTCATATTATAGTGTATAGCTGCTAGTAGTTGGAAAATCCAAAACTGGAGGTGTATGTTAAGATTTATTTTTTTAAAAAAAAGTTTCAGTTTAG
The DNA here is from genome assembly GCF_028858705.1 of Grus americana. Lineage (NCBI taxonomy): Eukaryota > Metazoa > Chordata > Aves > Gruiformes > Gruidae > Grus > Grus americana. The sequence continues at coordinate 5,895,765 of NC_072865.1, forward strand.
TATGTTCTGAACAAGACATTGATAGAAGCAAGACTGATGCAAAGTTTAGAAAGCTTTGTAGGAACAGTATCAGGCATACAGAAAAAGCATTTAATTTTCTAGTTTTAAGTTTTATGTCTCGGGGCTGGGGGGTGGGTGGGTTGTCCCCAAATAATTTTAAATAAGAGTCTAGCTGAAGTATATCAAATTTACTTCACATGACACTTGAGGTTTAGCTGGGATGCATGGGTTATTTGCTGTCTTCCTTTCCTCATCATAGTATCTTGTCTACAAATATTTTTTTCATCATTTTTCACTATTTAGATCACTATCTAGCTTGTTGCCCATGCCTGGTATTAGACCAAGGATCAATACAGTCACCGACTCAGCTCACCAGTCCAAGTGTGTAAATTCTGTAGGGACTGACCTTTATTGTAAGCCCGTTCAAGCTTCTGTTGTTTTTCTGTGAGCAGACAGAGGTTGCATCTTGTCATCCCAGGCAGGGACAGCATCTGTTTCCCAGGGTTGTTGCTTCATTTGCCTGTACTTTAAGCTGAAATGTAATTAAGTTCCTATAGAAATTTGTAACTTGCTGAGTAAAGTGCCTCCTGTGACAGGAAGGTGAAACCAGTAAGCTTGATCCATTTTGGAAGAGCACGTGTTTAAAGAATGGGTAGTGGGTCTTTGAGTGGAAATGAGCAAATCTTAAGTTTTATGGTAAAAACTAAAATACAACACTATGAAATGACCTTAAAGATTTTTTTTCCAAAGCATATTAGTTATATTTTAGATGTACTTCCCCTCCCTTTGAAGAGGGTCACTGTTTGGAATTTAAAGGAGTAATTTCTGTTCATTCTAATAAAGCCCAACAGTAGAGATTAATCCTTTAAATACAGGTTAACATTTCTGATTAGCCTATACATTGCTAGAACTGCTACAACTTTAAAGTTATCTAAAAAGCAGTGTACTTTGCCTTCAGTTAGGATTTCAGACTTTGTTCAGTGTTACTATTTAACTGATGCTGGGGTGAGGGTAGTTGGAAGCAAGATTTTGCTTCCTGCTGTGCGCAAAGAGATTTCAGGTGGCCAGAAAGACAATTATATTGTTGTCCTGGTTTCAGTCCTGCAAACAGCTGTGCTACAAATCCACACATACATTACTGCTATACAGGAATAATAATACAGGAAGCTAGGCTCCCTCAAATATTTTTTTTCCTTCTCCCCCTTAGCTTTTGGGCAGTTTAATTCTCTTAACCAGCTCCTTTTGTTATCAGACAAAAGTCAATGCTGATGCAAGAGTGAAGTGGAAATACACAGTCCCAGGGAGGAAGGAACTGCAGCAGGACCAGCTTAGTTCTGCTTCAGGCGTTGTAAAACCACAGTGCAAATGACTAGTTTGGAGAGGTAAGGAGGATCCTAAGTTAACTTTGAATGCAAGACATATCATTCAATTTAAGAAACACTTAGATTTATGGGGAAGTCATTGCAACCCATTTTCAAATAAAGCTTTGGATTGCATGGAAGGGAGTTTCAAGGTTACAAATGAACGATCTGGGATGAGCTTCCAGTGTTAGGGCTTGGAGAAAGAAAGATATCTCCCATCATTTTTTTTACAAAATCTTTGAGCAACTTAATGGTTTATAATTAATAGGAAGTACTGTAGATTGCATTCTATCTTGCTATTTTTCAGCAGTGCTAAAGTCATTTATTTGGTAAGTAATACTGTACTGCATCGATAAATGGAAAACTACTTAAATTATCTTGTTACTTCTAACTTTGTTAGATCTAGATTTGTACAGTTTATTCACTGCTTTTAATTAAGGTAGCAAGAAGTTTGAGTAATTCTGCATTTGATCAGATGTGGTGCTGCTTTGTTTACTCCCTCCTTCTGGCTGTCTTCTACATCAGCATATTAGTGATAAGTAATATCAAGTAAAGGGTGGGGGAGGAAGTCAAAAGAAGTCATCAACATGTGTCAAGAAGTTTCAGAAGCAGAGTTGTAATGCTTCAGTATAGTGATCTTGAGGTATTTCTGATAGTACGTAGTAAATATTGAAATAGTTATTTCAGAATAGTTGATCAGATACAACTTTATCTGAACATTAATCCAGGCTGCTCTCACTTGTTCTGTGTTTTCTATGAAGTTTTAGAAGTCAGGTTTTCTTTGCCTAATTTAAATTTTGATATGGAAGAAGCTGATGTTTCTAGGAGAGTTTTTGGGACAAACCTGATATCTACATTTATAGTAAAGCTAAAACTGTAAAGGTACTTAGCCTACAGGAGTTATCTAATGCATTCAGTTTTGAAATAGAGTTGGTATATCTGTAGTATCATAGAAAGCATTTCAGGAAATGAAGAACTGCTGTAGTATTTTCTGTTGGTGGTTTTTTAAAAAGAGTTACTGCTTACTCAAAAAACCTGCTCACCTACTCATTTTGATTAAATCTTTCTCCCCACTATCTTCCCATTTCACCAAAGGGACAAAAGGGAAGGATGGGGAAAAAAAGTCACTATCTTTCCTACCCTGTCACTCAAAGCAGTTTCCCCAGACCATCATCTCTCTGTTAACTACCCCATAGTCCAGATTCTACATGCCCATAGCCTAGGAGACTTACCCTTTCAGAAGCTTTGTCAGGCAATGGTCTGAACTCTTTTCATTCTTCTACAGCTAGTAGTGTAGCTACAACAGCTTAGCCCTCAGGTAACTCCTCCTTTTCTAGGCCGCCAATTCCTGACGCTATACCCTTGATGGTGCTGCAGCTGTAAGAGCTCCTCAGGAGCCGAGCAGCAGCTGTTTCGTGGCCCAGCACACCCACTTGCATGGCTGCTGGCAATCATGCCCTCTTTTGCCTAGGACAGTTCTCTGAAACAAGGCAGACCTGGCTGTTCACCTGACTGCACTCATGGCTTTAATTTGGGGAGACAGGCAGCAATTGGTACAGGTGCACCTCAACCTGTGAACGTTTGGGCTGTTCCTGAGCGAAGCCAGAGCGTGTGCTCCATCATCTGTCTGCTGTATTGGGCAACTTTTCTTCTAACAGTTTGCCCTCCCTTGACTTAGCAACCTTTAATTTTTTCTTCTTCTTCTCCCTCTGATCCTCATCATCCTCTCCCTGCACCTTTCTCTGAAGGGTCTTGTCTGCCACTGTTCTCCCTTGCCCTGTCCTGCTGCCTTTCTCTCAGTACCCCTGTGCAAACAAGAGCTTAAAACTCCATCTACACTGAAGACTTGAGATCTAATTCCCTGTGTCAGACCCTTTGCACTGTTGACCTCATAGGCCTCATTTAGCTCAGTTTCTTTGGAGTAAGGGGTTGTTAGTTCTGTGTTGGGACTGAGTAACTCGGAGTTGGAAGGGGCAGCCATGCTCCTCTTGAATTCTCCAACTCTTCTGTTTTTACAACTATTTAAATAACAATTTTAATAATCTGGTACAAGATAGAAAACATACTTAATTTGCATTCAAACATATTTAAATATACTCTTCATTAAATTTATACAGTCTGGGGTGTGTTCTGGGCATCCATGTCATATCTTTGGTTGGTAAAGAATTTCTCCTTTACGAGCTAACTTGCTGTATGTGGTAACAGCCTGACGTTCAGTGGTGCTTTCGGTGGTGCTTTCCACCATCTGTGTTGGTGCAACTGAAAATTACAGGTGGTGTAAGCTCTTTTGAAGATGATCGTCATGATGGTTTAAAGCTGCAGTTATCAACAGCTCTAAGGTTGTTCAGCACCATTTTATGGGTCTTACTAAAAATTGCTTTAGTCTGACAAAGCTGTACAATTTAATTTGGTGATTACCTCGGCTTTTATGTTTAACTGTAGCAGCTCAGCAGGCTCTAAATTTGGATTTGGGGAGGTGGAGAAATGATAAGAGACAGTGATTTGTAAAAGAGACTGATTTTCTTGAACTACTCCATGCTGTGAAGTTTTGAAATACAATTCAAGGTATTGCTCTCATGTTTTACGATGTCCTGTGAAATACGACCCAAATATAGCCTTGCTGTCAAGTCCTGAGAAATCTTGAACTCTACGTGGTGGATGAAGATGTGCTAATGCTTGGTGTGACAGTATCGTTGGTGTTCTGGTGTGGCCCATGTCAGTGATGCTGTCGGTCGACAGCAACTCTTTCAGCCAAGAGGCTCTTGAGCATTTGCTGCTTTTTCTGCTCCTGGTGACCCTAAACAGCAGAGGATCATCCACCATGAAATGCAGCACTGAGAATGGGAAACCCATCAAGAGCAGGAACTTTAATGAGAGGGAGAGTAGTGCCATGGATAGACCGGGAGCACGGGGTCACCAGGATCCAGTGTTAAAACCTCAAATTCTCAAATCTCTAATTGTTTTAGCACACATTAACAAAACCCACTGAAAAAGTATGTCATCTTCTTCTGGTAGTGAGGAGCGATATGCTGCTGGTACCAAAAAGGCTGTTAATTAGTGCGTGTGATTGAACGTGCTCTGGGGAATGTTCGTGTTTCTGTGCTGAATGAGATTTCTGTCTCTACTACACCTGCTTCATTTCTTGAAGAATTGGAACATATTTATTAATTCAGGGAGCTGCAGGAAGAGAAAGCATCAAATGACCGAGGAAGGTAAATGTTTCCTGACAAACTGGAGCATTCCTACATGGCATTGGTCTTTATGAATTATATAGAATTACATATAGTAATTTCAGAAGAGATGTGCTGTACATTACTTTGCCATATATTATTGTGCTAGTTGTATAGTTATTGCAGGGAGAAGTTACGCTTTTACATTTCCGCTGGTTACAATCCAGTCTTATCTCCTTTAATTAGCTTAGTTTGAAGAAGTGTTACACTTGGTGATTCCAGTACCCTGGGTACTCAAGTGTCTTCATTCTTTAAGGAGCTCCACCCAGCTGCTATTTATAATCTCATCCTTTTACCCACAATTCACTTTTTAAAGGGGAATTTCTTTTCACTACAGAAATCTGGTTTTCACCAGTAGTGGGAGTGGGAAAGACAAGGAGTGGGAATTGGTGAAAGAGCTGTTGTATTAAAGTAAGCGTGTGATGCCTAAAAGCTTTATTTTAATTAAGATGTATAATTAATTGAAAGTTGGGGGGGGGGTGTCTGGTTGTTTGGGTTTTTTTTTTTTTAACATGTGGAGTAAACATTTTCTAGTCAATTCAATAAATAATAAGTCTGGCTGATAGTTTAGTCTGTTGCGAGTTATTCCTTGTTTATTCACTATATAATTACAACGCTTTTCTGATGTATTTGCGTTGTCTGGGATATGAAAAAAATTAGATAAACCTTAAAAGACTTGGTAGGTAGATAGGTATGGTTATGATTTTGACCAGTATAGTTGAGCGGTTTTGGGTAGTATTATAATATTGCTGTAATGCATTTTGCTTAATAATCGCGTAATATTGCTTGTAATGGGTTTGTAAATGTAATTTGAGCCAGTATTGTTTAATTTCTCTACTTCATATAAATAATGTTATAGCTTGTTGCTTTTACCTTTCTGTATGTATTTTGGATGTGGAAGCTTAAGATGGTGAAATCTTTGCTGTAAAAGCTCTTAGGTATATGTAGGGCCATGCAAAAGCATTACTCTTATTTGTGATAAATGTGATTTATATCGGAAGTCCTATGTAACTTGAAAACCTGGAGCTAATTTGTAAATTAATATGGTATTGATTTACTTATTTAAAATATATGTAAGCTGTTTTTTCTCATAAATGACTAAAACCAAGATGTATTTCTCTTGGGGGAGAGGAGAGCTAGCTAATGGTAGGTACAGTGAAGGTTATGGTACTGGGCTTTGGTATGGAGCCAGGAATACCTTTTTTTTTTTTCTTCTTCCTCCTCTTTGCAGTGAAACAGCACAAGTTTGTTGAGGTACAGGAAAGCTGGAAAGAGGGGGGTTTTCTTGGAGAGGAATTTTTGCCACTTCTCTTTCATGGTCCATGATTGGGAATGGTAAAAAGAGATAAGAAATTAAAAAATATTTCTGGTGAAGTTATCAGGAATGATGTGAAAGAAAGAAATGGAGTTACAATTGTGTTAAACACCTGGCTGAAGAAAGTGATAGAAATGTCTACCTTGGGTACAACATTTACAGATTGAAAAGAGTAGGATAAGGGTTGGATTAAAAGCTAACGTTTTGCAAACTTAAAGAATTGAGGATCTTTTTGAAACCTTAATTCTTTTCTTAAATGCTGAATTGTGTGAAAAGTTGAGAATTGCCGTAAACCTGGAACTGGTAGATAGTCAAGGTTATTAGCAAACGTTTTCTTTATAATTTGTATGAGGGAGAATCCGGTGGTGGTGATCATCACTCTTCAAAGTTTCATTGTTGAAGAACCAAGAGCCTGTAGGATGCATTGATTTTTGAAGGACAGAGTGATGTACCCATGAAAGGTGTCAGGACACGGTGTTTATGTTCATTTGCAGATTTTGTTAAATTATTGGATGGGGGGTTAGGCTGTCGTCTGCCATTCCAGGAGTAGTGGGAATCTGTGTTCTTCTATTTTACAGCAGTCTTTCCCACTCAGTGAAGTTTGTAAATGGGCACAGGTTATCTTTATCTGAAGTTTTGAAAAGTATTTGGAGTGAACATCCATAGGAAATTTAACTGAAATGGAAATTACCTTTTAAAGAATTCTGAGTATACAATATCTTAATTAATTGTCTTTTTGTCTTGACAGGAATGCCCAAGGAAAAGTACGATCCACCTGATCCACGGAGGATGTACACAATTATGTCCTCAGAGGAAGCAGCCAACGGAAAGAAATCACACTGGGCAGAGTTGGAAATAAGTGGTAAGAAACTGAGGAGTGGTCCTGAGTTATGAACTTCTTGCAAGTTAAGAGTAGCCTATGTAGTCTGGGCTTGGACAAGAAGTCTGGAGTGAAGTTACCTACCATGAAGTGAGCCAGCACACCAACATAGCAGCTGCCAACCTTTGGGTGCCTCAAGGGAAGAGGTTGGGTTGGGATAATGTAGGGAGCTGTAGGAGAGGTAAGTTGAGGCGGATGGGGAATCGTAATGTGTAGGAAAGTTGGGCAGATGAGGATAGGGATGTGAGCTCTTTGTGTTCTAAGAAGATGGGATGGGTGTAAGATCTAATTTGTCAGAGAAGAGGGTGAAGTTGGGGATGATATATAGACGTGCTGTTACTGTAAGTGATGTAACCACAATGTTGTATTAATACATGACAGCATAGTTTCTATTGAAGCGGAAGTTTTCAGTTTAAAAGCAGTTGCAAATGTTTGTTCTGTTCTTGAGATAAAAAAAAAAAAAGATGAAAGAGATCCTCCAAGAACTGTGCTAGCTTTGAGATACTGTTTGACTTTTTGATCTTTTCTTGAAAATAAGATAATGCTCAGAATTCATAAACATGAATTCCAACTGGCATGAGACACCAGTCTCTCTTGATTTGTTGAGTAAATTCTGATTTTGCTACGTAGTATGTTTACAAGGAAATTCAAGTAAATATTTTAAGAATTTTAAAATTACCTTGTGATGTAAATTTAGGCTAAAATTTTGCTTAAATATGGAGGCTCTTTTAAGAGACTGCAAAGATTGTTACGTGGCATTTCTAAATAACTGCCCAATAGAGCAATTCCTGGAAGGAGGGATACAAACAGTGTTCTTTGAATTGTGAAGAGTCTTTCCACCCAGATCATTGAATCTGTGTCTTGCTTCAAGCACCATGTGCCTTAACATGTGAATAACGCTCTTTACTTGAAGGTTACAGATGCAGAAACCTAGTTAAATGCTGCTTCAGGAATCAGCATTACATATCGGCATTAGGCTTGGATATCCACTTGCACATCTGCTGCCTCTGCATAGGAAATGCATTAAGTGATGGCTCTTTCCTTTCATGCCTGGCAATCTCACTGTGGGCTGATTCCAGCTAAGAGAGGTGTAGGGAGCAGGGAGTGTGGATCGGTGATGTTGATTGGAAATCCTTCCAGCTACAAGGGTTTCTTTGATCACAGTCACCCGTTTGCATTGTGGGGGGGGTGAAGAGGTGTTAATTAAATTTTAAAAATACAAAGAATTACTGATTTGTATTTGAAAAAACCTTTCAAAATATTTCTTAATGAGCATTACAGTAGCATGAATCCTTTGAGAACTGTATTCCTTTGCCTTGCAAAATAAAATGTGACAATGTTTTTGCTTTATAAATGTTTGCATTAATAAAGTGTTAGGTGTTTTCCTTGCAAAATACTTTATTATCTAATACAGAAACCCACAAATGTTTTAACTGCTCTCACTTAAATTGCTGAGCTTTTTCACTGCAGGCTTTATTTATGCCACTCGCTTTCTTACAGCTCACTGGAAGTGATAGCTGTATTAAACCTTTTGTTACCAGGGACCGAGTCCCAGATACACGTGTATCAGTGTAGCTTTCCCCAGGCACTAAATATGACTTCTTTTATTTTGAAGAAAATCATTTAAGGAAAGGAATTTTAATGTGTGTATGTTGGTATAATATTAACCAGACTGCTCTTAATATTGGTGAGTCATGGTGTAGTTTTTAAAGGCTGTCACAGGTAACTTTTTGCCTTGGAGAAACTGGTGTTGGTACTCTTCTGCTAATGCTTTCAGTACAGTGATATGACTTCTGTAAATGAAAAAGGATCCACTCTGGGGTGGGGGTAGTGGCAGAAATCTTGGAGAGAAGAAATGTTTTGAGACCTTCTGATGATATCTCACATTCCTTGCATGCGGCAATGTAAAAATCTTGATTCTGTCACACAAATCCATGTTTCCACCCTTCAGTTTATACAAAAATCATACCGTTTTTTTAAATATCTGGCAATAGTCTATGCAGCTTTTAGTTGAATGCCAGTTGGAAATCCATGTTCTCAACTAAGCATTTTAGTCAACCTAAATATAGTGCTGCTATCTGTTCTTGGCTGGATTAATGCCATAGAATATAGATTTTTGGTTTTGAAGACGTTGAACAGAAATAAGAGGCAAATAAGAAAGCTTCTTTCATCCCAAATATAAACTGTAATTGAAAAAATCTATTTCTTACACCTATGTTAATTATTGAATTCATGGTCAGTTAGTAAGCATGTCTTGTTTTTTATGGAACTTGAGAAAGACAGATGTTTAAACCTGAAGTATGGATTGGAGAAAAACAACCTAAGCATCCCTGGTAACACCTTACGTTACCTTATGCATTGCCAATTTTCTTTTTTGATCTATAGAATCAGCAATTAATAGAATTTTCATTGAATAAAAGAATAATAATAACTCCTCCCCTCAACCTTCCCCTCTCACTGCCCCATACATACTTGCAAAATGTGCACTTATTGCTAAACCTATATATTTTAAATGTTCTGTTTTCTTTTGTATCTTCCTCCCACAGGGAAAGTGAGAAGCTTAAGTTCATCATTGTGGACACTGACCCATTTGACAGCTTTGCATCTCAGTGACAATTCCTTATCCCGTATTCCTTCAGACATTGCCAAGCTTCACAATCTGGTATATTTGGACCTGTCCTCTAATAAAATTCGCAGTTTACCAGCAGAGCTCGGAAACATGGTGTCACTCAGGTATGTAAGCTTTAACAGGAGTTAAAATTATTCTCTTACTATTTTTGTAGCAACAGTTTAAATTTCAGCATAGTTTTTATGTTCTAGTAAATGAAAAGCATAAATTAATTTCCCCTTCCTCACTTCTTTGTCTCTGTGTGCCTGAATACTTGGTATGGTCTGTGCAGCTATAGCAATGCTGGCTTTTCTGTGATCTGTTCCGATGTATTGCAGTACAGAATGAGCTTCAGAAGTGCTCAATTTGATAGCAATCACCCATTTTATATTTTTCCACATCAGGTTTCCTCTCTCATGCATCTCTTTTCAGACTCTTACAAATCTTGATGTGGCATTTTTCTCTAAGAAACACTGATGCACAAAAAATTTGCTTTTAACTCATAGTAAGGTAGGAAAAAGGTCAGATTAAACATTCATAATGATGCTAACTACATTTTTTTCTCTTTATTCATCTTTAGTAATTATTCTTAACAATAGTTCTTATTCTGTTTATTTTATAACAACTGCAACTTGTCCAATAGCATCTCCTTTCCACCTTTGCTATCATGTAACTGCATTCCTGTGCAAACTGGGGAGGAGAAAAAAGTGTTCCAAGCACACCTTTCTTCCATCCCCCCCACCCCCGCAATTTTACAGTGCCAAGATGTGTAAAGTTTGCATGGAATGATACCTCCTTTTGGAAGTGAAACATGAATAGTGATGCCTTTTTAGATTATAATTAAGGCTGCAGCATTTCACTTTGTAAAAACACTGTTATGTAAATATGTAAATGATTTATATAAGAGTAAATATGTACAGGCACCATTCTTTTGCCCTTGACCCAAAGGAAGAGCCTTATCTTAGGTTTATTAGACAGTCACCAGTAATCGCCTTCATTGCTTTTAATTTTGAAGACATTTATGGACAGCTTTCTGTAATCCAGAAAACACTGAGTCTAAAAGTAATGAGAATGTTATTAGAAGTAAAGAAGACAATACAGAAATGGACTGCCAGCACAGCTTTAATGAAACTGGAAGCAAAGCTAGTTTTCACATAGAAATATCAGTCCATTGCATTTCCTTCTGCTTCAGAAAAGTCCACACTGTTGGGGAGGATTAAACTAGCTGATTAAATTGGTACTAAAAGCTCGAATTCCAAAGCAGTTAAAGTCTCAGCCTTGGAGGCTGAGCAAAGCGACGTTGGTTTTTAGAGCGTAATTGGCAGCTCTGTTTTGTAGTGTGTTATACAGTTTTTTGCAGCTTTGAAGCAGTCTGTTCCAAAGAAAGCTTTGTGTTACTATTTCAGTTAAAAACAGTTATTAGTAACAGGTTTCTTCCCTCCTTTATCCATTCCTACTGGAATATTCTCAAATTCATCTTTTTACTTCATTAGCATCCTTTTATTTTCATCAGTCTTTTCCCTTTTAAAATATTGCTGTGAACATAATACTCAGGATATGGAGTTAGCTTAGCACCGTGTAGTCGTCAGTACTGTCAAAAGATATTACGCCTTCTTCCTAACACTTTTCCCAATTTACTCTGGCTGATTCTATGAAGCTTCAGCTCTTGCAAGTCCTAAGTCTCTTCAGAGTAGAGAAGGCTAAATCTTGTGAATGTGAAATGGTCTAGGATCACACTAGTTTTCTATTTGTGACCTAAACACAGTGCTTGAATCCACATCTCCAGACCTGAAAAGCTAGTGCATGAATCCACTGTGTGCTCTGTCCTCGGTAATTGCAGCCGATCCATGATTTTTCACTGAGGTGAAAGTGAAGAAAAAGCCATATCATCCTATGTGATAGCACTCTGTAGGTCTCAGCTGTGCTGGAGGTTTAGGTTTCAGGCTGGCTCTTACTGCAGACGCTTTCCATAGCTTTTGGGAAGTTGTTCAAACTGCCGGTAATTCAACACTGGGCAGTATCCTGAGCCACAGAAATCGTTTGTGCTCTCACACTCGAGAATTGATAACAGGTCTTCCAGCTCCCACATCTGGAGCTGTGGGTTTGGTCTGTACTGCAAAGCTCGTGTAAGGCTCCTCACATCTCCCTTTTTACTGCAGGTACTTGAAGAAAGAGGTGTCAGAGCAGTAAGATTTCTGATCTTTGTGGAAAGAGGAGAAAAAATAAACACTATAAGATGTTATCTTGGAAAGCTTGGCTGTAAAACAGATTCCTTTGATATGCTTGAAAGAACTAGTGGGATTTGCTGTGATCCCCTTTGCTGTGTAGAGGGGGCGGGTTCTGCGGAGGCAAGGATCATTAGAGAAAATATTTCTTTCATCCAAGAGAGAAAGTGTAATGATACCTACTACTGAGCCGTTCTTCCAGCTCAGTGTTTTTCCTCTAGAAGAATTTAGTACATTTTTTTTTTTGTAATTCATACATAACTTTTTTTAGGCTTCAGCAGTGCTTTGAAAAACTCTTAGAGGAAAAAGTAGCTTCCTAAAGAATAAACTAGTAGCTTTACAATTTCATATAGAATATCATCCCTAAAAATAATAGGCATTTAAATCTCAAGTGTCTATGGAAGTGCTGAGGAACTAGTGGAGACGCTGAATTTTTTAAACTCCCCATCCTCTTTTCTACCTGCAATGTGCCTCATTCATACTTAGAAACCCGAGAATGACACTGTGGGCTTCTGAGTTTCTCTCTAAAATACATACTTTTGTCTATGGGATTTTCTATTGGAAAAAAAGCAAACAAAAAACCCCAGCTGGCTAGGTGTGTTGTAGTCTGCCAGTCAGCTGAGCAATGACTTGGTATTTCTAGATAACCCAGTGAAATAAAAAGAAAGTCCCCTCCTGTATCTTCTTTCAGTATTACACGCCTCAGAGCGTCTCTAAAACAAGCCACTTTTACCCAGGTTTCTAAATACAAGGTGAAACGGAGAGAATTTCTCAGGAAGCCCTTGTTAGGGAAGGACCAGGCAGAGTTTACTTTTGAAATGCAAGGCTAGAAGAGTTGTGTCTCTTTGCTTCAAATGCTGTCTTGTAGCAATCTAAAAGAGCTAAGGTAACTCTTGGCATCCAGGTTCCCTTTTTTCTTTTTTTTTTTCTTTTTCCCTTTTTTGTTGCCCAGAAGTATTTTTAAAGTCTCTAGGCACCAAGTTGTAAACACTTTGAAGTAGCAACTTGATATCGAATATGGTGAGGAAAGTCTTCGCTGCTTAGATGGGAATGTGTTTTAAGAAAGTGAAAAGCTCCTAACAAGTCCATTTTCTCTGTCCAGCTTGTTGGGATATCAGAATTCAGGACATGAATTCTGTTCCTGTATGCATATTGGGTTTTGTAAGTCAAAAAGCATGTATTTTGTCTTAACACTAAAATTGTGAAAACAAACAACAGAAAATTACTATTGTAAATGACTATTACATGGTAATGTGATAGCTCTAATTGTAGTACCATGATTGTGGATTTTTTGCTTATTTGTTTTCTGGGATATAATTTCCTTTTTTTTGGCCTTTAATCACAGCCGAACTGTTTCATGATCTGGTTTGTCAGAACTGTTACTGCTTCATCACTTGTAGTTATTAAAGTACCTAATCATTGCTAATGTTTACAAAAATTCTGACTTTTAAAGATGAACCTGCCAAACAGCTACTTTCCTCTGTACTTCAACATAATACATATTTTGTCTGTGTGTGTGTGTGTGTGTGTGTTTCAATACAGCAGGATTTCCCTACCTATTGCTGTTTAGTCTTTGAGTTTTTCAATATTGTGGTTTGCTAGTATATTGTTTCTCTTTTAGTTAAACTTCTTGTACTACACTGCTGAAGACTGGTCTGTTTTCAGCCCTATGATTCTTGCTCTATCTACAGGGAACTACATTTAAATAACAACCTGTTACGAGTTTTACCTTTTGAGCTGGGAAAACTGTTCCAGTTACAGACTTTGGGTCTGAAAGGTATTACTGCTTTTTCTTGGTATCGGTGCTTTGTTTAATGAGATCGCTTCTGAGATATAATAGCTGTAAGACTGCTAGTTCATAAAATGTTACTGAGCAGCAATTGCAGATGTAGCTACTTACTCCACATTTATAAATATTGTTATTTAGGGATTATTTACAAAAAGAAAAAGAACTAGTTTGGTGAAGCACTCCACGTATGAAGAGGTTTGCTTCTCTTTCTGCAAAGCGAGCAGAAGCTTTCCGTTGCTTGCAGAGGGGTTGGATACAGTGCTGCTTTAACTAAGAAATACTCTGCAGTTAACTGTAGTTATTCAACTCCATCCAAGAAGGGAATGTGCTTTGTACTGCTCTAGGGTACTGTGCTGTTTATGCAAGCAGCAATTTAAATCTTTCTTTTTTTTCTTTTTTCTCTGAACCATATGGATTCTAGCTTTAAAATTGCTGACCTCAGGGGAACTTGTATCACAAAATCAGGAGCACTGAGTGATGCAAGATCTCTAAACACTGTTAAGTCTCAAAAGTCTGGTTTTTCTCCCCCTTAAAACTGGATAATTGCAATGTGCGTTGTCCGTGAAAACTCTCAAAATCTGCTTATGCATTTGGCAGATGGTAGACTCTCTACTCAGATATGACTGGCAAATAAACCGATGGTGGATGTTTGTCTTGCGTCGAGCAAAGTGAGCAGAGGTGGCTGTGTGTTGTATTATGCCAGTTATTCACTATTATCCAATGACCACCTTTGGCATGGTCGATCAGAAGACAGACGCAGGAGGGAATGCGGTTAACTTCACTAGGGCTATTAGCACAGCTGCTGTTTTGTGGGATTGAAGATCTGAGATTTGAAAGCTCATAGTTCATAGTATTCTCATAGGTGCCAGCTTTAAACACTGATACATAAGTTAATAATGGTTCTGTTTATTCAATATTTCTGTAAATGTGTTTGCAGGAAATCCACTTACACAGGATATTCTGAACCTTTATCAGGAACCAGATGGGACACGAAGGCTACTGAACTATTTGCTTGATAATTTGGCAGGTACTGCAAAAAGAAGTAAGTGATCATTCTTAAAACATTTATTTCTGCTGTGTAAAATAAATGTGATTATCACTTGTATCTCTAAAATGTTCCCATAGTTTCAACAGAACAACCACCTCCAAGATCTTGGATTATGTTGCAAGAACCAGACCGTACAAGACCAACAGGTAATGTAGTGCTTTTTTTTCTTTTTTCCTGTTTTAAAAGCTGTGCATCTTTACTGTCTGTTAAAAATTTTTGATGCTTAAATTAACCAGTCATCTGTGCAGTGCTGACCAGTCAGCTGAAGTAGTTCTATCTCAATTGGAACACCTGTTCCAGATTTATCTGTCTCGTACTCTAAAGTAATTTCTTTTTAATTAATGTCCTTCTCACAGGAGTTGAAACTGTTGTCCACAATTAGTTAAATAGATGAATTATAACAGGCTTAATAGAACATTTGTTGAAGAATAAAAAAAATGGAAGAACATGAGCATAACTTCCAAAAAATGTAAATTTTTTTCTTTTAAATAACCAATGTATCATCTTTGTCTCAGCACTTTTCTTGCTGTTGGGATTCAGGTCGTAGTTTAATTGTTTACTCTTTTTTTGGTGCATGAATTGTCTAAAATACAGCCTTTTCTACTTACCTGAACACCAAAAATCTTACTGTATTTCTCAATTACTGCAGTGTCCTCTCTTTCAGGACTGATGTACGTTACTTTCCCCTATTGATTTTATTAAAGCAGTTGCTTCAAAGATCATGATGTTAATGCAGCTTGTCTCTTGCTGTCACCTATTTATTTTCAAAATGCTGGGCTTTGACCCTTAATCAGCCCAAGATTGTTGCCTCAGTTTTCTAAATCTTCAAACAGCTGTCTCATTTCTTTTTCCCAAGTTGTTTCCAGTTTTGAGAGGATCTCCCTATATGCTTCCAAGTATCTCATCATTGTACTGCAAATTCCTTAGTGCTTTATAAAATCAAAGAAAAAAACTCCAACAAAACAAAACCAGAAATCCATGCTGCTGGATTGCCTGTCAAGTTTCCCCAAACTATCGTTATCATTCCTGTTCCAAATGAATACAGAGTAGATGTGTTTTGCCTTTACACCTGAATTGTGAGCTTTTTGAGGTTGGAAACAATTGGGGGTTTATTTTGCCTGTACTTTTTCATTGTGCAAAGGGATCCTTACCCTGCCTACGGATCTGTACAGTTCATGGCGGTAATAATTAAGGTAGACTTTAAATAATCTGTTTGAAGAGCTTGCAAACCTTGGTATAGTAGCAATGTAAGTGTTCAGATGCACTTACCTTGGTTTAGGCTTTTCACAGTAGACCACCCCTTGGCATACAGAACATTTGTCTGAGGTTTGGGTTTTGTTTTCTAATTAGATGCTAGAAGACAGCTGACATAAGTCCAAACTTGTAATTTATCTTCTTAGGACTAACTTTTTTTTTTTTATATATATATACACAAGCCGTGTTTTGATTGAAGCAAATGAAGCATGAATTGATAAATTTGCAGGAGACAAAAGTGAAGAACATAATTGTATATATGTAAATTTTTTTGTTGTTGTTAAATATATCATTGTGTAAGTAAAATTTTTGTTCTGCAGCCTTGTTTTCTGTCATGTGTTACAACGTTCTCTGTGATAAATATGCTACCCGGCAGCTGTATGGCTATTGTCCATCTTGGGCATTGAACTGGGAATACAGAAAAAAAGCCATTATGCAGGAAATCCTGAGCTGCAATGCTGACATCATAAGTCTTCAGGTAAAAGATACACTATTATTTCTTTTCCTTTTCTATTCCTGTGTGCTGGTTTCTCTGTATTAAATGTATTTACAGTAAATGGTCTGTTTTCAAAACCTTCTGAAAACAAACAAAAAAAAAAGTGGTGTTTAGAACATTATTTGTTGCTTGACATCAAAAGAATGCTTTTCAGCCCACACAGTTGGAATGTGAACCAGCAGCTGCTGATCAAAGAAATGTATGTGGGGGTGTCTTTGTGCCTGCATGTGTATGTATTTTCAAATAAAAGGCTAAGATAATCATAACTCTGGGGATTGCAGAAATTCATTTATATTTTCTTAAAATAGAGATATTGCTCTCAAATTTGCATTCTCTGATGTACTTAATTCTTAACCATTTTTTTTCTCTTAAATCTAATTTGAAAGTGATTTACACTTCTGAAGAGTCTAAATAATGTCAGTCTTCTGTATTTTGCTAATAGTACATTCATGCTGTGCTGTCTTACAACTTTATAGGAGGTTGAAACAGAACAGTACTACAGTTTTTTCCTGGTAGAATTGAAAGAACGTGGCTACAATGGATTCTTCAGTCCAAAATCTAGAGCTAGGACAATGTCAGAACAGGAAAGAAAACACGTCGATGGTTGTGCAATATTTTTCAAAACAGAAAAGTAAGTGATGTGTTTTGCGAAGCCTTCTATTGCGTCTTGCTCTCTTTCACATAATTTCTCAGGTCAGTCTATAGCTCAAACGGTGTGGCATTAGTTGCCCTTTTTGTAGCCGTTCAGTGTTTCCTATTGAGCACTCCTATCATTAGAAAGAGTGGTCTGTAGGAGAGAAAACTTCAGCGTAAAATTTTTCTATTGCTAGTTACGCACAGAGTTAAGTTGAAATTTCATTCCGTTAGAGCAACGCGTTAGGAGTTCACTAAATTATACTTCAGTTGTTGAGCATGTGTGTCCCAGCCATTAGGTGTCGATAATGAAAAATGAAGCAAATGTCTCATTTTCTTGCTTTTTTTGAGTAAAGGTATTGATAATCCCCAGAATTGCTGCAATAAGACCTCAGGTGATGTTGACTTTTTGATACATTAGCCTTCTGATAAAGCAAAAGACAAGGCACTTAATATCACTGCTCGCTTCTGAAGAAAAGCCATTATTGAAGAGGTGCAGCACTTACTGATTGTGTCATATTGTACTTGTACAACTGTTTCGATATGAGGGTAATAACTTCCCTTCCTCTTTTTGCTTCCATTCCTTTGTGTCCACAAGTAAATGTAGGTGCCAGGTTTGATACCATCCAGCTTGGAAAAAATATTTAGTCCCTCTATTAAACCTATATTTTGGAACTAGAGACTAGTGCAGAATTTGAAACAAGTACTCCTTTTCTGTAGAGTCTGTCTGTCTCTCTAATATTTTAATTGAAACTAAGTATAAAATACCTAAAAATTGGTAGGAAAGCTATCCTTTGAGTTCAGCCTACGATTTTATGAAATTACGTGATTGAGACTTTCACGTCATAAATGTGTTTTGAGCCTTAATTAAAAGGACAATTATCTGTAACATTTCCTTTTGTATCTGGCTGCTGAGAAAAACCCCAACCATACCATGTTTCTCTTTCAGATTTACTTTGGTTCAAAAACACACTGTTGAATTCAATCAACTAGCTATGGCAAACTCGGAAGGTTCGGAAGCTATGCTGAACAGAGTTATGACAAAAGATAACATTGGAGTTGCTGTATTGTTAGAGCTGCGAAAGGAATTGATAGAAATGTCATGTAAGTCCTATTTAGTTTATTTTTTTTAATAGATTGTATTTTGTAAGTGAAAAAAAAATTGACTTTTGTTATAGTAAACCAGAGAAACTAGCTTCTACATATGAGCAAAACTTTGCACATTGTATGTTCAGACAAATTTAGTTCCAAAGAGGATTTGGGGAAAAGTCATATTGCTTAAATGATGAAGATTTTTTTTTCCCCTTTCTGCTTAAAAAATACAAAGACTTGAGTGATATTTTTTTTTCTTGGAGTTATGTACAGGTATCAAAGAGTCGGCGTTAGTCACGTGTTTCTGGGTCATATATCTGCATCATTTTAGCTTGTTATTTTCTTCACTGTCATGCTTACACAACCTTGTTCTGCCCTGTCTTCTTAATTTAGGAAATGTAAATTTGCTTTGTAAGTATCACAGTGGGTACCTACTCAGCCTGTGTTATGTTTATCCAAATGATATTTTATTAATTCAGATTCTAACAAACAAGCCTTTTAAGAAGCACTTCTAGCAAGAGAGGTAACTTAGAATGTGGATAGCTTAAAATTCAGAGCTCATTGCCTAATAAGATATGAGTAGTGCTTGTTTATCATCACAACCTGAAGAAAACTGTTCTAATTTAAATTTAGAACTACACTATTTGCCTGTCATTAGTATTATCTGTTATTTATGGTAATTCACAGTATTCTTAAATATGTAAGCATTAACTGTAACAGGACAGTCTGTCTGTTAATGGTCTTAGATGTGAAACACAATTATTCCTAATGGTTTATATCAACTAAAACACTTAGCAGATGTAAGAGGTGTTGTATGACCCCTTTAAACTAAATGGTATTAACCCCCTTCAAGTTATACTGGTATTTTATTTTATTTTTTCCTCCCCTCAAACATCTTGTTTAAAAATCTCAATAATAATGGGTTTTGTTGCTGACCATGTAAGATAAATAATTGATTTTAAATTTTAGCTGGAAAGCCACATCTTGGGATGGAAAAGCAGCTAGTTCTTGTAGCTAATGCACATATGCATTGGGACCCAGATTATTCTGATGTGAAGCTGGTTCAGACTATGATGTTCCTGTCCGAGGTAAAGAACATTATTGATAAAGCTTCTCGTAGTCTCAAACCTGGTGTTTCGGGAGAACTTGGAACCATTCCACTTGTACTGTGTGCAGATCTCAATTCTCTACCAGACTCTGGTAAGAGTTCTATTTTTTTTTTTTTTTTTTAGACTGTTTCAAGTGTGTAACAATTTAAATTGTTAAGGTCTCACTTTTTTAAAAGAGTTTTCAACTTAGGGAAAGCATTGCTTGGTATTAAAAGCCCTAAAGGTACTAAGAAAACAGAAGGGAGAGAGAAAAGATAGAACTGTTTCTTTTGTGAGTGACCCTATTGCCTATGCAGTAGTAGAGTTATGCTGGTCTTTCAGAAGCATTTTCATTGTTACCTTACAATACAGGAATGGAAAAGAAGATAATATCTTTCAGAAATAAATAGAAACATGAGTATGTTGCTGATAATCGGTTTTTCTTAACTTGAAGTGTGAGAAGATAAGTTCTCTTTATAGTTGCCACCATACAATCATTTTCTGCAGCTCAAGTGTTTTAGGACTTCTAAAATTTAATACATCCCCTACCAGAAAGGGATTCTTCAGAGCTCTTCACTAACATGCAACCTTTTTTGACTTGGTCCACTTTACAAATTGCAAGAAAAGAACAGATTCAGTGACTGCCCCCTTGGCTTTCTCAGGTAGCCAGCTGAAGTACTGAACTGAAGAGCCATCTTTCCTTCTTGTTGCTAGTTATTCAGTATAATAACCTACATTCCTGGTCCCTCTTCCTTCTGGCCTCTGCTTGGAAACTCCTAACAAATGTTAGGACTGATAGGAGCAGTTATTGCTCAGCAGTACTGGAAATGTGATTCTTTATGATCTCAGGAACACAAGTATCGGTAGTGGCTATTGCAGTGGCCAGCTCATGTGTCCAGTTGTGTCTTCAGAACAGCTAATTGTTTCTTTTACCTTCCAGAACCTTAACACAGCTGTTCTGAAATAGAGGCACGATCATAGTTTTCTAAGACACAAATCATATCAATTTGGCTTATGCAGCCTCTTTAAAGTTAACTTTATCTGAGGCAGTGTTAGAAAAGCTGGGTTTTTTCCAGCATTTTAGCTGAAGAACACTGAAAGCCGAGACTTGAGCATAGAGATGAGGAGAGGAGGAAGCTGCCTACCTAGCACCTATAGAGTTTCACTTCTATTTTTTTTCATCTTTCCCCCAGTCTGTGCCTTATTAACCTTCTCATTTTTTCTAATCAAAGCATGTCTCTCTGTTCTAGATGACATTTGCTCTTGACATTCATGTACATTGTCTTGCAGTATTTTATAAGAACTACTGCTGATTGCATTGTATGTGTGTTAAAGTTTTGCTTATATAAAGCATGAAGTTGCATGTATGCCTCGAAGTACCTACGCACTCTTACTTGCTGAACACTTGTTAATACCTTCTTGTGGGTATTTGTCTCTCCCATTAGGTGTTGTTGAGTACTTGAGCACTGGTGGAGTGGAAACAAACCACAAAGATTTTAAGGAACTGAGATACAATGAAAGTCTTACTAACTTCAGCTGTAATGGAAAAAATGGGACAACAAATGGAAGAATTACACATGGTTTCAAGTTAAAGAGTGCCTATGAGAATGGTCTAATGCCTTATACAAATTACACATTTGACTTCAAGGTAAAGACTTGGCTGATATTTTGGAAACATTTTCTATTTTGAAGCTTAACTAATGTGATTTGCTGTATGAAACTGTTAAAGAAATTAATCTGTTTGGGTAGCTAACAGTAAATTCGCCAAGCTTATATTTAAAATATAACAAACTAGAGTGCACAACACTTCGGTCTCCTAGAAACCAAATTTTCATTTTTCTTATTAGTAACTTGTAATAGATTTGCAAGAGTTGGGATGCTGTTAGCCTTCCCTGTAAATAGGAAGATTTTGTATTTTAAAACTCCAAGCTAAACGAAATAGTACAACAGGGGCACTTAAGCTGTCAACTACAAGGAAATAATCTGTGTTGCTACTGGCAAACTCTGAGTGCTCCTTTGCCCGGGGGAAGCAAAGATGGTTCTTTTTCTCTTCAAAATCAGAGGAATGTGATTTCGAGCTTTGTAGGAGGTTGGAAATTACAACCCATAAAAGCAGAGCAGAAATGATACTTTTTCTTTTGTTTTCCTAATCTATATTGAGCAACCCATGGGATATAGGAAGCAGAAGTCTCCTAAGTTGATGATGTGCTGTGGAGAAGGAATGGCAGCATTTCAGTTACTTGTAA
The DNA here is from genome assembly GCF_028858705.1 of Grus americana. Lineage (NCBI taxonomy): Eukaryota > Metazoa > Chordata > Aves > Gruiformes > Gruidae > Grus > Grus americana. Next base: position 5,917,030 of record NC_072865.1, read on the forward strand.
TACTGAGCTCATCTTTTGTTTGGAACAATAACTTGAGTCAAGAATACATACTAATAATAGATTTTCTTTCTCTTCTTGTTTTAGGGTATTATTGACTACATCTTCTACTCTAAACCTCAGCTAAACATACTTGGCATTCTTGGACCTTTGGATCATCATTGGTTAATAGAGAACAATATAAGTGGCTGTCCACATCCACTCATCCCTTCTGACCACTTCTCACTTTTTGCACAACTGGAGCTTTTGCTGCCTTTCCTGCCTCCTGTAAATGGAATCCATCTCCCTGGCAGGAGGTAGTCAAGTACATTTTAGAGGGCAACCTCAATCTAACTTGTACAATTGTAAAATCTGAATATAGAGGAGTGAGGTATGGCCAACAGGGATTTTTTTTCTTAATAATCTTAATCTTAAATCTAATTATTTGCTAAAGACATAGTAAAAGCCAGGTGCTATCAACAGACACAATTCTGAGCCCAATATACTTTGTATACTGTTCGACAGCGATTGGTGCGTTTGCACCTTTCTTTAATACGTTACAATTAACCTTCCTGTTTCTTTTATCCAACGTGACATTTTCATGCCTTGAAATAGGGAATTGTTATACAGTATATTCTCTTTGCACAGTTATCTGTAGCACTACTTTTTTGAGGCCAGTAGGAACATCTACAGAACATTCTTCCGTACTTCACTCCCTCCTTTTTCAGACTTGTTTGTAAAATATAGAATTTGAATTTAGCCTTTATTGATTGTATATGAACAACAGAAAACCTGATTTATGAGATTTTGTACTTTAAAAAAAGAAAAATCAGATTTGGAAAATGATTGTATTGTAAACTAAGGCTAAATTTTTATCTGTTTTCATGTGTTATAAAGGCCAGCTTGTAAAAGAGGTTGTCACAGGTTTTCTCTGCTAATGATTTGCACTGTTAGGGTTTCGTTAGCCCTTTTGTACTACTTTTTATGTTCAATTGAGAACGTTGCTTTTAAAATCCAAACCTGTAAAATTGTAATATCTTCCAGAGATAACTAAATACATTCTGTTTATTTCTGATTTAAAATTTAAAAAAAAAGAGAAAAGCACGGAGTTCTCACAGAACAGGTAAGCTAAGCAGTGAATATAAGTAGACCTGTATGGATTGAAAGTTATTGCTGAAGTGTATACACTCAGATATTTTTCTCATCTCTAACTTTGGAAGTAAAATTTAGGGATACTTGTGTACAGCTTCTTCATTTCTGTTTTAAATACTTGTCCTATCTCCACTGTGCCTGCTTAAATTTGTTCTCAACTAGCACTGCCTGTGCATGCAGAGAGATCCTGTGCATCCTCTTTTATTTTTTAAAATAATGTTAACACTTGTGAAAATTTTATGAAGATACTTTTGTATAAGCTGTGGCATCTTTTTTTCCTTTGTGAAGCATTGAATATCACACTTCTTGAACATGTTCAGGTTATGGGTACACAGTTTCTAGCTTCTAATACCCATGCACTGCTTCTTTCAGTGTCATTGCACAGTGCCGTTTTTCCCACTAAGAATTACTATCATGTGAATTCTCTTTCGTTTTAGTGTGTTCCTCAGTTTCAGAAAGTATAATTCCTTGAAGAAAAAAAATATCCAACCCTACATCTTCTATTGATGAAGCAGTGTAAAATAAATGCATTTTCAATACAGGTCCCGAAGACAATTCTTCAGATCTTTTTTTTTTAAAGTGACCAAGTCTTATTTTAAAGTGTCAAGCAAGACTAAAGTTATAGTGTACCCTCAGTGCCATTTGTGTCATGAAGCCAAGTATGTAACAGCTTACAAATTTAACTTGTCTATTTGTATCCTAAAAGGGAGAATTTATCATCTCCTTAAACTCTAATACAACTTGAATAATCAATGTAAAGAAAAAAAAAAATGGAGATAGCTTGGTCTTAAACAGCTTTTGTTTCAGCTGCGGGCAGGGAAGCAAAAGGACACTGAGCATTAAGAGAAAACTTTCTAAATATTTTGAATTTTTATATATAAGAGAATGGATTGGTAATAATGATTCAAAATTTTATTGAAAAGTAGTCAGCACGTAAGTGTGCTCAAACCATTCTGTTTTAAGCTGAAAGTAAAAATTGCAAACAGTTTGGATATGTAAAATGTACATTTTTAGAATTTCAATAGGAGAAATTTTGATCTTGAATCCTTGTCTGGGACCTGATCTCTTGGGGTTATTTTGTTTCGGTTTTAGTTGTGAAAACACCAAACATGTCCAGTTTATAATCAGTACATTGAAATGCTGGTAGTATTGCTGTAGTAGACTTAATGCGTAGTGTTATTTTTTTCTGTTTGTTTTTTTGGGTTTTTTTGTAAAGTGTGAATAAAAGGTGTTTTACTCATGTTTCCTTAATGATGTCTTGGTAATGTACATCATGACAATTTCCAGTGATGATGAGGCAATTTAGCTTGTCAAACTGAGCAAACTATTTTTCTTTTCTGATTATCTGGATTGTGTAATGAGTCCAGAAAGCTTTACAGAAGGGGAAGGGAAGCACTTACTCATTTTGTATTTCTTAGAGGGGGATAATTTACTTTAATAGATGCTGGAGCTTGAGTGCACTTGTTAGATTCTAAAGGTTTGAGCTTTATCCAATGTGTTCTCCTGTATTGCTTAGTCTTAAAAAAATATTTGAATTTATGACAGCATGTTAAAATATGGCCCCTTGTGCTTTTGGAGACACAACTGTTCCTGCTTAGTCACCTTACAGTCTAAGGGTCCATGTAAGTAACCGTTTCCTCCAGCTTTTATGCTAGTCCATCAGGTCCCAATCGAAAACCCACTGAATATACCTTGAAGACACTCCTTTGACTTCACTGGGTTTTAACTGGATTGCAGCTATGACTTGGGGGTTGAAGAAGTAGAAATATTTTGAATATAGGGAAAGACCAGATGGCACCAAAACAGGGCTGGGATAAACTTTCTCAATCTTTCAAAGAAAATATATTCTGGTGTCAAACAAATCTAACTCAAAAGTCTCAATTTCCAGCTATAACATAGAATAAGGCAATAAACTGCGTCTTCACAAAAATCAAAATGTTTGCTTCATAGTTTTTAACATAAAATGGTTATTTTTATTCAAGGTGGTTTTGGGTGTTGCCATAACGTACCTTCAGTGTTCTCGTTGTAAAAGCACATATAGCAAAAGTCACAGAACATCCTTGGGGTTGAAAGGATTTATTTAGGTTAGACCAGGCTTTTTTCCACTTCAAGTACAGTCAGCCATATCTTGTCTAGTTTCATTTACATTTACCAAGAATTCTGGGTGTCAAAGTGTAAATTGAAATATACCTTTAACTAAAAGAATTAATTAGAGTACAAGACTAATACCACGAGTTCCTGCTTTTAACATAACACGAGTGGGGGGGGGAAGAGCATATAAGTGCGTGTTGTAATTATTTTGTCCTTTTAGCAGCTTTTAAAAAAAAACAAACTGAATTTGGCTAGCATTTGTCAAAACTGCCTTTAGGAACATTGTACGTATGTGTCTTCGATGTAACTTTAGCAAATCTCTCAAGTCTTTTTTTAGAGCAGACTTAGAAAATAGCTTACGGTTTCCTTTTTCAGCCACACAAAACCTGTATGAAAGACAAAATAATTACAATACCATTGGAGGGGGGAAAAAACCCAACTAATTACACTGTAAAACTTTTTAAAAATTCAGTTAACTGCTTAAGTAGCCAGCCTTTTTCATCCAGCCAGACACAGTATTTTTTTAGTATGTTAACTGCTATTCTTTTCTTTTTGGTTGCATAAATTTGTAACACTTAAGTGTCTTGGTATGTTTAAGTAGTGTCTAAAATAGAGTATCTTAGTCTTTATTCACAGTACTTCTGTATAATGTGTAATGCACTGGACTAACTCTTGTTTACCATTCATGTAACAAAAACCAGCACATTATCTGCACTAAGCTCAAAGAATGTTGCATTTGTCTATAGGCAGCTCTTCAATAAGATAAATGGGAAACTGAATATGGTCTGATGGTAAACAAGGGCTTTTACTGTTCTCTTCAGTGGAACTTTCTTCTTGGTCAAATTTTAACTAGTTAGTATTATATTTATATACAGGGTCTTCTTTTTCTTTACCAATGTATTTTCCTACTCATAGCTGACCAATAAATCCAATATCTGTTTCAAACCTTCTTGATGTCTAATTCATATTTTAACTTAATTCCTAAAGCTTTTCCTGAGGAATTGCACGTACAGCCAGAGTGACTGAAGTGCGTTAAAGGTTAAAACAGAAGCATGTTAAGAAACTTGATAATCCCAGAAAGGCTTTCCTGTACTTTCTGTAACTTTATAGACCTGCAGACCAGAAAGCTGTTTGAATCAGTTGGGTTTGGATTGCAAAGTGAAGACCTGGTTAGGAGTGCCTCCAGAGTCTGTGGAAAACCTGGGTCCGAACCTTCTCAGATCTCAACCCCATGTCTTCATATCTGCCATCTTCTGACCCACATCAGCCAGTAAGGTCAGCTCTGCAGTGTAGGGTCCACAGGTTTTGTCTGTGTCCAGTAGACCCTGTTCCTTCCTTCCTCTTCCCTCCTCACCCCAGAGACCCCAAAGTAGACTTGGAATCTGGCAGTGGGACGGGATGCAAAGATTCCATTAATTCACCATGGGGAACAAAGTGAAGATTACTTGCCTTTTTTTTTTTTTTTTTTAAAAATTTCCCCCCCCCCTCAGGGAAGAGATTCAACTAACTCTTGTCCTTAGTTTATTTTAATGTCATGTTCTTTGGGTTTTTTTTCTTGGTTTTTTTTTTCTTCCGCATCAAAGTGTGTGCATAACAATGCAGACTCTTATGTTTTATATGATGTTTCCATCACTAGTAGCTGAAAACATAAAATATCTGAGCAGACTTGCTGTCTTGCGTGCTTCAGTGCTTCACACATCTCTCACCCCTGCGTCTCTTCAGAACTCACATTCAGTATGTTGGCACTGCTTTGGTTTGAAATAAATGATCTAGTCCAGTGTTTCCATGAGTACCACATGCCCCAGAGCGGTCAGCTTGTTAGCAGTTTTAAAATTTGCTGTCTGGAAGCAGCTCTAAGTCCCCAACCGAGTGATGAGTCCATTCCAGACATCAGCAATGATTTGCTTCTGCCTCATGGGTGAGAGATGAACTCCCACCGTCGCATTTGCAGTGTGGCCGCTAGATGGTGTGTGTAACACAGGCTTCGTGTGCACGGGTAAGTGTGAGCGTATTTCAGAGTGCCGCCCAGAACAGCGGGCCTTGGAGAATTATTCTTAAGAGTATTTGTAGGAATTCAGGCCCGAGTAAGAACCTTTTCCATTGGTGGCGGTTGGCTTGGTAACATCTATGCCAATTAAATACTGGCTTTATAAATTCAGCTATCAGAATAGGAATGAAAATTATCTTCTTGGTCCTCTGGTAAAATCATTTTAAGGCCTTCACTTGCTGCATTTAGTCTATTTAATGTTATGTTTTCAGATGAGTACAGTTGTTATGTGGTTCTAAACTGGAGTTTTCGAGCTGTTAAAATAACATCTGCTAACCTGGCGGGTAAGCATTGGGATATTTATCTGTGGGGAAACTGCCAAAATTCATGGAGAGCCTGGCGAGAAAGAGCGTACGGACAACAGCATCTCTCACTCCAAGACAAAGATGTGAGTTGAGCTTGTGTCCTGCGGTCCTAAGCCAGGTAAGATAAAATTTGTCTTTCCTTAACTTGCAGTAAAATAACTCCAGCTGTTTTAATGTAGTTGAATACGAGATCTCTCTGGCCAGTGTTCCTTCATACCCCAGTGTCTGCTGGCTCCTCGGTGACAGAGCAGAGTTGGCTTTGTGCCTCAGAGGGTGGGAATGTCCCAAACTGGTGCAGGTGACTGCATGGCATTTCTTCTCTGCTGGCACAGGTAGAGCAGAGGAGCATTAAAACAACTGGAATTGAGTCCGGAGAGAGAGAGGGAAGGAGGAGAAACTGAGGAACAGGTGAGCGGAAAGGGCAAGAATGTGCAAGGTACATCAGGTGATGTTTTGGGAGAAGCCGTGCTTCATTAAAGGTGAGCGTCCTCGTTACTTTCTTGCTTTTCATCTTCCCCTCCTAACCCAGAGGCACTAATTGTTTGTTCTATAAATGTTCGCTTACTCTGTTTGCATGGAAAACAATAAAGCTAATTAAGCTATAGGGACCTTTGGAGCATTTGAATATTTTCTTATTCCAAAATAAGCCTGCTATTCTCACAGATTATCAATTTTTAAAAGATGGGAAGGTATGTTCTGGTTAAATCTTTGTGGTGTGTGAGTAGACAGTATTAATTTATTTTAAAAACGCTAAAGGTTTATTGTAAAAAATACACATTACAGAAAACAAAACCGTAGATACACTTCTGCTAGGTTTTAACGGCCACAAAGATTTAAGCTTCAGCTAGTTGTTCAGAGCACACTTTTTTTTTCTAGTTAGCTAACTTAGTTTAGTTTTTCCTAGGTTTATTTTCTAGGTTTGGTTGGGTTTTTTTTCTAGCACAGACTGCTCCCTTCGGGTATCAATAGTGAATTAGTGGCAGTTTCTCCACTGTGGCTAACTGTATCGATAGCTCTTTGGAGGATGGATTTATTGATTTTATTTCCCTTCTTCCTTTTCAAAAAACAGCATACCAGTTAATAGTCTGCTTTTTGGCCAAGAGGGCCAAGACCTGTTTTGTCTGAAGACCTGAACTACGCCGTGTGCTGGTTTTGCTGACCCTAGCAGCAAGACACCACCAAGACACAGATTAGATGGGGAAAAGCCTAGAGATGCACAAGGATTTCTTTTAACCATCTCCTCCCCTCCCACCTCTCCCAGATAAACCAGTGGGAGAGGAGAGCATTAGGAATTGCATACGGGTTGCATGGGGCGAAGGGAAGCGTCCTGCCTGATGTCCTGTCTGGCAATGTGGTGTCTCCTGGGACACGGCTGCTGCTTCTAACGCATCAGTCACTTGATGAGGCTACCCCGTTGTTGTTGTTGTTGTTGTTGTCTATTTGTTCTCTGTGGTTGTCTGGGCTCTGTGGGGACATGAGCCGGGCTCCGGTGGCACGCGAGAGTGCTTCACCAGTCAGCGTGGTTGCGTGGTTTTGGGATGCTGCCAACCCGGTTCTTGTTAGTGGGACCTGTGGACTCGTGCAGGTTGTGGGGCATATGCTGCCATCTGTGGAAGAGCTGCTGCTGGAATCTCAGAAACAGGAATGACAGGTTACCATGCAAAGGAAGCAAGCAGAGATATTTAATATCTATCTTGGTTAACATCTCTGAAAATTGAGCTTCCTTTGTCTTGGGGTGGTTGTGAATTTTCCAGTAAATAAGAGCAACTATATTCAGTAAAACGTCTAAGTGCATTGCCCTGAGACAAAGCAGCAAGCCAAACATGCTTATCGTTCAAACTGCATTTTCATTTTCTGATTCTCCGTTCATGAGTTTGTGTATTTTCATTTGGTTTGCAATGTTTTAAGACTGTGTAAAAGCTGAAGGTTTATACTTCCTCAGCTGCTCTCAGAGAGGCTGTACCCCCGTGTTAGTGTGGGCTATTCCTGCAAACACTTGCACATATTAAAATAGAAGTATTTCCAGTGTAAGTTTAGTTAATAGACTAAATAAGGGCTGGCATTACTCTGGGTAACATTTTCTCCCTTAGGTGGAATCCTTCATCCAGGGATCAGTGAGGGAGGAGGGAGATGAACAAAAGGTAGAAATATGGGTCTTGGCCCAAGATGGCCAATGGGAAATTTTCCATTAACTCAGCTGGGCTTCCACTGGGAAAACATATTCCAGGAATACAAAACCTGAAGTTACCACCTGTGCACATAGAACAGACTGTCTTCCCCGAGATCTGCCCTAAGCCACAGAAACGCCGCAGGCGGGGAGGGCGAGTGGCTGACCTGCAGCACAAACATGGGAATTCACGTTCCGCTCAACTGGGTTTACATTGCTGGGTCTGGTCCTGACTCTTTGGTATGGCTGTACAATTTAATTAAGCTTTCACATTTGATGGTGTGAAAACTGCGGTTTCATCTAGTTACATCATCTTCAGTAAAGAGCCAGCTTTGTCGTTACGTTTGTCTTTGTATTACTCGTGTCCTATAGGAACTATTGAAATGAATAAAGAACCCACCCAGCGCTGCAGCACGTGCTCCTCTCTTACAACTGCGATTCTTTGCTGGCTATGAAAAATCTGTGTCTATATAATTATTTTTTCTTTTAAGTTTGGCTGATCTTACAAATCCTCCTTCCCCTGAGTAAGAATTACTCCTGTTCTACAGGAAGCAAAAGTAACTGCAAAAAGTCATTCTGCACCTGGGAAGGGGCAACCCTGGCTATACATAGACTGGCGATGAGACACTGGAGACCAGCCATGCTGAAAGGGACTTGGGGGTCTTGCTTGACAGCAAGTGGAACATGAGTCAACAGTGTGCCCAGGCTGCCAGGAAGGCCAACTGTATCCTGGGGGGCATCAAGCACGGCATTGCTAGGCGGTCTAGGGAAGGGATTGTCCCACTCTACGCTGCGCTGGTGCGGCCTCACCTCGAGTACTGCATGCAGGTTTGGGTGCCACAGTACAAAAAGGACATAAAACTATTGGAGAGTGTCCAAAGGAGGGCAACAAAGATGGTGAAGGGTCTAGAGGGGAAGATGTATGAGGAGAAGCTGAAGTCCCTTGGTTTGTTCAGCCTAGAGGAGACTGAGGGGAGACCTCATCGCGGCCTACAGCTTCCTCACGAGGGGGAGCGAAGGGGCAGGCGCTGATCTCTTTCCTCTGGTGACCAGTGATAAAACCTGAGGGAACGGCATGAAACTGTGATGGGGGAGGTTTAGGTTGGATATCAGGAAAAAGTTCTTCACCGAGAGGGTGGTCGGGCACTGTAACAGGCTCCCCAGGGAAGTGGTCACAGCACCGAGCTTGACTGAGTTCAAGAAGCGTCTGGACAACGCTCTCAGTCATATGCTCTGATTTGGCTGGTCCTGTGTGGAGCCAGGAGTTGGATTCGGTGATCCTTATGGGTCCCTTCCAACTCAGGACATTCTATGATTCTATGATAACTCAGAAGGCCAGCAGTGTGCTGAAGGTCCTGGGTGTCAGGTCTGCGGAGCGCATCATGCCTGCGGTTCCCAGCTTAGACGCCTCGCCATTTCTGCTCCATCGTGGCCTGCAGGTGAGCATCAACTCCCGTGAGCTGAAGAGCACAGAGGGAACATCATGAGGGTGCCATTGCTCTGCATCGATCAAAGGGTATGAGAAGAGTACGGAGCCATGGCCACGTCCTGCCCGGAGTACCTCTCCACAGCAGGTTGAGCAATGTGCCTTCAGTCCGTCAGACAGGTTCATTCCCTCCTCTGTCCCCGGTGGGAGAAATATGTGCAGCGCAGCACTTCATTTTCATAGTGATTTTAAAAATAAATGGAATATGGAACACTTTGTGCAAGGCACTGATAGCAGTGGCTCCTTAAATATGTCTGCCAAGGCCCCGATCCATAAATATGTCTGTGTGGTCTGTTGAAGTACAATGGATCGGAATAAATTAGGAGCTAGTGCGGGTCAGGATGTGAGGGCTTGTACCGGGAGCAGTAAAATCTTACAGACCAACTGTTTTATTATGAGCCAAGCAAGAAACACTTCTCCAGGGGAAAAAAAAAAAAAAAAAAAGATATGTGGGACAAACTGCCGTGTAAATGCAGCCCTTGATACTGTTAACGAGAAAGGAAAGCATTCTAATAAATCCTAATTAGAGCGCTCTGTCTGATAGCTGGGTCCTCGCGGCCCCGCCGTGTCTCAGAGTCTGACAGAGCTGTCACGGATCATATTAAGCGTTGCTATTCCCGGAAGAGCAGTAAGGAAAATAGAAAACACAATACAATTTTGCAAAACAGTTTGAACTTCATTTTGAAATGAAATCACTAGAATTGACTAAATGGCATAGGATGCAGCAGAATTTGGTGGGGAGGTTTGGGGAGGATTTGTTTTCCTGGCAATTTTGGCAGCAGTTGTTTTCATCCTTATTTTCAAATACCAAAACTTTGCAGGCAGTGGGCATCCCAAATTTCTGCCAAGCCCAATGGGATGATATTTCAATGTCGACATGTTTTTCCTTCTCTCCTGTATCGTTCGCAATGAACGGTAGAAAGAAGGTTTTGTCTTTGGGCACAGAATCCGAAGATTTTCACTGCTGGACTGAGATTACCAGGTGACTTTCCATTGCCAGCGTTAGGCTTAGTGAGACATCTCTCTCAGACTCCTTTTGTTGCAGACAGTGAAATTTAATGAAGTGAATTGATGAGCTTAGAGCGGGGCGTACTACCCTTGCTGTCACACGCAATGCGCCGTGTCTGCTGGCAAATTCTGCCAGGAGCATTTTTACGGTGTCAGAAAAATGTGCAAAGGCTATAGATATTTGTCAGGATCTTTCTAATGAAAAAGAAAATTTTGGAAAAGATTATACTAGGTGCTCCAGCTGCCAGCTACTACCTCCGTGGAGCAGCTAGTGTGTATTTGCCCACCTGAAGAGTGAAGTCTGTGTTTCACTGGGGATTTTGTTTCTTTGCTTAACCGCAGCAAGAGCCAATTTCTCCTCTTTTTGGTGGTGGAAACCATCGCTCCCATTAGCACCCTGACACTTCCCTACGATGCTGCTAGTGTTGGCTTTTGGATTCAGCTCTTACCCCCGCATGTTTCTCTGGTTGATGCCATCATATAGTTACATAATTTGGTTAATTATGCTTAGAAAAGGGTTTCAGGGTGGAGACCCAACTGGCTCATCCGCATCTGGTTTATGGTGCAGCTCATTCTCTTCTTGATAAATTATTTGATCTGAAGGATAGAGACAGCAAAGGTAAAACTTTCATTTCCTGCCATTAAAATTACAAGGGGAGGGTTTCACCACACGCCGTAGCATGGGCCAGGCATCACTGAGGCTCTCGGGGACTTACTAGAGCAGACGATGCTTTATTATTCTAAGGAAAAAGAGACTTTGCAATAAATCCTGCTATTTGCTTGTTGCTATAAAAAGATTGGGAAGGGGAGGTGGGGAGAAATGTGTTTTAAATCCAGTTGGTACCAGCTCAGCCCTTCAGGGAAGCACAACACTTAATTTCTCTTGTATTTCTTTGACCCAGTTAGCATTGCACCAATGTTCCTGATCACAGGACTGTCTAATCCTCTCTTGAATCCTGCTAAATTTTATCTTGTTGATACTCTGCAGCAATTAATTCCAGGAGCTGACCCTGCACAGCAAGAAGCCCTGATGCTTTCTCTCTGAATCGTCTACTTTCCAATTTCCCTCCATGTACCCTTGTTCCAACAAACCGCTTTTGAGCAGAGGAAGCGTTGAGCACGTACGCAGCACCCAGCATCCCAGCCCGGAGAGGCAGGGCGTGCGGCCGTCCCTCCAGGGCTGGGGGTGCCTCGCACCCAGCTGCACAGGGAGGGAAAACTGCAGCTTTCTGAGCAGCTTCGAACAGCTCGGTGCCTTGGCCGTGCTGCGTGTCACCTCGTAGCACCTGGCAGAAGTGGCTCCGGGGACATTTCAGGGAGTGCTGGGGCTGGCCCAGGCCTGGGAACAGCAGCAGAGATGCTGCAGCTTCTCCAGCTCATTTGTACCCACTCTTCCTGGGCAGGAGCACGATCTTGTTTTGCCATCGCGACCGAATTGCTGCTAACTGCAGTGTCAGCTGCTCAGACACCCACCTGTCCTTAAACTGGGGCCCTGAGTAGGACCTGGATGTTTCTGGATTCAAAACTGGGCATGACCCAGCCTGTGCTTATATTTGCTTGTCCTAAAGACTGGGAATATTTCTGACTAACAGCGCTGGCTCTGCTGTGAGCAAGGGCTGTGCGCAGGTTCCTTTGCTCTTCGTGCAAATCAGCCTTAATCTGAAGCACCCAGCTAATCTCACTAATGAGGTTTGAGTGGCTCATAGGCTCAGCAAGTCTCGCCGTGCATTCGTACAGCACCCAGCAGAACAGGACCTGGTGGGTAGCTGGCAACACTAACCCACGAAAGCCATCTGTGAGCAAACGTCGCTATTTTTTCTGTGCAGTTTGATGCCTCTATAGCATGAGCTGAGGGGGAACATGAAGAGCATCTCGAGCAAAGTTGGTATTTCTCATGTAATTGCTTTGGAGTCTGGACACTCGGGATGTGGCATCTCCCTTTTCTGAAGCTGAGCCACAAGCCAGGAAAGCTCCATCGAGCGAGCTGGAAAGATATAAAACTTGCACTGCTGGTATAAACTAGAAGCCATTTTCTCTCCTATATACTTGTGACCAAGGGAAAAATAACAAAACATTCAGCTAAACTCAACTGACTTGTCATATCCCACCATCAGATGAGATGTGGCAGTCTCCCTGCTGGCTAGTTCTGCTTTCACCGTGCGCAACGACCCCGCTTGGCAGCCCAGAGACTTGCTGATCACAGAGGGGAAAAGTCGCTGCAAGTCATGTGAAGTGCGGGCAGATAAAATGTTGGGGATAACACACAGTTTTTGCTAAGCTCACAGCAGGCTGATGGGCTTTCAGCTAGATTAATTTAAAAGCAAAGACAAGAAACGGTTGACAAAAAGCTAATACATGCAAATAAATAAACTAATCATTTGATCTCCCTCATCAGCTGCTATTTGAAGTCTGTGCTTTAAATGCAGCAGAAAATTATTCCCATTACAAGCCCATTCCAAAGCACTTAGGGGCTCCCTTTGATTTTAAATGGCATTTGGTCAAACATTATGTAGCAACTAGATGGTATTCCAGAAATGCCCAGTTTTTCTACAGCTCCTCGCAACAGTCCTTGGAAGTGTTGCCTCCAGGCGCATTAATTCTAGGAAGGCTGCGATTGCCAGGAACATTATATCTGTATTTACACAACATGTATTTTGCATCAGCTCTAGCTCGTGCCAGACAAATTAAGTTATACTCGAGAATCCCCGAGCATGGGAAAAGGCCATGAGCCCAAGATGTGGTGCTTCAGGAGTCATCACTGCTGTCAACTGTGGCCCACATAAGTGACGCCAGCCACAAAAATACACATGGGTTCTGGTGAGCAAGGCAGAGAGCCGTGCTCGAATGATCTGACTCTTCAAATACAAGCAGAAAAGCTTTCAGCCATCATTTTGGATCTTTCTTCTGCCTGTGGTTACAGCTGCAAATGCAAAACACTTTGCCGTTAATCACGTTGCTGATGGGACAGATGAGGTTTTCATTCAAAGCTAAGGGATTCCTGCTCAGTCACTAAATGCAGTTTAACTTCACTGTACATCATTTATCATTACTCTCCACCTAGGAAGGCTCAAAGTTAATTAAAGTACGCCCTCAATGAGCAATTAAGCCCAATTGCAGGCACTTCAGGGCACGGGGAAATCCTGATGCGCTATCGGCAAAGCCTCTGCTTTAAGCAGAGGGACCCTGCGTTCTGCCTTGGGCTTGGGTCTGATCCCCGTAAATTAGGGACCGTGTGTTCTCTGGGAGCTTTAAGAATTGGATTTTTTTTCTTAACACAAAAATAACTGCTTTTGTCCTAACTTGAGAGCTTACATTTAAAGACCTTTTCAGAAACTGGTTTTGCTAATCTCACACACCTCCTGCATCTCCCTGTTTGCGTGCAGCCCTTAAATCTGCTCCAGCTTGTCTCTGGTCATTCTGTTCCCTCACTGAGACCCGTTCGTGACCTATCCCTGTCTGTAATCACATTGCACTGGTCCGTATTTTCTTTTCTGATCGACGCCTGTCTGCCTGGCTGTCTGTGTTGGCACAGAAAGGCTCCTCCGGGGCTGGGTGAGGGTCTCTGCGTGCTGTGGCTGCTGTAGGAGTTTCTGAGCTGCTTCTGCATTGTCCAGGTCTGGTCACCAGATCCCACTAGCCAGGCTCACCAGCCGCTGTTGCTTCCTCACCTTTGGTTTGAGCTGATCGGTGTCTTTGTCATTTAAAAGACAAGGATTTGAAGAAAGAATGCAACAGTTTTGTTTCTGCCTCGCCATCTCTGGTTTGCAAGTTCTGGTCATGATTTTCTGTGTCCAAATGCATTTACTGGTTGCAGCAGTAAAAGGCTGCGTGATCGTGCAAAGAAAATTGCGTGTTAGCCCATAGATTGCATGTGAACTGGTTGTGAAGGCTGAGACCAAAAGCTGCCGGTGGGATTTGGATACCAATTCCCCATTCAAATTAATCCAAATCCCTTCGGCACTTCTGATGATCTCAATAAATGAGATTTTTCTGCCAGTGACTTCAAATGCAGAGGCTGCCATGAGATTGGCCATGGAAGCAGCACGGCTTTTATCTCACTTCGTGACCTAAATTCCTAGATAAGGCTTTCTTTCTTGTCTGGCAGTACTTCTGAACAGGCTGCGACTTGTGCAGGTTTATCCCGACTGGTGATTCCTCAGCCGCTCTTTTGTACAGAGGAAAGGAGGGAGAGCATTTCCCAATGGCCCAGGGGTGCGTCCGTGAGGGCCGTACGGTCACCGAAGGGGGCAACAGGGAGACAAAGGCTGTATAGCCACATGCTGTGTCATCCCATCCATGTGCATCCCATTTATTTTCCTCTGGCAGGACTGCAGGTTCCCTCAGCAGCTCTCAGTCACCTTCCGGGGAGCCCTGGGTGGCCGGGGAGCTGCAGGGCCGTTACAGCAGCCGACACCGGCAGTGGTGGGGTGAAGGGGCTGCCCCACATCCCGGCTCCTCGCTGAGCCAGCCTGGAGCATGTCCGTGGGAGGTGGGTGATGCTGTACGGCTGCAAAACTGCCTTATCCAGGGAACTGTTGTGGTATTTAATCGCCCGGTGATTTCACGGGGGACGATGTGCTCGTTTCCAACAGCGGTGATGAAGAAGGTGAGGGCTGTGCTTTTCAAAACAGGATTTACCTGGACCTGAAGGGCGGCCGAAGCTAATGGAAACAACTCGCCCTATCCGCTGTCTCTGTCCTATGTAAACCAGGTTTGCCTTTCTCACCTCTGTCACAGCCTTTACTGCACAGCTGGAATCACCCCAGCCCGGGGTCCCTGGCCCCCCCAGCATCCCCCCTCCCGCTGGGAGCTGCCTCACTTGCAGGCACCACCGGCCCCACATTTCCCTCCTCTCACCCTGCTGCCTTGTCACTCCTGCGACTAATTTGCCTGTGCCTCTCTTTGTCTCCCTCTTTGCTGCATCTCAGCAGCTTTGGCTCCTCTTGCAGAACCCGGCTGCTTGAGAAGAACCTCAGTTTTTTCACTAAAAACATCTATGATCCAGAAAAAAACCAATTCACTCCAAAGCTTCATTTCTCCAAGCCTTGCTGCACCTAACAGCAAACACCTAGGGTTCAACGGGCATGTAGCAGCCTGCTGCTGAGCAAACCTGGAACCTACACCGTGTTTACAAATGCCCCCCAGTGCCAAGCCCAGCCCTGCTGTTCCCCGCAGCCCTCGACGTTGCTCCCTGTCCTGCGTAAGAGGAGCTGGGGGCTTTTCCCAGGGTGTCCTGAGCTGCAGCTCTACCCCGCTCCTGCACCTCTTTGCTCTGGGTATTGAAATATTTGCAGAGCCAGGGGCAGGAGGAGTGGGTGAGTTGGGCTCTCCTCTGGACACGGCATGTCGGTGCTCTGGTCCCTGCTCGCAGGTTTTAGGTCTCTAGGGAGCTCTGCTGGAACAGTTGATGGGTTTCAGGGTTTTAGAGACTCGTGGGATTACGTGGCAGCTGAGAAGGAATCACAGCGTTGGGCATCGGCTGCCAAAGGGGTGAGGTGTGAAGGCCCTCGCGTGTCTCTGCCATGAGGATGAATATTTTAGCTACAGCGCTTGTCCCAGAGGAACCTGCTGGTGCACAGCTTGCCTGGTTTTAAGAGAAGATATTACCTGGGTCCCGGGCACAGAAGACTCGACCCTGACAAAGCAGAAAAGCTTTGCAAGGCATTGAATGTGTGGGGAAAGAGCCCGGGAGCTGGCTCTGTCGGAGATGTGGTGGGGTGAGAGGGAGTATGGGTGGCAACTCATAAGCTCGTGAGCTGTGGACCGGCTCTTTGCTGAAAATAATCACCTGTGATTCTGCAGTAATGGAAACAGCAGCTCGATGTAACGGTTTTATTTGTTTTCTCTGTCAAAAGCAGTGATACATGCAATTGGCACAAGACTTGCTAGGTATTAGTGTCATAAATATTCACATGGAGAGAAATTAAAATGTCAGCAGGGCAATGAGGACAAGCATCACTTAAATCCCAGCGTTAACCTGAGAAGGAAGGGAAAGATGCGGAGGAGGCGGAGGGGGCTGGCACCTTCTTTGACTCAACTCTCTCCATCAGCTCTAATAAATGCTGGAGCCGCCTTCACTTTTGTTCTCGCTGTGCGGTTAGTTCAAAAATGAAGATGAGAAGCAGTTCAGCTCCATAGTGCTAATGAGTTTCAACAGGAGAAAAAATATTTGAGGTAAGACATGTGAGAATGAGAAGCTCAAATATGCTCACCTTTTGATCCTCGAGCGTATTTACACTTATGTTGGTGCTAAGCAGAAGTTGCCTTCTGATTTAATCTGTTCAAAGGTGGTTTAGACATCGCTTGTGAGCGTTTTTATAATTGCAGATTTCCAAAGGTATTTCCCATCTTAGCTGCAGTTGAACAAACAGCTTGGTCCCTCTGCTCTCCTCTGTGCCACCAAAAGATTTATTCCTAGTAGTAATAATAATTATGCTAGTACTGCTTTGCAGTTTTCTCACCTACTTCTCTCGGCTGGCTACGGAGAGTGCTGTACCAAATGCAGGCACGTGGGATTGCTCTGACTGCAGGAGGAGGCGCTGATGAGAGACAGGTTCACTGGCCGGAGATGTCTCCGTGCAGCAGCGAGGGATGACCTGGGTGCATGCTCACCACACCACGCCGGGATCTCACAGCGAGGCAGGAACGCTTCTCTTCCTACAGACACCCCATGCAGCACTAACACCAACAGGGTTGTTTTACGTACGTTATGTGCTGAATGTCATACTATGCTCTTATGCTGCGGTTTTTTCATGTTTCAGTCTCACAGCACCAGGCGCAGGAAGCTCAGCATTGTTAGCGGGGTCAGGTAGGTGAGAACACAGAAGCACAGATATGAAAGGAAACCCAGAAATTCTTATTTTACATTCAGGTCCCGTGAACGCCAGCCCAGCATCCCCAGGCTGTCCCTCAGCCAAAGCTGCTGCTCTTGTCGTGCCGCTGAGCCCGCAGAGCTGTGTGGGAGCTCGTGGGGCTCCTGCACCGGGGCAGCAAACCCTGTGGGTGCCTGTGGTGTGCGGCCTGGCTGGTGCGGGTGTGACAGTGCAGGGCCCGCTGTGATACCTGGTGTTTTCCAGCTGGCATCGCAGGTTGTCACAGCTCCAGCACAGCCGCAGCACTGGCATGGTGATGCCCGCCCTGGGCTCCTCCTGCCAAGGGTAAATCAAGGAGTGAAGGTAACAGAGTTGTGCCAGGGTAAGCAAGAGGAAAATCCCCACCTGGAGGAGTTCTAATATTCTCCATGTTGCCCTCTAGCAAATCCTCATAAAAGACTTCTTATAATTTTTAAAAAATATATCTTTATGGTACTGCACTAACAGGTGACTTATCCTGTGGTATTCTGGTGCTGATGCAGTGATCGATAATGGGTTTCCTGTTAAGTGTATACGTGAGAGAGAGCACATTTAGTACTGTCCAAGCATCGGTCAAAATGGTCCTTTCAGAATAACTGTACCTGGGTGGGAGCAACATCTGGCTGTTTGGCATTTGCTGGAAAACACCAGTAATTTGGTGTTCCGGCAGATCTCTCCTCCTCCAGAACAGATGGGGTTGGTATTGTCTCCAGTTTTTCTCCGTGATCGAGGCAGTCTGAGGCAATTGAGGGGGGAGATGCTTTATGAACTGTTGCCTTTCCAAAATGAGAATTAGTTGCTGTTTCCTTAGTGGATGAGACTGAATTGTCCCGTTGCCCACTGATGAGGGATATGATGGATCACAAAGGTCTGCCTGACTTGCATGCACATTCAAGCCATGTTTTTCTGTGTAAGGACTCCAGGGAGAGCTTCTAGAGCACAGGGTGGTTATTTCTTGTGAATAAAATTATTCTAAGCAGCTACTTCTTCACACTTCAGCAATGGCTGGGAGCAAACAAGCTTTTACCTTTGCTTCTTTCCAGATGCATCTGTGCTCCGAAATCCAGTTATGGATCATGGCTTTTTTAGGTACCTGGAAACACTCGGAGTATCTCTGCTTAGTGGCGACATCACCCCTTACATTTTTGTCACAGTGAGAAGTTTCTCTCCCTTTTTTTTCATCGGTGCACACTGTATTGAGCAAACAACTCTGCCTTCTCACAGAGCAGCAGAATTCCGGGTTTCCCAGCAGCTTCCCTCTGGCTGAGCATGGCAATAGCTCTTCACCAGTAACAAACACGGGGCTGTTTTCTTTCTGACTGTGGTTACTCCCTAAAACTGCTCCCTCATCTCTTCTGACATCCTTCGGCTCTGAGCAGACCGCTTCTTTCTGCACCGGTCTTGGGGAAGGAAGCCTTGGAAAACTGAATACTCGCGGCAGATTTGGTTTCCCTGTGGCTTTTTCTTTTGTGGTTGGGGAATGAAGTTCACCGTTTGGGAGGGAAGAGTTGCGGTGTGAGTAACCAGTGCTGGAGCTTTTGCCATATGAAGAGGCCTTGGAGGAGCAGAGCTTTCCTGTGTGGGTGTAAATCTGTGCCAGGGGGTCCTCTCTGGACCAGAAGTCAGCGTCTGCAGGCGTGGCTTTTCCCAACGGCACCACGTTTGAGATGAAATGGGTCAATTTACATTTTGATGTTTCCTGCTGTGCCCCCACAAGGGACGGGGGCCATGACACGTCTTCAGGGGTCTTCAGGGTCTTTCTGTCCTGAACCTTACGGCTGCTTTCAGGAAGGCCCGGGAAGGTGGGGCTGGCGAGGTGACAGATGGATTGAATGTAATCATCGCTGGAGTACGAGTCTGGGCTGGCTGCAGTGCTTCCAGTGCGCTTCGAGTTGCTGGTTGAATCTTCCATCGCTTCCTCGTGGGTTTCGCATATGGTTGGGAGAGGCTTTGAAAGACTCAGTCTTATCCGGGGTGCCATGGCTGCAAAGAACAGACCAGACATGATCAGCATGTGAAAGCCAGGTAAAGAAGTTCTGGGGTCGTTCCTGTAAAGTCCATGCTACCTGAGCCACCTCGCGTTTTCTTGTGGCAAACAGTGGTGTTTACAGAAACTGCTTTTTAAAAGTTTGCTGGCAGTACTTCTATATCCATGGCTTCATAAAGAGCCCATATCTACAAAAGAAGCCAAATGGTTAAGTGCCATAGAAAATAAAAGGTTCATTAAAGATATGGTACTGGTGCTCCTTTCCAAAGCAACGCAAGGGGTGGGCAGCTGGGGCAGCATGGTGCAGGTGCACTACCTCCTCTCACTGTCTGGGTGGCAGCAGCAAGGGACAAACTGCTCTCATTTAATCCTCCGCTGGTCTGTTCACTGGAACAGGGCTCTGACTTCACCTTGTGTCCAAAGAGCTGATCTCAACAGGAGAGGAGCTGACCTACCCCCATGGGGAGCCGCAGGGAAATGAAGTGACATTAAAGCTGTTCTCTTCTACAAGCCGTAGGTGATAATGTGCAAACATGTTCATTTTCATCTCTGCCAGTGGTTCATAAATGTAGTTATGGAGTGGTAGATCCTTCCCTGAATGCTTATGTGGAGTCAAAGGGATTTAATTCATGTTCTTTATATTCAAATAGTCGCCCTCAACTCTTTTTAGGATGGATTTTCATCAAACTGCTCCCACTAGTCAGGTAAACCTTTTTTACAAATGTTTCATATTACAGTGTTTGTAACTGTATTGATTCCCCCCCCCCCCCCCCCCAAAATACCCTCCTCTGTGCTTTGCTTATCTCCCCTTCTGGCAGAAATGACCACATAGGCCAGATCCTTTTTTCTTTTTTTTTTTTTTTTTTTAACTATTCCCCCACTGGAATTTGTATGTGAATAGTCTGCCGACACAATATAGCTCTGTTGTGTGATCAAACACAAAAGTGCTTTGCTGGCTATTTTAATGCCTTGCTTGTCATTGCTGGAAATAAATCTGGCTTTGTTGAACCTCTCTGCAAAGCTGCAGATCACATACAGAGTGCAAGTGAGCAGCTCATGCCGAGCCCAGCGTAGAGCTCGTGGGGTGTCCATCCCTCCCCCGGCTGCTGCTGGCTTTTACTGGTTTTCATCTCAGGTGCTACTGGTAAAGTCAGCCAAGGTGGGATTTGCTGAACTAAAAGCAGGAGATACTTGTCTTAAACCTTGTGGCCTTTTTACTTCCCTTTCTTTATTCTATCTGCTCCTTTCTTCTCATTTCTTTCAGCATTAAGAAGGTGGCTTGCTCCTCCGCCTTTGCTCCCATCCCCTCGCCCGAGCTCAGCAGCGTCAGGATCCAGGCCTGCTCTGACCCCGGCATCGAGGAGGGCAGCGGATGCTCCAGATAATGGGCACGGGCATGAGTTAACTTACGATAGCGCTAATCGTTAACTAAGTCCTGTTAACATGCCCTTCCTCTGGACGGAAATTAAATTACCTATTTACAGTAAAACTCCTCCAATGGGATGGATCGGTTCCAGCATGGATGCGATCCCCTTCGCCCTGGGCACCACGCCGGCATGGCCCCCCTCCATGCCGAGGTCACCTTCCCACCCGCCCACCGGCACCCGTAGCCCCTGGAGAGCCCGAACCCCCCTGCCCTGCGAATCCCCCTCCCAGCCACGCCTGGAGCACCACCGGCTGCGGCCACCGCGGGTCCTTCCCAGCAACACCAGGACCCAACCCGCATCCGCACCCCAGCTTTCCCGACGCCCTGCCCTTACCTGCACCGCTGCCTGGTGCGGAGCGATGGGCGGCTTTCAGCTCCCTGGCTCCCGCGTCTCTCCCTCCTTGTTTTCAGTACAGAATATGTGCTGTCTAAAACTAACCCGTGCATCAGGCTCCCTGCCTCCAGTCAGCTGATTCGGCTGCCTGTTTTCTTGCTGTTGCTAAATATAGCCTCCTGGCTGCCTGCCCTGCCTGAGAGCCCGCGTCTGACAAACGTCGTGTGGCATCGGGGCAGCAAATGGGCACCAGGGAGGCAGGGCCATCCTGTCCCCAACGGGACAGTCCGTGACAAATCCCTGCTGCTCCACTGCCTGATTATATTTCCCCGTGTGCAATGCGAGCGCGGTGCCGTGGTCGTGCTGCAGGAGGGGCTGCTTGTGCTCTGAGTTGGGAGGGCGTGAAAAGAGGAGCCGTAGTACCATCATATTTCGTTGCTGAACGGTGAATCCTTAGATTTTTGAGCTGCTTTTGCTCCTTGTCTGCCTTATTTCACCAGCAAATTCATGCCACTTCGCCAGGTTTGCCCAGGAGAGCGGGGGGTGCTTGCAGCATCATGATCGCTGCTCTCCTCCCTCCCTGCTCCCAGGTTTGTGCTAAGCCGTGCATCCACTGCGGAGGCGCAGCAGCAGCAGCCGGCCCCGCCGCGGCACTGGCGGCCGTGTCCCTCCCCAGGCTCCCCTCCTCTAACCCCCCTCTCCCCGCTGTCCCCAGCATCGCCCCCGTTTGTGGTTTGTGTTTCGCTGAGCTGGCGCCCGCCAGACCACACAAGTGCATTACGGCAAATTGCTTTGCCGGGAGGAGCGGCCGCGTCCAGCCTTGCGGGTGTCTGGGCAGCAGGGATTTGTCTTTGTTTTCTGGCTTATTAACGTGCTGCAAACTGATTGCAGTTCTAGTATAACTCCAGTGTCCCTCTCATCGCCTCTCTTGCAGCATCACGTTGGGTGGGGAGATGAATAGTTATTTTGCAGCAGAATCTTCCCTCTGCTTTTATTTCCCAACAGTGTCCTCAGAGGGAGCCTCGCTAGCTGCTGTTCGTTACCAGGCAATAGCCACGCTGCACAGCATCCCTCTGTGACCAAGGCCAGAGAGCGTGACCGCGGTTCTGAACCCACACCACCTGTCCTGAGCTGCTGGGAGGGATGGAGAGAAAAGCAGAAATCCTAGATTAAAAATCACTACTTTAGTTTTAATGCAAATATTCGCAGTGTTACCAGCATTCAGGCTGGAATTGGCTTTGACTGCTGATTTGGTCGCCCAAGCCCATGCTCATCATTCAGGTTCTTTATCTCCAGTGGAAAGAAATAAGCTGCTCAAAAGGCTTGTGCATCCCTTCAGGATATGGTTCAAAGCAGAGATTATTTGCTTTCTAGAAATAGCAATTGCTTAGCATTTAAATATGAAAGGTGTGTGAGCTTAAGCTGTTTGTCTGGACTTCTGATGGCAAACAGCTGAAGTTAGCTGAAATGACCCTCAACCTTCATGCATTAAGTTTGCTAACAGCAATGATCAGCTGGGCTCATGCTCTAGTAACAATTTACAGCTTAGATTGCTCCTTCTGGCTTGCAGGCACCATAATTGCCATGAAATGGAAAAAGCCCTCAGACCCCAGCTAGTCTAAGCAGCTGCAGGATAAAGCTTGGGAAAGCCATTTCACGAGGAAAAGCACTGAGCTGGGGAAAAAATTCCATACATACAGATGCACATGGATACATTCTCTTTATAAAACTCTTCAAGAGCATTCCCCTCTCCTGGAAAGTCCCTTCTCCTGGCTGGAGATGTCTCCTTCTCAAAGGCTGCGTGGTCTGATGGAGCGAGTAGAACTGGGGCTGTGCAAGGTGCCAGGCTGGCCGTGGCCACCCCACCTGCGATGGCAGCGGCTCCAAGAGCAGCTGAATCAGGAAAACATCATCTCCAGGGGAATTTCAGGCTCAGGGTTGGGTTATCAGATGTCTAACAAGGCCAAGGCCCCTCCTAAAGCTTTTCCATACCATCATCCCAGTGTGTGGTTTTGGTGGCATCCGGCAGGACGCAGCAGCCTCCCCTGGGACGACAGGACAGGGCTGCAGAGACGTCGTGCCCAGTGCCAAGAAGCTGCCCAAGGGCCTCTAAAGTGATCAGGGTCCTCACAAAATGTGGTTAGGTAAGATGTTTCTTTATGAAACTACACTAAAAATATGGGTTTGCAGTAAAAATCCCTTCTATCTATTGAAATTACTTCCTTCCAGGTGCCTGGTGTTACAAAAATCACATTTATTCAAATCACTGTTACTGGAATTACTCAGATAACCCCAGTATAAATGATTTGTTCTCTATCATCTTTTTAATATTCTTGATGATATGAAGATTAAAATATAAATTTAAAAATACCAGATACAGCTTTAAAAGTAGCTATCATTAACCAATTATAATTTACAGCAATGCCTCTTTTTTTTTTTTGTTACCGCAAAGCAAGCCCGTTGGTTTTCTCTTTCATCTAATGGTTGCTCAAAAAATGTTAATTAAAAAAAAGATGCACCTTTGAACGCTTGTTTGTCTCCTTGCAAAACCGCCGTAGGTTTCTTCCAAGCACTTCTGAGGATTTCTGTGCTTAAACCAACCCGGTCTCCTGTACTTATACTCCCCTGAGAGAGCACGGTGAATCAGCATTCCTGAGTGCACGAAAACCGTAACCAAATGGGATTAATAGCAAAAAAAACCCCCAGCAACAGCAGTGGTGCCCAAGCTCCTGAGGAAAACATGAGTTATTAGTTCTGCAAGGCCTGGTTGAATGTCTGAGATCTAAATGCTGCAGAGTTATTTTTTGTTTGATTTTTTTTCTCTTTGGTAGATTTTTTTTATACTTTTGAATGCTTCCAGTCTGGGGGGAAGCCTTGCATTCAAACAGGTTAGCAGTCACCCAAGTGTACCAGGCAGCTCTCCTCTGGGCATTTTTTGAAGCTTGTTGATGTTCGGATAAACAAACCAATTAATCTTTGGGAGCCCTAAATGGATACCAAAGTCAATCCCCATTTTGGGTATTCGCAGAAAAAACACTCGTGATGCCAAACGGGGGCTCTGGGACGGTGCCAGCGCTGCTGGCAAAAGCCAGCGTCAACCCGATGGGGCACCAGCGCTGCCAAGGCTGCTTCATAACTAACTTTTGCTTTGGAATATTGCAAAGAATATTTCCTAGGGGGATGGGGGGAAATCACCTTATGTTTGCCCAAGTAATCGATCCATACAGAAAAGGTAAAAGAGGAAACGCCCCTCCAGCCCGGTTTGGCAAACCGATACCCCCGCTGGAGCCGGGGACTCGCGTTGACCTGACCGGCTGGCTGAGGTCAGCCCCGGTGGCACCGATATGCCGGCTCAGCGATGGCACGTTGCTGCTCTGCAGCCTGCGGTGAC